>NC_083422.1:38518834-39124834 GCF_020745735.1 Hemiscyllium ocellatum | reverse complement strand
TCCCTTCAGTCAGTCGCTGGAAGATAACCATATTTTTTTAAGTTATCAGTTTTGATGAGGATTGTAACAATGTAGCTGCACCCATCAAATCTGATGTTTCTCTTGCAATATTTAGCAACAGAAGAAGATAACAATAAAACATGAAAGTAGACTTAGGAATGGATTTGCATCAGAAAATGTCCAGTTGTCATGGACATGGACAGTATATGGTTACTGAGTATTTGAAAGACAAATGAGGAATTGTCCTGATCATTGGATAGTTTTTGAATAACTGCTGCATAAAGGTTTTTTATTATGGGAACTGATCCTAGGCTCTTCTAACCCACAGACATTCTCAGGAACTGGATGGGCTGATCACTGCACGATTTTCAAGTCTGGTCATATGTCTTTGGCTGGCTTTGCAGGAAGATTTCCTGATTATCTAATATCAAAACTTTACTATAGGAAAATAACACAAGGTACTTCACAGTGGTACTATGAAACAGGATCAAATAGTCACAAAAGTCATATTAAAGTTTAGCCAAAAGGCCATATTTTGAGCAGTCTATTAAAGGACAAAAGAAAAGAGGTGGAGAGTTTTAGGGAGGGATCTGCTGAGGGTAGGTCCTTGGTCAGTGAAGGTGTTAAGTGTTCAACAGGCTACAATTGGAGGAGTAGAAAAGCCTTGGAATATTGCAGGATTGGTGGATATTAAAGTGAGTTAGACCATGGAAGAACTTGCAAATAAGGTCATAGTTTTAAATTTAATGCCTTGCTTAACCTGGACCCATAGTTGAGGATGATGCTCTGCTCAACTACTCAAACTCTGCAGATGGCCATGGGAAGGATGAAACAGAGATTTGGATCTTCATCATATTGACAAAGAGGACACTGATTCCCTTGCACCTGTTGGACGTTAGGCTGAAGAAGACAGGAGAAAGAATTTTAAGAACGTAGTTTGAAATGGAGAAATAAGTCTAGAGTTGTCTATTAATTCTCAGGTGATCTTTGAATCGGAGCAGTCCTGACAGAGGAGAGCAGGACTCAATCAATTGTCCACCATATTAAATGAAGCCAGTGACTCTTGCACTTAGAGATAACAACTGTAATTGAGGATTGATTAGGGTGAAAGAATAATTGTTTGAATGGGGACTAGGATTTCAAAGGTGCAGATGAGAATGCGGTTGCATAAATCTTAGCTGCAGAATCCCTTGGGCGGATATTGTGGAAGGTATAGGATTTTGAATTTGAAGTTGTACATCCTTCCATTTTGAGGATGTTTATATTTCCTTTTAAATGATTACAACATAACGTTGCTGTGGGTCAGTTAATTATGAACAACAATTTTCATAAGCAGTTTGGAATTACGGTAAAAGTGAAGAAAAATGCAGGGCTGTGACACAGTGGGACCATTTAATGGCTTTTTCAGAGATTTGGTGCAGCATTTTTGTGATATTATTCCAAACTTTGTTTTTAATTATTTATTCATGGGATTATTAGCCAGGAAAGCATTTATTGCCTAATTGACCAGAGGCCAGTTAAGTGTCAACACCATTGTCATGGATCTGGAATCACATGTGGCCCAGACCAAGTAAGGATGGAAGAGTAGTGAACAAGTTGGTGTTTATAACAATTGAAAGTATTGACATGGTGTCTAGCTAAATTTCATTGCTTTTTAACATTGTATTTAAGTTTCACTATCTGCATGGTGAGATGTGAGCACATGTACTCAGAATATTATCTGGAAGTTCTGAATTATTACCCCAGTGACAATACTTGTACAATCTATTGACTTGAAGCTTGAAGACAAATCATCTATTTACAAGTTTCCAAAATGTACATTCTCCCTGAAGAGGTAGGTAGTAACAGATTGTTTGTCTGCATTGCCTTTCACAAAATTGATGTTTGAAACTTTGTTGCTCACATCTTAAACACCAAAATGATATTGCAGAATCACAGATGTCACTCAGTCTCTGCTGGTCTCAGACTGACTTCTTGCCAACAATATTCGTCTCCAATTATACTGATTAGAATTCTTTGAAAGCAATTTGGAGAAAACAAAAACTTGTTTAAAAACTGAATCTTTAATAACAACATTCAGTGACTGACTACTATTCACCATATTAGGATTTTAAAGATCAGGGTTAGAAAATTATATCTTGCAGATTCTATCAAAACATACATGCTTGCACTATGCAATCAGGTAAACTTGATTTGTGAGTAACTTGTCATCTTCCCAATTATTCTCTCCACCCACCCCCCTTCTAAAAGTACAGCAATGTTAATCTAACAATATATACATATAAAAATAGATGGAAGGCAATGAAATTAAGGCAGTAATTTTGGATGACATCAAACAATGAAATCAAAGTCATGGTTATCAGCTGAGTTCTTTAATTAGGTCATAATTTAAAGTCTATCATGTTATTTTGAATTAGAAATAGCACATTTACTGGTGAGTGGGCTCTAATGGCACAATGGTAGTGTTCTGATCTCTGGACCAGGAAACTCTGGGCTCAAGTGCTACCTGCTCCAGTTCCAAACATGTCTGAACAGATTGATTAGATAATACGGAAAACAGATGCTGGTGATTTTATTCAGTTTATAATTCTTAACATTCTCAGATTTAGAATACTTAACATTTTACTTCAAGATTTATTGTAGCCTGAGTGGTAATGATATTGTGACATAATGAAGTTAAAAGATATTCAACTTCTAAAATCGTTACTGTTGGTTCTTTGAGAAAGAATTTAAGGGTGATGTATGTGCAGCATTTTAGACACATGAGAGTATGAGACACTTGTGAGTAAAGAGTTCTACTCATATCTCAAACTATGAACATCAAGCTTGAATAGATTATTGATGTCATTTGAGTTTTAAAGTGAGATAACAACTTTATTAATTGCTTAGGAACATATAGAATCAGAATGAGTCTGTATTGCCTTTGAGACAGTTTCATCATTTAATTAAGATGTGGCTGATCAGCAAGGCAACTACAATCTGTAGCACCTTTTGGTTGTGAAAAACATTTCAGATTTAAATTTAATTAAGTCACAAGCACAAATGTTAGAGGAAAAATGCTCCAAACCTGTACCACTCTTTGTGTAGAAGTATTTCTTATTTTCACTTTTGGTGCTAATTATTTTACTATTCTTCAGAAAGAAAGGAGGACACTTCCCCGTCTCTAGCCTCAATTCGTGCTGAACTTGCTAATGTCGATCTTGCCTAGTACATGCCCTGTGCAATGTAACATGTGTGATCTGTATATCCTTGCTAACTATGATCTGCCTACACTGCTAGTAAACAAAGCTTTTCACTGTACTTTGGTACATGTGACAGTAAAGGAATCAACCAAACAATCTATTTGCCTTGACCTGTAGCCTCCAATTGGCAAAATGTTTTTCTTTATCCATTGTCTGTTCCCCTTCATAGTTTGAAAACTTAGAACAAATCAGCCTTTTACCCTCTAAGTTCTGAGGAACAGTTCATGTAATCTTGAAATTTAATGCTTCAAGTACAGATATCATTTTGGTCAACTTCTTTCCTATCCAGTACTGCATACACTTTTTAAGATACGGTTCTCTTCCTCAAGATATGGTTTAATCATGACTTTGTATAGCTGTAACATACTTCTACCCTCTGGCATCCTAATACTTTAGATACAAAGACGAGCATTCATTAGCCTTTTTGTTTGTACTCTGTGTCAAGATATTTTAGTGATCTATTTACCCAGACCCCAAGTTTTTATGAACATCCATTATTTTTAACTTCCCACCACTTAGAAAGGACCCTGTTCTATAACTTGTACATCCAAAGTGGATGACCTTCATTTTCCTACATTTAAATCCATTTGCCCCAATTTTTCTCGTTCATATAACTCTCAATACATTTTTGTAGTTTGTACTTCTATCTACACTACTTAAAATACCATCCATCTCTTACCATCAGCAAATCTGGGTGTGACTTTCTATCCTATTATCGAAGTCATTAACATGGGCGAATCACAGAATCCTATAGTACAGAAGAGACCCTTTGGCCATCAGGTCTGTACTATCTCTCCATTTAATAGACCCATTGCTTTGAATGTTGGAAGCCTTGAACATAAGGAGCAGGTTAAGCTTAAGGGTAGTGATGAAATTACTGCAGAATATTAAGACCTGAATACCATCGGCTGTTGAGATGTTGGGGCCAGTTTTATTTCCTTTCTCAATCCTTGCCCATGCATGATGTTTTGAGTCTGATTTTGTGGAGATGACATGCAAGGCAGACGTGTGCTGGTGTTCGTAACTTCCTCAATAACAACTTTAACACAAGATTGTACGTTTGTGAAAATATCCATTTGATAATCAAATAGACAGACAGCTACAGAAAGGAATTGATTTACGATATACATTCACTTTATTGTTAAAGATGTGCATACAAACAACAATGTATAATAGTTTGTGTGGCTTTGAACAGCAAAAATATTTTAGAGTACCAACAGAGACTCCATAATAACGACACTGCACAGAAAAACAGAAATTCTGTAGAAGGGACACTAAACTCAGAGTGTTAATTCTTTTCTCGCAACAGATTCTGCCAGACCATTTGAGTTTCTCCAACAGATACTGTTCTTGTTTCAGATTTCGAACATCCACAGTCCTTTATTTTAGTTTGTACTGCAAAGTGTTGGTTTGATTTTGGAAGGTTGACTACCCAAATTGATATGTTGTCAGCTCCCTTTCACCTTATGACTGACGCCAAGATGTATTTAGTCGAATATTGCTATTTTGGGATAGAGGCATTAAGCATCAGTCACTCTCCAAACTTAAACCTGTTACAAGCTTTGTGATTGACAACCGTGGGGAACCAAAGTCAACTGGAGTTGTGGAGATCAGTGCCCAGAAATAGGCGGCTGGATCCAATGGCCTGGGAGAGGAGGCGGGACTTGATTAATCCTAAAATGAAGGGGCTGCCCGCTGGTGGCAGGTTCTAATCCAGGCGAGGTTACAAGAGGCATAGATCAGAAACAGACCAACGGGAAGGAAAGAAGAGAATTTTCGCCTTTTACTTTTGAGCAGCAAAACTACTCATTGAAAATGAATAAACCGTGTGCTCGGTGTGGCTTTGACGTTTATCCCGCTGAGAAAATAGTTTGCATAGACCAAGTGAGTGATGCTGAAATTTCCTTGAAATGTCAAATGTTTGTTTCAAAACTGGAAGTTTGACCCAGTTAATAACTTGTTTATTTTGCTACCTACAGACCTGGCACAAGTCCTGTTTCCACTGTGAGGTCTGCAAAATGATCTTAACGGTCAACAATTTTGTCAGTCACCAGAAGAAACCGTACTGTCAGGCGTGAGTCATTTTAAAAGTTAATGACAACTTTGTTCAGACTCAAAATTAAAAGGGATTTTATGACTCAATCAATATTAATCTACATTTAAATATATTCAAATTGAACAATTAAAAGCGTAAGATTATTGAATATTTCTTGTTTTACTAAAAATGGATGCTAAAAGTGCAATAGCAGTCTAATTTTAGATGTACGGATTTATACCACGGCGCTTGGAGAAATTGTTCGTAGTAGGAGCACTCTGTATGTCTGAAGAACTTTACACAACCTGAATGAAATTGGTAGAAAATTCTTTCGATTATCTTTTTTTGTTTGTAAATTGCTGGCAATGTTTATTTTAATTCACAGGCACAATCCTAAAGTCAACAAATTCACCAGTATACTAGATACACCCCTGAACCTGAACGTGAAAAAACAAAGCGAGTCCAGTGAGGTGGGTAACTGGCACTGTAAATGGGCACAAAGCACATTCTCCTCATAATACATCATCAGAGATCACCAGGCATGACCAAACGACTGAATATTCAGTCCTTAGATACAGCATATTGTTGTAATACTTCAATTTGGATGATAAAGCGGTGTTAATCAATAACTAATGATTAAACGATCGATATCTAAGTTATAGTTTACAGAGTGTTCAGTTTATTTTCTTAGTCTCGGTGACAACCAGGCTTTGGAATGAAGCCTGTTACAGCAACATCTATTTCTGGACAGCAACTGTGACACATCGCTGCTTGTGCTTTAACTTCGTGTCGAGGTTAAAATTGTAATCTTCAGGCTTGTTGGCCGTCCGTAGTCACACATTGGTCCAAAGTTGTTGAACAGAATTTACATAATTATACTAAACTGACCGTTATTAAGCTCGTCTTGAAGATCTACAAGCTGAATAGTTATTTGTAAAAGAAATCTTAACTTGTCCTGCCAGGCACGGAGATGGGTGTTTTGCTTTCAATATTATGTTTGTATGACAGAGATTGTTACTTCTTCTACTTGACTGTGATCGATTTTATCAAGTTAGTTTTCTTCTTAAAGCCCAACATTTTAATTGTACTTTAGTCCTGACTTGCTGAATTCAATATTTTGGTGAAATTTGTATTTCAGTTTTTGTTTTAACTTTATACGGGGTTTTGCAAACCATTCTCCTGTTGCGTTCTAAATTCCAGATTTCATTTGTGATAACTTTTCAAAACAGAAAATAAATTATACCTGTAATTCTACCCAACACACATTCTGATTGATACCAGTAACTGAAGATGTTTCGTTTGTTAGCTTGGTTGGCTAGACAGCCAGTGTATGGTATCTAACGTGGGTTCAATTCCAGTTGCAACTGAGATAGTCCTTAAAGCTTGCCTTGTCCATTGGCATTTTGCATGAACCATGAATTAGCATACCTTTGGATAATGAGAATTTCAAGAGAAAGAGAAGTGTACATGTTACAGTGACTGCATGAATTGTGGAAGTGAAAAACTTAAACACTACACTTTAAATGGTTATTTATTTAGTCCAACTGCAGCTTGTTGCTTTGGTAACTGCAGTGTGAACTTTTTGACTTAATCTCCAAGATACAATGATTTACTTATTGTGATGACAATAAGGACAAGATGAAACTGTAATGTTTGTAGCTGTGTAAAGCTGTAGGAGCAAATTACTGTAGGTGCTGGAATATATACTCAAAGCAAAAACAAAACTGGAGATGACAACAGGTCAGGCAGCATCTATGGAGAGAAAGCAAGCTAACATTTCAAGTCTAAATGACTCTTCATCTTCAGCTCTGATGAAGAGTTATCTAGACCCGAAAGGTTAACTTGCTTCCTCTCCATGGTTGCTCCCTGACCCGTTGTGATCTCCAGCATTTTTTGTTTTCAGTCCTGGATTAATTGCATAACAGTTTAAGGGAAGTCATGGAATTCTCTTCACAGCATAGATTTATATATGTTTAACATGGCTCACCTTACCTCATGCAACTTGATTCCAATATTATTTGAGGCGAGGACTCGATCTGTGAGAAGTTGTTGAGAATTTTTTGATTGCTCTTGATGTGAAAATATTGAACTTCAAGGAGGCTGACAGGGAAAAGAAAAATAATTCAGGAATATGCAATAAAAAGATGGGGAAGATAAAGAAAAAAAATATATAATGAATTCACAAGTTGCGTAACTGTGGCTTAGATCCTCCCAAGTACTAATACAGTCAGTTTTAAAATCTAATATCATAAAATGTCCATTGAACTTTTGTACTTAGATTAAGTACCGCGAGGAAGCTGAAAAATTCAAATCAGTTTTTCATTGGGATATAAAGTCAAAGCAGATGGAGCATGCCTCTCAGGTTGGGAGACTTGCAAGTAAGGTAAGCAGCTTGAAGGTATTGTAAAATTTAAGTGCCATACACAGTAAAATTGCTTTTTAATTATATTTTGCCCCAAGAATCTGTGACTATTCTGTTGGGACTCCTGCCATAATGTTGGTGGAGTTCATGACTCTGGTCAGAAACTAATTTTCAGGATAGTCTTGCATGTTCATTGTGTGAGGCGGGGACAAGGGCATCAAATTCCCACGTTACAAGCCTTTTTTTTGGACAACTATCTTATCTTTGGTGCATCTATGTCTGATGAGGCCAGGAAGGGTGGATGTGAGACTATCTGCATGTACATTGGTGAGTTTGTTGAAGGCTCCTAAACTGTGGGCCCTTCACATTACTCAACAAAACCTTGGCAAAGTCAGCTACAGAGATGTGGGCAGGTACTACCTAATGTATTTTAAGAGCCTGTGGGGTTGATGCATGTTAAAAATTGTGATACATGTAAAGTGGGCTATGACTTAAATCTGCAATTAGCATTTTGATGTTTCACAAAAATGATAGTAGTTTAGCTGAGCTCTTCCTAGTTCTATAGTAGTAAAGGCATTAAAAGACAAATATTGGATGTTTGCCGTTTTCTGATATTTGCTGCATCCAAGAAAGTTTCCCTCATTATGTCACTGTGCTTTCTTTTTACATACAATCACAAAGAAGCTCCATTATTGAACAAAGGTGCTTCCTTACAGGTGCAGTACACTAAGGCGTGGGATGAAACAAAGGAATCATATCACCTTCCACCAGATATGCCCTCTCTTCTTCAAGCACAGAAAAATACAGAACTTGTCAGCAAGGTAGCACATGACTAGTTTCTTTTGTTTTAACTATAATTTATTTTACATCTTTCAAGATTAAGCATTGATTCTGGCAGTAGTTAATGTAATTAGGTCACAGTTCTATACTTTATTCAAGTGGTTTTCCTTTTTTTTTAAATTGACAGCATGCTTACCAGGCTGCCTATGAAGAAGACAAAAGTTGGTACTCTGCTTGCGTTACAAATCCAGAGCTTGTACGAGTTGCCCAGGCTCAAAAAGCTATCAGTGATGTAAGTGATTGATTTAACTTAACTTACAGATTATTTTAAGTTAAAACTTCAATGGTGAATGATAATGATAATGCTTTGTGCTACTGTAATGCATGCTGTGCTGTTAGTGATAGGATAGGACTTTGAGAAAGTGATCCAAATTAACTTACCAATAGAACCAATATCAGTGTGGGATTCATTCAGTAGTTTCCAGGCACTTACATACAGCGAGGGGGAAGAATTGAATGGTAATTGAAATTATCTGCAGCCTATTCTCAAACATCTGAGTAATGACTTTCAGGGAGGCAAAGAATTATGGAACTTGCTATTGCAACCAGAATGGTGCATCACACTGACAAACTCAAGAAAGAAATGAAATGGTTAAACGATCCTTAAAACTAATCTCACTGGAAGACAAAAATATAGATAATTTATTCTTTATTAATAACCTTTTGTGTTGAGGTCTGTAAATCTATATCTAGGTATTGATTTTACTTGGATTAATTGCATAACAGTTGAAGGGGAGTCATGGAATTCTCTTCACAACATTGATTTATACATGTTTAACATGAAATGATCTGCACTTTGTAATTACCATAAGTCTGAAGTGAAAACTTGATAGCATACATTAACAGAATGTTGCAATTCACAAACTGTTTGAGACATCTCTGCATTCAAAACTTTAGAAAATAAAGGCGGATGGGAAATTACCTAGCCTAAAGTGCGAGCCTACACACAGTAAGCTGAGGCACACAGTGATTGGCCATTCACATTGGTAGCAACTAAAACAGTTATAACTGCATGACCTTAGTCACGATGCTTGCTGAGAGCACAAAAATAAGTTGTACTGGCATACAAAATGCAAAGTCAGAGATTTTCTATTGTGATACACATTTCAAGAACTAAAGTGCTTTCAGACTTTTTCATTGCATAACAGCATCCTTGTGAACAACTATTTTACTATAGCACTTTTTCCAATGAGCATTTTGTGCAGATGTTTCAAATCAATAGAGAATGTTGAGGCATTGCTCTAGCTGCTGTAATATTCCTGGACATATGGCTTTAGCAGATATTTTGGTGCTATTTCAATTCTGATCCTGTGCAGGATTGACAAGCTTAACACGTGTCTCAGTGAGCATTCACCTTCACTGACCTTCAAGTCAGAAACCTGGGCTGAGTTCATGTCAAACAGGCTCCGTTGAAGAGGAGCTAAGTTTGCCAAAGATTTAGCCATGAGCAAGCTAAGTTTATCTGAGACAAATATGAACAATTACTAAATCGTTTAGGATTTCAGACTTGATGAGTAAGTATATTTATTTGTTAAAGCTTGACACTACTGATGCTTGTGTCTATCTAAATTACTGAAGGTGGAGTATAAACGTGGACATGGAGAGTACATTTCCCAGTATGCTTCAGTGGTGGATACTCCACAGTTACTACATGCCAAAGCAGGAGGCATATTGGCCAGTGATGTAAGTATCATTTCTAACATTATAACTTGCAAGATAATTTTTGAGAGAACGTAGTTATTTTATTTAGAATGGATACTGCAGAGAGGCCTTAAACTGTCTATCCTCTATTATCTCTTCCTCCTTGGGGAACTGTATTAGTATCCTCTCATTCTCCTCCTTCCATTCTGACAGTACTGCGAGGGCTGCAGTTGGCAAACCTTCAGTTCCTGTAAGAAACCAA
Organism: Hemiscyllium ocellatum; assembly: GCF_020745735.1. Taxonomy (NCBI): domain Eukaryota; kingdom Metazoa; phylum Chordata; class Chondrichthyes; order Orectolobiformes; family Hemiscylliidae; genus Hemiscyllium; species Hemiscyllium ocellatum. Next base: position 39,114,452 of record NC_083422.1, on the reverse strand, counting down.
AATCTTGCTTCTACCAATGATGCTATCTGTTCACTTTGAGTGATGTACACAATGTTCTCGAAAATATTAATTCCAGCAAGGATTGATGGAACATTTGAAGTATGTTGGCACTGCTGGTGTTACGTGTGGTCATGGTTGCATTTTGATTCTATTTCATTAATAGTAAAACTATTAGCAATTATTTATGATGAAGCTCTTGGGTCTTTCCATCTCGTGGTCTTTGATCTAATCTGGTTCTTTCAATTTGAAATAGTATGCTACTTGAAAGATTAGGTGTAAAGATTTCCAGAGAAGTCTCCTGATTTTCTTTGAGTTTCTTTCCAATCATTCGCAGGACATTATATTTATTGACAATTCCTAATTGATATGAAAAGAAGGTGAATACTACTGATCAAACTGCAGCATTTTATGTGCTGTATAACTCCCCTGATACTTTGGGGAGAGGTTTTTAGGGTTTTCATTTGGCTACACTGAAGGAAGTCTGAAGTTAGTATGGAAGGTTAAAAATCACACAACACCAGGTTATAGTCCAACAGGTTTAATTGGAAGCACACTAGCTTTCGGAGCGACGCTCCTTCATCAGGTGATTGTCGCTCCGCTCCGAAAGCTAGTGTGCTTCCAATTAAACCTGTTGGACTATAACCTGGTGTTGTGTGATTTTTAACTTTGTACACCCCAGTCCAACACCGGCATCTTCAAATCATGACCATTATGGAAGGTGACTTGGAGGGGAAATTGGAGGTGATGGTGTTCCCATGTGACTTTGGTCTTTTCCTTCCAGGTAGTAGAGTTTGCATTTTTTTTTGGAGGTGGTTTTGAAAAAGCTGCTGCAATTTGATGTAGTGGTAATGATGGAGAAAGTGAGCTCTGCCGATGGTGGATGGGCTGGCGTTCAAGCAGGCTGCTGTTTCTTCAAGGGTGTCTCTCCTTTCTCTCCACAGATGCTGCCAGACATGCTGAGTTTTTCCAGCATTTTCTGATTTTTGTTGCTGCCATCTCTTGGATGGTATTCAGCTTCTTGGGTGTTGTTAAAGTTAAACTCACCTGGGCAAGTGCAGAGTATTCCACCATGATCCCACCATGACGTACAGCTAGTGGGCAGGCTTTAGGGAGCCAGGAGGGGAGTTACTTGCTGCAATAAAACCTAGCTTGTGACTTACTGTTATAGACATGTGGTTGATTCAGTGAAGTGATGTAGAATCAGACAGCCCTGCTTAAACATGAGGAATACTTATATTAAATGATTCAATCTGTATATATCTTCCTCTAATTCACTAAAACCCTCTGGTCTGTAACTAATTGTTTAAAATAATACTGAAGGGACTATATGGTGAGAGACCTAGCTTGTTGTTCCTATGGATCTGGAATATCTGTAACAGGGAGAATGAAAATTACATCTGCAAAGTTAGGCATAATAGTGCACGACTGTGATAGCACATTTTGTTTGGAACAGAAAATACTAAATGCATCTGACCTTAATTGTATAAAATCAGAAGCACAGTCCTTTACCTGACTTGTACGTCATGTACAAAAGGTATGGCCATTGTGTCAGAGATTTCCATCAAAACCTCTTACAAGAGATATGCAGTTTTCTTGCCACTGCCTGTTTTCCCTCAATTCTTTTTCTATATACAGAGACAAGGCCTTTTCCCTGGGTGGGGGAGTCCAGAGCTAGAGGGCATCAGTTTAGGGTGAGAGGGGAAAGACTTAAAAGGGACCTAAGGGGCAACGTTTTCATGCAGAGGGTGGTGCGTGTATGAAATGAGCTGCCAGAGGAAGTTGTGGAGGCTGGTGCAGTTACAGCATTTAAAAGGCATACGGATGAGTATATGATTAGGAAGGGTTTAGAGGGATATGGACCAAGTGCTGGCAAATAGTACTAGATTAATTTAGAATATCTGGTTGGCATGAATGGGTTGGACTGAAGGGACTGTTTCCGTGCTGTACATCTCTATGACTCTATGACAACAATCTACAGTAAATGAAAGGATATGTTGTATTGTCTATTTCAGGCAACAGTATGCCTTTTAGTCTAATGCATAGTTTACCTACATCTTACCGACATGGACATTTGACTGAGTGGGTTGAACTTTCAGATATGTGTGTAAAAGGTTGTAATCAGCCCTGAGTCATTCTTGGCTACTCTTTGTTTTGTTTAAGCACTCTTGTTCTTGATCATCTTCACTATTTTGTGTTGCAACTGCAGCACACTATGGACAAATTTAGATTATGTCTTAAGCTATTTGAAACAGAATATCTCGCATCTTTAATTTTAATTGGTAGAATTGTTATTTTAAATAAAGGCAGTGTACTTGTCTTATCACTATCATCTCCATTGCTCAATGTAGTAACTGTCTTTTGTGTCAAACTGTCCTTTAAACATGTTGTTGTAGCTTTTATAGTTGTTATATAAAGGGCAGGACTGATCACATGTTCCCAGGCAGGATGATGACCTTCAAGGCTTGCTCAACACTCTGGTTGCTTTACTATGTTGCACTTTTTTTTTTAACCTCTGTTCAAACTATTATGAGCTGTGGTTAACCATTGCTGAATTTGTCCTTTTGGAAATGCTGTTCTTTCATTTCACAACTGGGTTCTCCCACAGTGTTTTAAATCACAGAATTTGGTTTGTTGTCTGCACTGGCTCTCTGAATAAACGATATACCAAGTACCACTCCCAAACCTTCCTTCCCTGCAGTCTGCACTCTTTCCCTTTTTGGATAATAATCTCATTCCCTCTGAATGTCTCAATTGAACCTGCCTTCACCTACTCTCAGGCAACACATTCCAGATTTTAATCATACATGGACGTTCTTATGTCGCCTTTTGTTCTTTAGCCAATTAATTTTAATCTGTGCCCTCGTCTTCTCAATATTTTCACCAGTGCAAGTAGTTTTTATCCTGCATACCCTGGACAGACCCTCATGATTTTGAACACCTCTGTCAAAAATTCTTTCAACCTTCTCTTATCCAAAGGAAAATAATCCCAACTTTCCCAATGCCCCTTCAGAACTGAAGTTCCTCATTCTTGGAATTAATATTTTGTTCACTCTCTCCAATGCCTTCACTTCCAAAAGGAGATCCAGAATACAACCCAAAACTGCAGTTGCAGCCGAACCAGTGTTTTTGTATATGATTAGCTTAATTTCCTCGTTCTTCCAATCTATGCATCTATTGATAAAGCTGAAAATACTATTTGCTTTGTTAACTACTCTTTGGAGCTGTCCTGCTACCTTCAATAATGTATACTCACAAGCACCCATATGCCTTTGCATCCATTTTTATCCTTCATTTCACATTAACCCCTGCCTTCTTCTCACTTAAATAAACAAACATGCACACATTTCCAAGCTGGTGACAGTTGTGATTGCTTGCTCCATTTTGCACCACTTTAACATCTATAAATGAATCCCAGTTTCCAGGGAGCAAATTGAGTACACCTGGCATCGTATACTGAAAATATCTATTCAAAAAATAAAGCTTAACACACTAACTATGCTCTTGAGAAACTTTTACCCTTCCCAATCTTGTGAAATACCCTATCATCCCAGATTTTACTGATCTACATTGACTCCTTGCCCTCTGACACTTTTGATTTAATTCTCATTCTCATGTTTAAAATTTTACGACCTTGACCTTCATTTTTATTGTGACCTCAACAAGCCGTACCACCCCAGCTTGAAATCTCTGGCATGCCCATCACATCATCAATGGTGGTTGTGCCTTCAGCCAGCTAGGCCTAAGGCTTTAGAATTCTTGTGTTGCATTACTGTGCTCCTCCACCTTTCTTTTCTCCTTTATGAACTTCATTAATACTCTTCTCTTTGATCAAGCTTTTGACAATACCTTTTATTATCACCTCCTTTGATTCAGTGTCCATTTAATTCAGACTTGAGGTAGATGTTTTTGGCCTCAATGAGGGTGAGTGTGGAATTAAGCAGGTGTGAAATATCACACTATTAGTTGTCTTGCTGACTATTTCCATGAATGTCAGATGAGACTGGGTGCCGAGGCAGGGCTATTCATCTAAGGCCTCCTAAGGTCAAAAGCTGACCGCAATTTTCAAGCTGGCCTGCAGTCACCCAAAGTCATCAGGAATCTACTTGACTATCCATCTAAAGGAGACTTCCCCAGTGGTTGACCAAGGGACTCATGCACCAGGCAGGTTTTGAAGCCTAAGAGGAACAATGTGCATGGTAGTAATGTCATCAGACTAGACCAGTAATCCAGAAATTTATGTTAATGTTCTGGGAATGCACAATTTTCAGCATTCTTGGACATTTTAAATCACTGTTTCCTAACATTGATTTCTGAAATCATCTCTGGCTTTGTCAATTGATTAACCATAACAGAGTGTGTTATTATAATGCCAATTTGACATTGTCCAGGTTGAAACTGTTATTTAGGTAGAATAAGTTAATCTTATATAATGGTATCATTCTTGATTACTGTTATTATGTACATTTGGACTACACTAGAGTCATCATTTGTAACTGTAGAATATTTGTCATTCCTGCTCTGAGCCTAACCTAACAGGCAATTACTATCAATTCCCTTCTTCGGAAAACACAGTTTAAAGAAAATAAACAGCTCAGACAATCGGCTGAGATACAACGATAGCTTTTGAGATTATGAATATTATGACACAGTGGCAATGTGACATGTATATATGAAGACAAGATGTCACAATGGTGAAAATATTTCTGTTTTAATGTATGTGAAGGATCCTAATTCACAAGAAATGAAGGCATAAGAAGGTTGCAAAATAGTCAATCTGGGGGCAATCAGAGGCATTGATGCCAACAAGGACTGGCCTCTGAAAGCTACTACCTCACCCACCAAAACTCACTTCTTCCTTTGAACACCCCATTCCCAAGAAGAAGAATAGATACTTACCATCTTAGTACTGGATTACCCAAGGAGCAGGCATTGCCTGTTGGGCATTACAACCAAGAGGCTGCTGCCCTCTGGCTGACCTTGATCGCCAGTGTTGTGGTTATGATAGGACTGATTGGCAACAATCTGGGGAATTATCTTCTTGGTTGGGGAGGTCAGCTCATGCCCACCCCCACATTTAGATAAGGGGAAGATTGCTCCCCTTAAGGAGACTTAGATGCAGAATCGATTTCCTTTGAGATTGAAAGCTGTTCTTCCCATGCAAGTCCTTGTGAGATCCTATTGGGCAGAGCTTAATACACTCCTCTGCAGTAACCATTTCAGAACCAAAGTACAACAGTTTGCTCAGCGATGTTATTAAAATTTGAAAGTATTACTTGCTTTTAATTCCATTGTGGTACTCCTCTTGATAAACAAACAAAAAATTGTCAAGACACATTCCAGTTTCATAAATGTCAAGCAACTTCATCTACTCTGGACACCAAATGGTAGATTTAGCCGACCAGTACATCTCATTATTGGAAATTAGAACTGTAAAAGTACATTTTATAAATGCTTTTATCACTGAGTTGTTACTGAGTCCGCAAAGTCAGTGGGATTCTGTGAAAATTAATAATTTTTGTTCGGTTTTACATGTATTTTCAGAAGGTAGTGCAGACATTTAATGGTGAGGCATGTTTATTTCAAACAGGAAATGGTACTGGAGGGCTCAGATAGCATGAAGCATTCGCGTGTTAACTCTACACTGGAAACATGACACATGGGAATGCAATATCATCATCCAGTGTATCTATCTAAAAAACAGATATTGTTCAAATTTCTGCTCCCAAGGCTGTCTCAGACTGTATGTCAGGATAGTTTGTATGTGATTGCAGGTTGCACAATAAATGCACGATTGCACACATCATTTCAAGCACTAAGACCTACACAATAGACCTTAAAGAGGCCACGGAAGGCCCCAATTTTAAAAAAAAGTTAACAAGTTTAACATTGCATTTTTTTTTGCTCTTTCTCCTTTTACATTTCCATGTCAGCTTAAATACCATGAAGACTATGAAAAGAATATTAAGGGAAATTGGAGCCAAGCAGCAGGTGCTCAAGTTGCTATGACAAGAGAAAATTCAGTAAAATACAGTCAGGTTAGTCTCCAAGCAGAAAGTAGTCTCAATATTTTCTCTATCATATGCATGTTTGAATTATCTGTAAGTTAATTTTAAACTTGTATTTCATAACCAGTTAGTTAATAAAAGATGTGAAATATTAATCAAGTGTAAGAATACTTAAATTGACATTTAGTGTCAATGTTTTTCTCATTATTTAGCTTCACATCTTCTTTACTGGGAGCCAAACTTGTTTTCAAATCAGTGTCCATTTTGTACAGCAGTCATGCAATATGAGTGTTCTGCCTGCAGCCATGCCTCTTCCAGCTAAAAATAACTGTTTGAAAGACAAAGTTATATATAGATTTCAACACAGAGGATTTTGCATGAGTATTTAGCTATTGAAAAACAGAAGGCTCGAAATTAATCCTGTTTCATTTGTGTAAAACTGATGAAAAATGTCCAATTTCACAGCCACCATCTTGCCTTCAAAGACAGCTTGAAGTACATCAAACCCAATATTGGGAAAGACTTTTTTTAGATCCCGCTGGTAGTCACTTAAAATAAAACCTCGTGCCAGCATTCCCATAAATAAGTTGGCTATTACCTATTTCAGGCTTCCTCTGCTAAACTGGAATGAAACAGAAAGTGCTAAAGAAACTCAAGAGGTTTATCAGCATCTGTGGATTGAGAAACAGTTAACACTTTGAGTTCAGTATGCCTCTTTGAGTCATATTGGACTTAACACTAAGATTAACTCTGTTTCTCTCTCTTTCCACAGATATTACCAGGCCTGTAGCACTTTTTGTTTTTATTTCAGATTTCCAGCATCTGTATACTTTGTGCTTATTGACTAAATTGGATTTTGTGCAGTGCTAGGTTACTCTGCTGTGGATTGTGATAATGCAGCTGAAGATGCAGGAACATTGCTCACCTCTCCCAATTCCACAATGTTTGAGCTAACAAAGCTGCTCTTTCCCTCCACTAATACACAGGACAATGAGGCAAGTGGCTGACATTAATTTCTTCAAGTGATCAAGCTGCTTGAAGATGTGCTAAAGAGCCATTAGTAATAACACAGCCTCAGGCCCGATTTCAAGCCAGACTTAGTTGTCCTGTTTTGGCACACAATACAGTCATGTCCCTGCATTTGCAGCAAAACTAGATACCAATGAATTTCCACCCAAGATATAAAATTTCCTTTGCCCACAGTTTCAGGCCTCTTCGGATTTATTCACACTTTTTTTGATCCTTGATTCAGGGTGACCTGATCCTTTTTATAGAGGAGCCCCTGTGCAAGAAATCATTTTCCATCTTTAGCTTCCATGATGGAGTGTTTACTAATGGTGTTGCAGATTACAAGTTTGGATACAAACTATTTTTTTTAACATTCCAATCGTTGTTTAGAATGCTCCCAAGAATCATATGCACTCTGTGTAGACTAATTTCTCACAGGTGCTCTAAGCAGGCAGGGCTTCTTGCTATGAATGGGAATGATTTTGTTCTGTGCTTCAGGACTGGTAACAGTTTACCTGAGAATAACAATTGCAACAATTAGAAGACTCTGCCATGACCCTTCATTGACTTGTGCCAGTTTTCCATAATTGAAATAATAAAAGCCCCCTGATGTGAACTACAAGATTGTGGTGTTTATGTTTTGAAAACTTTTACTGCATTTTTATTGTTAGATTGATTTTCAAGAGAGGCTCAGTGAAATGCCAAGTAACATGATCCTTACATACAACCTTCAATATAGAAATAATTATTTTTGATTGGTATAATTGTCTCATCCATCTGTACAGCCTGAGGACGTTGCTGATTATGAGGAAACCAGAGGCAAAGGCAGTTTCCCTGCTATGATCACACCTGCATATTACAATGCCAAGAGAGCTAATGAACTTGCAAGTGATGTAAGTATTAAAGGAAAGAAAGGGACCCTTTTATCCGTACTGTTGTGCGTTGAAAATTACATTGTTCCAGAGTTAGGTAACATTATCAAAAACTGATGGAGAGCTGCTCAGAAGCAGAAATGAATTTGTGTCCATGATAACCAAATTTGCAATCTCAGTTATGACTTTCTGACAGGTTGTTGGAAGGTTGCAGGGAAGATCTTATTGTTTCTGCAGCTTCCTGATAAATGAGTGCTAAATCAAAAGCAAGTTATTTTTCTAAACTCTTGCCGCTTTCCCTTGGAACCTGAGCTCTGAAATTCCATGAGCACTTGTTTAGCCACCCACAATAATTCTGGAGACTGGCAGCATCTCCAGGGTAGACTGGAGTTTCTGACTAACCTATGTCTTGCAATTTCAGGACCTGTGGCACCATCCTTTGTCCTTGCTTGTCCATGCAGCAGTGACCACAGTGTTCTGGATTTTGTTTGATGTGTTTATTTGATGTGTTTTGATGCATTCTCTGCAACTGTCAAGACCCCTTCCAAACCCAACAAGTCTCAAAGGGGCTCAGAGGCTTGGTTGCTAAAAAGCAGTAATATGTGGGCCTCTTCTGATGCGATGAAGCCTTGTTAACTAAGCATGGGTCAAGAATTAGTCACAAGAGGTTCAGTTCTTCAACTGAATTCCATGTGTGCTGTGGTCTTATGAAGAGCCAAGCCAGAAACTGAAACTTCCAAAGTAACCCCCATGTAGTGGACAGTTGGTGTTGTGTCCACAGTTGCATATTTCTCGTCAGAGAATGTCCCTTTTCCTACACTTCGACTGTCTGTTTTCCAACCAATTTCCATATCAAGAAATTACTTGAATAACACAAACTTCAATTTTTACCTGAAATTTATTGTGTTGCATTTCATCAAATATCTCCTGGTCAGTAGTTTGGTGAACATCAAAAGTTGTACCAGTTCACATGGTTGTTAACTCTTTCACAAAAGCATGTTCACTCCCCCAGTGTAGCTGGTATTTTCCAACTCGTCACTTTTTGTCTTTCTGATGATGAACTTTGCCTAATGTGTTTAATTCACTGGATTGTGTTAGTTGTTTGCCTCTAACTCCTTTTTAGAGAAATGATATAATTCAAATTATTTGCTGTTAACTCCAAATGTATATGCTTTGGAACATGATAATTAATTACATCTAATTTCCACATCTATTGTACTAAAGTTGGATGAAAAATATTTGAACCTGGACAAATGTTTGGCTGCAATCCTCATTCATTGTATCCTTTACAGATTTTGTTAATGTTAGTGTCATGTAAGAATTTTCCTTGACCACTGATATTGTATTTTCCTTTAAAGTTTGAAACATATTTCTCTTACTTCCCTTCAAAAAATATACATTTACAATGCACTGTCCCTTCCATTTTCCTGCTGTTATTTTGTTATCTTCCATAATGTACAATTGATATCACTTTGAAAAACACTCCTCTCAGCATTCCTCTCTTTTTCTTTAAGAGCAAAATGTGTCATCCTACATGTTTTTCCTCTTGTCTGCCCCTGTACTGTGACTGAACAAAGACACATCACAGTCTCTAAATCTAACTCATTCATTGCAAGGTCCTTAGAACTGCAGAATTTCAACCTTCCACATTCCTCTCCAATCTCCAAGTTGTTAAAATTCAGTTGTCACCTAATCACGAAAGTAAAACCACCATATTTTACCAGATCACAGGGCTGCTTACTTATGCAAGAAAGGTAACGGATGGGGAAGAGATTGAGAGGGAGAGTCCGTCATGGTGACCTCACCCTGTACAGGAATTGAACCCACACTGTTGGCATTACCCTGCATCTCAAAGCAGCTTTCCAGCTAACTGACCTCCCCACCCCTCCCTAATCACAACATCCTGGTGTTTTCTCTTTCTCTTCAACCTGGAGCTGTTACATATATGAAACTGTATCCTCCATCTTTTGTTTATAAACACCATGTAAAAATGGAGATGTAGAAAATAGACTGAGAGGCAGCTTTTGCAACTCTTAAGAGAAACAATAAGATTTAAAGTATGCAAGTAATGTGAGAATGCCAAAGTTTAAAATGTTGTTAAAATATTGATAGACATTTCCTGAATAGTAATTTATACATACATCGGTTCATTAACCAGTGAAGTGTGTCATAGACGCAATTAAAACTTTAAAATCAATGTAAGATTGACTTTTCATTGAAGACTGGCTGATGTTTTAATTAAACCACAATAGGTTGATCAGTTGGTCATTTATATTTTGATAATAATGAAAAAGAAGATAATTATGTTTTATTAATTTAATCTGGAATATCATTACAGTAGATATGAATAGAAGAAAAATAGATACCTGCACCATGATTTAAAAGAAAATGTTCGATGATTGAATTATCCTTCAGAATAAAGGAAAATCAGATTTAGAAGTAGCTACGCGTTGATGTCAAAATTCACATTCATTTAGTTGTTTGACTTGGATTCATATAATTATTTAGAATTTATTAGCATATGAAATCCAATTTGTTAGTTTGCATTGTTATTTAGTTACCTGGCTAGTAGCTTGGTTCTATACACCATATTAGGGCACATTTATTGTTAGCTGCTTAAATCTCTGTTATTACTAAGAGGTAAAGCAGTCTTAGAGCTTTGCAGTTAAGAATCAGTGTTAACTTCTATGGTATAAACACTTGACAGACTCTTAAGTTTTCCAGTCTTCAATGTATATAGTTAGAAATAGTTTAACAGCCAAATTGTTTTGTGGTTGCAGATAAAATATAAAAAAGATCTTGCAAGGATGAAGGGATCAGCCCAATACCACATGCTAACTGCTGAAGAAGACTTAGCAATGAAGCGTGTCAAGGAAGTTAACAAGCTTGTCAGTGAGGTAACTGAATTGTAATTAACGATGTAAACCACATTCATTCAATTATTTGGAGAACTCTAAACAAAATCTTCCTTTGCTCCTTATTTTCAACAAAATTTATTGCCTTTCATTTTGAAAAAATGAATATTTCCTAATTTGATAAGTTTGTGAATTAATACAGCAAAGAACAGTTTGCAATGTGATATTTGTACTAAACAGCTTGATGTCTTTGAGGCAGGTGCATATGACTGGAATTTCTTGTGTATGTTTATGTTCATCTCATGTTAATAATAGCAATGCATGCTTGAATTATTTTTTTGCTTTTATCCTTGTAATCAATGATCTATATCTCTCGCAAACCAAATATTTGAAATTCTGTGGTTTGGAATTTGTATTTGTGACAAAGATTCTTGCAGTCGTGAATTCACGGCAGTTTCTGCTTTGTGCAATATGTGATAATTGAGAAGTCTCTGTCAGTAGTTTTCTGCAAGGCCCGCTGTGGTACTCCTCATGCAGTCAACACAGAATCACTGATTTGACTTGAAGTTATTGTTACAGGAAACTCAATGACCATGTTCAGACTTGTTCAATTGGGATTGCTAACGGTGTATTATTATTAATAACTATGTCTATTGGCCATTGTGTGGGAGGAATACCTTCACTGGAGTGACCTGGCAGCTATTTGCAAGGCTTCTATTTGAAAATGTGCACTGACCATTGAGATTCTGCTGAGTTGCTAATATGTTAGACAAGAAATCCCCTGGCTGGTAAAATCCAGCATTCCAACAGACCTAAACTGACTTCTTCATTACCTTAATCATTTCACCTACACATCTCCAATGGTTAGATTCATAGAAATCATTGAATCCCTACAGTGTGGAAACAGGGTTTGGCCCATAAAGCCTACACCGACCTTTCGAAGAGCATCTCACCCTCAACCCACCCCATCCCTGCAGATCCCATGGCTAATCCATTTAAACTACCCATCCCTGAACACTTTGGGAAATTTAGCATTGCCAATCTATCTAACCTGCACATCTTTGGACTTAGGAAGAGACACGGAGAGACTGTGCAAACTCTACACAGACAGTCACACAAGGATAGAATTGAATCTGGGTGCCTGATGCTGAAAGGCAATGAGCCACCATATCGCCCACCATGGGTTCCTTCAATCTACTTTAGTGAAAGCCAGTACAGAGCATGCTGATGTCGAAATACGCTTTGAGAGATTTCTCAACCCTGCAAGCACCAGAACCTGTTATTCTTGGACTGGGAAACATTTTCCAAAAGCATCTTACCCAATACTTATTCTTTGTTTCTTAACTATTATTTATAACTTTTCAGATAGAGTACAAGAAGGACTTGGACGCATCCAAAGGTTACAGCATTAACTACTGTGAAACACCTCAGTTCAAGAATATTGCCAAGTTATCAAAATTTACTAGTGATGTGAGTTATCACAATTTAATGCTTGTTTTAGAGTTAAAGTAGTTCAGTGCTGATTTTAACTAGTTCAGTTTGATAGGTTGACAATTACTGATTTGTGATTGGTAATTGTACTTTAGTTATGCTTAAGCATATGCTGAGGTTAGGCATTAATAACAGTTGTGGCCTCTAATGAAATAAGATCTCTGAAAAGGTTGATTAGAAAATATCTTAACTCAGAACAGACTAGAAGCTTTGGTTAATGGATTAGAAGTAAATAGGTTTAGATTTGAACTGCCACCCTGTCACCAATACTCCTCCCCCCCCCGTTCTGACTTTTGCTGTGACGGGGGCTTTGTTTGACTTTTCTCCAATAATGAAATTACAGTACAACTTAATCTTATGCTTCTAATTTGCTCAGATTTTATGATACATTAATAATCTCAGTAGTATATCTGTTAGAGATTAACCTTGATCAGCAAGATCCAGAACAGGTACTGTGTTGAGAAACATAGGATATAGGATAGGCATGAATTTATGGTATTTTCTGACTAAATACCCTCAAAATTCAGCAGAAAATGTTAGAGCTTGTTCGTTCAAGTATAAGTGAATTTGTAATTGTGTGATAAGGTATAGTTACTAGCAAACAGCCTCCCCAGCACTGAAAATTAATTTTTATATTTCCTGTAAAGTTAGCATAAGAGGTGATATGTACATTACTTGTAGCATAAACCGATATGAGAAGATAAAAAAGTAAATAAACACTCAAGTAATTTTATGCACCTTAAGTATTTTATGATTGGAAAATACAATGAATGAATTGACCCTCATTCTATTGCTTATGTAGCTCAAATACAAAGAAGCTTACCATAATCAAGTGAAAGGCCATTACGAAGGAGTTGGTATGGACAGCCGCACGCTGCATTGTATGAAGGTTGGAAACTTAACAAGTGATGTAAGTAGAAATGAAAGTGTCAAAGATATAAATTCATTTTCAAATTCACTATTGTAGTGCTTTTGTCAAGTAATGATTTCAAGTAAGGTGAATCAAATTTGTGATCTTCTAAAGATAATATTCTAAGCTCTACAGAACATCACTGAACAGAACTATAAAACATTTTTAAGAGATTAATTTTTGTATATCAAGAAGAACTCTTGGATAGTTTTGGTGTTGACTTGTGCTACTCATTATGCAATGATCAACTCAGAAGTGAATTATGGTTTGTAGCACTTATGGCAAGCTGGCATTTGGGTAATATTCACTTTTTAAAAATGCAATCTAAATCCATTCACTGTAGCAAATGCAAATATTGCAACATTGCTGGTAATTTGCCACGTTATCTGGATTAATCATTATTAGGAGCTATGTAAGCAGTTGATCAGAATATGCTGCATGTACATTTAAACTACAACCTATGCCTTGCTAAGTTTAAAAAAAGTATCCAGTATGTATAGATCACCTTTCCAGCCACGCATGCATACATGTTTTTCAAATGACAGGTAGTTTTGTCCTACACATCTGACGTCAACTTGACAGTTACCGTACCAAACACTAATACAACTAATTGGCCTGAGTCTTTATCTATTTAATTGATTAGATTATGTTAGACTGAAGGTGTTACACTTGATTTGTAATGTATGTATCACACTTGCATTTGGGCGGTTCAAATTTAATCTTCTACAATGGAGACAGATCCAAACAGATCGCCAAAATTGTACAAAGTACATCAAGGAATATCCAATAATAAACAACTAGATAGATATAAAAACAATCCATTCTGAATAACGCAGGATTCAAAGTACCTATATTAAAGGAAATCAATTCAAATATTTTTGTTTCTTTCAGTCTGCAAACTACATGCAGGCTGAGAAAAATGTAGAAGCAAGTACAATTTTCAAAATTGTTTCAATTTACTGAAAAATTACGCTTTTGAAGGTTCTGCTTGTAGGTTTGTTTCTGAGTTTTGAGGTATCTGGACTTGTGATTGGCATAGAGATTATTGTCTAGACTACTAAGTATTCAAGTTCTGGCATGTTTATGTGGAGCTGAATGTTGATCTGTACATTAGCATTCCTCAGCTATAAATGTTCCATCTGCTCTGAAGCATCTCCTCAATGGGGATCCAGTCCTGTTACCATCTCTCACATGCCTGATCTAACTTGTACAACACATTGCCAATTCATTTACATTACCATATCATCACAGATAGTGATTAACATTTAATGACAACAACAGAAAACAAAACCAGATCTCTCATGGCCGCCATAAAATATTCAATATCAAGACTTTTGTTTTCCTTTAGAAATATTTGTCATGGACTGGCAGATTAATTTTGTACTTGAACTTCAGCACGATTTCTCTTGAACTTGGTGAACCAATGTATGAGGAAAATTTTACATTTGCAGGTTTTGTCTTGGTTTCCCATGTCTATGTGTACATGTATTTTAGAATTGGCAGGGTTGGTATGTGGACAAATACTCCTATGTCAATCTTAGCCATGAATAGTTACCAATTTAATGAGGAAGGATCATTTGAATTATTGCAAGCACTTCAAATGGTGTGATGACACTATCAATCTCAACATCAATGTAAAACATGAATTCACTGATCTCTGTATCATCCTGTACGCAATCAGATTCTAGTTTGTCAATCATCTGATGTATATTGCCTTTGGCAGGATTTGGTTTGATTATTGCAGTCAGATGTACATAAGTACAGTGAAAAACTTTGTTTTGCATGCAGTATAGACAAACAAAGACATACAGATCATGGGGTGCTAAACAGACCAAGGCATACAATACACAAAGATGTACAAAGCAAGGTCAACCTTACTTGAAATTAGAGACGTCTGTTCAGCAGCCTAATAACTGCAGGGAAGAAGCTGTTCTTGAACAGTTTTATGCATGTGCTCAAGCTTCTGTACCTTCTGGCTGATGGAAGAGTTTGGATGAGAGCATTACAATGAGATTTGGATGAGAGGGGTCTTTGCTGCAGAAAGGCTGCCAATATAATCAACGAGAAGGGCACAGAGGAACCTTGATTATCTGAAGGACACGGACAGGGAGTATTTTGTTTGGTTATAGAGTCATAGAGATGTACAGCATGGAAACAGACCCTTCAGTCCAACCCATCCATGCCGACCAGATATCCCAACCCAATCTAGTCCCACCTGCCAGCACCCGGCCCATATCCCTCCAAACCCTTCCTATTCATATACCCATCCAAATGCCTCTTAAATGTTGCAATTGTACCAGCCTCCACCACATCCTCTGGCAGCTCATTCCATACACGTACCACCCTCTTTGTGATAAAGTTCCCCCGAGGTCTCTTTTATATCTTTCCCCTCTCACCTTAAACCTATGCCCTCTAGTTCTGGACTCCCCAATCCCAGGGAAAAGACTTTGCCTATTTATTCTATCCACGCCCCTCATAATTTTGTAAACCTCTATAAGATCACCCCTAAGCCTCTGATGCTCCAGAGAAAACACCCCCAGCCTGTTCAGCCTCTCCCTGTAGCTCATCTCCTCCAACCCTGGTAACATCCTTGTAAATCTTTTCTGATCCCTTTCAAGTTTTACAACATCTTTCCGATAGGAAGGAGATCAGAATTGCATGCAATATTCCAACTGTGGCCTAACCAATGTCCTGTACAGCCGCACCATGACCTCCCAACTCCTGTACTCAATACTCTGACCAATAAAGGAAAGCATACCAAAAGCCTTCTTCACTATCCTATCTACCTGTGACTCTGCTTTCAAGGAGCTATGAACCTGCACTCCAAGGTCTCTTTGTTCAGCAACAGTCCCTAGGACCTTACCATTAAGTATGTAAGTCCTGCTAAGATTTGCTTTCCCAAAATGTAGCACCTTGCAGTTATCTGAATTAAACACCATCTGCCACTTCTCAGCCCATTGGCTCACCTGGCCCAGATCCTGTTGTAATCTGAGGTAACCCTCTTCGCTGTCCACTACACCTCCAATTTTGGAGTCATCTGCAAACTCACTAACTGTACCTCTAATGTTCACATCCAAATCATTTATGTAAAAGGCAAAAAGTAGAGGACCCAGCGCCGATCCTTGTGGCACTCCACTGGTCACAGGCCTCCAGTCTGAAAAACAACCCTCCACCACCATTCTCAGTCTTCTACCTTTGAGCCAGTTCTGTATCCAAATGGCTAGTTCTCCCTGTATTCCGTGAGATCCAACCTTGCTAATCAGTCTCCCATGGGGAACCTTGTCGAATGCCTTACTGAAGTCCATATAGATCACATCTACTGCTCTGCCCTCATCAATCTTCTTTGTTACTTCTTCAAAAAACTCAATTAAGTTTGTGAGACATGATTTCCCACACACAAAGCCATGTTGACTATCCCTAATCAGTCCTTGCCTTTCCAAATACATGTACATCCTGTCCCTCAGGATTTCCTCCAACAACTTGCCCACCTCTGAGGTCAGGCTCACCGGTCTATAGTTCCCAAGCTTCTTCTTACCACCCTTCTTAAACAGTGGCACCACGTTAGCCAACCTACAGTCTTCCGGCACCTCTCCTGTGACTATTGAAGATACCAATATCTCACCAAGAGTTCCAGCAATCACTTTTCTAGCTTCCCAGAGAGTTCTCGGGTACACCTGATCAGGTCCTGGGGATTTATCCACATTTAACCATTTCAAGACACTTCCTCCTCTGTATTCTGGACATTTTGCAAGATGTCACCATCTATTTCCCTACAGTTCATATCTTCCATATCCTTTTCCACAGTAAATATTGATGCAAAATAATCATTTAGTATCTCCCCCATTTTCTGTGGCTCCATACAAAGGCCACCTTGCTGATCTTTGAGGGGCCCTATTCTCTACCTAGTTACCCTTTTGTCCTTAATATGTTTGTAAAAACCCTTGGATTTTCCTTAATTCTATCTGCCAACGTTATCTCATGTCCCTGTTTTGCCCTTCTGATTTCCCTTTTAAGTATACTCCTTCTTTCTTTATACTCTTCTAAGGATTCACTCGATCTATCCTGTCTATACCTGACTAATGCTTCCTTTTTCTTAACCAAACCCTCAATTTCTTTAGTCATCCAGCATAATCAAATGCCAGATAATATAGGTTAGCCAAGCATCTGGACATTGCGATCTTGCTGGATAATCCAATATTTGGATAATCTAATGCTGGATAATCGAGGTCCCTATGTAAGTGGAGTCCATGGATTGGCGATTGGCACCTGTGTTGGTCTAGGTTATGTACACAACTTTCTGTATTTTCGTACAGTCCTAGGCAAAGCAGTTGCTGTACCAGACCATGATACTCTTAGATAGAGTGTTTTCTATGGTGCATCTGTAAAAGTTGGTGAGGGTCCTTATGGACATGTTGAAGTTCCTCAGCCACCTGAGGAAGAGGAAGAGGCAGCATTGTTGTTCCCTATTGACCGTCACATCCATGGGGATGTCCAGGACAAATTGTCAGTTATTATCACTCCTAGGAACTTGGTGCTACATATCAGATGATCTTTATTGCAGCTTGAAGACACTCCTTGGTTGTGGCTGTTTGGATCATCGTGTGGCTCTTTGGAGCTGTATTAGATTTTTTTGGCCTCTGCCAATAGCTTTTTCTGTCACTTACCTGAAAAGATGATTGAAAGCTAAACATTTTCTTTGTATGTGCAATCCACACATCATGCTATGTCTGGGTGATCCAATGATTGTGTCAACTGTTTCATTTGTATATAGGACTGGTAAGCTTAGTTGCAAGGAGCATTTCATAATTACAAGTAGTTTTGGAGAGCTTCAATCACTTTCTCAATAATACATTTTAATGACTCTCCATTTAAAAAAAGTCACATAATAAAGCCTTTTCTTTGCATCTGCTCAGAACGTCTACGCACTCAATAGGCTTCTGTCTTGATGTCATGAATCCTAATCAATTACAGAAGTTTAAACTCACTTCAAATTGTTTTTCTAATGTGGCTCATGTCTTTTAGGGATCTTTTCAGCTTCTGGGCTGTTAATGCTGATGTGTTACATCCGAATAGATCTTCATTCCCAATTGTTAAGCAAATCTTCATAGATTGTTTTAATTCATTGGGCACATGGAAATCTCAAAAGCATGGGTCTGAACACTGGCCTAGCAGCTAAATTCTGTCAGGAGGTCTGCTGTGTCCTAGCTTGAACTAGGGATCTTGGGGACATTCTGACAATATGCCTTCAAGCTTCGTTTGCTTGCTATCACACAGTAATCACCTTCTTCAAAGGTTTGATTGTTTAGAGTTTTTTTCTGTTTGTATTACTGTCATAAGAGTTAATTATTTGCAATATATCTTGTCCAAATTTCCTAACCTAGGTACCTTTTTGTGCTTTCCTGATTTATTTAAATTCCTTCTTAAAATCTGGTAAACATTTTGGTATGGTTAATGAAAACACGTTCACTTCTCAATTAGGTTACTGCTTGATCAACCAGGTCTGTGTTTTATCTACTATATACTTAGTTGTATAATGATAATGTAGCCGTCTGATTCTGAAACATTATGTACATAAAGACACGGATTTTCAGTGTGTCTCTAACCGGGAATCTTCTGACTTCTTCTTGGAGGATTTTGTCAAGGACACTAACTTATTGTTAGAATAGTGTTACCATTGTTTGTCATTTGGTTCAAGTTTAAATAATGGTTGGATTTTTAAAAGATTCATTCATCAGATGTGGGCATCTCTGGCTGAGCTATTTATTGCACACCCCAAGTTGCCTTTGAGAAGAGCTTCTTGAACTGACAAAGTCCATTTGATGCAGGAAGACCCACAATGTGTGTGAGAGAGAGAGTGTTTCAGGGTTTTGACCCAGTGACAGAGAAGGGATGGGGATATATTTCCAAGTCAGGATGGTGAGTGGCTTGGAGGGAAAATTGCAGAAGGTGTTGCTCTCTTGTATCTGCTGACCTTGTCCTTCTAGATGTTGGTGATGTAGCTTTGGAAAATACTGTCTTAGAAGCCTTGGTGAATTTCTGCAGTGCATCTTGTAAGTGTTACACATCACATGTCAATGGTAGAGACAGTGAATGTTTATGGATATGGTGCCAATCAAGCAGGCTGCTTTGTCCTGGATGGTGCCAAAATTCTTGAGTATTGAAGCTGCACTTATCTAGAAAAGTGGGGACTATTTCATTGCAGTCCTGACTTGTAGATGTTGGGTTGGCTTTTGGGAGTCGGGAGGTGAGTTACTCACTGCAGGACTCCAGTTGTTTAACATGTGGCTTGTTCTATTAGGAACATTTTCCTTCAGCTACGGCTGACTAAGATCTGGCTGTAAAGGTTTATTCAAAAGTTCCTATTTACATTTTTTACTTTCTACACTTCTAGGTAAGTACATCCATCTCTCTCATAGAGATTGCTCCTTCTCCTTTCTCAGATTCTTACTCATCACTGTTCCTTCATCACTATCTTATTACTTTACAAGGATGACATCCTGGAACAGTATATTATCATCAACAAAACCTTATACTGTGACTCCAGCTGTTGTATCAAAAATAGCATTAGCACTATAGGTCACTTCAGTATCATCACAGGAGAATGACAAGGCTGCATACTACACCCCCTCCATTTCTTTTCTTCTTGGCTATCAAATTCAGAATGAGGAAGGTGATGGTGAGTCCAGACTTTGGCATGCTGCAGCAGCATCACTGGCTGGCAATTCTGGATTTTGAGAATGACATCATTTGTTTGCCAAAGAACTGTGCATCCTCCAAAACTGTGATGGCCAGCCTTGAGTAGCAGTGGCAAGGTTCATCTACGTGTCAGCTGTGAGAACACCAAGACAATGATGGCAGGATGGCAACAAAGCCTCCCATCGCCATCATGTAGTAGAACATTGAGCACTTCCTGTATCTAGGAAGCACCAGCTGAAAGGAGAGTGCTGTAGAAATTGATTTCTATCCAAGAATTAGCAAAGCAGTCATCCAGTGTTTTTATGTTCTGACACTGAACACTATTAACATGGCTATGAAGCTGTGACACTATTTATCCAGTGGAACACCAACCACAATCTATGCCATTGAAATACTAATGAGTGACATGGTTACTTTCTGTGCGATAAATACTCTAATAGTTTTCAATTTGCCTGTTGCCAATTGATCTCAAGCTGACTCTAGGAAGGCTCAACAACTTGTGACCTTAAAGGGACACATTAAGTTAAACACAGCAGAATAAAGCATTATATCTTTCCTGGTGTATTGCTTCAAGTAGCATGTCCTCTGACGTACCATGGGCACTAAGACTGAATATCCAGTAATGATTGCGTTCAAAGCCATAAGAATGGTTCCGAGGATTGATTTTTATAATGTTTTAGCATCAATATTTATCAACTATTAAATAATAACTATTATGTGATTGTCTAATTTTAATACAGTCTGAACCCCTTTATATAACTTAAATAACACTTAGTGAGTGATGATGGCACTTTATCAGGGAGTGCTGGGCTTGGAGGAGTTAATTAGCTGAAAGGTTTATCAGAGCTACCTCAACAAACACTTTTGAAATAAAAGTAATTAAAGTACATAAGATTCATAATGATCTTTACTGATTTTGTCTTGATTTTTCTGAGGTGTAGTGATTACATTAGGATCACCACTCTCACCTGTTTGGACCAAGCTCTATATTTTTAGCTGTGATTTTTTTATCCTAGCTCCTTCAGAAATATGAAGCATAACTTTTACATTCCAGCTGGTCCCTCACGGTATAGAGGTATTGTGCCCCCCTTGCAGTAGAGGCAAAACTAAATATCTCCAGATTTATGTGAATTATACAATTTCCAGCTTGTTTCACAGTAAAAGAGAAATTAAAAAATAATGTCACCAATATTTCATTATCACACAATCAGCATTTCTCTTTTTAGTGTGAACAACTTCTCAAACCCCTACCCCTGATGTTGAGAGCTCTCTGCTACCTCCACAATGATGTTCACCCCATCTCCCCCAGACTTCACCTCCCTCTCCTATCAACAGAGAGTGTGCACTGCCCTCAATTAGCTCACCTCACCCCCAACATAGAGGCTCTTGAACCCCTCCCTCAACATCCCCAACAGTGATCAGTTACTCCCTCACCCCTGGCAACATTGAACCCTTACTCCTCACTGCCTCACGCTACAGTAACTCCCTTGCTCCACTTCTCCTCCCTTTTCCCCACTCAATTACAACTCTTCTTCCATTGTTTGGTCATGAGCCATAGAATTTTGATGGTGAGACAGGAGTCAGGGTGGGGATGTGGTTGTGAGGGTTGGGGATGTGGGAGGGTGGGAAATGGGTTGACCCTGTCTGTGGTTTGTGTTTGAGATGGGAGTGTGCCACTGTTAAAGGGTGATCATTGTTCATTGGGGAGGGATGGAGTAAGCACAGTCTGCGCTTTGGAAGTGAGGGGAGTGATGGACGCAATCAATGGTTATGGGCTGCAGGGTTTTTGCGGCTCAGGGTTAAGGGAGATGGAAGGTGAAACTTATCTAAGGTTTAAGACAGGGGGTGAAGACTACAGGTGATTTTGTGGGAAAGGAAAATAAGTGCTCTCTGGGAGTTTGTGAACATTACAGAGTGTGGTAGGTGAACATAAAATCATTGGAACTGTACATTGCTGGAGTGTTTTGACTAGAGCTGATTCATTTTGAGATCAATTGTTTAGTAGACTTCTGACCTACTTTCGAAATTCTTAATAAATCTGTGTAAAAACCAGGTTAAATATTGGGCAAGTGGTCCAAATCTTCATGGTTTTGGGTAATCAAGGAGCAATCTAGGCAGAGTTGCACCTGCAATCAGAAGTTTAGACTTACCTGTGTAAGCTTGTGTGGGTCATATAGTCTATCTGCGATGTAAATTATGTCAGAGACTTCTCCCAAATTTGGAAGATTTGGGCCACTAATTCATTTCCCTCATTTTAAACTATTGCTATTGGCACACATAATTTAAAGTATTTTTCACACAGTTCATATGCATGTAGCTTTTTAATACCATTCCTCGACTCTGCAATCTATTTCAAATTTGTCATCCACTGATGACGCATGAATTTTTTTATTTTACACTTATTACTTATCTATGCTTTTTTGATTTTTAATAGCTTTTCCAATTTTGTAAGTCTTAAGTTATGTCATAAAATAGCTCCTTCATTTTAATTTTCACCTCTATTTCACTTTGCCTAAAAAAAGTTCTATCAAAAGAAGGGTTCTACTCAATTGCATTCCAATGTGAATGACCCACAAAGTTGCCATTAGGCATTATAATGCTGTTCCGTGTGTACTGCTCAAAGGTTTGGGTTTATGGTTAGTACTGGACAAACTGTTTAAACTGTTCATTACACTTATACTTGCTTGCAGACTTTCCATTGATGTTTGCACTGGATGGTACAAATATTTAAAAATCTATTTCTATAGGGTTAAAAATTACACAACACCAGGTTATAGTCCAACAGGTTTAATTGGAAGCACATTAGCTTTTGGAGCGTCGCTCCAAAAGCTAGTGTGCTTCCAATTAAACCTGTTGGACTATAACCTGGTGTTGTGTGATTTTTAACTTTGTACACTCCAGTCCAACACCGGCATCTCCAAATCATATTTCTACAGGGGATTTGTGACTTGTGAGAGCAAATTATATCTCTTTATCCAGTCAGAATCAAACCTGTATGAGGCACAAGCAGACTGGACCAGGAAGAGCAAGTTGAAACATATAATCCAATGCCAAATAATGTAGAGGAATCAAAATGGATGGTAAAAGAAAGATAGGATTAAGTGAGAAATAAACAAAATATTAAAGAAAGAAACCGTTTCACATCTTTTTAAAAATGTCCAGCACTAAATTTTGAAGAATGCAACCCTACACTTGTAGAGTTGATTTTTAATGCCGACAAGGTTGCTGGACAAAAATTGAGATTAATCATGCTGTTAAAACTATGCTTACACTAGAATAGATTTGCTGTAATTTTTTTTCTGATAGATTGCTAACTAGCTATTAAGCACGTCCGATTCCATGCAGGTGAATGCCAAGTCTCTCATTGAGAATGTTAAAAGTCACACACCATCAGGTTATAGTCTGACAATTGTATTTTGTCAGGCCCTCTGAAAGCTTGTGAGTTCAAATAAACCTGTCGGACTATAACCTGGTGTCATGTGACTTCCGACTTTGTCCACCCCAGTCCAACACTGGCACCTCCATTTCATCTCATGAAGGATGTAATAGCAGAGCTCTTGGAGGACAAGGGCACTTCATGCAGTAAATTTCTGATTTCTGCATCTGGTCAACTTGTGCACATATGGTTGCTGTTCAATTTCTTCCTTAATAATGGTGAGCACCGATAACTGAACTATGTGAAACGTACTCACTTAATAGATGCAACATTTCTGGGGGATAAACAAGTTTTAATCCTACTGGTTCCATTTCTACATTTGCTTTCATTATTTATCCTCTGTACATGTTCTGCTGAGTCTTGGACTTAGTCCTGATTACATTAGATTCCCTACAGAGTGGAAACAGGCCCTTTGGCCCAACCAGTCCACACCGACCCTCCGAAGAGTAACCCACCCAGACCCATTTCCCTCTGACTAATGCACTGAACACTATGGGAAATTTAGCATGGCCAACTCACCTGACCTGGACATCTTTGGACTGTGGAGGAAACCAGAGCATCCGGAGGAAACCCATGCAGGCATGGGGAGAATGTGCAAACTCCACACAGACAGTCACCCAAGGGTGGAATTGAACCTGATACCCTGGTGCTGTGAAGCAGCAGTGCTAACCACTTAACCTTGAGAGCAAATCTGCCCAAAGTCTTGACCTCCACGTCACTTATTCAGAATCATGACCTATTCTGCTCAAGCAATGATCTGGGCAAAGCAATGATGTCAACGTTATATATTCCAAGTTTTGATTAAAAATAAAAATGCACAAAAACAGAATAATACTGTGCATGTGGTTGTAACAAAACAAAACCATTACATTACAGTTCCCAAAAATTATCATGTAATCCTATAATTCTCCAGTTCCCCTCTCTTCTCTGATGTTAGCTCTAAGTCCCACCTTTGCCCCCCTCCCAATTTCAATTATTGTCTCTCATTTTCAAGCCTGCTGTCCTTAACTACTTTTCTAGTTTAATAAATTCACTATTTTATGACTGAGAGCCCACTCTCTAACTGTTTTTGTTGTATATTTTTATTTCAAATAATTGTTTAATCGTTCTGGGTCAGTAAGGTTGATTGGCATTCATTAATGGTTAAAAGGATACTCCCTTATTAATTATCAGCATTAATTTTCCATGATGAATTTAATGGGTAATTAATAGCCAATACAGTACAGTTTATGAAGCTAACAGGGAGCTTATGGACAAACTGTTGTTTTCATAAAGTGTAGCATGGTGGAAATTGAGCAGCAATTTGTGGTAATTTGCAATTCATGGATGTTTCTTCTTTTGCCATAAGTTGTTGCTAATCTGTGCAACTAATAACGATGGTTGACATTTTCTTCTGTAAATTTTGTTCTTGTAATTTTAAGTGCAGCAAGTGCACAGTACTGGCAAGAATGTGAGTTTTAGAGATACACATATTATAAATCAACGCGCACGTTTCCCAGTCCCACAGATCTGAGACGGATTCAGATTGGACCCTAGTTTTGCTCAATACCCAGTGGAATTCTCGGGTGGTGTTTAACAGAGGTGGGACTGGAAAACTGGTGAGTGTCCTGGTGCTGCCACTTTTAGGGAAGGCCTACTGTAACTGGACAATGGCAGGTCCTTCTTGGATCAAGGACCCTGGAGGGCAGAAGTCCCACCTCCCTCGTGCTGCCCACCAATCAGACACCAGTAACTCGATTGTACAGTACCACCATCCAAGGCAGTGGTGATTTCTACTGGTACAACATCTATCTGCAGCCCTATGGTCCAGTATTAATGTTGGATAAACCCAGCAAGTCCGGTAGCATCTATGGAGAGAAATCAAGAGTTAACGTTTCTGATCTAGTGACACTTCTTCAGAACAGATGCTGCCAGACTTGCTGAGCTTTTCTAGCAATTTCTGTTTTTGTTTCTGATTTGCAGCATCATTTGCCCTTTCAGTTTTTGTTTATAATCAACATGTTTGGATGTGTTAAGACACATGGTTGTGGCTATCAGATCCTGTGGTAGGACTTGAACGCAAACCCACTGGCCCAGAGGTATGGACATGAACAATGTGTTGAGATTATGATCCTGAATTGATAACATTTGATGTTTAGGTGATTTGAGTGGCACTACACAGCTGTGGCACAATCTGGACCCTAGTGACATACAATTTGAGAATAAACAGTAGCTCCCTTGACTGAAACAACAAACTTACAGACAGTCTAGTGTTTTACTGAGTATATATTCATATGCATGGACAGTCAAGCTCATTCCCCAGGTAGACAGCTGGATCAGAAGGTCAATTCACCTTATTGTTTTGAAGTGTTGTTGTTCCAATAATTTTACCTGTTGACTTTGTAAGAATTTAACTTTACTGTCAAAGCACTGACTTTGTAATATTTCCTTCTGTTTTAGAGGAAGTATAAAGCTGATTTGGAAGGGGACAAAATGCTTTGCTTTTATGCAGCTGACCAGGCACCTTCATACGAGACTCTGAAGAAACTTGTCCCATTGAAAGATGTAAGGCAGTTGAATAATTCCTCCTCTCGATCTTACTTTTCATTAGACACTGTTTCTGTTAGGACCTGGTTCAAACTACCATTTTTCTACTTCCCCCTGAGTGCGATTAGACAGATATTTTCATCAGACCATATCAATCAAAAAGACCATTACCACTCGACAAACTCAGGTTTGAAACTGGGTCTTTCTAGTCTGTATGGTTGAGTGCTGCACCCTGAATTGCAACAAAGTATAAATTATTGGGTATAATTTTTATAAGAGTGCAAACATTTAAATAAGTGCAACATACTTAATATTTAAGCAAGTACTAAGCTTTTTAAACAGATCCCAAACTAAATGAAGAGGCAAAACTGATTTTAAGAAAAATCTCTTTGTCCATTGCTCAGTGCACTATGACAATGACTTGTCTTTTTGATGAGCTGTTAAATTGTGCCCATTATGCCTGGTCAAATGATGTAACAGATCCCAAGGCATTATTTAAAGATTAAAGGCCTTCTCCTTTTTCCTGGCCAACATCTAAATAGATTACAGAAATTGCTGGAGAAACACAGCACATCTGGCAGCATCTGTGGAGAGAAAGCAGAGCTGATGTTTTGAGTGCGGTGACGCTTATTCAGAGCTCCAGCTCTGTTTCTGTTTCTGTTTCTGATCTTTAGCATCCACAGTTCTTTGTTTTTGTCTGAACAGATTATCTGGTCAGTTGTATGATGATGTTGTGGGAACTTGTTGTGTACAAATTGGCTGTGGTGTTTCAGGACGTTACATTTTTAGACCTTAAAATAAGATTAAAGTCCACCTTGCTTTACAAAGGATGTCAAGACCACAGAACTGTTGAAGGGCAGTCTCACTAATGTGATAGCAGCCAAGAGTGGCTGTAGTTAGGAGGAGACTTGAAGAAACATTTTCTTTCAATAGAACAGCAAGTTTAAGAGAAAATCGTAACAATAGTAAGAACGGAACAGTTCTAATGGGGTAGATTCAGTAAATTACTCCCACTGGACAGTCCATCCACAATGAAGAATAAACATTAAAATCAGCTCCAAAACAAACAGAATTCTGGTATCTCTGGTTTGTTGCCCATGCCACATGCTAGTGAAGCGAGGAACAGGGAGAGAGTGGAGCTGAACACGTGGCTGCAGGGATGGTGCAGGAAGGGGGGTTTTGGATTCTTGGACAATTGGAGCTCTTTCTGAGGAAGGTGGGACCTCTACAAAGAGAATGGTCTTTACGTGAACCAGAGGGGCACCAATATTGTGGGAGGGAAATTTGCAAACGCTCTTCGGGTGGGTTTAAACGTATGCAGCAGGAGGATGGGAACCTGAATTGTAGTTCCTGTGTACAGGAGGTTGAGGGTAGTGAGGTCAGGGATAGGTTTACACAGTCGCAAGAGGGCACTGGCAATCAGGATGTTGGTTTGAAAGGTGTGTACTTCAATGCCAGGAGCATCCAGAATAAGATGGGTGAACTTGCAGTATGGGTTGGTACCTGGGATTTCGATGTTGTGGCCATTTCAAAGACATGGCTAATGGAGGGACAGGAATGGTTGTTGCAGACTCTGGGATTTAGATGTTTCAGCAAGAACAGAGAAGATGGTAAAAAGGGGTGGGGAGGCATTGGTGGTGTGGTGTGGCATTGTTAATCAAGGGTAGTATTACAGCAACTAACAGAACATTTGAGGACTCATCCACTGTGGTAGTTTGGGCTGAGGTTAGAAAGAAGAAAGGAGAGGTCACCCTGTTGGGAGTTTTCTATAGGCCTCAGAATTGTTCCAGAGATGTAGAGGAAAGGACAGCAAAGATGTTTCTCGATAGGAGCGAGAGTTACAGGGTAGTTGTTATGGGGGACTTTGACTTCCCCAATATTGACTGGGAATACTATAGTTCAAGTAGTTTAGATGGGTCAGTTTTTGTTCATGTGTACAGAAGGGTTTTCTGACGCAGTATGTAGACAGACCAACAAGGGACAATGCCAAATTGGATTTGGTACTGGAGAATGAACCCAGTCAGGTGTTAAATTCGGAGGTAGGTGAGCACTTTGGCGATAGTGACCATACTTAGGGTGGCACGGAGGCTCAGTGCTTAGCACTGCTGCCTCACATGTACAGCAGGGAAAGAAGTACAACTGGTGGAAAGGCAATTAGGATGCGATTAAGCAAGATTTAGGATGTGTAGGATGGGGAAGAAAACTGCAGGGAATGGACACACTTAAAATGTGGAGCTCATTCAAGGAACAGCTAATACGGATCCTTGATAAATATGTACCTATCAGGCAGGGAGGTAGTTGTCAAGAGAGGGTGCCATGATTTACTAAAGAAATTGAAGTTCTTGTCAGGAAGAAGAAGAAAGCTTATGTGAGGTTGAGGCGTGAAGGCTGAGTTAGGGGGCTTGAGAGATATGTTAACCAGAAAAGATCTAAAGAGAGGAATAAGAAGAGGCAGGAGGGACATGAGAAATTGTTGGCAGATAGGATCAAGGAAAACCATAAGGCCTTCTATAGGTATATCAGGAATAAAAGAATGACTAGAGTAAGATTAGGGCCAATCAAAAATAGTAGTAGGAAGTTATATGTGAAATCTGAGGACATGGGGAAGCGCTTAATGCATACTTTTCGGCAGTATGCGCATTGGAACATGGCGATGTTAGTGAGAATATGGAGATACAGACTACTAGATTATATAGGATTACAGTTGACAAAGAGGACGTTTTAGCAATTTTGGAAGATCTGAAAATAGATTAGAGCCCCCGGGGCCAGTAGGGATATAGCCTCGGATTCTCTGGGAAGTCAGGGAGGAGATTGCAGACCCTTTGGCTTTGACCTTTAAGTCATTATTGTCGACAGGAGTAGAGCCAGAAGACTGGAAGATAGCAGGTGTTTTTCCCTTGTTTAAGAAGGTGAGTTGGAATCACCCCAGTAATTAAAGGCCAGTGAGCCTCACTTCGATTGTGGGTAAGGGGTTGGAAATGGTTAAAAGAAGTAAGATTTATAATCATCTGGAAAGAAATAATTTCATTAGGGATAGTCAATAGGGTTTTGTGAAGGGTAGGTCATGCCTCACTAATCTTATTGAGTTCTTTGAGAAGGTGACAAAATAGGTGGATGAGGGTAAAGTGGTTGATGTGGTTTATATGGACTTCAGCAAGGTGTTTACTAAGGTTCCACATGGTAGGCTATTGCACAAAATGTAGAGTTTCTGGATTGAAGGTGATTTAGTGAAATGGATCAGAGATTGGCTAACTGAAGGAAGAAAGAGGGTGGTGATTGATGGGAAATGTTCACCTTGGAGCTTAGTTACCAGTGGTGTGCCGCAAGGATCTGTTTGGGGCCACTGCTGTTTGTCATTTTCATAAATGATCTGGATATGTGGATGGGTTAGTAAATTCACAGATGACACTAAGGTAGGCAGAGTTGTGGATAGTGCCAAAGGTAGTTGTGGGTTACAGAGGGACATAGATAAGATACAGAGCTGGGCTGAGAAGTGGCAAATTGAGCTTAATGTGAAAAAGTGTGAGGTAGTTCACTTTGGAAGAAGTAACAGGAATGCAGAGTACTGGGCAAATGTTAAAATTCTTGGCAGTGTAGATGAATGGAGAGATTTCAGTATCCAGGTGCATAAATCCCTGAAAGTTGCCACCCAGATTGATAGGGTTGCTAAAAAGGCATATGATGTGTTGGTATTTATAGATAGGGGCATTGAACTTTGGAACCACAAGGTCATGCTTCAGCTGTACAAGACACTGGTAAGGCTGCAGCTAGAATAATGTGTGCAGTTCTGGTCACCATATTTATAGGAAGGATATAGAAGCTTTGGAAAGGGGTCAGAGGAAATTTACTAGGATGTTGCCTGGTATGGAGGGATGGTCTTATGAGGAAACGCTGAGGGAACGGAGGCTGTTTTTGTTGAAGAGAAGAAGGTTGAGAGATGACTTAATCGAGGCATATAACATAATCAAGGGTTAGATAGAATGGACAGTGAGAGTCTTTTTCCTTGGATAGTGAAGGCTAACATGAGGGAACATAACTTAAAATTGAGGGGTGGTAGATTTAGGACAGATATTAAGGATAGTTTCTTCATTCAGAGTAATAGGGGCATGAAACGGCCTGCCTGCAACAGTAGTAGATTTGCTGACGTTAAGGGCATTTCAATGGGCATTGGACATACATATGGATAATAATGGAATAGTGTAGGTTAGATGGGCAACAGATTATTTTCACTGGTTGGCACAACATTGAGGGCTGAAGGGCCTGTACTGCACTGTAATGTTTTATTTTCTAAGTGCTAAGAGTAGGGCGATTGATTTTTGTTTTAATCCAGGGCATTGTTAGGATGTTAAAGTCTATCAGGAGCAGTGGTGGAAACTAAATAGACATTAAAACAGAAATGGCTAAATATCTGAAAAAGGTAACTGTAGGGAACAGTGAATAGCACTAAATAGGCAACAGAGTCAGATAGCTGCCATAGACATGATGGGCCAAATGGTCTGTGATATAATACCATAATTCTGTCATGACTGAGAGATTGTTTGGTTATAGAATACTTGCATTAATTTTCATTAATTATTATTTGATATTTATATCTGGCATCCATTGTCCCATTTTGAAATGATTCATTTTTATATTACTTTAAACTTTTACCTGTCCTTTTAGATGTACTACAGACAACAAGTGGATAAGTTGAAGTATGCATCAGTAACAGACACTCCTGAGATAGTACAAGCAAGAATTAATGCACAGCAGCTAAGCAATGTAAGTCTTGAAAGTACCAACTTTTATACCACCAAATGGGATTGCGCGCATTACCTAGGATGGTACTGCCAATAATATGCATGTGTGATTGCTTTAAAATTATCCATTTTAATGGATGATTTTTTTAAAGAGATGTTGCAAAAATATTCTTTAACCACAGGCTGATTTTCATTTCTGGCAAAGACTTTTGGAAGGAAGAATGTACAAAAAGAATGTTTACTACCATTATTTCTCAATTTGGTGGATATATTTAGTGTATTGTATTCTTTATGTAGTTTAATTAACATAGAGGGATGCGGGCATCGCCGACTGGGCCTGCATTTATTGCCTGTCACTAGTAATCCTTAAAGGTGATGATGAGCTGTCTTCTTGAACTGCTGCAGTCCATGTGCTGTAGGTAGACGACAATGCCCTTAAGGAGGGAATTCCAGGAGTTTGACCCAACGACAGTGTATGTTTCCAAGTTAGGATGGTGATTGGCTTGAAGTGGACTCTGCAGGTGGTGGTGTTCCAATGTACCACTGCTCTTGTCCTTCTAGAATGAAGGGTTGTGGTTTTGTAAGGTGCTGTCTAAGGATCTTTGGTGAATGTGTGCAGTACACACTGCTGCTACTGAGCATCAGTAATACAAAGAGTGGATACTTGAGTGCGGTGCCAATCAAGTGGGGGCTGCTTTGTCCTGGATAGTGTCAAGCTCGTTGAGTGGTGTTGGAGCTACACCCATCCAGGCAAGTGGGGAATATTCATGGTCACACTCCTGACTTGTACCTTGTGGACAGTGAACAGGCTTAGTTACTCGCTGTAGTACTCCTAGCTTCTGACCTGCTCTTGTGGCCATTGTATTTATAATGGCGAGTCCTGTTAAGTTTCTGGTCAATGGTAATCCCAACGAAGTTAATAGTGTGGGATTCAGTGATGGTAACACCATTGAATATTCAGGGGCAATGGTTAGATCGTCTGTCTCTTATTGAATTTGGTCATTGCTTGACATGTGGAGTGAATGTTATGTGTCAATTGTTCGTCCAAGCCTGGATACTGTCCATGTCTTGTTGCATTTGAATATAGATTGTTTCAATGTCTGAGGAGTCACAAATGATGCTGAACATTGTACAATAACTCCACTTCTGGCCTTTGCTAAACCTTTGCCTTTGTTTGTTCCTTATAGTTGAATTATCGGGCACAGTATGAAAAGACCAAAACCCAATACACTTTGCCTCTTGAAGTTCCTCATCTACTTAAAGCCAAGGCTAATGCTGAACTGTACAGTGATGTGAGTAACAAAACCTAATATCAATTTGGAGCTTGGTATTTGATTGCAAGGATAATTTTATTATTTTGATCATTAATTTGATTGTTATCCTTCTTGTCTTGATAACCTTTGAAGTTGCCAGTGTTGTAAATATTACTGAAACTTTTCAACATAGTTGGGTTAAAATCACAAAAAGTATTTAAGATCCATATTCCTCTGAACAACGTGAGGGGATGGATTTAATGGACTAGAAGCCTAATAGTGACTGAGGTTTAATGTTGGTGATGAGTATCACCCAGCAGCTGGGAGACTGCTGGGATTGCTATGTTTTTTCCTTCAGGAGGCTGTGCTGTTTCAAAGCAATCAGGTACATAACCCACACAGCAACAGCCTCCTGTTGCATGAAGCACTGAGAATGGCAGGAATCCCCTCCTTCAAGGCTAAAGACTGAGCTGTTCTGGCAGTTCTCCCATACCAGCAGCACCACTGGGACCCATGGGCCTACAGGAGGCTTCATTGTTGGATCCTGGAAAGAGGGGGGTGTAAGCAGGATAGAGTGATTGGGAGGTGATCTCTAGTGGACTGAAGCAAGGTCAAGAGATTGACTTTCTGGAGGATCACCCTCTCAGTGCTAGGTCCTTCAAATGGTTATGCAGACCCTCAGAATGAAGGATATTCCCCCCTTTACACACCTACAGAGCTGGCTGCAGGCAAAGCTGACAGGGCTAACAGTGGTTTGGGAGTCCACTAATAGTGGTGCGATGAGGAGGTTACTTAAAGGCCTCAATCAACCTCTGGTCAGGAAAGCCACCCTTCACTCCTCCCATACAGATTTGTCCTGTGAATAGGGCTAAGTGAGTGGCTGGTTTGTTGACTACCTGTTTTGTTGGCTGAGCCACATTACAATGCTAATGATGACATCTTATCCAAACTAGGCTGGAATGGAACACCAACTACCTTTTAAATAATTTGGGCTGGGGTAGGAGAGCACTGCCATTCACACACCTGCAGAAACAGACCTTTTCAACTTTCTTCTTCCATTTTATTTCCTTTGAAGCATGGGCCTTGTCCACTGGCTGCACCAGTGGGTGCTTTGTTTTCCCTATGTCCTTCCATATTGCTGGCATTTATTTCTGAAAGGACTGCCACATGCATGATATGCATTTTTTTTGTGTGCACTGTCCATTTTCAGCTGTTTTTGCAGGTCTGTAATTTTCTCCAGCATTGGCTTGAGCTCAAAACAATGTTTCTGAAGTTGCCGCTGCTGAGCATGATCTGTTTAGTATGCATGTTGCAACAATTCTTATACACCAACAATCTTTGCATGGGAATATTGATACAGAGTGTATAGTTTATCCTGCTTCCTTCCATTCTCCTCTAACTCTTCATTCATCTGTGTGAATTGAGCAGAGGTATGCCGTAAATAATTCTTCTTCACACAGATTATACTGATGTCTGGATTTATCCTGAACTCTTGGTTCAGCTTTTTCCTCTTGAACTTTTAGTTGTCTCTTCACAGCAGAAAGCTGAAATTTTAGCTCCACTTTTTCAGGAGCAAGTGAAGTGTTTGATTCATCTTTCCCCTTCCGTTCTATGAGTGTTTCTTGAATATTTTCCTACTATTTTCATTATCTTTGTTGTTTTAGTGATTCTATGTGTTGTGACTAGTGCAAGGTTATAATATGCTGGTTTATTTATAAAACAATAACATTGATTGATTGGTTGTACCTATTCTGCAGTACTATGCTAAACCTTTCACATTTGTAGGTTATCTCATGTCTTTGGGCTTTTTTATATGTATGAACTTTGCAGAGGTAATATAATGGCAGTTGCCACTGTGGCAATCTGTAATAAGTTGTCATTATCTTCTGATGACAGATACTTACGACTTTTGCAAACAGATTAGAGCTTGTGATGACATTGATGTTTTCCATGAGTTTGACAATAGGAAGCATGTTTACCACTCATTGCCTTGTCATGTACATAATCTGATTCTGGTTTGTCAGTCGCATCATGTGTATGTCTCTGGCAGGATACCATTGTAGCTTGAAGATTCTGTGCATGTGGTCTATTTGGATTAGTGCACAGCTTTTTGTAACATCATCAGCCTTTGTTCATTGCCTCTGCCAACAGCCTTGTCTGCGACATGCTTTGCATGTTTGATTGGAAGATGGTCATTTTCTTCACATCTTCCACATATTTTGCTACATTTGGATGTTCTAGGCATTATGTAAGCCATCTAGTTGATGCTTGGAACCTGTAAGCTGCATTGCTTGCTAGATTACTTTGTTGTTAAGTCAACTCCTTGGTAGCTCTTTGAGGATGTAAATTTGTTTGGCAAATCTCTTTGGAAAATGTCTGTAGGGTTGGCTAACATCACCAAACCAACAATTCCATTTGCTGAATCCCCATCTATAAAATCACAGTGTGCCTTTCTCCATACCTCTGCTCATGGAGTGATCTATGTTGTTTGTACACTTCTCTTTTAGTTACATGAATCATAGCCAATTAATATTGAATTTTTACTCTGACTCTGAACTTTTCTTTAGGTTTTGGGGATCTTTTAGCGCCTTTGGCAGTTAATCTTCATGTGTTAAGACCGTGTAAACTTTTATTATCAGTTTCTGAACTATCCTGATGGCTTGTCTTTCCCCCATTGGCAACCCCAGAATCCAGAAAGCCTAGCTTTGAATGCTGTTTTAGCATTTTTAATTCTATTAGGAGGTCTGCTGTGCCCCAATTTAGAGTAGGGAGTTTGTGGATAATCTGACAGCGTGCCTTTAACATTTCCTTGTGTGCTATTGATCTGGAACGCAGACTGCTCCCTTGCCTTTGCCAAGAGAGTTAAATTGACTTCCTGATTAGGATTGTGTTTTGAACATACTCTGATATGGTAGCAAAGACCTCAGTGGGTTTATCTCATGTACCTTTTTTCCTTATTTTAATG
Source organism: Hemiscyllium ocellatum (assembly GCF_020745735.1). Classification (NCBI taxonomy): domain Eukaryota; kingdom Metazoa; phylum Chordata; class Chondrichthyes; order Orectolobiformes; family Hemiscylliidae; genus Hemiscyllium; species Hemiscyllium ocellatum. Next base: position 39,079,696 of record NC_083422.1, on the reverse strand, counting down.
CTGTTAATCATATGTTGCCCCTCTAGATTAACTTGCATGTTGACTTTTCAAACTTGAAAAGCCTCATTAGCATATTTTGCTTTGAGCAACAACATTGTTCACCTTGTCATGTTAGTGATAATGGTCTGGTGATCAGTTGCTCATCAGGGATTAACAACTCTGTGGGTTAGTTTATTTAAAACAATAAACACATTATAAGTTATGAAGCAAACATTACATTAACCCAATTGGTGTGTGTGTGTGTGTGTGTGTGTGTGTGTGTGTAAAGTTCCTAGACTGACGGCAGGATAACTGCCAGGTAGATTTACAACATTGTATGCACACACCACGTGGAATTCTTAAAGTTGAGGTACACATATAACAAGAGTATTTGAATTTAATTGAGGGGAAAGGAAGCCTGGGACAGGTGAGGCCTCCAGGCTATCTTGTGGAGCCTTGAGGTGTTTACTTCCACAGAACCATCACCTGGTGGGAGGATCCCTCACTCCAGCCCCATGAACCCAATTTACATACTTAAAGAAGACCATTCTGCTTCTGCATGGTGCTCATGTTCACTCAACATTTAAACGAGCAGTTACTTCTAACAAGTCAGAATGGTGCACAATACCTGCCTGTCCCCACACAATGTGATTGTGGTTAGGTAGGAGATGCTAAAATTTCCCCACTGATTAGGAGCACAGGATCATTTTGCCTTTCAATCAGCTTTAACTGTTTGCTATATTTGGAACTTTCATAAAGATTGAATTTAAAATTAAATTTCAGCGAATTTAATGAATGGGATGGTTAAATATTGTTAAAAACCAAATAAGTTATAGTTTTGACTCCACTTATTTTTTACTGGCTGTTTCAAATTAGAAGGAATCATGATTATACCTATTTGCTGTGTTTTCTTATACACTGGCTGAGAGAGAAGAAATGCTCCAAAGAGGTTTTTTTTATTTGTTCAAGGTAATTATATTATATACTGAGTAAAATATTAAATCCAGCAGAATCTTGTTTGATATTGCAGCAAACTAACATTTTTGTTTTACTTGTATGGTGATATTATTGTCCGATCTTCCACCTAGCTAGGCTGGCCTAAGACTAGCAAAGGTACAAAAGGTATCCATCCTGGTGAAGATGAGAGGACATAACAGGAGATATTCTCTCCAGTCTTTGCAGTACTGAAACAATTGTCCATATTGCCATCACATTTTGTGGTTGACTGGATCTAAAGTGCACCTACCTGCTTCTATGTTTACGAGCTGAGTAAGATATAAATCTGAGTGAATATTTCACTTAGTGCCTGATAGATAGCACTGACGGTTCCTGACTGTCTGTTGATGTGGTGCAAAGTGATGTTTGACTAACAAGAGACCAGAAGATGGCAGCCTTATTCTACACAAGCAGCAATTTTTAATGTTTGTTATTCCCGTTTGTTCAGTCCCTGCAGCACTTACCAATTTCCAAGTTCTTTGGTCAAAAGGTGCTCCACTATTTAATTTAAGTTACTGTAACATCCATCTCAACAATCTGACTTAGTTTGCATGTATTTTTCAGCAAAGTCCCATTTAGTTGCTTTTACATTTGAGATTTTTCTAACATAACATTGTTTCACATTCTGTTTTGACTGCAACAAGATTTGAATTACCGATCTCTGTTTTGTATGATTAGATTAGATTAGATTACTTACAGTGTGGAAACAGGCCCTTTGGCCCAACAAGTCCACACCGACCCGCCGAAGTGCAACCCACCCATACCCCTACATTTACCCCTTACCTAACACTACGGGCAATTTAGCATGGCCAATTCACCTGACCCACACATCTTTGGACTGTGGGAGGAAACCGGAGCACCCGGAGGAAACCCACACAGACACGGGGAGAACGTGCAAACTCCACACAGTCAGTCGCCTGAGTCGGGAATCGAACCCGGGTCTCAGGCGCTGTGAGGCAGCAGTGCTAACTGCTGTGCCACCGTGCCACCCACATGTTATGTTAATTACATCGCATTCAGCATACTGGTTAACCCTGATGCACTAAATCCGTGGGGCTTTTCAAATATGTCAGTTCACCAAATAGGTGCCAACTATGGTTTAGTACTGGCATTGCCATCTCTCTGTCAGGTTGTAAATTTACGTCTCCCTCCAGAGGCATGAGCATCTCCAAGTACTGAGGGAGCATAGTAAGCACTGTAGGTCACAAAAAACAAGCTCTTGCCTTCCCACTTGGGAGGAATTAAAGCATCCCAAGGCACAATTTGGCCTTCTCCCTGGAATCATAATCAATGGTTACCTCAGCCAACAACTTGGAAACAGTCATTATCACATTGCCATTGGTGGGAATCTCCTGTGTGCAGTTTAGTTGCTATATTTTGTTCCTGTCACTACATTGAAGAATATGGATAGAAATATTCCCTGCTGGAGGCAGTGAGAAAGGAAAATTATGAGTGAGCTTTCACTCTGCAGAGCTTTTTGCCCCCTTCTCACTGTTGCTGCAGTTAAATGCCGAGTGAGAAGATCCATAAGTGACTTTCTTGACTAACGGGAATGAAGGTCCTTATGTGGTCAATTACTGGCTACTGTAAACAGCTGGCCACCTCCTTGGCAGACAAGCAAAGTGGCTGGTTACCCAACTGGCTGAGTGCTTCCCATCTGCCTCCATTTAAGGCTTGAATTGCTCATTAATGATGACTCACTGCTGTTGTGTAGATAGATGCTTCCAATGCTCACCTGCCTTCACCAAGATCATCCATATTTGCTTCTATTGCTGTCATCAAACTGAATTCCATAGGACCAGAAATGTTCCATCTTACTATTTTATCTCACTTCATTAACTGTATAACTCTCTTGGGAGTCAGATATACTGGAAGTGATGGGCAAGTTTATCGGAAAAGGAACAATAAGATAGGTTAGTGTTTTGAGTGTGACCTTTCATTAGAATAGTGCTGACTAACGGACTGTAGATATCAGTATTTTCCTAAAATGCGACTCAGTCAAGATGAATTGTGAATGAGTGAACCTTCCATTGAGCAGCATTTTATGAGTTAATTAACTTTGAAGATTCCACTTTCTGTCCTCTCACTGGCGATTAGTGTCAGTTGTGGCACCTATTGGAAGCGTTTTTGCTTCTGTGTCCAGAAGGCTGTGGGCTCAAGTCCTACTCCAGTTATTGTTTGCAAAAATCCAGGTTGACATTCCAATACTGCGCTCTTGGGAGGTGCGGAAATTTAGATGAAGTGTTAAACTAAAACCCAATCTGCCCCCTCTGATGGATGTGAAAGATTCCATGGTACTATTTTGGAGAAGTGCAGGGGAGTTATCTCAGTGGGCCTGGCTAATATTGATGGTTCAAACAACATTACTAACAAACAGATTCTCTGATTATCCTCACAGTGCTGTATCTGGGAGCTTGCTGTGTGTAACCTGTTCCCTGTGTTTTCAACGTTGCAAAAGTGACTGTACTCCAAGCAAATCTCATTTGCTGTAAAGATCTTTGGGGCATCCTGAGATTGTGAAAAATCAGGGTTTTTTTTTGATGAATACCAGTGAACAAAAATGAAAATTGCCCTTGAAATGCTTCTTAAGGGTTAGCACTGACTGTAATTGAAAAGAGATATATACAATATAGTTAAGGAGCTCTTGTAGTACAGCGGCAGTGTTTCTACCTCTGGGCCAAGAGGTCTAGGGTCATCCCTCAGCTGCCCTAGAGATGCAGCAATGCATGCTTGAGCAAGTTGATTAAAAATTGAGAGAAGCTGTATGGTTCATTTTGGGGTTGCTGCAATAATTCTGTGTTGCATTCCTTCCTCCAGTTTCTCAGATTAGTTACTTTTGATTTAAAGGAAGCTGCTACTTTCTCAATCTTACATGTACACATATATGTATAATATGTAATTTGAGTAAATGCTGTGTCCTCAGATCAAGTACAAAGAATTCTGGGAAAAGAATAAAGGCAAGGGGTTTCATGTGAAGTTGGATTCGATAGCCCTCTTAGCTGCCAAAGCCTCCGGGGAGCTGGCAAGTGATGTAAGTTGCTGCTTTTCTCTCTCATCAGCTTTCGTGAAACTATGTGCAAACTCGTTTCCATTGACACTGTCGGTTTCTTTCTGTCAGGCATACTATAGTGCAGGTTAATAAAAGTTAATAGAATATACTTCAAGTTTATAAAAGATTGACAGTAGATGAAAATTAAATGAGTGCTGACAACTAATTATTGTTCAGTCTAGTCAGTAAACCTCAAGATTCCCATGTGCATGGGAATATATTTCTGGAAGAGAGTCATTACAGCAAAACACATTTTACATCCACGATTCTGTGAAAAAGTTATCAAAGCTGCCCACACAAAATCTGGGTCACAAGTTTCTGACTGGCTCAACGTTGTGATAAAATAGAATATAAGATGATGGTTTCTGTACGTGTTCAAAGGATGATGCGTGATCTAAATGAGTTGTCTAAAATTATAAAAGGTTGGTTGATGTAGGGAAACTATATTTCCAGATTGGGCAATTCACAAAGTGACAAGATCTTAAAATTAGAGTTAGACCATTTACCAGGAAAGCTAGGAAACATTTTTTTGAATAAAAAGCAATTGGATATTTGGGAATATCTACCCCAGAATGCTGTGAATGTTGTTTAAATGCATTTTTTTCTTCAGGTAATGTTTTCAAAGCTTGTAGATCAAAGGCAGTTAAATGGGGTGAAGGTATAAGTCAGGTGTAATGTGATTGAGCTCATCCCACACCTCAAGGGAATTATTTGTAATCTTGGATTTCTATTTGCCCCATATCCTCCCTATCATATAAAGTCCTTTCACCCATCTTGGCATCATCATGACTTTCCATCATGCCTCAGCCCTGTACATTTGAAATCCTCATCCATACATTTGATGTCTTTAGATTTGATTACAGTATTCCAGTGCTTTCCTAGTTAGCCGCCTATCACCTGAGCTCTGCAAACTAACTTCTCCAAAATTCTACTTCTCACACCACATTCCTCCCACCATTACCCCATCCACACTGACCAACATTGATTTGCAGAGATTGAAAGAAATGTGGATGCTTTTGGAAAAGCTCAGCAGGTCTGGCAACATTTGCGGAGACAAGTCAGAGTCAATGTTTCCGGTTGAAAGACCCTTTCTTAGAATTGATTTGATTCCCAGCCCTCCAAATGTTTCAGCCTTACATTTAAATCCTTCCCTGCCTATCCGTAACCTCCTCCAGCATTCTAAGTGCTCTAGTCCTCTGATTCTAGCCTTTCAATGTCTCACCTGTTCTCTTTAGCTGATATGGGTGACAGGTTACCCACCTAGGTCTGAAATTGGCTTCCTAAATCAATCAGTCTTCTTTTCCTCCTTTAGTACATCTTTGACCCAGCTTTTGCCTACCAATCCTAATCTTTTCCTCTTTTTTTTAGTCTTTATGTCCATTTCTGCACCATCACCCACTTACCCCTTACAACCTTGTGAAGTGCCTTGGGATGCTATTCTATGTCTGAGGTGTTTTATCAGTTCAAATGGTTATTGTAATAAAACTTCCTAGCAGAGTGGAAAAGCGCAGCAGGTCAGGCAGCATTCAAGGAACAGGAAATTCGACGTTTCGGGCATAAGCCCTTCTTCAGGAATTATAAAGCCATTCCTGAAGAAGGGCTTATGCCCGAAACATCGAATTTCCTGTTCCTTGGATGCTGCCTGACCTGCTGCGCTTTTCCAGCAACACATTTTCAGCTCTGATCTCCAGCATCTGCAGACCTCACTTTCTCTTCCTAGCAGAGTGGCCTGTTCAACTTCAAATGCACCATATAACTTCCAAAAATAATTTGGTATATTCTTAGCACCAGGCAGCCTTTACATGTTCCAGCATGGAACAGCTTAGAAATGATAGCTTGTGATATTAATGTACAACACTTAATGACATTTTGTTCACCACTATTTTAACTTTTGTTAAATAAATAGTTTGATGCCTTGACAGAGTGTAAGGCAAAGAAATATCATATGAAGGCAAACGATCCTTTCCAGGCCCACAAGATTGAAAAAGTGTTTAAATAATTTATTTTAGCTCTTTATCACCAGCCGACTGCTACATGTTTTAATTTAATTCCTTTCTTTCTCTGTGTTGTTTGAAAGATAAAATACAAAGAAGCATATGAGAAAACCAAGGGCAAAGCAATGAGAAGCAAAGTATATGATTCGAAGACTCTGCATTCTCTGCGGGTTTCCAAGATGAGCAGTGAGGTACATTAGATAAGAAAAATCAAAATCCCATTATTTACTTCAGCTCAATATGCAATTTAAAATCATTATGGATTAGCACATTAGCCATCAGAAGCTAAATTTCCCTTCCAACTGACATTGGATTCTGTTTTCTCTACTCGTGATCTTTTACTTTTTTAAAAGAAAATTACCATTTCATACAATAGATAGAAGTTAAAATTTACGGTAAGTTGACTATGTTGTTAAGTTAGCCATTGATTTATATATTGGTAATCTATAACCTCAGAAAACATACGTATCAGAATATGATCTAAGTTACTCTAAAATGTTGTTCATTATATCAGATGTTTGTAGTTCACAATTCACTGCCTTCAGACTTACTGGTATTACATAAATACAAGTTGTTGTTATTGTTGTTCAAATGGCTCATTTTTACTTTTTGTTTACGACAGGTAGAGTATAAGAAGAACTTTGTGGAAACAAACACCAAATTCCACCTACCACTGGATATGGTCAACCTGACACATGCCAAGAAAGCCCAGGCATTGGCCAGTGACTTGTATTATAGGAAGAGGCTCCATGACTATACATTGGAGCCAGATGACATGAAAGTGACATGGGCAAAGAAAGCTTATGGGTTACAGAGTGAGGTGGGGCCAAGATGATTCAAAATTATGTCTGATTTGTTTATTTAAGCCTGTACATCTTAACGAATTATGTCTCTTCATTTTGTAGGCTATTTGCTTTAAAGTTATAGATTGGAAAGAACCTAATTATATATAATTTTTAAAAAACTGTTGGAAATGCTCAGCACATCAGGGAGCATCTGTGGAGAGAATTAACAGAGAATTGTGTACAGCATTAACATTTAAAGTCAATCCTCCATGAGAGGTGGCAACATTTAGAGATGTATCAGTTTTAAACAGGTGAAATGGGGGGAGAGGGAAGAAGAGCAAAAAGGAAGGACATAGAAATGATGGAGGTTTGGAGACATTAAATTACAAAAGAGCTGGGGAATTGGCATCTAAAGGGAGTGGTAATGGGACAGGTAAAGAAACAAAAGATATGCCCCTGGGAAATGTAGATTGCAAAATATTATACTGAAATAGGTCTTACTATGAAGGAAATTGTACTCATACCAAGTAATTAAAGGCTAATACAGCCATATTTTATTACCTTTTAAATATTTCTCAGTGCTGCCCCTTCCTGTCTTTCCTAATGGAGTATCTAAAGCTGGGTAGACTTTCAGCATCACCCCAAAAAATGAGAGATCTGCTTGTGTAATGCTCAATAGCAAGCTGCTTGACTATGGAAGCATTAAACTATTTTATGTATATCATTCTAGCATAGGTTACATGAAAGTAGTTATGATCTGGAAATTTTGTAGGGTTACTGGGACTATTTGCACTGGGATCAACTAACTGCACTGGTCAGATCAACTAATGGTTGATTATTGAGTAGTTCTGGTCCAAGAGGTACATATATCTTGCATAAATGTCTTTAAAAAGATTTATACTGCTTGAATACTGCGTGGAAATCATTTTGTTTTTTGTACCCTTTACAAACAATGATGTTTATAAACTGGGTTTTATCAACATTAACAGCATAACAGAAAAGCCATTTTATTAATCTTTAAATTGCAGCGCAAGTACAGAGCAGATCTGACATGGATGAAAGGTGTAGGATGGGAGGCAGAACGATGCCTGGATGTGGAACAGGCGAGGAAAGCTGGGGACATCCTGAGTGAGGTGAGAATACAAACTGACCAGAACTAAACATGTAATTTTCTGTTAATTGTGTGACTTTAGTCTTGACTGAATCATGTCCTCTAATAGGAATTCTGTTTGTTCACAGAAACTCGTGAGCAATTATTTCTCAATTTGTAGGCAGTTAAACCTCTGCCATAACAGTTGATAAATGGATTAGAATTGTACATCTGTGTTTGTAATTAGCACATTAGCGGATTTGCATGAATTTTCTTTGCTAATTTAACAGAAGTGTTAAGAGAGCTTACTTTAAATGAGTTGACACTTTAACAAAATGGCAGGCCTTAAAAATGGTGTGCAAACATGTTACCAAGTTTGTTATTAATATTGCACATTATACAAATAAATCACACTACTGAGAGCACCAGGGACTGGCTGTGTTCCACAAGATATCTTGTGATTCCCTGCAATGACATTGATGAATATTTCACTTCAGGTTACTGGGAGCAATAACTAGCACTAATTTATTGCATTATCTACCAGATCATCTTAACATGTGACACAACATGTCATAGTAACTGGGGAACAATGAGACAAGTAATAACTGATATAAGCTCTTAAGTAATCTTAATTGAACTACTATACCATATTCCTGGTATAAAATTAATAATTTTGGAATCCATGAACATTCTGCGGTTAAGAGAAGGGCAGAACCTATGCAATGGCTAAATCGGCCATAATGTATTATCAGGTGAGAACGAAGGGGAATAATTCTAAAATTGCTGAATTGCTAACAGCTGGATGTTTGAGTAGTAAAGTGAGTCACATCTGGAAGATAGTAAAGTCTGTCTGCACTCATGTCAAGTGTCTGTGAAGCTTAGAGATATTTCTGCCTGTCAGAACTGAAACAGGCCATAAGTGAATTCAATTTCATGTTCTATAAAACATCCACGTTGTGGGTTAAACATAGATTCATAGAATCCTTACAGTGTGGAAGCAGGCCATTCAGTCCATTGAGTGCACACCAACCTCTGAAAAGCATCCCACCCAAACCCACCCTCCTATCCTATAAACCTGCATTTCCCATGGCCAATCCACTAACCTGCACACCTTTGGACTGTGGAAGAAAACCAGAGCAAACTCATGCATTTACAATGAGAATGTACAAGATCCACACAGTCACCTGAAGGAGGAATCAAATCCGGATTCCTGGTGCTGTGAGGCAGCAGTGCTAAGCACTGAACCACCGTGCCACTCTAAGCAGCTTGTCATGAGATCGAATATAATGTAGGATAGACTTTGGATTACTTCTGCACTGTAAATCTGGCTTTGCAGTTTAGATTGAGAAGATGCTGTTGAAATAAAACAAAATAACCACAAAAATAATGGATGAGCACAGCAAGTCAGTCAGCATTTGAAAGAGAATGATGTTTTAATATTTCAGATGTTCTTTCATCAATTCAATCAATGTGTCACAGCACAAGCAATTTTGAAACTGTGCATTTGGCTTCTATTGTATTTTCAAGTCCAGAATTTTGAAATGCCAGTTGTTCAGGAAGTGGCTGCTTGATTTGAATACCAACATGAGTGTTTTAATAGGGAATGGTTGCTAGATTCTTTAGTTTACCAATATCCTGCCCAAGATTCAGAGAACAGTCAAATCAATTTATATTGCCCCATGCATTGCCTTAACTAAGAAAGGGGAACAGAAGCCTGATTGTATCACATGCTTTCATCTGAAAACAGCTAATGCAAATGGAGCCGATTGATCAAGTGTCAGAATTATTCATAAAAGATGGAGCCCCATTCATAGGCATGAACAAAAAATGCACAAATATACTTACACAGAGACAGTGAATATATTTTTGATTAAGATTTCAGTTTTATCCCAGAGAATTCGTCTTTTATTTAAGAACAGTTGGAGAGTTTTGGTGAAGCTGTGTGATGACCATGAAATTATTTGTTGCTTTATGTAACCGTTTAACCTGACAATAAAGCTAACTTGATGTTTCTCTTTGGTAATAAACATCAGTGACACACTGCCCCTTAGCAATCACTCAGCCACCTTTGTGTTGAAATATTGAGTTTGACAAGAGTTTATAAAACAAGAATGGCAAGGTGACTGACAGATTAATCCATCATTCAAGGTGTGAGTACTTGAATTAACCCTTTAATCCCCTCACCATAACCACATCACCTTGTTCTGTTGTTTAGCCATTTGTTCACATTGCTTTGCCACCAAATTTCTGAACTTAAGTCATTGTCTCCCTTGCTTGTATCTTCTACTGATTTCAGTTTTAATAACCATTGTCCCACATGTGTTTTTCTGCATTTTAAGCCCCTGTTCTTCTGTGCACATGGCCCTAAATTACTTGTGATAAATAAGGGGACTGTATTACACCAGATGTACAGCCTGTATGTGACAGCATGTCCTTAATACTTCCTGTTTACGGGAACTAGATACAGGTTCCTGTGATTTTAATTGAATGATAATGGTTGGAAATAGATGATTGTTGAGACTGTAACTTCCTAAAGGCTGATGCTGAGCTGAGAGTTGAGACAATGTAAAAGACATAATCACCTTCATTTATTATTTTAAAAATAAGCTGGTGGATATGCAAAATTTGTTCTGCCTTTCATCTGCCAATGGGCGCTGAAGCTCTGCTGCCAGAAGGCCACTAGGTGACAACTTTCTGTTCCTGTCTATCTCAATATATTGTTCCTTATTCTGCAGCGGCAGGCTGGTGAAAAGACTGTTACAAACGAAAATTATAACTATGTGAATAAAATATGTAGTTTTAAAATCTGAAAAGAGAATATTAAAAATGAATTACTTTTTCAATTGGTGTCAAGCCAGGTCCCATCTACCAACATTTAATATTGAGTTTTTAATGAAACACTGTAGTCACTTCAGAAACAATTTTGGGAAAAAAGGGAAGACATGCTGATAATTAATTTTGTTTAATAGTCATTTCTAAAACTATGCTATGTGTTGATCATGGTTTGTTTGATTAGATATGTATTGATGTTTGACTTGCTTTAAATTCAAGTCCACTATTGTCAGAGATTAAATTGCACTCTTTCAACTGGCAGAGAAAGTACAGACAAAGAGTTGACGCGTTAAAATTCACAAGTGTGGCAGACACTCCACAGATTATTCATGCCAAGAAAAGTCAAGATTTGCAAAGTGATGTGAGTACTGCACTGGTGATGAGAGATCATTTATGAAAGAAGCACTGTTTTCAAAGAGTGATGGGTGCCTCCACCATAAACAAAGCTGATCAAACGGGAAAAGTTTGGAAAAAAAATGAAGTGTTTATTTCTAAACATCTGATACTTTCAAATTTTGTGGGTTTCTCTTCCCTCTTCATTTTCTGATGCTTCAAACATAAATTTTTTTGCAAGAGACATGACGCTTAGAAATGAATTTCTTCAAAACTGAGCCTAGTTAGTGCCAGTAGCAAGCCTTTCTAGCTATGAAGCGAGAATATAAGGAAAATAGGAGTTCATGTTTCAGCTAGACAAAACCCTGGTTAGACCACACCTGGAGGACCCACAAGCAGCTCTGGCAATACACTTTTGAAAGTATATATTTACCATGGAAGAGGTGCAGTTTACCAGCATGACACTTCTAAGGCTTATGAGAAGAGACTGCAAAATTGTAGTATTGTCTGGAATTTGGAGGTTAAGTGAGGATTTGCTTGATGTTTGTAAAATATTAAGGGGTTAGGGAAATCTAGAATTAGGAGTGATGTGGACTGGGGTTTTAGACCGGGGTGGACAAAGTCAAAAATCACACAACACCAGTTTATAGTCCAACAGGTGTATTTGCGGTATTGAAATACTATTAAAATATTCTTGTTTCACAGTCTTGCATTGGGCTACTGCCATAGTCTGGATAATTAGACTTATTGGTATTAAACCATGTATTGATAAACTCAAAAATTTAGAAATCCCACATCTTATCCAATATGCGAATTCATGTATGAAAATGTTTCAAAAATTGAGTCAAAATTTTTTCCTGTTCTTCCACATTATGCAGTTAACATACAAGGCAACAAGTGAACAGAATCTTCATCAGTACAGCATCAGCAAAGATGAGCCATTGTTCAGACAAGCCAAGGCAAATGCTAAATACCTAAGTGATGTAAGTAAGCCATTTAATAACATTTTGAGATTATAGAGCAACAGTTCGGTTTTTGTTACATGTTATGTTAATTGGGTGTGGTAGTTGACCTTTCTGCTTGATGTTTCTGCAAGGGTGCAAGCTAAGAAATGACATTCAATACTCCCTAATAAAAATTGTATGTTCTTGCTATTTGGATGAACCTACCAAGAGTCCATATTGCCCCAATTCTTGGGTGTTCTTGGAAGGCAGTGCTATTACCATACAGTGGCTTTGCTAAATTATTTTAGAACTTGATAAGAACCATTCACATTAGATTAGATTCCCTACCTTCAGCCCAACTAGTCCACACTGACCCCCTGAAGAGTAACCCACCCAGTCCCATTTGCCCCTGGCTATGCAGCTAACACTATGGGCAATTAAGCATGGCCAATTCACTTGACCTGCACATCTTTGGACTGTGGGAGGAAACTCACGCAGACATGGGGAGAATGTGCAAACTCCACACAGACAGTTGCCCAAGGCTGGAATCAAACCTGGGACCCTGGTGCTGTGAGGCAGCAGTGCTAACCACTGAGCCACTGTGCTGGACATGATGCAAGTCCAGTTGGTATCAATAATGAGTATATCAGATTCCCTTATCAACCTGTTGAACAGTTTAATATTTAAAATAATCTGGTGCTTGCCTACATCTTGCCCTGACTGGATTTCAACACTGATTTCTGCATTCCTAGCTTTGGACTGTAACCTATTGTTCATAACTTTAAAAAAATGAATTAATGTGGTACAGCAGTGTATGTTAAATTACCATAAATATCTATCAGTCTGTAATTGTAAGTATCAAAATATGCTTGAGGCAAAAAGTGTATAGAAGAAAAGCAGAGAAAACAATGACAAGAATATCTCTTTTGAAGAGAACTAGAATGAGGGGAAGACGAAGAGAAAGTTAAAGGACAAGGAGATCAAAAATTATTTTAAATTTGGGAGGCTAGCATATGGATACATACCAAAGGAATTTCTTTTAAATTGGCATTGCCTTGAGCAAGATTGTAGTAGGTTAATAGGTCTAACTACAAGAACCATATAAACTAATATCATACCAATATGTACCTGATAATTTTTTTTTATATTTGTGCATAAACCTTAAAACATGTAATCCTAGACAAATAAATAAATTTGGACACAGATGGGTATCTCGCACAGGGAGATCGGAGAACTTGTCAAGGTGAATAACAGCTCCTTTCAAAGGGAAATGAGAAAAAGCCATAAAGATAGAAATCGAAAGTCAGAAATTTTCCTGATGTTCAAATTCCTCATTTGCTGAAGGATGCTTTCAGTAGGCAGTAAGCCTGAGGTGAAGCCAAGGTCAGGTCATTACAAAGGCAGCCACGTTTAAAGGCACACCTCTGATTCCAAAAATATTGGTCCTGTTTTTCAGATTAGTGTGAAGCCCCCTCATCCTCACCTCCTTAAAACATATATCTTGTCGCATCATTCACCCTTTCATCCCATCGTATCCCTCAGTCCCTTCACCCCTCTCAAACCCCCTTCACCTCACCTGCCTAAAATCCAAGGTTTAAGCTTGGAACTGGTTTTAGCAAAATTCTGTTGGGCATGGTTTTGGCAGAGAGCAAAGGTTTTATTGGGTGTTCAGCTTATCCTGTCCCATGCATTTCCAAGTTGTTCCCCAGAATAAAGGGAGTGAGTAAGGGCCCATTAGACTGCACTCCCTTAGACATTTTGAGGCCCTTAACTGCCCAATTAAATAGCAACTGAAGGCTTCAATTATACTTCACTGCCTTTAAAACACTGGGCAGTGGCTGGAGTGCAAGCACGGTGTGGTTTTGAAATAGCATCTTTGTAATGGCTAAGCAATGGAGGTTGAGTGGCAGGCTCAGAAGTATTCTATTAGGGCATTCCCCATTTCCACTGTCATCCAAGTTCGCCCAGCAAAACCCAGACTTTCCCTACCCCAGGTTTCCCGATCCCTCTTGGCTCTAAAAGCCTGGGAGTCCTGGCATCTTCTTGCAGTTCCATCAATGCCCGCTGTTGAGGTTGGATGCTGCTCAGATGCTAAGGCTGTCCACTGGTTAGATCAGCCGGCAGCTCTTGAGGGTGGGTCTACTTGTCCACTGATCCAATTCCCCAGCCTATGCAGCCCATCCGAAATGGGTTAGCATGCAGGGACAGGCGTTTTGAAATTTAGCACCAACTGGCCTTCCAGGGAAATGTAGCCCTTTGGACACATGTTGGCACAAACCAGCCTGAACAATGAATCCTCAAATGGGTCTCCTGCTCATTCACAGTTACTCCATTTGCAGAGCTGTGAAAATCCAGGAGAAATGGAGTACTGTCTATACTGCCACTGTGTAATCGGGGATTGAGAAACTTCCTATAGAAATTTCCCCCAACTTTAATTTGAGACCCACGTGATGCAAGTCAAAGCCTTTTTTTAAAAATTCACTTATGAGATGTGGGTGTCACAGATTGGCCCAGCATTTATTGCCCATCCTTACATGGTCTTATCATTTTGCTGAATGATTTGAACTTTAATAGAAGATATTTTTATGAGCTGAAACTATTTTATAATTTGTTTTATCAAGAAAATCTACAAAAGTGACTGGGAGGCACAAAAAGGAAAGAGTTTTGAATTGCGGTTGGACACTATTGCAATTCTGGAAGCAAAGGCAAAACGAGATCTTGCAAGTGATGTAAGTTGTATATTTTATAAGCTGTGATGCAATATCATGGAAAAATAATGAGGATAATTGGAAACGAATTAACAAATCGTGCCCCGTAGTCTTTAATTTCTATTTCTTAAATATTCCAGTTGTCATTATGATATCACCAATAAAACAGAATGGTTTAAAATTCAGATTTGAATACATCAATTAGAAAAACAATGTAATCATGTTGAACATTCGGCAATTGTTCTCAATTATATGATTGATTTGTTTTAATGTAAACGACTTTAGCCAGAGCAGTACTTTGGACCTTTTGAACAAGAATCAATCCTTGCAACAATTCTATTAAAAAAATGTTTTGATTGTATGATTGTACAATGCTATAACCAAGTGTTGCATAAGAATTTGACAAGAACAAAGGAAATAGGACAATTGAAATCTGAATACTTAAACTGATTAACAAAAGGGTAAAATTCCAAAAACACAGTTGGTCATTCAGCATCTGAAACCCAATTTTAAGTTTAATTTGGGATGGGTGAAGAGAACTCTGAACTGATTGGAGACTTGATTAAAAGACAGCGGGTGAAACATGAATCTAGTATTCCTTTTAAGATTAGGAAAATTGTACTTTCAGCTGACAGTAGGTGAAGACCAATAATCAAAAATTGGGAGGATTTTTATGAAGTTATTTACACTTGAGAGAAGCTCTTCATCCCAGGTGATAGCTTTGTCATATTGCTTCACAGCACAGATAGTGTCATCTTTACGCCTGGATAGAAGGACTTCACTGTCAATAGATGAAAACAGTAAAGAGTAATTTAAACTGGGAGAATAAGTTCACATTTACTTGGATAGATATTTTCTCTGAATTCATTACAATTGTTGGCAGCTTTTCAGGCTTACAGTATCTTTTTAAGCAGTATTAGATAGATAACATCATTGCACAATTAGCCCGTTAACCTCGCTACAAAATTTCTTAACAGGTCAAGTACAAGGAGATGCATGAAAGGATAAAGGGCAAGTTGATAGGGGTGAAGGATGTAATGGGTGACTCTCAGATGGCTCACTCTATTCAAGCTTCCAAGTTGCAGAGTGACCTTGAATACAAAAAGAAATCCGAGGCAATGAAAACAAAGATCCACCTTACAATGGATATGCTGGAATTGGTACATGCGAAACAAGCTCAGAGCCTGGCCACTGACAGGGACTACAAGAAGAGATTTCATCAGTACACTGTCCTACCTGGAGATATGAAAATTGAATGGGCTAAGAAAGCATATGCACTGCAAAGTAATGTAAGCTGCATGTTAGAGTCCAACAGTTGGCCTGTTTGATTGCAGTAATACATTTCTATATAATGTAAATAAGTTTCATTTAAATTCTATCTTGTTTTTGACTTCAGAGAATATTGTTGGGTTACTATGACATATTCAGCATGAAGCTGCCTATATTATATTTGATTTGCATCATATTTGAATAACATATTCTTGACACATTTGAATCACATTGAGCTAGTTACTAACTAGATATTTATACAACAGATCTGATAGAAAATAGGAACAAAAACATCCAGAGCTATAGTACTACATACGGAGGATCAGCAAGATGGTACACAGCAAAAACCCACTCATTTACATTTCTGATGTATTCACGTCATTCCTGTGAGCAATATTCCCCATGCTCTAATTTCTCCAAAGAACAGTCAACCTTCCTGTTTAAGGGCCAATTATATCTAACCTTTTTGTTTGGCTCAGCTTATCATATACACCAAGCTCTAAAGCCTCATAAATGTTGACAGTATTAAGATGACTTTGATAAAACATGGATTCAATTAAGTAAGATTATAGGATTTCAGTTTATTTAGAGTTTTCAGTTTTATTCTGTTTTAAAGTCATCAAAAGTGGAAGCTCTAAGCCAAATAAAAGTCTGCTTTTTGCCTTGCAACATACTCTTGCCACCACATTATACAAATTTTGCCAGCGTATTAAAGACAACTAATTCAAAAGTGCAGCTGGTTATGAAGTGCAGATTATTATTTATACAGTGAGTTTTCTTAAAGCTTTTCTCCTCAAGTCATATCCATGACTCATTAAGTGCAATCATGCATCATTGAAGGCTGGAAAATAGTTACTTCATAAAGTTAAAGTAAATAGATGGAGCTAAAGTCTGCTGGCTTCTAATGCTACATATCTGGATAGGTGCCTGCTAATTCAATATTTGGTGCTATCTTGTTTCAAAAGCTTAAGATAAATTCCTGTACCATCATGTCTTGGGAGATTAAGTCTGAAAATGAATCCTGGCCACAAATACTAATAGTGGGGGTAGGGTTGTTGGAGGGGTGAGGTGAAGAGGAGAAGGGGCTGTTCTTGGATATGTGAAGTATCCTGCTTGGCAATAATTATAGCAAAACAAAAGTTGGCTTGGGTATAAAGCAGGGAATCCCATTTTATACTCATGCCAATCATTTTGTTAAAGGTATCCTGACCTGGAGAAATAACAATTAATAACTGTTCCAGTCTGAATTAACAGAAGAACACAAAACTCAAGAAATCCATTGAATCACTCTTCAAATTGTGGCAGCGGTGTTTGAACCTCCCCCGCAACCTCTCCACCCTCCCAGAGTAGTTGCTGCATTTATATTGGGTTTTACAATCCTGTCAGAGAATATTAATCGGCTATTACTTTCCACAATTTATCAGAACCAATACAAGTCTGACTTGAATTGGATGCGTGGTGTTGGATGGATAACTTGTGGTTCTTTGAATGCTGAACAGGCGAAGAAGGCAGGAGAACTGTTCAGTGAGGTAAGTGTAAAGAAATCCTCCTGCGCCCATCAATTAGTAAACAGAATTTGAGATCTGTTTGTTGCTCATCTTGAAGAAAGCTGCCTACAAAGATCTTGCCATCACACTGGTGTGGGTTTCACCTTCCCCATTGTTAATTTGCTGGCCTCAGTGATGGAGGATCACTGACAGCCAGCAATAGTGATATTAATAAACGAGCATCAAGAGTGTGATAGTGGAAAAGCACAGCAGGTTAAGCAGCATCTGAGGAGCAGGAGAATCAATATTTCAGGCATAAGCCCCTCATTAGCACACTCTTGACTCTGATTTCCAGCATCTGCAGTCCTCTCTTTCTGTACTTACATTAATAAAAATGCAAAGCAGTCAGTCACTGGAAGCAATTCTAAGATTTCCCAGATGAATATCGGCATTGGTCACATTAAAGAATTCTCACAGATTGCAACCAGAAGTTAAAAAAGCACTGATTATCATCCACTTTTTAATTGTTTGCAAAGAATCACCTAAATATTGGGATGTGCAGGTAAATGCTGAAATATCATTTCTTTTAAAAAGATCCCTTACTTTAATAATCAATGCTTTTCTTTACAATGAAGAAGTTTGTTTTTCTACAAACAGAATGTAAGATTTTCTGGGCCAGAGAGGGAGAGTTCCTTCAACCAGGCTTCACAACTTCTTAAGAGTCAGTTGTATGCATTCATTTCATTCAAGTAAGCAGGACCTTCTTACAAGTTTTTACAATGAGACTGACAGTGTAAAGAGTGGAAGATCACATCAATTCTAGTGACTTCTGAGTTTCTCTCTGCGATGGTGTGGGCAGTACATCCTGTTGAGAAGCAGGAAATCACTGCCAGCAACTTCAGGTTTTCCACATGTAACTGCGCATATGCAGATGCCAGAGTTGTTTGAACTTTATGTAGTAATGATGATGAATGCTCATAATTTGTCATTGTTACTATCAAAAAGTCCAAGCTATTATGATTGCGCTTGCCATCCATGCTGCTTTCATAAGATATGTAGATTAATACATCGAATTAATTCTTGCCCAGAGTAGCCATAAGACCAACTTAGTGTAGGAAATGGGGGAAAATGTACTTTATGCATAAATTATCTTTTCCAAATCAGAAACCAGGTGGCCAAAATGAAAATATAATCCATTGCCTAGCACTGACCTCATCAAAACTAAAAAATTTACATTCCTTTTTGCCAGTTTTCCAAGTGGAAAGGAATAATCAAACCTGACTCTGAAATGTTGTGTTTTCAAGCTCCTCTTCAGGATTGTTGAGATGGTGCTGCATAGTTAAAAATGGTGTTCTTTGATCAAAATATGACACTGAAGCCCCATGCACCTATCGTTATGATTCAGACGATCATTAAAGTCACTTTCAAGGAATGAGATGTTTTCGCAGCATTGTCCATGGCTTTTCCAACCCACTATATGTGTTTGAAGGCACTTTACTGAGCATGACAATTATTTGTCCATTTGCAGGAAACAAAACGTGAAACCAAAACATTGTATGGTATATAATTTCAGACATTTTAGATATATTAAGTGGTTAGATGAATGCAATCTTATTTTTACACATCAACAATATTTATCCTTGTAAAACCTCAATTTAATGGCCCCCAATTAGTGGCCCGGCCGAGTTCTCCAATGCTGAAGTTGTGACGGATATCTCACTTCAGCAATAATTTGCCACAGGTGGTTATTGAGATAGCATTCCGGGTTTGACTTGAGTTTTGCATCAGTGAGAAAGAAGTTCATTGCTGAAAAACAATATATAAAAAAGAAAAACTTGCATTTTATGTAGCATTTTTTACAGTCACTGAACATCTAAAAATGCTTTGTAGCCAATAAAGCATATTGCAAGTTGTAAAAGTTGGCTATGTGACAGCCAATTTGCATGTCACACATTGTTACGTTAGCGATGTGATAATGCCTGAATAATCTTTTTTAACAATGTCGATTTGAGGGATAACTAATATTAACTATTGATCAGTACACTTAGGGATTACTCCCTCCTTCGAAATAGTATGGGATTTTCTACGCTGACCTGAATAGACAGATTAGGCTTTGGTTTACCATTGCCATGTGAAAGAAAACCCCTTCAACAATGCAACACTGCCTCAACATTGGACTGGTGTACCAGCCCTGGAAGAAATCTTGAACTCAGAAGCTTGTTGTGCGTGGGAGAAAGTGAGCCGTGACTGATACTAAAATACAGAAAACTGTTTTCAGAAATCTGTTGACAATCAATGTCTGCTTAACAATGACTTTTATGTAACCAATGTTTAGAGACATTAATTCTTGATTTTAAATTTGTACTTAACAGAAGAAGTATCGACAGCATCCATATTCCCTGAAATTTACAAGCATAATAGACTCTCCTCAAATGATACAAGCCAAGATCAGTTATAACCAGGCTGTGGATGTAAGTCTTTCAATGTTATTAACATGTCATACATCTGTAACTGTGTGAATTTTTCTTTTTTCAAACATTCAGCTGTAAAATATGAGTATTGTATTTAATGCTATTTCTATCATTGCAGTAGAAGGAAGGAACCTTCTACAAGAAACTTGTACAGAGCATTAAGACATCAGAACAATAATTTATATTTAGTATCCATCCCATTATTCAATGACCTAGCTCCTTAAACTCCCCTTTTCCCCCATATCTCTTCATATGTTTGGTTAGCAAAATATCTACTGGTCTTAAAATGTGACAATTAGCCGAGCATTAATCACTGTTTGTGGAAGAGAATTCCAAGCTTTCATCGAAATAAAATGGCTCCCAATTTTGCTGTGAAACAGATGTAGCTCTTCCTTCCAACCCCCATCCAGCTCCAGCAGTTTCTACTGTGTATATCCCCCTTCATATTTCAAAAACTTCAATCAAATCATCCTTTAACCTTCCTTATATGAGGGAATACAACCTTACCAGATCTCTCTTCATTACTTTATCCTAAGAATCCAGACATTAGGCTGGTAAATCTGTGCTGCATTCCTTCGATGTGTTTAGTGGAGCTGCTTATAGGGCTCCAGGTTGATCTCCCCAGGGCTTTATAAAGATTTGCAGATCTTCAAATATGATTCAATCATCTTATGGCATTCTATAGGTAGTGTATAACTTTATCTGTATACTCATGTGAAATCCCTGACCAGCAGGCTCCCAGGGAATTACCCAGCAAATTGAAGACTCCATTGGGCAATTCCTGTATTTTTTGAACTCTCCAAAATGTCCATTTGAATTTGGGAATTCGGAAAGTTCCTATGCATTGAATTAACCACTCACTGAAGAAACAGTAGCCCCCAATTTTAAACACCTAATCTAAATCCTGAGTAACTACTCCATGGAATTCCCTACTTGCCATGTAACCCTAACTATACCTCCCCCCAGACCACTTTCACCCCAGGACCTTGACCTGAGCCAGTCCCCACCACCCCATCTATTGCTGAGACTCAGCAATCTCCCAGTACCTCCAGGACCTAAAACCTCTGTCTCTCTTCTTGTACCTTGGAAACCTGACACATCCCATCTCTTTCCCTGAGCCCTCTTCCCCAATCACCCTCAAACCTGACATCTCTCTTGCCTCCCCTCAGAAGCAGATACCCAGTTCCTCCCCCCCATTTCCCCCTGCCCCCACCCACCACCACCACCAAGATGGCTAGGTCCGACAAACCATCACAACCCCAGGACTCAACACTCTGAGACCTCTATTCTTCCCGTGGGAGTTGACAATCCTTGCTGAGTGATCAAACACATCACCTGCCTTTGGGACTTTACACCCTCACACCCCACCTCCCTGCTATTGGACTTGACTACCATTGTACCTGGTACCCTAGCCACTTGGCACACTTTGTTTCCAATATCCTAACCACACATCTATGTTATGAACTTAACTTTTTACAGGAGTGGTCTAAGTAGCAATTGATGATGCTGGACATTTAAGTCATAGGATGCAGAAACTGTCTGCTGTGAGATAGGAGGTGTGGTTTGTCTCCCCTGACTATGTTCTGCTCTCCAAATCTGAGTATAGCTGTGCAGTTCTGTGGGAGTCTGATCAGAATCTCCAGTCAAAAATGGGCAGCTCTTTTGCTGTGTTTTAAAAAAAAAGGGACGGAGTGGCAATCAGCCTGTGATTGCCTTTCCATGGAAAATCGGGCTCATGTCAGTCTGGGGAACACTGTGGCATTTTGCCGATTGTGCCAGCCCAAATGTCATGGCCTCTGAGTCTGTTTTTTAGACAGGACAGTGGCCAAATGAATCCCAGTATTGCTGTCCCAGCATAGGTTTCTGTGCTTGCGGCAGGTTAATTTCACATCGAGAAAGATCTGGGAATTTCTCTTTGTACCATCATTATAATTGTCAATGTATTCTGTAGATTGTGATTGTGAAAGCATTGCAAAATCAAATGTTTTTGGAACAACTTGATGATTCTGTAGTAATATTTCCTAAACTGCTCGCTTGCTTTTTAGAATTGGCGTCATGGTTTGGCTGTATAAATTATTGAAGCAGTTCTATTGAAATGACATGTCTCATGTTAACTGACCTGATTTAATAGGAGGAACCCTGGTATTAGCTTCTAAATTGCATATGTTCAACTGCAAAGTGTATGACCCATGTTGCATTTCAAAATTCGCAATTAATGTTAATTAAAAATCAAATTATGCTTTGACTATAAAATTGGAATTTATTGTGAACAGTGTTATAGCACAAATATTGATTGTGCTCATATTGAGTTCCTCATTCTGCTATTTTATTGGAGGTTAAACTGTTAATTTGAAATGGGTTAATATCTTTCCCAAAATAGTGCAGAAATTAAACTAATACAAATGTTTTAAGCTTTCATATAATAACATTATTCACAATCAATTTCCACGTCTGTAGCAACCTTCCCCCTGAGTTGTTGGCAAGCAGGAAAAAGCATAACTTGTTATTTAATTACTAACCTGATAGTGGGATGTGTACAATAGCAATAATGTTATCTGCATATTTCTCTCACAAGAAATGATACTGCTCCCACCCACCACCAATGTGAGGTGGTGTTGCCCTAGATACATATTAAAATGGAGCTTATTCTTTCATTTGACAGAGATTGTATAGAGAAGATGGAGAAAATATAAAGCATCACTACACACTGACAAAAGACCTCCCAGAATTTCTGCAAGCTAAAACTAATGCTATGAACATTAGCGAGGTGAGACACGGAATAGAGTCTAGCTGTCTTTATGCACCATTGGCTAGCTCATTGATCTGGTTACATTGACATTGCTGTCGCTTGCTACTGATTATGTTAGTCACTTTTGTAACAGCACAGGCCACACACATTTGATTCAAAAAAATCATCAATTTTATTCAATCTTAACAAGAGATTGTAAAACACATGTTCTTCAACTGGCCAAAGTTTAATAAGGATTTAGAAATCAGCTTCTTGATCTACCCATAACTATGTCACTAGCTTCATTCATATGTTAGAGTGAATGGTTCAATGCAAATTGTTCTAATGGCAAGAACAGCTTATTATGTTTTATCTTTAGGAAAATCAGTGATTTGCAAGAGGCCAGAAATGGAGAAAAGCAGAATCCTTGGAAGGTTGTGGGGCTGGAAGAGATTAGAGGGATAGGGAAAGGAAAGGAAATGCAGGTTTTTGAAAACAGAGGTGGGAAATTTAGAATTTGAGGCATTGAGGGATGGCAGCCAGTTTAGGTCAGTAACACAGGGTTAACGAGTAAACGCAGCAGTGCAAGTCATGTAATGGCAACAGCGCTTTTGATGAGGTCAAGTTTATGGCAGATATTAATGAACAGGCCGTGGCATAGTGATAATTTCTCTGGATTAGTAATCCAGGGACCCAAACTAATTTCTGTTGACATATAGATTCAAATCTCATCATAACATCTGGTGATACATTTAGAAAGTCACTCAGTTTAAGGGTATTTAGGGAAGAGCCACAGACACCGTATCCCATGAAAGAAACTAGAAATAATACTTTGAAGATGTAGGTTCAAATATTAGTTAGAATTTAAAAAAAGGTCTTGGTAGTGTAACAGTAGTCCCTCAACCTTTAAGTTGGGAACTGCAGGTTTTAGTATCATATAGAGTTCCTGAGGCTAAGTTAGAAAGGAAAACCAATTAACCAGTAAACCAAGGCAATGCTAGGGAAATAAAATGAATGGTGTTAGGTTGGCGATGAGCTAGGAGAGGGTGTGAGCTTCTAAAAACATAATAAATTCGAAGGTATTTCATAGTAGTTTTATCAGGATTCATTGTCACAAAATTGGCAGCTGAAGATGTGTTGCTGGAAAAGCGCAGCAGGTCAGGCAGCATCCAAGGAGCAGGAGATTCGACTTTTCGGGCATAAGCCCTTCTTCAGGAATTTCCAGCTTTTCCAGCAACACATTTTCAGCTCTGATCTCCAGCATCTGCAGACCTCACTTTCTCCACAAAATTGGCAATCTGTTTCAGAGAAAGGACTAAAGAGCTGAACTGGGAATTGTCAGAATGCTTATTTATTGACTGGAGCAGGATGTTTTTTTGTGATTCGGGCAGAGTAGAGGAAGTTTCACTCAGCATCATGAATATGTTGGCCAGCTACAGACAATAGTAAATGGAAAGTCTCTCATTCGGCAACACTTACATTTCTTACTTGACAAGCAAAGATTTGTAAAAAGATTCATATTTTTAAAAATCATATGAAACCTTGAACGAATTGATTTGCACTGCCGTAGTGCACAGGTGTACTAAAAAAAATTACTTGATCCTGGCTGCAGGACAGTAAAAGACAACATTATAATATTGAATGGCTTTAAAAAAATGAATATAATAATTCTGGCACAAAATTCAAGGAGTGATGAGAATCATGTTTTCTCATGTTTTTACTGATTGGCTCATTACAAACTGCTTTATTTAATACATTGCCTTT
The DNA here is from genome assembly GCF_020745735.1 of Hemiscyllium ocellatum. Taxonomy (NCBI): domain Eukaryota; kingdom Metazoa; phylum Chordata; class Chondrichthyes; order Orectolobiformes; family Hemiscylliidae; genus Hemiscyllium; species Hemiscyllium ocellatum. The sequence goes on along the minus strand of NC_083422.1, from coordinate 39,055,267 downwards.
CTGCAGTTCCTCACTGGATAACTGCATTCTCAAAAATTGAAGCTATTTTGTTTGAATTTAAAGTAAGCTGTAACTGTGTTTGAGAAAACGATTTTCAGCTCAAACAGTTAATTATTTTCTGTGGTAACTGAAATAAAGAAAATGAGTAAGAAACTATGTGTTGCAAGTTGGCCAGGTTTTGATTTACCCTAATAAAGAGGTCACATAGACACAGCGGGCAATATTTCATATAGGTGATGGGGACCTTCCTGGCTAAGGAGCTAGTGAAAGTCCTGCCTTCTCTTTCTTTTTGAGGACCCCATTGCATTAATTGCACCACACTTACCTGGGCGGTAAAGGGCCTACTCCCTGATCAGGCGTGAGGGGAGGCAGACATCCCATTATCTGTGAGCTGCTAGTCGGATGCTAACATTTCTGTGTGGAGTTTGCACATTGCCCCATGTCTGTGTGGACTTCATCTGGGTGCTCTGGTTTCCTCCCACAGTCCCAAGAAGTGCAGGTTAGGGTGGATTGGCAATGCCAAAATGTCCATAGGGTCCAGGGATGTGCTGGCTAGGTGGATTAGCCATGGGAAGTGCAGGATTACAGGGATAGGGTAAGCGGATAGGTCTAGATGGGATGCTCTTAGGAAGGTCAGTGTGAACTTGATGGGCCAAATGGACTGCTTCCGCATTGTAGAAATTCCAATCTATTCTATTCCACTTCCCACCAGAACCACTGCAGGTGGTGGGGTGAGGGGAATGAGGGGGTCAGGGAGTGGGTGGAGAGTGGGAAATGTGGGTGGGGAGGTTTGCAGCTGCTGCTTGTCAGACACCCAGCCAAGGCCCACAATCACCGAAACAACCCAGGACATGGGGAAGTGAGGGCAGGAGAGGGATCGTGGGGTGAGAGTTGCAGGGAAGGTGACCCTTGGGGTGAGGTTCGGGGTGTCAGGCTCTTGGTTGCCTGTCCATGTTCCCTCGATCAGATACTGAGTGCCTTGGAATGGGGGAACCCATCCCTTCCAGTCTCCGATGTCCTCAAGCAGCCCAGATAGGGGTCTCCTTTTTGGATTTCTTAGATGGTGAGACTCCCTCCAACTGACACGGAATAACAATGTGGCTCAGTGAGACTCTTCAGTGTGCTGTTGATGGCAGTGGACCTATAATACTCCCCAGAGGTTTTCCCACCATGAACTTAGTCAGGACAATGGGGAGAGATGTCAGCAGTGTCTGCACCCTTACACCTTCCTGCATGATTAGATTCCCTTTCTCCACCAAACACAGCCTGGGGGAAGGCATTAACTTCCTTCTGGTGGGTGGAAGAGCAGGAAACAGGTTGAATCTGTTTCTGGGACAGAAACCTGGCCAATTCAGGGGAAACAGTCTTTCTTTAGAATTTGAAATGGGCACCCTCTTACATTGCACCGAGATAAGCCTTGCTCCTATGAAGAGCACTGGGTAAGCTCTTGATGGAAGGCCAATGAAAGCTCGACCTGTGTGAGAAGGAGCAGCCTTGAATGAACACTTAGTGTAACAGTCCAACTCTCACCACGTTTCAAATTAAGTTAAGGAACGGATAGGACAGCTATGGCACAACTGTAGGGGAAGTACTATGGGGTGGGGGGGGGGATTGTTGGTGTGTGGTTATACAGGATGGCCTGGAGCTGACCACACTGAGGGAGTTTGGTAGGGCCTTGAGGCATCCGAGAATGGACCTCACCTTGAGTTGCCCCTGCGTGCCCACTACCGGGTCCTGGGCATTGCAGGAAGCAAGACCTGATTGGAAACTTCCAGTCAGCTTCTTGCAATGCACTTAATTAACAAATGGTTTCCAACAAAATAGGGGGGGTGGGGAGGGGGGGCAGGTATTCCAGCCAGTCATGAACTTGCCTTGTACTGTACCATCAAAAACTCCATGTGCTGAATGGCTACTTCTGTGTTGTGGGTCTGTGTGATTTTAATATTGAAAAAGAAGCAGTAGAATTGCATCAAACACTTATTCCCAAAATTGTTCGTTGTTTCAAAGGTCCGTTACAGGGAGTCGTGGGCAAAACTACGGGATGGTGGATATAAACTGCTTTTGGATGCGATTCCAGTCCAAGCTGCTAAAGCTTCCAGAGAAATTATTAGTGATGTAAGTATCACTTCAAATAACTGCTCTGGAAATGACTAAAGTTCATATCTGGCTGAGGTGTAAATCGGGTGGAATTAAACCGTTTCTGAACTATTTTGAGTCATTGCTAATCAAAGGCTGTTGATTGTTCAGTTCTTATAGTTCAATCTTGGGTGTAGATACTTGGATAAATTCCAGTTTTTTTCAAACTTCCATTTTGAACTCGTTAAAAAGCTTTTTCCTGCTCGTTTGCCAGAATTGATTATGTCAAGGTAACGGCCTGTTTTGGAACATTTTACTGACCTCCTAATACTGCATTTCTATCATTACATGAATAATCTTCATTTATTTTGATGTGAATGATTAAAACACTAGAATGCGAAACAGAATTGTGTGACAAATTGCAGGTATTGTAGGCTTAATAACATACTACTTACCAGTCACCAAGACACAATGCTTTTGATATTTTAATGAAGTCCACTTCTGGTTAAAATAAGTCCATTCCCTGGGTTGGACACTTTTGGTATATGTTTCTTTCCTGCATTAAATTCCTTACAGTCTTCATAGTTCAGTTAACATTTGAAACAAGTTATTGAGGCCTTTGGCAGCACTTTGTAACCTCATTGGAATTTAATTTAAAATTCTGACATGGTTGACAGTGTCTCCATGGGGATTTTAAACTCCTTTAAGATTTTTGGAAGTCACAAAACTTTCCAACTTAACAGAGCTGATTTCATTTTTAAATATTTCAGTATCCATCTCTCTGAAATGCTATAATATTAACTCTATCTTTGACCGTATCATTACAAAGTGCCACAGAACTGAGCACTGGAATGGTTGCTGTTAATTAAAGTTATTCTCTGGTCAAATCAGGGCAAAAATAATTCAGAATACTTACCTGATCTGTATATCGATCAGATCCCCTATAGTGTGGAAACAGGTCCTTCGGCCCAACCAGTCCACACTGACCCTCCCAAAAGTAACCCACCCAGACCAATTTTTTTCCCTCTGACTAATGCACCTAATGCTATGGGCAATTTAGGATGGCCAATTCACCTGGTCTGCACATCTTTGGACTGTGGGAGGAAACCAGAGCACTCAGAGGAAACCCACACAGACATGGGGAGACTGTGCAAACTCCACACAGTCACCTGAGGCTGGAATTGAACCTGGGACCCTGGTGCTGTGAGGCAGCACTGCTAACCACTGAGCCACTATATGTTATTTTCAAATATATTAGTAAGCAATTGCAACCTGGCGTATTTGCCTTTAGATTTGTATTCTTTTAAAATGTGCATTTATAGCACTATTTATTTTTCTACTCTTGGAATGTGGGTATTGTGGTTAAGGCCAACATTAATTGCCCATTCCTGGATGTCATTCAGAAGATGACTGGCAATCCTTGTGAGCCACTACAATCTATGTTTTGAAATTCTCCTAAACTGCTGTAAGGTAGAGAATTGCAAAATATTAATCACTGAAGAAATTGTGGTGATATGTTTCGGTTGGGATGGGTGTGACATGTTGAGAAACATGGAGGTGACAGTGTCCCAAGGCAGTTATATCATCGTTGTCTGAGTTTGGGATGAGCTGCCAAAGAAGACTTTGAGATTTGGTGCACTGCTCTATAGGTGAACATATAGAAAGTAATTTTTTTAACTGTATATACAGCATGACATCACATTTTGGTCATCTTTAGGGATTTAAATTTGTCATTTGTACATTTAACTTTGGTTAATCTGAGATTAGGTTCTCAAATACTTTATTTAGCTATCAAGCTGTGAGTGTTTAGCAGAGAATGTTTAGAGGATCATGGACACATGTTTGGAGGCAGGAGGTGGCAACAATTTTGGGGAAAAAATATTGGTTTGTGCTCAGGTCCTTGCCTTCAACCACTTTTGTCATGGATGGTCAGCGTCTCATGTCACTTGCCAGACTGTAGAGGAAAGCCAATTAAGGTAGTCAGATTGATTTTCAGCACTTTATTTTCCAGTTTACAATTTTGCCATCCCTCCCTCTCTTCCCCCATCTTGTACCAACAACTTGGGCAACTCGAAGGAGACAACTTCACAGTGGGAGGTCAGAACAGTTTAAGATATTCCTGAATGACAAGGCTGATGCATTCCCATAGCAGGAGCTTGAGGTTCTCCTGGAGACTGAAACCTCCAATCTTGATGGGATTGATGAAATCACAAGCCATTCTCTGATAACGGTGGCACTTCAATAGGGTGGCATGGTGGCTCAGTGGTAGCACTGCTGCCTCACAACAGCAGGGACCTGGGTTTGATTCCAACCTTGGTTGACTGTCTGTATGGAGTTTGCACATGTAGGTTAGGTGAATTGGCCATGCTAAATTGCCCATAGTGTTCAGGGATGCCTGGTTAGGTGCATTAGTCAGGGGTAAATGTAGAGTATTATGGCAGGGGAATGGGTCTGAGTGGGTTACTCTTTGGAGGTTCGGTGTTGGCCTGTTGGACTGAAGAGCCTGTTTGACACTGCAGGAATTCTATGATTCAATTGTCCTCGTTACTCTTGTTGCTTGTCCCTCAGCAGCACTTTGCTGGTAACACTCGAAAGGTGGCTGACCCCATAGCAACAGTCTGTATCCACCTTCCAGAACCCACAACTGTCTCTCACTGGAAGGCATACGGAAGGCGGCTTCGCAATAAGTCAGCTCACATTAGAGCACACTTGGAAGTATTGCCACGACTGCAAACGAGGGCAGGATCCAAAAATAGTTCTGAAACTTGAACACTTTCCAAGTTAGGGCAATTCACCCTGAAATTTTCAGCCTTCTTTTAAAACAACTGTTCTGCTGTATGGTATTAATTTTGAAACCTTTCATGTGCTAGTTGAAATCCCTCTTACAAATATTTTTCCACAATGTTAGCTCATTTTTAAAAAAAAATCCCACTAAAGACCCTGCTAAAATAATGGCAGCAAAAGTTTCATGTAAACATGTTAGATACAATCATCTGTCAGCATCGAAGCTTGTCCTTTCAGTGAAATGAAGTATTTTACTATGCAAAATAATTGTAATACTTCCTTGATCTTTGCCTCTTAACATGTGGTTTCTATCACAGTACAAGTACAAAGAAGCATTCGAGAAGGCCAAAGGTCAGATGGTTGGAATACAAAAGCTGGAAGATGATATGAACATTTCTCATTCCGTTCATGCAGCCAGGCTCAATAGTGATGTACGTAGGAAAAGAAGTTTAACTTGTTCTGAATTCATATATTTTCAATCAAATGTGTAGTGTTGTCTGCCTGCCTATGGTATAGTCAATGCTGGAAGCTGTGTGGGGAGACTATGCAACGTCATGTCATCAACATTGTGCAAAATAAAACAAGAGTACAAGTTGTGGCAGGAACACATTTCATAGTTCAGATTATAGTTATGCTTTTTTGATCAAAAGTTGTCTGACATTGAAAGAAATCATGGAGGTAACCAGATGTCTTTAATCTTATACCATGCAGCACTTTAATCATCATCACTTTAATTTTCTGAAACCAGCTGCATACTAAGGACAATATATTTTAAATCTTTCGATTCAACAGAAGCTCATTGGCAATAATGCCATGTAAGACGTTTATGTTTAGATCATTGAGTATTTCCAACCTGGCTTTTTTCTCTATCCCAGATCTAAGGGAGTTATAATTTCAAAGTTCATCGTTAGCCTCTTCAATGTCTGGTCATCAATCAGTTGGAGGAAGGGAAGAATAAAGTGGAAGTTTTCAGTACTATCACTCCTGTCTTGTATTTGTGTGAAAACTTTACTGATTGTCCATGTTGCAGGCCCAGCTCCGATCTCTCTCTTCAGGGAAAGCCCAGCATTCCTGGGATAATTATAGAGGTGAAAACCTTACATCATGGGTCTCCTCCCCCTTTCCCTTTATATTGTGCCTGGGAATTGAATGTCTCATAACCTCGATGAAAATTAATATCATGACTGATAATATACTGAGAAGAAGAAAAAGCTTTGCATTATTATTTTGGTGAAAAATAATCATGGAAAATGTTTTGAAATGTTATTATTACTTGTTGCTTTTAAACTAGTTGAAGTACAGAAAAGATTTTGAGGAGACAAAGACTAACTTCCATCTACCTATGGATATGGTGAATCTTGTCCATGCTAAGAAAGCCCAGGCTTTAGCCAGTGACCAGAACTACAGACATGCCATCCATCATTATACAACACTACCCAATGACTTGAGGGTGCAGTGGGCAAAGCATGCCTATGATCTACAGAGCGAGGTAACTTTCTAGTTACACTTTTCTTTCATTCTCTTATTGACATTTCTCCCATTTTCACCCTTGTCTCCCATAGCACTGAATTGAGCTTTGGTATAGGTTCATGAGTGTTAACTGTCCTCTGGTGTCTCATCCAGGTTTCTTCTTTCTCATGTAAGCCTTTTATAAAGTGAAAGTTGAGGCCAGTTCTTTTGCTAACTTTACCAGCATGGATTAGTAGTTTCTCTGGTGACCAGTGGTTGGTGACTGAGAACTGTAAAGCTTGCTGGTTTTGTCCCTCCATATTCCAGGGATGCTGAAACCAACCATAGATCTCCAGACACTGACCCAGTTGGGATCAACAGATAAAGCCATGGTGGGAATTTTAACCACAGGCCTTTTGGATGCTGAAAGTGAAGAGCTTTATCTTTTATCTTGTCAAGTTTTCAATTCTGTTCACTACTTTGCCAACACCTTTTTACTAATCCCTTAGCAAATAAACAGAATAATTTCTGAATATTGTTCACAGAAATTTGTGATACTTCTTAGAAAAGCACAAAACAAATGGAAGAACTGGAAGCAGGCAAATTCATGAATTCCTTATGATCATTTCCACCTGTGAATATAAAGCAATTTAGTTTTCGATTATTCCAGAGGGCAGAGGTTTGCTCAAACTTATAGATACAAAACCTGTGATATTCTGATTGTAGAAGATACGGTCAGTGGATCGCAGAATCAACACCATTCATTCACTGCTCTGAGGATGGTAGCTACAAAATATAGGCATGATTAAACATTTTTTTTTCAAAATGTAAAACTGCTGAGAAGTTACTGAATCTTGCTTTACTATAGTTTATTGAATATATTATTTAGTACACCGTGATAATGATTTTTATTAATAATCTGCCTTATTTTAACAGAACCTTTACAGATCTGACCTAAATTTCATGAGAGGAGTGGCTTGGATTTCAACAGGGGCTTTGGGGATTGAGGGAGTGAAGAAAGCAACTGCCCTCATCAGTGAGGTGGGCCATGTTTTTTATGGGACCAGTTTTGTCTGCAGTACGTGACATCTACTCTCGCTGCTATATTTTACTGTGTCACCACATTGAGTAATTCATCCTTACGTGGAGTTCAAACAAACGTGTTGGGAAGAATAGAGTATTGTGTTATGATTCTTCAAATGTGTTCTTCTAAGGGCAGTTGGTTGAAACAAGAGTGCCATTTTTAAGAAAACTCATTCAAGCATTTCCAAAAGGATTTGGTTAATGAGTATCTCATGAAATACTATCATCAAAGATTTCTTGGTCGTATCTGGCACAGGAATCACATGTGTTATGTGCACCACTGTCCTCCTAGATTGACTCCTCTAGATTTATTCAGGTCTGTAAATGAGTTTTTTAAATGTATGTGGGTTCACAGTGACCAATAACATTTCAGGCTGCTCTCTGTCTTCCTAATGCACAGGAAAGCATTGGCATCTGATCGAGCTTTTGCTAGTGGTTAGGGAGGGTGACAAGTGTCAACTCCCATATAGATCCATCTGTTAAGTCTTGTACAAAGGATGTAATGCAAGCATTAAAAATAACTAATCCTTAAAGCCCTTCTGGAAGCTGGTATATCATTCTCATTGGGCATGCTAGCCCCTAGTCTTATGCTAAATTTCTGAATGACAGTGAATCTCTTATCCATGATAATCCATAGCCTCAGCCATTGTCTCACCCTGGTTCCATTCTTCAGCATCATTGACATTTTATATATTAAACCTTCCAACTCACAGCAGAAGTTTCAAGCATAATCCAGGAACTGCATGTCTGGGTTCTGACTGGGTTTTGCATCCTACTATTTAATCTATCTATATTGTCAATGTTTAATTAATAATTGTGATTCTGAACAGATGGTCTCATAATAACAGTGAGCTTTCGGACTGCAATACTGGGTTGATACAATGGCAGAGAGTAGAATTAGGGAGTGGTTGAAATGCAATAAATGATTGCTTTCTATTCTATCCTTTTTTTCAGAAGAAGTATCGACAGCATCCATATTCACTAAGGTTTACACAGGTGACAGATTCGCCTGACCTGACTCGTGCAAAATTAAGTAACATCATCGCCAATGAGGTATGTTAATTGCTAGAACCTGATGGAATCTCACTGAGGAAATATCAGACCTAGAGAATCACAGTGACATTCCTGTGACATTTCGTCTCAAAACATAACTGCTTTCCAAACCAGAAGTGAATGGCAACAGCTGCTCAAACTTGGTTGCTCTGGTTTAAAAATAATCTGCATCGTTGCCATCATTGCGGGATGAGTCAAACTTTCTTTATCAGGGCACAAACTAATCTTGCAGAAAGACAGAGAAAGATCAACCCACCCTCAGGAAGCTATAAAGAGACACGGAGATGGAGTTCAGGGAGATACACATCTCAAGGAAACAATCTTTTAAGAAAAGCATATATCTTCAAGGAGTACAGATAGACATCAACATAATTAACAACAATTATTTCCAGAATCACAAGCTTAGCAGTGCATCAATGTTAAGATTGGCCCCGTGACATTGGGAAACTGGAGCAGGGCTCGGAGATTTGGTAGAGCTACAAATGAACCCATTGTCAAATAGAATTTTAAATAAAATGGTCTTTAATATGTGACACATTGGGTTTTGGGAGTCTGAGAACACTGCAGGGAGAGTTCTTTGAACAAGGGGATTGGTTCTGGGATCCAGATGTATGAGGGAGCATTGACAGTATGGTCTAGGTGTTTGAGAACACTCAGAGAGGCCTTGGATCTAGGTATGGAGTGTAGTGTTAGGGTTGGTGCTATGATCTGGCTGCATTGAAGAGAAGGTTTTGGATCAATTGGGAGGATCAGCACCTGGCAATCTTGAGAATTACTAACCTCCGATATTATTGGAGAGGAAGTCTAAAAGAGCCTGTGGAAAGAGGCCCAGAGAATAGAACAGAAAATTTGCCACAGGAAGTAAAGTGGGTGGACAGGAAGTATACATTGGATGCAGGACTTTAATAATAGTAATACCATTTAATTGATAAAGTGCTGGACAAATTTAGCAGGGCTTGCAGCATCTGTGGGGAGAAGCAGTTTATGTTTCATATCCTATTTGACTCTGATTCTAAGAGGAGTAATATTGCACTCAAGACAATAACTTTGTTTCTCTCTTCATGGATGCTGAGTGACTTCCTAAGTTTCTCCAACAGTTTCTGTTTTAATTTCTGATCTCCAGTATTTGCAGTATTCTGCTTTTATTTGTCCATTTAATCTACAGTGGTTTCTTCATAACAAGCCCTTTGTTCATCTGATAATTGTTAATTATGTTGATGTCTATCTGTACCCTTTGAAAAAAATGCTTTTCTCTAAAAGCTTGCTTCCTTGAGATGTGCATCTCCCTGATCTTTGTTTCTGTGTCTCTTCACCTCTTGAAGATGGCTTGATCTTTCTCTGTTTTTCTGCAAGCTTAGTTTGTGGCCTGATATCTGTATCCTCAGAGATTTCTGTCCATTTGTTAATGATGTTTTTCCGTTTGTGCCCAAACTTCTGCACATGACTCCTGTTTTCAGTCCTCTCAGAGAATTTGTCTGTGTCTTAAAGCCACTTAGTTTGTACCCTGCTGTTTCTTTGATTGCTGATCAGTTTATGTTTCACTGTAATCCCTGTCTGTTCTTTTTCCTGTGTGCCATGCTGTCCTTTTTTTCTGTTTCTGCTTCTATGTGTGTCTCAATGAATGGGAAGGAATACCAACCAACACCAGCTTCTGGTTAGGGTAGTTTGTTACCATCATCCTCTTTCCTTGACTGGGTCAAAAAACTTGTTTACAGTGGTAAGGGAAAACTACTAACCTCTTTAATGAGAAAAGACTTTTGTCTTAAGCATGTTGTCTATTGCCTAATAACAATTAGGTACAAGTTGCATCATTAAGATAATCAGACTAAGAGGAGACCTAGGATATAGGTCTTCACTCTATAGGATCCTAAACTAATCTGCCTTTTACCACCCAAGTGATCTGGCATTATCAGAATGGGTGGAGCTTAATGCCATTTCCAAAATTAATCTCAAATCTACATTTCTGCCTATTCCTGACAACCTTTCAAATCATTCCTTAACCACTCTATATGTGTCTCAGTACTATGCACCGTACTCTGTGTCTCACAGGTAACATGGTAGCTCCCGATGTGGTCTCATAAGTGAAGCATAACCTCCCTATTTTTGTGTTCTACTTGTGATAAATTACTTTCTATTAGCCTTCCTAATAACATGATGTAACTGCATACTAGCCTTTTGTGATTCATGAACAAGGCCACCTGCATTTCAGAGCTTCATAATTGCTCACTATTTAAATTACAGACTTTTATTGTTTAGTTTTGCTACCAAATGGAGAATTTCATATTTGTCCACATTTATGCTCCATTTGCCACACCTTCACATGCTCACCTGACCTATCTTTTGGTTTTGTGTCCTCTTCACAACTTCGGTTTTATCTATCTTTGCATTGTCAGAATATTTTGCAACTATATGCTGTTCCCTTCATTGAAGTCATTTATATAAATTGTAAACAGATGAAGTCCCAGCCCCAATCCCTAAACACTGATTAGATTTTTCCGACATGAAAATGACACATTTAAACCTACCTCTGCTTCCTGTTAGTCAGCCAATCATCTTTCTATGCTTATATACTACTCTTACATGATAAACTTTTATTTTTCCCAATAACCTTTGATGTGGCACCTTATCTAGTGTCTTTTGGAAATCTAAGTATTTATCCTAGGACCCTGCTTTAACTTATGCAATAAACCAAGAGAACTGCAGATGCTGGGTATTAGAAACAAAAACAGAAATTGTTGGAAATCTCAGTAGGTCTGGCAGCATCTGTGGAGAGAAAGCAGAGTTGATGTTTTGGGTCCAATGATTCCTCTTCAGAACTTGTTGAACTTATTCAATTACAGCTTCTAAGATTGCCTGATGACAGAAGTTAAGATTAGTGACTGTAGTTTCCTGTTCTTTGTTTCACTGTCTTTTTGATATGAAGAAGTTGCATTTGCTGTCTTCCTCATCTAATGGAACTGTCCCCAAATCAAGGGATTTTTGGCAAATTAAAGCCAACGTGTCAATTATCTCTTAAGCCATTTGTTTTAGGACCCAAGGATGAAATCAGTCAGAATCTGAAAAGTTATCAGCTCTCAGCTTCAATAATTTATGGAGGATGGATGTGGAACATTGAGCTGAGGTTGAATTAAGTATTTGGGGGGAAAAAGGTATTCAAGTCTGAAGGCCTGCAAACCAGGGCAATGATAAACCTGAGAATCCACCTGTGAAGGAATGGAACATGTGGCCCATTTAGTGCCTGGGGAGTGCAGGTTGATGGATGTTCATATTTTGGCAAGCCTATAGAATTGAAGGTCAGACTCAAAATTAGGAGCAATAACTGCAAGTGAATTGAATTGAATTGAATTTATTTATTGTCACGTGTACAGAGAGTTATTGAAAGGGAAAATGACTGCAGTTTTTGAGAGTAACTGTAGTCAGAAAATCCATTCAACAAAATGATATAAAAGGAAAGTATCACAATGGGTAAAATGCAAAAGAAAAATGCTTAAAGAAAGCTTTCACCTTGTTGTTAGCATGAGCCTGGCAGGAAGCTTTCAGCTTTCACCCATATGTCAATCTGAAAAAGGAGGCTTTCATATTATTGTCACTTCATAGAGCCATAAGATGTAACAAATAGTTTATGGAATTTGGCGATCTAACTACTAATTGTATCATATAACAATCATGAATTTGTTAATGAAGTCAATTATATTTCTCAGCAGTTGTCTGGGTATTCAACCTCCAAAGTGCTTGATGTACAAAATAAGGGCAAAGTTTTAACAGTGCTTTTCTAAAATTGTTACCTTGATTGAATAGTTGCTAATCCCAAACGGCTGTCTTTCTCTCTGAATGTCTTTAATTGCTGGATCGTAATAACTATCCCTCCTCTCCGTAGAGTGGAATTGGCTATGTTTATTCTCAGGCATCATTTGCTAAACGCCTGTTATTGAAATCTAAAATTTCATGTTACTGAATGTTACTGCTTACAGGATGAACGTGTTGTACAGGTAAATATCTTCACTATTTGTTTTTCAGCGCCTATATAAAGCTGCAGGAGAAATTGCCCAACATCATTATACTCCAATTGTGGGGTCACCTGAACATATTCGAGCAAGAATTAATTCAGCTAATTTCAGTGAGGTAATGTTAGTCTCTTCAGAATTGGATAGATTCTCTTTAAACTCTAATTTTCTTTACATATTGAATTATTATTCTGCACTTTTCTCTTGCAGGTGAAGTACAAACAGTCATGGCTCAACCAACAAGCTCTTGGATACAAGCTGACACTCGAAGCCATTCCGTTCCAGAGTGCAAAAGCTTCTAGACAAATAGCCAGTGATGTAAGAGGCAATCTCATTTGATTCTCATGTGTAAAGTATTCAAGTATTTGTGGCCAATTACTTTCAAGAAACAGCTGGGGAGACTTTGAGTTTGGGTACTGTCTGGTATGATGCCAACAGTGTGACACATGATGCCCTTGCAATGTTGGTGATTGGTCCAAGTCACTTTCAGGGACAGATCTAATATTCTTTTCTGATGAGCCACCAAACTGGGCCATTCCCACAGCTTGCTGGTGTTTATTGGAACAAAAATCAACAGGTTACTATATGGAGACAGATCAGCAGGTAAGAGCTGTTTGGGAGTGCAGGGAAGTCTGCACCTTCTTGCTCACCCAACTTCTTCTGGATACTTACAATTCGGATTCCACAACTAAATTATCACTGTATATTAGTCAGCCACTTATTTGTTTTGGCTGCGACAATCTCACAAAGGCTTGGCGAAGAGTTGATGCCACAGGGAAATACTTGCATAAGGTCCATACCAAATTTTCAATAAGTGGCCATTTTTTTCTCAGGCAAGAGATGGGTTACCTGTAGTTGGTACCATTCCCCCAGTTGTGACCCCATTGAGCTGAGGTAAAATATTTAAATAGGCTAACCAGTAACCTCTTAAAAAAAAGAAAATGATGCGAGATAAAAGGTTAGTTTTTTTCACAATTGTCAACTTTGAATGACGATGGACAATTTATCAAGTCTAACAATCAATTTATGTCATTGTGTAATGTTCCTGTAATGATTTGAATATTGGTTTGATTTTCTATTTGGAGTAGTGGTGTGAAATATTAGCAGTTTTGTTCCCGAAAATCATTTGATCTGGTATTTGTGATCATTGACAAAGGAATGGTGGCCTCGTTACAGTGGCCTTTTCAATATGTTGGATCTGTGTGGCAGACCAAGTAATGTCTATCTCCATAACTGAAGAATTATTAATAAAATATGTAGACTTTGAACCCGGAATTTTAAAATTGAATATTTAATTAATGCCAAATCATGTGCAGAAGGGGAACTGGACAGAAGAAAGATAGGTTAAGGATGAAAAGGAAAATGCAACAGACAGAAAGAAAGCTTTTTAAATGGTTAATATTTTTTATTTTCTGAAATCTCCAGGTAAGATTTGGAGGAATGGGACTCCTTTCTTGCAATAGTTCATTTTTGTACCAGACAGTTGTTTGGCAGTAATTAACAATCGGAATCTTGTCTGCACTTGACTGGACAAGCTCTAACGTCTTCTGGAGGGTTTAGTGAGTTTTTGTCATGTAAGCACAGAAGTGTCAGGCCCCTCCTATTTTAGTCTCCAGTAGCTTGCAGCAAGATCCTGGTTTGTGAGGTTCTTGGAGGAGCAGGGCAGCAACTTCCTAATTTTTGCATTTGCCGTGCGAATGCAGGTGCCAGTGGATGTTCAAATTACTCATTCATCATGGTGATCAATGATAGCCTCATCAATATTCATACTGAAAATTTGCTTAATGCTCCAAACGTGCCACATGTTAAAGGAAATCTGCATATTATGGCTGAGTCAGTTTAAACTAACTGGACATTAAAATGTCATCTAAAAAATAATTTTCAACATGATACTTCACTCTTTTGAAGCAAACTCAATGACATACTCAGTGTTGTCATCGAGGTCACCTAGTCATGCTAGGCTTTTGCTGATTAAGTTCACTGCTTGCTCCAGTGGACCTTCCATTTGGACACTGGGCATCAAAAAATCAGAGCATGCTCCATGGACACCAATCACACTTAGCCCATGTCTATGAACATTGGTATCTGACATGTACTAGCTTCTAAGAATTCCCATGGCAGCTCTGTGATCCATTTGCTTCCTAGCATTTAGTTAATTATGTACCCAAATTACTACTGCCTCTTTGGTGCCATTTGCTTTTTCTTCTGAAAATATCTGTTACGTGGCATTTTATTAACTGATTTTGAAAGTCCAAATGTACAACAGCTGCTTCACAACCTTATCACATCAATGCTCTGAAAGAGCTTGGTCAAATTAATGAAACACATTTGCTTTTGGTTGTTGTTCCTAAATAATCCATACTTCTCCAAGTGTGACTGAATTTTACCTTTGTGATGGTCTGTGTGGAGTTTGCACATTCTCCCCATGTCTGCATGGGTTTCCTCTAAGTACTCTGGTTTATTCCCACAATCCATGATATGCAGGTTAGATGAATTGGCCAAGCTAAATTGCCCATAGTGTTCAGGAGTGTGTAGGCTAGATACATTAATCAGGGGTAAAAGTAGAATAACAGAGTGGGGGAATGGGTTTGGGTGGGATACTCTTTGGAGGGTCTGTGTGGAATTGTTGGGCTGAAGGGATCAATGCTTCTGTGATTTCCAGGACGCTCCTGACTTCAATACTGTATCTCGGGCTGCAGTGGTAATTCTCATTGTAATGCTGCAGCAAGGACACTGTGTGCTCAGCGACACACACCTAACTCATGGTCTGGACCAGACTGCATCTCCAGGGCTCCCAGTTAAAGCACTCACACACTCTGAGCATACCAACATGATCACCAAATCCCTCCCTTGCATTTCTCTTGTGTGCTCTACCCCCTCAGACACCAGGCTCTCAGTATTTCGGCGCAGACAGAAAGCCAGGAAGCTTGTTGTGGTTGTCAGAAGTCCTCAATCAAGTCAAGGGAGAGAGCTTTAGGTCAGGCCCCACAGCACAGTAAGTCAAGGGCAAACTCCAATAGGGGGACTTGGAGATGGTCAGTCGGCTGGTCAGGGTGGTTGGGGTCAGTCAGCCCCTCGGGGTGGTCACAGTCAGCTCCTCCGGGTGGTCATGGTCAGTCGGGGTCAGTCAGCCCCTCAGAGTGGTCAGGGTCAGCTCCTCAGGGTGGTGAGGGTCAGTCAGCCCCTCAGGGTGGTCCGGGTCAGGGTCAGTCAGCCCCTCGGGGTGGCCCGGGTCAGTCTGCCCCGCAAGGTCAGTCAACCCCTCAGAGTGGTCAGGGTCAGCCCCTCGGGGTAGTCAGGGTCAGTCAACCCCTCTGGGTGGTCCGGGTCAGGGTTCAGTCAGCCCCTCTGGGTGGTCCGGGTCAGGGGTCAGTCAGCCCCTCTGGGTGGTCCGGGTCAGGAGTCAGTCAGCCCCTCGGGGTGGTTAGGGTCAGTCAGCCTCTCTGGGTGGTCCGGGTCAGGGGTCAGTCAGACACTTGGGATGGTCAGGGCAGTCGGGTCAATCAGCCCTTCGGGGTGGTCAGGGTCACCCTCTGGGTGGTCCGGGTCAGGGGTCAGTCAGCCCCTCGGGATGTTCAGGGTCAGTCAGCCCCTCAGGGTATTCCGGGTCAGTCAGACCCTCGGGTGGTCAGGGGTCAGTCAGCCCCTCTGGGTGGTCAGGGGTCAGTCAGACACTCTGGGTGGTCCAGGTCAGGGGTCAGTCAGCCCCTCGGGATGTTCAGGGTCAGTCAGCCCCTCAGAGTATTCCGGGTCAGTCAGACTCTCGGGTGGTCAGGGGTCAGTCAGCCCCTCGGGGTGGTCAGAATCACGATCCTCTCCACACAAGGGGCAGGGAGCAGAGAAAATGACAATCCTTGCCTGTTTTGAATTTGTTTGCCTTTTATGGGCTGATTTCCTCCTGGAATGGGAGAAAAGTAGCTAGTTAGGGATATGAAAGTGGGTGGCACAGCTGTTACTTACGGTGAAGGTGGAGAGCTATCCCAAGTGTGCGAGTAGACAGCACCGAGGCCATGCAAGGTTGGTGGTGTCAGAGGTTTGGGTTAGTGGCAGTGAGGGAAGGATCCCCACACAATAATGAGAGAGTTAGAACATGAACACTGGGGGGAGGTAGTTGCAATAGTAGAAGGAGAGAAGGTGGTGACACTCGCACTGGCAAAGTGGAGAACATCACTGACTTACTTTCTATGTTGCTGTGCATTCTTCCAGACATCTGAGACTGCTCTGACCCCGGTGGCAACCTTGGGTCAGCTGGTCTGGTGTCACGGCCTCCTCTGATAGTCCTGACGCAAGAGGGCATCCAACCTGAACCAGCCCAACCAGCAGGATCTCGAGGTGTCTTCCTGCAAAGCAGGGTGCAAAGTTTCCCTTGCCTGCCATTTCTAGCACAAACTTTAGGAACTGTGCAGGGTAGCTCTGGACTGACCGATCTTGTCTGGTTGCACTATAACCTTTTAAAGATGGATGCCAGTGTCAGGGATGTCGATCAATTCTGGGATATCCCAGAGTGGCAAGTTGTTCCAGGAATGGTGCTTGGTAAAAAGGAGATAGAATTGGTCAAGAGGGATACTATGGGTATGGGGTAGGTAGTTAATGAGACGAGTTTGGTGAGAAATGTCACCAAGCCTTGTGGCAAGAAATACTCTTTAAAAACTTGACACAACTTTTACTTTGAGGAGAAAGTGAGGTCTGCAGATGCTGGAGTATCCGAGCTGAAAATGTGTTGCTAGAAAAGCGCAGCAGGTCAGGCAGCATCCAAGGAACAGGAAATTCGATGTTTCGGACATAAGCCCTTCATCAGGAAGTAAAAATTCAACCAACTATGTTTGTGTGGAAATATTTCAATATTGCTAACATAACCTTTGTTGCCTAGTAACTCCAATTATAAGATGGCTAATGCACATATATAGCCTGCAAATGCCAATTTAATCTTATTTTGTTCAAAAGGATTTAACCATCTGATAGTGAAATAAGCGACACTGCTAACCCAGCAAAGTGGGGAGCTGATGCTTAATAGATTTGAATTAGCAGGTCGTTTAAATTCTTATCTCTGAATTAAGAGTAGACCAACATATTCCTGGGTAGAATGAAGCAAAGTTGATTTTTATTCTTCAGCTGTGCTTAACCAGAAAGGGATATTGCCCTTTTCATGTTTTTTTTAATGAGGGGCATCTGCCACATCCTGTCACACTGGCAAGCTGTGTTATCAATGAGGACTGACCAGGAATTCCTATGATTCTTATTACCTGTTATGGGTGTATTGGAAAAGTTGTATGTTTGACCATCGACCTGCTTGACTGCATTGTGAATGCTTCTTCCATGGCCAATAAGTCTTGGAGTGGGTCCTAAACCAGAGCTTCAGACTCAGAGAGTATTGCCACTAACCGACAAGACATTAAGTAAATTTACCATCCTCTAGTAGCTCATAGCTATAAATAAAGCAAATGCCTATATTACAGATATTGACTTTTACTTGTTTTAAAAGTTAGATTAAAAGCAAGGTAACTACCTGATTAGAAACGTTTCAGTGTGTCACCTTACCTTCTGAACAGTAATGATAGACATTACAACTCTTTGGAAAATGATATCCATTTTTCTTTCAGTATCTATACAAGGATACTTTTGTAAAGGAGAGGGGAAAACATATTGGTGCTCGAAGCATTTTGGATGACCCTAAGATGTTGCACTGCATGCAAATCGGCAAGTTACAGAGCGAAAAGTTGTACAAGAAAGAATCGCAAGACAGCAGAACGCAGTTCCACTTATCAATGGACATGGTGAATCTGGTGCATGCTAAGAATGCTCAGGCTTTGGCCAGTGACTTGGGCTACAAGAAGTTGATTCATTCTTATACAGTTCTGCCGTATGACATGAAGATGCAATTGGCTAAAAAAGCCTATAATCAACAGAGTGAGGTAAATGAGTGAATCAGTTTTACCATTAAATTGCTATATATCGGGTTTCAATTGAGGGAGGAGAGGTTGATAAGTGGGCAAAGAACTCGTCACTATACATGAAAAATAAAATGGCCTGAGGGTGTAAATCTAGCTGCCCATTTGCTGTCAATGTACCTTGTTTTCATATAGGTACAATACAGGTCGGATCTGAACTTCCTTCGAGGTGTTGCGTGGATGGCACAGGGCTCCCCACAGATTGAGACAATGAAGAAAGCTGGTGAACTTATCAGTGAGGTAACGTCTTTAATTGGTCAGGTTCCTGAAGAAGATTTTTTCAAAATGATTGGTTGTTTTTGTTTCTACGACAACAATGATGAGACTCTGCTAGCTTTCGGCCTGGTTTCAGACAGGAGGAGCAGCAAACTTGTCAAAGAATAGTTTGATGAGCTCCTTGCCAGCCTCCATTCCCTTGATTACTACCATTCTGGGATTTTCCAGCAAAATTAAGTTGACCCCCAAGGTTGTGTCAGATTTCTGCCAAAGTGGGAAATCTCATTTGATTTTGTTTTAATCAGGCAGCAAGTTATACGGACAGGAGTAGGCCATTCAGTCCCTCGCACTATTCAATGAGACCATGGCTGATCTGTGGCTGAACGCTACGCACCTACCTTTGGCCCATATCCCTCAATACCTTAACAAACATTTATCTATCTCAACTGATCTAGCATACTCTAACACTTGTGGAAGATAGTACCAAACATCTGCCACCTTTTGTGGTTTGAAACACTTCCTGACATCTCTCCTGAAAGATCGGTTTCTAATCTTTCAACTACGCCTCCTAGTTCCAGAATCCCCAACTAGTGGAAATTGTTAATCATTATCTAATATTTCTTTGCCTCCTGTATCTTGAAGATTTTGATCAGATCACTCCCTCACCTTCTAAGCTCTAGAGAAAATGAACCTAATTTGTAGAAACCCTCCTCATAACTTAACCCTATAAGCCCATGTATCATGCTTGTAAACCGATACCCTCCAAGGCCAATATATTTTTCCGAAGGCGTGGCGCCCAGATCTGCTCAGTACTCCAAGTGGATCTAACCAGCATTTTGTCTAACTGCAACATAACTTCTGCATCTCTTGTACTGCAGTCCTCTAGCTATAAAGGCCAGCATCCCGTTAGCTTTCTTGGAATACATATTGACCAGTATGTACTTTGTATGTTGTAGCAAGATACCGTCTAACCTAAATACTTTCCAATGAAACCTTTGTAGTTTGTTTATATTGCAAATTGAGACCACTTACTTAACTCTTCTGGGCAGTAATTTTGTGAGTGGATTTCCAATAAATATTTGTGATGACACAGTATTCTAAACCTTCTTAATTGGAAGTTACATTTTTTCCTCACACAAATAGGGAAGAGAGTCCATATTTCACATGCATAACTTTCTATTTGTTTTGGATATTTAATTACATTTTGAATTTTTTTTTCTCCAGAAAAAATACAGACAACATCCTGATACCTTGAAATATACAAGTGTGATTGACTCTGCAGATATCATCCATGCTAAGAACAGCTACCTGCAATGCAGCGATGTATGTTAAGGCAGAGCTTTGAAGTATCCTTTCATGTGGCAATTATGTATTAGTGCTATATCTAAATTCCATCTTTGGATCAAAATAATATTTCTGCATCAAAATGAGCAAATGTTGTTTGATGGAAGTGTACCAATTAATTTGAAGAACATACTATCCATCTCCTTTTCATTTGACTGTAGGTATTGAAAACGGGTGGAAATGTATGATAACTTTATCTGTGTCCATGGATAATTTACAGGAGTGCGGGAGCAGACTAAGTCAAATTATAGGAACAGGAATAGGCCATTCAGCCCTTCGAGCTATTCAATGAAACCATGGCTGATCTGTGGCCTAATGCTACGCACCTACCTTTGGCCCATATCCCTCAATATCTTAACAAACATTTATCTATCTCAACTGACCTAGCATACACTAACATTTTCAAAAGAGTACCAAACATCTGCTACCTTTTGTGTTTTGAAATGCTTCTGAACACCTCTCCTGAAAGGTTGGGCCCTAATTTTTCGACTATGCGTCTTAATTCCAGAATCCAGAAGAAGAGAAAGCATGCATTAGCAGATTGTGTGCTGCCAGCATCTTCAGTAATAACTATTTCTTCAATGTTCCTGTCCTAAATCAGTTTGTCGTGACTGTGACGGGGTCAGCAGGTGGACTTCATAGATTATGAGTCCCCTGATTGGACATGGTTAACAGTTCCAATGGGGGGGAGCCTTGTCTGACAGATAAGAACAGGGGTGTCAGAGGTTCTGTTCACTCTGAGAGCTGGCTCTGAGGGAGCTGGATCAGTGTTCAGGACTCTCCATGTGTAAATAAAGGATGACTTGATGACAGGTACTAGCCTTTCTGGAGTTATTTCACGATTAAATGATAAAGTAAAAACCAGTAAACAAAAAAAAAATCCTCTATCTCCCAAGGTAAGTCTGGACTGAGCTAGACTTGCATAGTGTGAATGGTAATGAGTCTGAAATAATTGCATATTGTGAATGGTAATGAGTCTGAAGTAATCGACGGGCATTAGGTTGGAAGTTAATCTTATCTTGAGGATATTCCTATTCTTGGTACCCATGGAATTTGACCCCATTACTATAAGCTAAGTTTATAACCTCCCAATGATATGTTCTATTGATTCAGGCTGCGTAGGCATTATGGATGTTAATTTTGGATTGAATTGGACCTGTCTTATTGTAGATAAGTGCCACCTTGTAGTATTAGATGACTACCCCCACCAATCATATATCACAGGAGGCAGTTGTCATTTATGATTGCAATGTACAATATGAAATTAATCATTGGGATAATTTTGTATATGTTCTATAGATTATAGGCTAGTTGTTGACAACTGCTTAATTGCTCTTTTGGAACGTTTCGAAACATTTATTCCCCTGTGGACTACCTCTGTCAAAACCCTAGCCAGAGAAACAATTGCCAACCTGCTGGACATACAGAACAGACAACAGGACGTTGAACCTATCAACAAAGACGGCATAGTCAAACTACTGGACCTGTGCCTCACAACACACTTCACTTCAACAACCAAATATATGAACAAATCAATGGCACATCCATGGGCTCACCCATCTCTGGACTCTTAGCAGAAGCGGTAATGCAAAGCTTAGAACAAACAGTCTTACCGCAAATTCAACCCAAACTCTGGGTCAGATATGTGGATGACACCTTTGTAATCATTCATAACACAGAAAGAGAGAACACACACCAGATCATCAACGCCACACACACAGGAATCCGATTCACTAGAGAGGAAGAAAAGGACAACCAACTCCCATTCCTAGACGTGATGGTATAGAGAACACCGAAAGGAGAATTCACCACAAAGGTATACAGGAAAGCCCCTCACACAGACCATGTCCTGAACTACGAAAGCAACCACCACAACACACACAAAAGAAGTTGCATCAAGACACTATTCAAAAGGGCCACAACACACTGCAGTACACCAGAACCGCAAAAAGAGGAAGAAGAACACCTATACAATGTATTCGCCAAAAATGGATACCCGCGCAATTTCATCAACAGATGCCTAAGGGAAAGACGACGGAACGAGGACATGCCACAACCCAAAGGACTAGCCACACTACCATACATCAAGTGCATTTCCGAACTGACAGTCAGACTACTGCGACCACTAGCACTCATAACAGCACACAAACCAACAGCCACTCTCAGACAACTCACCAGAACGAAGGACTCGATACCTAGCATGAGCAAAACCAATGTAGTGTACAAAGTCCCATGCAAAGACTGCACAAAACACTACATAGGACAAACAGGAAGACAGCTAATGATTTGCATTCATGAACACCAACTAGCCACGAAACGACATAACCAGCTATCCTTAGTAGCCACATGAATTCGACGGGGACAACACTACTATTATAGGACAAGCCAAAGAGAGAACAGCCAGGGAATTCCTAGAGGCATGGCACTCCTCCACAGATTCAATCAATAAGCACATCGACCTGGACTCAATATACCGGCCACTGCAACAGACAGCTGGAACAGACAACCGGAAGCGGCAGATTCAAACCACTACAAATGCCAGAGGAAAGATCACAGAAGCTCTTCACAGGAGGCTCCCAAGCACTGAGGATGTCACCTAGATAGGGGATGAAACGTATGCAACACAAATTCCCAGCTCAGCGAACAGAACCACAACAACAAGCACCTGAGCTACAAATCTTCTCACAAACTTTGTACTTCTGTTTATTTAATATAATTAAGTTGTGGACCAGCATCTGAAACCTAGGTTAAAACATTCCTCAAAAACTTAGAACTTGACTACCAGTAGCTAACATTCGTTTGATAATTTTGTTTTTAAGCAATGAATCCTGAGCTCGATCAACATCTTAGGCAATCCTGGTATTTTGGCAAAATAATTGCTAAATTGTATGGCACTTATGCATTTTCCATATTATTTAATTAAATAATGTCGACTACGTATATTTTGAGAGCTACAGAAATATTTTATATGCAAAGTTTAGGTTGAGAATGGCTTATTCCACAAACATGTGTTTATGACTTTATCATTCTAAATATGTATTGTTTGCTCGCAAGAAGTGAATATTTGGAATTATCATGCAACATTTTAGTTCTATCTTTTTAAAGTGCAGTCAATGCATTTAATCTGCTAACGAAATGCAGGTTAAGTATAAGCAGTGGGAAGTTTGAATTTTCAGTTACTGGTATCTTCTAACACTCAATCAACGAAAGCTGCTGTGATTTTACATGAAGCACCTTGAAATCTTAAGGAGAATTTATTTCATAACTACTTGTTCCTTCTTTTAATTAAATAAAAATCTATATACTTCCATCTTTTGAATGTGCTAATGGCAGCTATAGTCCTTATTAGGAGAATGCAAAGGAAGAAATTAGAAGTGTAAAATGAAAGCTAATGTGATGATACCTTCCTTTGCAGAGGTTGTATCGATCCAGATATGCCCAGTCAATGCATAGGTGTACAATACCACCTGACCATCCGGATTTCAGGCGAGCAAGAATCAACGCCTACAACATTAGTGATGTAAGTTGTTGGAATTGACTGTTGATTGATCATGGTTATTTTGTGATTGATTTACAATTTTCTCCTCCACTGCCAGTTGATTATTGTATATCAGTTTATAATTGCAAGGCAGATTTGTTGAATGTTAGTAATTCACTGATGTCCTGATGTTCCTTATGCCAACACCTGCCATGGTAGCTCAGTGGCTAGCACTGCTGCCTCACAGCGCCAGGAACCCAGGTTTGATACCACCTTCAGGTGTCTGTCTGTGTGGAGTTTACACATTCTCCCTGTGTCTGCGTGTATTTCCTCTGAGTACTCTGGTTTTCTCCCACAGTCCAAAAACGTGCAGGTTCGGTGGATTGGCCATTCTAAATTGCCCATAGTATCCAGGAATGTGCAGGTTAGATGAGTTAGCCATGGAAAATGCAGGGTTACAGGGATAGGGTAGGGGTGTCAGTCTGAGTGGGATATTCTTCTGACGGTCAGTGTGGACCCGATGGGCCAAATGGCCAGCTTCCACACTGAAAGGATTCTATGACCTTTGTTAGAAGTGAACCTGTGGTAGTATTTCTGCCCCTGAGTCTGAAGGTCCAGAGTATGAACTCTGACAAGTGGAGACCAGAGTTCTGCGATTGGAATTGTAGGTTGACATCCAGTCATAGGGCTGATCTTTATACCCCACTGCTGGCATATCTGAAGGTAGAAGGAGTCCAAAATAAAGCAGCTTGCTGCCCTCACTCACCATGACCTGGCTGCCTCTGCAAAGGAAGGTAACACCACATTAGATTTCATTTTACACTTGCAGTTTGGGCAACTCACTTGCCCTGTGGCCTATTGAGGTCCTCAAGAGGTCAATTAATGGCAGTTTAAAAGTCTCATTCTGCTCCTTCCATCCCCCTTTACTGGGGTTTGCCAGCCAACTTCTGCCAAAAGCCCAGACTGACTTCAATCCGGCCTCCATAACCTCCTCCTCTTCAGAATCTGACTGTGGCCACAGCAGTAACCATCACTCAGTTCTGATACTGCAGAGCTGCTGAGCAATCAGATTGGGCCTGAGCTATCCAGACTTGGACTTCCTCCCAGCTGGGTGAATGTCCCACTCTGAAACATTTTAAGGTTGTTCTTGATATCGGACACTAGGTTTTGGGTGGGTGAATGGACCAACAGTAGACTTTTCAGTTGTAGGTAGGGGGTGGGTGGTGTGGGGTTTGCAGCCCAGTCCACAGTGTCATAAATGCATTACTGAATAGAAGGAGGCTAGTGACTCAAAGATCCACACCAGCCAACTCTGTTGGCCAATGGCTATGGACATGGAAGAAACATTCTTACTTTGGTCTATCCATTTGTTAATTAATCTGTGAATTCTTCCACTAGTTCCCTTATTCTCCCAGGGAAGACTGTGAAGATATGAAAACAATAACACCTGCACATGCATGGAGAAGAGCTGAATTAGAAGCTGGAATAGTTGCCCTGATTGAAGAGTTAGTGTTCATTCAGCTAACACCATGTCGATACTACTGAGTGTTAGTGTGACGCAAGCTTCCTGCTCCTTCAACAAGCAGCTTCCCTATGATACCTTTACTGTGATCAAATTTCCTGTGCAATCTGTCTTAGACAGCAATCAGTTTTTAACAAGTACTTGATGTGATTTGACACTGTCAAATAGATAGATAGCGAAGAGGAGGTAGTGTATATTGTGATTTTATTTCTGGCTACTGATGTTTATTGTTAGTGTGCTGGATTCCAGTTGCTTTCTCATATGAATGTCAGGGTATACTTATTGTGGGCTGGGTTAAACTCTGAAGGTGGGTTTCCTGCAACAGGGTGTACATTTTCAGGGTGAGGCTGCTACCACTTGGCTGGCTTGGTCTGCTTTAATCTTTCAGGCAATGGCCCCTTTTGATTAGTATGAGGTGGGTCTTCTGTCCATCTTGAGGGGGATGTTCCACCTCATAGATCTGCCACAATCTTACTGAATGGCAGAGCAGACAAAATGGCTGACTTCTGCTTCTACAACTTATGATGTTCTTTTTTTCTTACTACAGAAAGCTTACAGGACATCTTGGGAACAGACGAGAGCACTGGGTTATGACCTTAGATTGGATGCTATTCCCTTCCAGACAGCCAAAGCATCAAGAGAAATAGCCAGTGATGTAAGAACCAATGTTTTCCTGCAAAGTATGAAGTCTCTGTTAAAGATTTTAGATTCATTAACTTAGTACTGTAACTACATCACCTTGTAAATAATAATCTGCTTTTTACTTGTTGAAAGATATTGAAGATTAAAATATTTTATTAATTAGATCTCAAACAATCTAACCAGTATCTGTTCATAAGGAATTCTGTTACAGATTTTGTAGTGGAACTAATAAAAATTACTTTGACTTTTACAATGCAATACATTGTGTTAATATCGGTGAAAGTTAGATTTTATGAATTTTCTTTCTATCAAGTAATACAGTAAGAAAGTCAAGAGCTATTTGTGTTTGCACATTATAAACAGAAAAATACTTCCAAATACAAGGTATATAAATAGATATTAATGAAAACTCCCTTTTGTGATTTGTTAATGGTGATAAACCACACACTGATGTTTCGAATTGTGCACAGACTTTAATAATGTTAGTTGGTTGTAAATAAGAAGATTTTCTATTCTCCTAGTACAAGTACAAGGAAGCATTTGTGAGAGAGAAGGGTCAGCATATTGGCTTCCGCAGTGTCAATGACGATACAAAATTGAAGCACTTCCTGGCTGCCAGCAGACTCCAGAGCACCAAAGAATACAAGAAACAATTTGAAGAGGATAAATGCAAGTACAAGTTGCACTTGGAGCAACCAGGTTTTGTACAAGCTAAAAGGAGTCAGGAGCAAGCCAGTAACGTTAACTACAGGCAACATTTACATCATTGGACATGTGACCCTGAGCAGTTAAATGTGAGGCATGCCAAAGAGGCTTACAAATTACAAAGTGATGTGAGTATTAAAGCACCATTTTGATGTTGATTAATCAGGTCTTTGAGTTTGAATTGACAGTGTGAACTTTATCAAGGACAGGCAGGTTTATGTACACACAATGGATGAAGTATGGCTCCACAGTTATTTTTGAATACATTTACCATGTCACCTCATGTTAAAAGTTCAAAATTCTCCTCCCCAGGCATGGTGTTAACAATTGTTGGACTGTCTGGAGGAGGTCAGTTAAGACATGTATTTCCACAGTGAGGAATAGATCCTAATTGCAATGAAGTCTCCTGCATTTGACAGAACCCAAACAGTAGAGCCGTGTTCCCAAAGAAGGTCTCTGAGGTACACAGGTTCCATCCTTGCCATCCAATTGACATTGGTGTGTGGGCTCCCAACATCACTTTCAATTAGAAGCCTCAATAGCCACTCTGACAGAATGGGTACTGATGACCCAGGCCAGGGAATGAAGAGAGTGCTTCAAAATGGAGGCCCTGTTGGAGAGACAACTAAAAATTACATTCCAAGGGCCAGACTGTCAGACACCACTGATTATTGGGGCAAGACCTCCAAACGGCCCCCTAAGTCTGTAGAGACACCCATCCCTCCCCCTTCTTTAGGGTAAAAGCTTCCATCTCTAATGACTTCCTGGCCCTCCACTGGGGGAAAAATGATGATGAGCGTGAATCATCATTCAAGTTGAGATCTTTATTATATGAATTAGCTGCCTGCATTCATCTCCCCAGTAAACATTCCTGGCTGTGGGGAGACAATGCATTGTAGTTCACTGCTCTTTCCTGTCTTCTCTGACTCCAAACTCAACAACACAAGACCAGGAAAATTCAATCCCAAGATTCTAATCTCACAAGGAAGAAAAGCAAAATGGGATTTTGTATTTCTGCAGATTCTAAATGTATGTTGTTTGATTGAGCGAAGCATGATTGCTATTCAGATAATGGAGGATTAACTTGAAAACAATAATTATGGATTATTATCTAAATATAATAGAATGTTAGAAGTTTATACGTAAATTAGTACCTACACAGGCACGGTGGCTCAGTGGTTAGCACTGCTGCCTCACAGCGCCAGGGACCTGGGTTCAATTCCTGCCTCGGGGGAACGTGTGGAGTTTGCACATTCTCCCCGTGTCTGCGTGGGGTTTCCTCCCAAAGATATGTAGGTTAGGTGAATTGTCATGCTAAATTGACCATAGTGTTAGGTGCATTAGTCAGGGGTAAATGTAGGGGAATGGGTCTGGGTGGGTTGCTCTTCGGAGGATCGGTGTGGACTTGTTGGGCTGAAGAGCCTGTTTCCACACTGTAGGGAATCTAATCTATTCTAAACAATGCATGACAAGCATTGTATCAGGGTTGGAGTTCATTTTCTTTATTTTGTTTTTTTGCTGTACCAACTCCAGTTTCAAGAAGATCTGTAGAAATTAGGCTTGCAATTCTGATTTAGGATAGTTACTTTAACAGATTTTACTATTTTCACAATAGTACCATTGGCCTGTTTACCTCCTCTCTACTGGTTACACTGAGTATATACTAAAAATATTATGCTACTGAACACATTTTCCATTGATTATTTCATTACAGTCAGTAAGCTATACAAAATAAATTAACTCATCTTTCATTAAATAATGTTCAGACAAATGCCACACATTTATGGAAAATGTCTCCCTGTTGATGTGGTCAGTAACGGGTTCTGAATCTGAATCATTTTGGAGTCATCTGTTTGACTGTAATGATTATGTTGTCTTGTCTCCTGTATGTTATTGGGAAAGGATTTCAATATCTACTCATCCATTATTCTTTTCCTTAGGTTGCATACAAATCTGATCTGAACTGGATTCGTGGCATTGGCTGGACACCCCCAGGTTACCATAAAGTAGAAATGGCGAGGCGTGCAGCTGACATGGCCCATGCACAAGGGCTGGATCCTCGAGATGCGGCCATTCAGTTTGAACAATTCATGGCAAGTATCTGTAATATACTTTCTAATGTAATCATGGACTACTTCCGTTGAGAGCATATGACTTTAATTGTTATATATTGTAAGTAGGAAAATAATTATAAATAATATTCTTGTCATCTAAATGTAACACAGATGGAGTGTTACATTTACTTACTTCAAGATCTCTGTGGGTTTATTTACACCTAGATTAACACATGCAGCACAGAGTAATCTCTAGACACAGCCTATGCCTCAATTGCTACAATGCAGAGCTCTTGTGGCCTGTGTTGTGCCAGCATTTGGGTACTTGGTTTATTTGTGTGTTAATCTCTTAAAGGTTTATAACTCTAAGGATAATAACATTCCTTTTTTTCCAAAGGAAACTCATATTTTAATAAGTTAAACAACATGAACATTGGGCAATAGAAAATTAGTATACAGAGCGTATTATAATATTCATGAATACAGAAATCTGAGTCCATATATCACTTTGAAAACTCTTTCAGGACTTATCTGTAATCTTCTGGAAGTGTGGATTTTAATTTTAGCTCACCTTGGTCTGCAGGCATGATGTCAGGGTGATGATTGCTGTCCCAGTATTCCATTGCACTGTTATCACCTGTGTGTGTTCCTTTGTGTTCACTGTCCACAATTGGCATTTTATACACCTCCCTTTGCTGGGTTCAGTTCCTCCTCAGCATCTGTCTATTAGGTGTTATAATTCAAAATCTATGGTTACTGCACATAGATTGGAAACCTCTGAGGGTAACAATCTCCCACAATGGGATATGTAGTTCTGACGTTTTATGGTTGGAACAATTCTGCTCCTGCATGTTGGTCGCGCACCAGCTTCATCCTTCCTTGGTTGTTGAGGTGTGCCCTGCATCTTGGAGAACTTGAATAGCTGGTGACTTGGTAAGATTATTCACACTGGCTTTCAGAACTTGATTTCTAGTGGTGACGGGAACCCCATATCGAAAAGTGTAGTTCTCAGTTGAAACATTTTGGCACAAACATCTAGTATCATTGTCCTTCACTTTAAGAAAACTGATTTTAATGGTACAAAGTATACTTTTGGCAAGTCTGTTTCCTAAGGAGAATGTGTTGACAATGTCACATTGTTCATGCAGATTTTGTCACACATATCCAACCTATTGTCAGAAAAGGTTTCTGTAGCTGCACCAAACAGACTGAATATGGTAGATAATGTGCTTGACATGGTCGTACTTGAGGTGTTCTTTGCCTGTCTGACAATGGAAATTTGGAGACATTTTATGGACTAAGATGAAGTTGCTTCCATTAGTAGTAAATAAATCCATGGTGATTTTGGATCCAGGGACAATGGAAGGTTTGGAGGTTCTGGATGTTGCTATGGCTGGTGGCTCTGGCGTGCCTTAAATTCTCACTAGGTTTTCCATGTCATCCTTAACCCCTAGCTAATAGATTACATCACACGACAGCCATTCTGGTCACTCTTTTGCAAAACTCCTTGGAGTATTTGTGACAGGATGTTCTGGCAGAGAGCTTCAGATACAAGTACTTGTTTTTCTTTAAAGGTGATGCCTCTTAAGATAATCAGTTCATCTCTGTAAGGCCGAATGAATCTGAGAATGTCTGGCAACTCTTTTATTGTATCAGGCCACCCTTTAATAATAACTTTTCACAATGCCTTCACAATGGGTCCTTAACTGTTTCTGATTGGCATTGAGTCCAGTTTCAGTCAAAATGCAACTTATCAATTTTGCGTATATCTGCCACCCTGATGTCCATGTTGTTGATGCGTACATCCAATGAAATGTTTGCATTCTTGGCTTGGTTTGGCAATATGCTCATTGCATCCAAGGTGACTGCTTTGCTACCAAGTTCATAGCAGATATGGTATATTGCTGGATGTTTTCCAGATATTGTTGCAGCTAGGGTATGTACCTGTTAGTGGTTTGTGGTAAATGGTTTTCAGTGGAATGCAATCTGTTTCCACAGTGAATTGTTTACTGAACAGGTATATAAGGAATCTTGAGGTACTGATTAATGTGTGTGTGTGTGTGTGAGAGAGAGAGAGAGAAAGCTACATTTGGAAGAGACTTCTGGATCCAACTGCAATTACTTTGTCATCTTATATGATGCATGCTCTAGCCCTTGCTGTGAAGTGTTGATTTCCAGGATTGCCATCTATCTTGAGCCATAGTATTACAGGGTTACATTTTCTGCTGACATTGTTGAAGAGACTCAAAATGTATCCATGGTCAAGATCCAAGCTGATTTATTACTGGATGAGTCAGATCTCAGATTAAAATGTGGCTGAAAATCTGATGGTGGAATTGAGCTATTAGAAGCCAGAGGTATTTCTATCTTTTTTACCAAAGTCATCATGCAGGAATTGAGTGAAGCTCAGACTTGAGCTGAAAAATCCCAGACCTTCAAGGCAACTTGTCCGTGTTTGGGGTTAATCCCAAGGAAGTGAATGATCTTCAAGGCTGTGATAATCAGTCAACGTTTCCTTGAGTCAGGGGGCTGGCAGGTGTGAGGGAAGTGCAGAACATGGAAAAGGAAGGGTTGAGTTGAGGATTTTAGTTCAAAAAACTGGTGGTTGTGATTTTATCATGCCTTTAGTTGTCAAGTATATAATTATAAAATATGTTTACTTATTAGAACATAGAACATGGATCAGTACAGGCCCTTCAGCCCTCGATATTGTGCCAGCATACTCTAAGATCAGACTAACCTACATAGCCTTCATTGTGCTATCATCCATGTGCCTATCCAAGAGTCTCTTAAATGTTCCTAATGTATCTGACTCTAATACCACTTCTCGCAGTGCATTCCACACAAACACCTCGGAGTAAAGAACCTACCTCTGACATCTTCCCTAAACCTTCCTACAATTATTTTAAAATTATGCCCCCTCATGATTGCCATTTTACCAAGGGAAAACGTCACTGGCTAACCACTCTATCCATGCCTCTCAACATCTTGCACACCTCTCAAATCACTTCTCATCTTTTTTCACTCCAATGAGAAAAGCCCTAGCTCCCTCAATCTTTCTTCATGAGGCATGCCCTCCAGTCCAAACAGTATCCTGGTAAATCTCCTCTGCACCCTCTTGAAAGTTTCCACATCCTGACTATAATGAGGTGGCCAGAACTGAATGCAATGTTCCAAGTGTGGTCTAACCAGAATCTATAAATCTGCAGAATAACCTCGCGGCTCTTAAACTCAATCCCCTGCTCATGAAAGCCAACACACCATATGCCTCCTTAACAACCCTATCAACCTGGGTAGCATCTATGGACATGGACCACAAGATCCTTCTATTTCTCCACATTGCCAAGAATCCTGCCATTAACCCTCTTTTCTGCATTCACATTTGACCTTCCAAAGTAAACAACTTCACACTTTTTCTAGGTTGAACTCCATCTGCCACTTATCAGCCCACTTCTGCATCCTGTCAATGTCTCGTTGCAACCTACAACAGCCCTCCACACTATTCACAACTCCATCAACCTTCATGTCATCAGCAAACTTATTAACCCACCCTTCCACTTCCTCATCCAAGTCATTTATAAAGATCACTAAGAGCAGAGGTCCCACAACCAATCCCTGTTGAACACCACTGGTACCAAGCTCCAGGTTGAATATTTTCCATCCACCACCACCCTATGTCTTCTATGGGCCAGCCAATTCTGTATCCAAACAGACAGTTTCCCTGTATCCCATGCCTCTTTACTTTCTGAATGACCCTACCATGAGGAATTTTATCAAATGCCTTGTTAAAATCCATGTTCACCATGTCCACTGCTCTACCTTCCTCAACCTGTTTTGTCACATCCTCAAAGAATTCAGTAAGGTTTGTGAGGCATGACCTGCCCCTCACAAAGCTATGCTGACTATCTGTAATTAAACTATGGTTTTCTAAGTAATCATAAATCTTGTCCCTTAGAATCCTTTACAATATTTTACTGACCACTGATGTAAGACTGACTGGTCTGTAATTAGAGATTAATCCTGTAATCCAGGATTATCCCTATTCCCTTCAGGAAGCACTTGCTGATAGTGCTGGACAGGTTTGTCCTGGAA
This sequence comes from Hemiscyllium ocellatum, assembly GCF_020745735.1. NCBI lineage: Eukaryota > Metazoa > Chordata > Chondrichthyes > Orectolobiformes > Hemiscylliidae > Hemiscyllium > Hemiscyllium ocellatum. Next base: position 39,022,817 of record NC_083422.1, on the reverse strand, counting down.
CAATGGAATAACATCTGTCACCTTCTAATCATCTGGCATTACTCCAGTGGACAGTGAGGATGCAAAGCTCATCGCCAAAGGCACAGCGATCTCTTCCCTTGCTTCCTTTCGTAACCTAGGGTATATCCCATCTGGCCCAGGGGATTTATCCATCCTTATGTTTTTCAAATTGTTCAGCACATCCTCCTTCCTGACATCAACCTGTTTTAGCATATCAGTCCCCATGCTGTCCTCAGAAATGTTAAGGTCCCTCTCAGTAGTGAATGCTGAAACAAAATATTCATTAATAACCTCCCCAATATCCTCCGACTCCAGGCACAAGTTCCCTCCACTATCCCTGATCAGCCCTACCCTCACTGGCCATCCTCTTGTTCCTCATATAACTGTAAAGTACCTTAGAGTTTTCCTTAAACCTATCCAGCAAAGCTTTCTCTTGCCCCCTTCTAGCTCTCCTAAGTCCATTATTCAATTCCTTCCTTGCTATCTTGTAATCCTCTCAAGCGTTGTCTGATCCTTGCCTCCTCAACCTTATGTAACCTTCCTTCTTCCTCGTGACGAGATGTTCCACATCCTTTGTCACCCAAGATTCTTTCAACCTACCATTCCTTCCTTGCCTCAGTGGGACAAACCTGTCCAGCTCTATCAGCAAGTGCTTTCTAAACAACCTCCACATTTCTGTTGTGCATTTTCCTGAGAACATCTGTTCCCAATTTAGGCACACCACTTCCTGCCGAATAGCATTGTAATTCCCCTCCCTCAATTAAATACTTTCCCATAACATGTGCTCCTATCCTTCTCCACGAATATAGTAAAGGTCAGGGAGTTGTGATCACTATCATCAAAATGTTCTCCCACCGAGAGATCTGACACCTGGTCTGGTTTATTGCCAAGCACCAAATCCAATGCGGTCTCCCCTCTAGTCAGCCTATCTACATATTGCATCAGGAACCCTGTCTGAACACACCTGATGAAAACTGCTCCATCCAAACTATTTGAACTAAGGAGGTTCCAATCAATATTAGGAAAGTTAAACAGTTAAAAATCACACAACATCATGTTATAGTCCAACAGGTTTAATTGGAAGCTAGTGTGCTTCTAATTAAACCTGTTGGACTATAACCTGGTGTTGTGTGATTTTTAACTGTGTACACCCCAGTCCAACATCGGCATCTCCAAATCAGGAAAATTAAAGTCAACCATGACAACAACCCTGTTACTTCTGCACCTTTCCAAGTTCTGCCTCCCAATCTGCTCCTCTGTGTCTCTGTTACTATTGGGGGATCTGTAGAAAACTCACAATAAAGTGACTGCTCCTTTCCCGCTTCTGACTGACACCCAGACTGAGTCTGTAGACAAATCTTCCCTTATGATCTGCCTTTCTGCACTGTGATACTATCCCTGATTAGCAATGCCACTCCTCCACCTCTTTAACCCCTGAGGGGGGTCCCCTCCCTTCCCCCTCGATTCCTTTTAAAACATCTAAACACTGGAACATTGAACAAACATTACTGCCCCTGCGATATCCAGTTCTGCATTGTGGCCACAGCACCATAGTTCCAAGCACTGATCCATGATCTGAGTTCATCACCCTTATTCCTGATACTATTGGCATTAAAATAGAAACACTTCAATCCATCACAGTCCCTGTACCTTTGCCCTATCAAGTGCCTATCCCTCCTCACAGACTCTCTACATGCTGTACGTAGCTGTTCACTACCTAATCCATCATCTGATCTGTTGCTCAGATTCCCACCCCCTCCCCACCAATTTAGTTTCAACCCCCCTGAAGAGCTGTAGCAAACCTCATGCCCAGGATATTGATGCCCCTCCAGTTCAGGTGCAACAAGTTGTTCTTGCACAGGTTCCACCTTCCCTAGAAGGTACCTCAATGATCCACATATCTGAAGCCCAGTTAGTGTTTGCTTAACTTGGTCTTTTATATCGTAAATTCCAGACACATAAACCTTTGCATGCATTACAATTATTATGATGTTCTTTTTACTTGATTTATTCAGCAACTAGATGGTCCCTTGTTTGATTGAATTAATTTAAACGGCAATCTCTATGATTAAAAACTGGGGCATTGTAGGCAGGTGACAAATTGATAGTGTAGAAGTGAACAGATAATACCTTCTGTTTTTTAAGCTATGTACTCCGTGAGCAACATTGGGATTGAGTTCCCTAAAAATGATGCTTTAATATGACAGCAACATTTAAGAGGAAAGCACCAGGGACCTTAAGAATATCAAACATACATGAGGCATGTGGTGTCAAATGAATGTCTCAATAATTTCCACCTTTGGGTTAAACTGCACTTATGTTTTTGGAGTTTTACTGACCTGGATCCATTCCTGTGGGAATCTATTCATCGATATAATGAAACATAAAACCATGAAAGTTAGAGATTATCCTCTGAATTCAATCTCCTTGAGGGTAGTCTGCCCACTTAGCCACATATTGAAAGTTTGCATATCATTGTGAGAGCCTTTTTCAAATGATTGGCCAGTGAACAATGTGCACCCAGATTTCTGATATGGTCTCTGGTGGATGAGCCTCCCCATGGGAGCGTCAAGTTAAATAATTACCCCTTAAATACAGGAAATCATTTATGGGTTTGTGTGCCCAGAACACTGCAAACGGGTTTCTTCAAATCATGTGAAGGACATTTGAAAGAAACATAAATTTCTGAAGTTTTAATCCTTGAAGCTATCCTTCCTACTTTCTTGACAGTTGAATGAGGGTATGATTGATGTCTGATAGAATATGACTGCGACTGCAAAGTATTAACACAGAATTATTATGCATGAAGCTAAAAGCTCATGTTCCCCTCTTTATTATCAGCACGCTCAGGCAGACAGAAGTACAGAAGAATCTCAGCGGACAGATGTGATGCCAGATGCAACTGAGATGCTTCAAGTAAAAAAGCACAAGATGAAACTCACTAAATAATGAAACGCTAACACTGCTAATTGCTGTTCTCGTTGTTAAATGGCATACTTTTCCCCCAGATTATATATAAACTATATTTACATTTTGTTTTAATTTTTAGTTAAAAGCTGCGTACATAATTAATGCACCTTCTGTATTGCAAAATACTTGTTCATTTTCCATGCACTCCTATGTATTAAACAGTTTAACTTATAACTTTAAGTGAAAACATATGCATTGAAAATTATTGAAGTGTTAAACTTTGTATTTATACCATATGCAAATTATTTTACAATATTGTCTATGGTGGTGTTGACTAACCACTGGTCTGCAGTATTGAAGTGACTCACTTTTGCACAGGGCCAAAATCTATTCAGTGAGTACCCTAAAAAAAGTACTAAGGGGAGATTTCCTCCTTGGGTGACAAATGATCATGTTGTTGGAGATGTGCCAATGTAACTGGCAGCCATTTTTACATTTGGACCTGATTAACATTATTACAATGAGCTATGGAGTTGTTCCCCTTCCGTTCAGCTATGTTGTGATGTGGAGAATCAACTGATGGGCAGGAGGTTGGTGGGGAGTGGGCGTGGGACAATGCAGGAGAAGAGAAGTGTAGGGGCAGCAACAGACCAGAAGAATTTTATGAGACTTGGAGGAATGCTCACTTTATTTAGGAAGGCCTTCAGCAATCCTTTTTAAGAGTTGCCAGTTCATCTCATGATTCTTAAAGAATGTGCATACTTTGAGCTCCACCTGTTTCAAAAAAGACTGCAATCCGGAATCTACAACAGGCATGGGGGTCCAGACTTGTTTATTTAGACAACATTCAACTAGTATTAACCAAGAATCCAATAATTGAAGCAGGCAATTGGATACAAATTGGAATATAATTAATGATTTGCATTAGAATATAGGAAGTATGATTAAGAAGTTTGCAAATTATGTAAAATTTGGCTTTGTGGTTGATAATCGTGAATAAAGCTCTTGTCTGCAGGAGGGACAGCAATGGACTATACAGATGGGTGGAGCAAAGGCAAGTTGAGTTCAATCCAGAGAAGTGTCAGGTAATTCAGTTGGGGATGGTGAACATGGTATGGTGATGCACAGTAAACAATCAAGTACTCAGAAGTGGAGAGGAACTAAAGAATTTTGGAGTATCCATATAGTCCTAAAGGTGGCTGGATGAGGAGTTATGATGGCTAAGAAAGACATATGGGATATTTGCTTTAATTTGCCAAGGAATTGAACTGTTGATAGATTATGCTGGAAGTGTTTAAAACAGTAGCTAGGAGGTGGTTGGAGTACTGCACGCAATTCTGATCACCTCAGTGTGGAAAAGATGTGATTTGTAATTGAGAGGGATGTTGCGTGGATGGGACAATTTTATGTGAGTGTGGATTGTGTGGGCTAGGGTTGTTCTATTTCAGAATAGAGGAGATATAATTGAAATTTTCAAAAGTTATGAGGGATCTGGATAGAAAGGAGAGGAAGGACATATTCCCCTTTGTAGAGGAAACCATAACTGGGATTTGTGAATTGTAATAGCCGTAGAAGATTCAGAAGAGATTCGAGGGACAACTGTTTTCAGAAATAGCATTATGGTGATCTAGAACTCACTGCCTGAAATGGCAGAAGCATAAATCCTTAAAACATTTTAAAAGTACTTGGATGCGAATTTAGTTTGCTGTAATTTATAAGACTATGGATCAAGGTCTGGGAAGTGGGATTAGGCTGGATGATGACTCATCAGTCCCCATGGATGCAATGGGCTGAGTGATCTCATTCCCTGTTGTAAGTCTCAATGATTCAGTGATTCCATCGCACCAGATTTTACCTTTTGTAAGTCACCTGGTTTCCAGGTTGGGCACTAAGTGACTATCAGTTGAGAAACTCTCGTGATTAAGTTTACTTTGGGTGCTTTTATTCACCTCTTCTTAAGCACACATTTTCTACCTTGAAATCTCTTTCTCATATTCCATCTCCAGGGAATTAATGAGAGAGCTGCTTCTTGTAAAGGTCATTAGTGAACAGATCAGTTTTTACAGCAAACCATGATAGTTTCATAGTCACCATTACTGAGACTGGATCTCATTGTCAGAGTTTGTTAATTGAATTTATCCTGCTTTGGTAGGATTTGAATTTTATCACTCCAAGTATTAGCCTGGGCCTCAGGATTACTAGTCCAGTCACATCACCACAACTCTATCAGCTCCTTCCCCCTCAATATTACTTTTATTTCTCTTACTATGCGGGAAGGATTGGTCTCCTCTCTGCCTTTATCCAGGATGGCTCTCATCTTCCAACACTTGAGTTATAATGTGAGGGTAGTTTAATGTTCTGTCTATTATGCCATTGTGCACTGTGCATCATGGAGCTGTGCCAAATGTTTCCTACTCAGATGAACTGGCATAACCATTGCTTTACATGTTGGTTTCAAATCCTGATTCTGATAAGATTTTTTTTCATCACAGTGGGGGATATGATGGGTGGTAGTATTGGGATCGGTGGGTGTTTGTAATATCTGTGCAGTTTTGAAGAATTGATTGTCTAACCATGTATGAAGTGAAATGTAGAAAGATGTGCATATTTTCCAGAGAAGGTAAAAAAATAAAAAACAATCCTAAAATGATTAGTTTGAGTTCTTACCAGCGAGTCTTTTCATTTGCATCAGATTTTATTGCTAAACTAAACCATTTGTGTTATAGTCAGCAATAGCCATTAACATTGACCATCTGGTGTAAAAGATGATTGCTTAATGCTCCTGTGAGTTGTTCTGGCTTGTAATGTGTAACGCTAATTTCCTTCCCCTGGAAAGGGAGGGGATGGTGGGATATTAAAGTGCTGAGTCAACTGATGCCACTTATTGGAATTGTCTCAAGTGACAGAGCTCTGACAGAAGGGGAAAGAATGGGAGGAATCCTCCATTCCTCTCAATTTTAACATGGCAGGTATTTATATGTGAGCTAAAGAATCAGACACAAATAACTGAAAGCTGGACTGAATTGCCTTTTGAGGAAGACAACTCCATAAACTCAAGACACTAAAAAAAACCCTATCTCAGTCTGAAATGGGCTACCCTTATTTTCAAACAGTGACCCATAATATTAGCTTCTCTCACAGGAGGAAGCATCCTGTTCACATCCACCCTGTCAATATCCTTTAGGTTTTGTGTTTTACTCAAGTTGCTTGTAACTCTTCTAAATTCCAGCAGATACAGTCTTGTCTGTCCCATCTTCCCTTATCAATCAAGCCACCCATTCCAGATATTGGTGGGATAAACCTTCTCTGGACTTCCAACACACTTACATCCTTTAAATAAGGAGAGAGAAAATGTATACAGTTTTCTAGATGTGATTTCACCAATGCCCTTTTTTAGCTGAAACATTGCATGACTATTCTTTATATCTGATTTTCCTTATAATAAATGATATGGTATTAGCTTTCCAAATTACTTGCTGTTTCTGCATACTAATCTTTCATCCTTCATGCATTGGAGCACCAGAATTCTTCTGCATCTTGGAGCTCTGCTATTTCTCACCATTTATGTGATACACTTCTTTTCATTCTTCACATTTTCCCATGTTGTACTCCATTTGCAACATTTTTGTTCACTCAATTTTTCCGTCAGTATTCCATTGTGGCTTTCGTATGTCTTCTGGACAACTTACGTTACTACCCACGTTTGTGTTATCAGCAATTCTTTTACCTTTGCTATGTTAATTTAAAATAATTTACATAAATTATAAGAAGCTGATGTCCTTGCACTGAGCCCCTCATTATTGTTTTGCCAGAAAAATACCGATTTATCTTTACTGACAGTTTCCTGTTAGCCACCTAATTTTCTAACCATGCCAATCTGTTTGTAGTGATTGTAAGGAGATCAGCCAGCTGGACCTCAGAGAATGAGTTCTCTGATTGTGACTGTTAATCTGGTCCAGTTAAGGAGCCCTGCCTGACAGATAAAATGGGTGACAGTCAGAGATACTGACACTCTGGTGCCTGCCTCTGTATGAGACAGTATTATAGTGAAGGACAGTCCATGTGTAAATAAAGAGTGACTTGGTGATGGCATACCAGCCTCTGTGGGTTGTTTCAGTGTTATCTCCCACACCATGGGCTTATTTGATTCAGAAGGAACCTTTGATGTGGCACCTTATTAAATCCCTTCTGGAAATCTCAATACATCCACCAGTTCATCTTCATTCACAGTACATCACTTGTTCAAAGAACCGCAATAAGTTGATTAAAAGCTATTTTCTTTTCACAAGACCATGTCAACTTTGCTTGATAACATTAATTCAAAATATTAGTAAAATTTAATGTCTTTAATAATAACTTTGAACATTTTCCCTAGCAAAGATGGTAGGCTAACTGGCCTGTCGTTTCCTACTTTCTATCTCCCTGTTTCCTGATTTACAGCTATTTCTGGAATATTCCTGATATCCTCTTGATACAAAATACCCCTGCAAAATATCTGCTATCTCCTTATTTTTCATTATTAATTTCTAGGACTCATTTGCTATAGTGCCTCAGTCAATGTGTTAACATTTTCTTTTTAAGAAAAGAAACTCTTAAATTACTTTTTTTGATATTTCCAACTGCATTTTCTCATCTATTTTCCCCTCCTCATTAATCTTTTAGTGATTATTTTCTATTCTTTATGTTCTGTTCAATCTTTTGATCTGCCACTTTACACAATTGTATACTTTTCGTTTATGTTAGTAATAGGTTTTTTTTAGTTAATGGTGGGTCTACCACTTGTAATTCTTATTTCTTGATAGACTGCATGTATTCTGTGCTTTCTGAAATATCCCCTTGTTGTGGTTCTGTTCGCCGAGCTGAGAGTTTTTGTTGCAAATGTTTCGTCTCCTTTCTAGGTGACATCCTCAGTGCTTGGGAGCCTCCTGTGAAGCGATTCTGTCATGTTTCCTTCGGCATTTATAGTGGCTTGTCTCTGCCGCTTCCGGTTGTCAGTTGCTGTCCGCTGCAGTGGCCGGTATATTGGGTCCAGGTCGATGTGTTTGTTGATAGAATCAGTGGATGAGTGCCTCCTTAAATGTTGGCTACTGCAACTCTATTGAAGTATTCCTTAACTAAATTTGCCTACTCAAAGTTGCATTCAATGCTAAGTTGCACTGAGGTGCCCAGTTTTTCACGCTTCTGAAAAAGAGCTAGGTGACCCCAGTTACAGAAAAAAAATGGTTTCTGCTGCCTTCCTTAATTATCAAACTATTCAACTGCTATTCCAGTGGAGACCTTGTAAAACCTTGCTTTAGACAGGGAAATGTAGAATTGAAACATTGGATTTCATTCAAGTGTTTAGTTAAAAATGAATGAAAAACTAATAATTAATAAAGAGATTAAGATTCTCTTAATTCACCAACAACCCAGACTGTGAATGACACAGACTATTGTGAAAATCAGGTGGCGTGTTGAGCAAGGTCCTTCTCAAAGTTGAGAGAAAAAGGTCATACTTTTGAACAGAATCCTGGACGTCAAGGTGCGACTCTTGCAAATGGGCGATGAGAGGCTTTTCAGCAAGGATTGTTGTTGATCAACATTGTCTCTCCCCAGTCTCATGTCAGTAACATTCAGGCTTCCATTCCCATTCCCCAACCTCTTTCCCCCCCTCCCCCCCCACCCCGGTAGAATCTAGTCAGTTCCACTGCTACCCTGTTTATCTGACACTGTTTTGTCTCTGGCACACTGAACAGTGCAGATGTGAATATCTGAGTGGTTACCTGGTGGCTCCACTTGCTCATCTGGACATCCATCTTGCACACTAGGCACCAACATCTCAGGATGCATTCCACAGGCAGCAGCCACATGCACCCCACTGGCCACGGACATTATCATCCAACACATATCAGTCTCACCACATCCTCATGGTACACCTCTGATCTGCTAGGTTCAGTGCTGCATTTTGAAGCACAGCAGTACCTGCTACAAGGACATTTTACACACAGGGAGATGGCCTTCAGCTCATGGATTGGACAAAGCTGCACCATAGGGCTGCTCGCCTGTTGCCTTAGTGTGCACCCACTTTGCACCTACCTGAATGATCACAACACCCCTGTTTGGCTGTATGGCACTTTGCTCTCTCAGCTGCAACTTTAAGGCTCCCACTGTCTGCCTGTGTTGCCTTGCTGTTCAGTGCAGGCATAAAGCCAGACAGCCTGTCCTGGTTGACAGCAATGATCAATCAACGGTGTGGACATGTTTTTGTACAGCACCTTCCCAAGTCAATCTCACACCTAAAGCATCTGCCAATAGCCTATTTGGCAAACAATCTGCAGGTATTTCAATTAAATGGTGATGTCTCAAAGACTATGGGCAGGGATGTAGTCAAGTGGAGATACTATCAGTTAGTGTCACAGTATGGTCAATCCAGGGGCTTGGGCATGGTCAGCGAGTGGGTTGGGTTGGTCATGGTCGGAATCCTCTCCAAACTATCAGGAACTCCAGCATGCTTGACTCTTCCTGGCCTAGGTGTGTGCCATTTTCTCCTGAATTGAGACAAGGGGAAGGAATGAGTGAGATGAGAGTAACTGGCACTGATATTAATGCTGGAATAGATGGGGAAATATGGTAAGGTGTCCTGTCTGAGTGCGTAAGAGACACAGAGGCTATGCCAGGTTAGTATTCTGGCAGAATGAGGTGGGTGAGAGCAAGTGAGAGAAGATGTTGCATGTGATAGTGAGAGTAGTGGAGCATAAGCCTTGGTGAGAGGCAGCTACAACAGCAGAGAAGGATCGAGTGTGAGAAAGCAGAGAGGATATGGTGTTATTTAACCTGATGAAGCAGAAAAGACCATTACCTTTCTTCCTATGCTCCAGTGCGTTTCACTGAATGGTGGGGATTGGGTGGTAACCTTGGGCCAGGCTGGCAGGGTCTGCAGTTGTGGCCTCCTCGGTTTGACCGAGGAGACGGTGAAGGCCCAGCAGCACTTTCAGGTCCCTGTCCACAAACTGAAGTGCTAAATATCCCTTATCTGAAATGTCCAGAGTAAATTTTACAAACAAAGCGGGACAGCTTGTCTTAGTCATTACCTGACAGGGTGCACAACAGCCTTTTAAAGATGGCACCAATGCCACGGATTCTGGGATATCCAGCAGGAGTGAAAATTTCTACATGCAGCAAGTGGGAGAATTTAGTTCGCAACAGAAAGAAGGGCACCATTTGGTCTGGTATTTTGTTACCTGGGGCATGTTTGGAGTAATGGCGTGAGAAAACTCACTCTGCTGTGTGGTGAGGAGTCCCCCCTCACTCCCCCCCCCCCCCCACCCAACCCTGTTCCATGGAACACGATGAAAGTGGCACACAGCAGATTTCTGGCAAGGTTCAGTCTTTGTGTGTCTTGCGGCTTTATTGTTTTAGTAAGTAGCTGGAATTCTGGTTTGCTTTTTGTTTTAAAGTTACTAGTCTCTACTGAGATTTTAACAAGGATCCTCATTCCCTCAAAATATTAATTCTATTTCTCCTGCAGATGATGTCTGTAAGAAAATTATTTTTAATCATTCTTTTGAGGGATGTGGGCCTCATTGGCATGGCCAGTATTTGTTGCCCATCTCATTTGAGTGACATATTGGGCCATTTCAGAGGGCATTTAAGAGTCAACCACATTACTGTAGATCTGCACCAGGTAAGAATGACAGATTTTCTCCCCTGAAGGGCACTAGCAAACTAGACCAGATGGATACATTTTGCAACAATCAAAGATAATTTCATGGTCACCCATTATTGAGGCTAGTTTTCAATTCCACATTAATTAGCTCTGGCTCCTGGAGTAATTGTCCAGTGACATTATGACTGCATCAGTCCCTGTTCATGTGAAATGCTGAAGGAGTCATATACTGATGTTCAAGAGTTAAGAAATGACTAAAACTGTAGGTACTCATTGCAAGGATTTTGTATTTGATTCATGCCTAATTGACCCAATAAAAGGTAGCAAGGTACAAAGTTAATGGCAAAGTTCAATCGGTTCTATGTGAAAGGGCAGCAGCAAAAGTAATATACAGACCAGGATGCTGAGCAGTCAGTCTCTGATAGACTATTTTAAAAGCCTGTGCCTAAGCAGTCTTCATTATTGCAGCCTGCCTGACTGCATGAGTACTAAAAACTGAAACATAAAAGAAACTGACACAGTAGACTTAATCCAAAAGCAGATGATATTTAATCTTGCATGATGTTGACAATTCGTAAAACAGGCAAAGAGATAATAAGAATCACCCCAGACAGGTGTGGATTGCTTCCAAACAGGATGAAACACACAAAACTGTTTTAGAAGTGTCATTGACCAGATTTAAACAGTAAGATCCTTTAATATCTAAGCACTTGAGCAACTACTGCAAGAACTGTGTGAAGCTTAGGGCTCTCAGCAGTGTATGAACAGGGAGAGTGAGTATGTTTGCAGGTTATGACTTAAAAAGCATTTGGAACTGTGCACAGCTACTGATAGAGCAGCGCAAGAAAAGAATCAAGCTTCTGCCCTCCAAACTGGAACGTGTGCTCTGCTTCCATGGTGCTCGATAAATAATTTCTACGTGAGTGCCAGTTTGTTTGATCTTCATTAAAGGCAGTACTGGCATTTAATATTTCCTGCACCCATTGCTACATAATTATGCAAGCAACTTCAAAGCAAAGCTAATCACGATTCGTGTGCTGTGCATAAATTTCTGTTAAGTGGAGGAGATATAATGCTGAAACATTTCAATTCCCTTGACCGCACCAATCAGGTGCTAATGACACAGGGAGTGACAGAACTGCTGGAAACAGGATTGGCTACAAAAGGTTGCCATGGGCTGCTAAATGTACCAGCTCATCCAAGAGTTCTTAGAGTCTAATCGAGAGACCCTTTTCAGGTAGCAATTTTAAATCACCATCTAAATTTGCTTTTTCAGATTAATGTTGAGAAGATTTTATCCATTTGCACCAGCACTGAGATGTGAAATGCTGGCTTTGTGTTTCCAATTGTTCCCTGTGTCTATAACCTAACCAGAACTCAGTTACTATTTCTCAAAGTACCTACCTTTAAAAGGTCATTTGTATTGGGCAGGTTTAATCAAGGCACTAACAGTTACATCAGAGCATTCTGTGATAGCCCATAGATAAAAGGCAATAATTGATTGAATTAATCACTTTTTAAAAATTCATTTATAATTACTACATTAAAATAATGAGCTCAGAAGAGTGAGTGGAAAATTGTTGCAATCCTGACAAGCTTAAAACTTTGTTGTATTATCAGTTTAATAACAATGACAGCCATTAATTCAGGTTGCTTTTTAGTACAGTAATGGTAAGTGACAGTTTCGATGCCCTCTGAGTTCACTGCTGAGAAAATGTAAGAACTTTTCACGAGTCTGTTGAAAGACAATTTAGTCTCAGTAGTTGGAGTCTTGAAGCATCTAAAAAAGCAATGCACACAGGCAGTATCTCAACCTTCACTCATATCATCCTTTGACACCAAGTTAAACATTAATAATCCCTATTGTGCAGGGCTGACTTGTCATTTCTGATTCTCAGGAAGCAAGACAAGAGAAACATGAAAGAAATCAAAAGTGATGTGGTTATCAAAATAAATGATCAAAATTTTGGTAACTAGAAAAGATGACTATTATAATTGTGCAGCCAAATCAAATCTTAAATTACCACTGCTGGCACCAAGTCATAAGTGAGCATGTGATGCCAATCAGTGCCAACATGTGCTTGGGTAGTTTGCTGCCACCATCTTCTGTCCTCATTGGTACCAAGGCATACTTGGTCTAAAGTGGAAGGAGAGAACCAACAGGTAGCTTAATGAGAAAGAACTCTTGTCTTAAACAAAGTGTAATTTATTGTATAATAACAATCAGGTACAAGTTATATTAGTAAGAGAGCTATTGGACAAAGAGCACTGGCAGCACTACAATAACAGGTCTACCCTTCTCAAGATTCTAAAATATTCTGCCTTTCACTTTCCCCGAACCCCTATGGTGTCATCAGATTGAGTGGAACTTAATGTCAATCTCTAGCATTAATCATTTCAGAACTATTACTTCATACAACATTAACTAGTGACTATTGTAGTCATCTGGATACATAAAGGGTAATACTGTAATCACAGCTGGAAATGACTTCAGGAACATTTTGGAGATGTTTCAGACCAACATGTGCATTTCACTTACATTGATTTAATCATATAAATTCCTTTTATTTAAATAAGAAGTTATGTCTTATATAATTAATTTAAAGTATTATAGATGGGATTTTAGTCAATAGAGAAGACATAGCATGAATTGTTTAAAAAAAAATTGTCTACTGATTTTAACCAGATCGACAGCCTCAACTTCCTCATTGCTGTGTATCTTTAAATTTATCATCATCTATGGGGAATGCACAGTGAAGACATGAAGTAGATTGATCAGTGAACCACTTGAATAATTTTCATTGATAACAAATATGGAATGAAAAAACATAGATTACAATTTTGTTTTTTTAACGATCTTATGGAAAATTGAGCATCACATATAGGATCAAGCTAGCAGCTGAACGTTATTAAGGAACTTCTAAAAAGGATACTACAGCCAGTTCTTCTATAAAGAGATGGTTGTGTTGTTGTGCAACCCTACATTCTAGAAAAATCACACTTTGCCAACACTTTAAGCATTGTTTCTAATGTAATTGCATTAGAGCCAATGCACATTTTAAAAATTTGCATTGTAGAAGCAGTATCCCCAATTTGTCAATCATGATAAAGTGAATTCGCATTGATGAACCGTGCATTATAACAGAACATCTTCATGTCATTCGGAGGCAATGACAATCTATACTTGTAAAATCAATTTTTCAGGGCTGGAGAGGTTGTTCAACAATAGTTATGGCTTAGCACATCATTAATAACTCAGGTACACCCTATTCAACAAGCCTTGAATTTTTCAAGGGTATTTACTGTGGCCAAAGTGCATATAAAATCAAACTTCACATTAAATCACTGATTTTGTGATTATTGCATTGGCATAGACTGACAACAAAATACTTAATGGATGAGCAGTTCATTACTGACAGAATGTCTATGTTTCCATGCTTACCTATGCAATTGTGGATTCCAAAAGTTGCTGTCAATTTTAACAGCAGTCTCTCTACCATTACATCAACTTATTTCAGTTCAGAACCTGTGAAACTAAAGCTGCAGGTTGATCATTCTCAAAAATAATGGTGAGATTATACTTCATGGTTGTTATATGAGTACTTTGTAAACTTTTATTACAAAATCCAATCCCCATTATTTTGGTGGGCATGCGTTGTTCACCTCAATAATTAACAGCAATGTTGAAATAGCTGAAAGGGGGATTTATTATGAGCATTCTGTGTATAAAATAACATTATGGTAGTAATTTAAACTTTTTTATGGATTGTCCTGTAGTAAATTTTTTACAAGTGTTGAATTGAGAAGCGCAAGTATGAAATTATGTTCTGTATGCTGTAGGACACAAAGAATAAATGGAAAGACAATTAATGCACTTCAGTTTATTAAAAATATAATAACCAACTTCTTTACCCTTTCAAAATTAGCATGGAGTAAAGGGTACATTTTTCTTTTATCTCATCCTCTGTCTTATGTAACTGGGAAATATTACTATTTTCACTTTTGAATTATTATCACCAATTATCTACTGAGATGCTTTTATGCCATATCTCCCTGCTTATGAACAATGTTTTGTGAGATATACAATGCATTTAATGTACTTAAGCAATAGTAAGTTTTAAACAATTAAAATCCAGGTTAAGTAACACAACCTGTAGACATTTTACTTGAGAATTATATAAGTCCTTCCTCTGAATTGTGTGGATGAATTTTAAGCATGTTGAACTTAAGTTTCACATTATAAAATTAGTCGTTAGTATATTATTCCGTGAATCCAGCTGAGGAAGTTGATGACACGGGCATAAACACCTGGTTTATTTTTCACCCCACAGCGATCGCCCCAGCTCACTACGCCATAGATCTGGTAAAGTCCATCCTTCACACAAGTCAGTGGTCCTCCTGAATCACCCTGTAACAAAATTGACAGCATTGGGTTAAATTGTTTCATTTGTTGCTTCCTGTTTCCCCCCTCCCTCTGCTATCATTGCCTTTGAGTCCTGCTGGGATGCAGTTCCACTGGAGCCAGCAACTATCTGCTTTCTTGCTCAAGTGGCCATTTTCCCTGTATTTGTCTCGGAATTGGGTGACAGCAGGTACAAAAAAACTCTTAATCAACCTGTCCAGCCACAACTCTAGAGTAGGTGAGACTTGAACCTAGGCCTCCTACCTCAGAAGTAGAGACATTATACTGTGCCACAAGACCACTAGTTGAGCAAACAGCAAGAATATGCTACATATCACATTGCACGGCAGCTATGTTGATGTGAATGTGAAAGGCTGAAACTTTGCATTTGTCCACTAATACGCACAGAGAGACACTGGGAAATAATTCAGGGGGCACCTTGTGTAATGGAGTCTTAAATATCAGCTAGTAATGGTGAGGGAGGGAGAGCCGCTCAAGCACTTTTGCTGGGACCTCCAGCAGCAGGGGGTGATAGTGAAGGAGGGTCCTGGCACAAATACAGAGAATGTTGGAGAAATTCAGCAGGCCCAGCAGCCTTGATGGAAAGACAATCAGAGTTAATGATTCAAGTCTGGTATAATTCGTCTTCAAAAGAGTTGTCATTCCGAAAAAAAGTCATACCAAATTTGAACCATTAGCTCTGTTTTGTTCTCCGTGGATGCTGCCAGACCTGCTGAGTTTCTCCAGTGTTTGTTGCAGAGTTGCAATATGTGCATATTGTGCCTTTATTTGAGGACACTGGTATGACAACTGGGACAGCTGAACAGACTCCCCGTGGAGGAATGGGTGTCTCAGTGGTTAGCACTGCTGCCTCAAAGCACCAGGCACCCAGGTTCAATTCTGGCCTTGTGCAACTGTCTGTGTGGAGTTTGCACATTCTCCCCATGTCTGCCTGGGTTTCCTTAGGGTGGTCTGGTTTCCTCCCACACTCCAAAGATGTGCAGATTAGGTAAATTGGCCATAGTGTTCAGAGACGTATAGGTGAGGTGCATTAGTCGGTGTAAATGTAGAGTAATAGTGTAGAGCATTGGATCTGGGTGGGTTACTCTTCGGAGGATCAGTGTGGACGTGTTGGGCCGAAGGGCCTGTTTCCACACTGTGGGGATTATATGATTCTTTGGGTGAAAGAAGCCTTGCAGGATGGAGGAGACAAATACTTTTCCCAACCAAATGTAAACCTAGGCTTGTGCCGTGTAAATACTGCCTCTTTTGTGCTAACCTAATTTTTTATGTTTATAATAACCTGCTGTCAGTGGAATAAGAACCTTTTGTTTCATGATCAATGGACTGTCCATGTGATTAAATCTCATGTTATGTTTGAATTCTCCCACCCCATTTCCTGGCCCAGGGGCACTGAGACTTGCTTCCACACTTCAAAATCCTTTGGCTGAAAACAGATTATTCAAGGCAGATTTGGGATTTATGAATCCTTTAATCTTCCGATTGAACTGCAATGCATACAGTACTGAGATAGAAAAGAAAAGAGACATCATTAAGGAGGTCAACTAAAAAGTGACAATAGCAGTACATAGAAGAGCTGCAGTCTTCTCAGTGAAAGGAGTCTGTCTCTGAAATCAAAGACATGTATCAAATTGGTCAGAAGCAGAGGCATTTATTCAACAGCTGGCTTTCTCTTCCAATGCTCTCAATTTAACATGTTTCCAAATTAGGTCTAGAATATTTGACCTTTAGAAATTAGTTTTATTAGTCATATTTGCACCAATCACCTATGGGAGCTTTAACATCAGTGGGTCAATGTCAGACACAGAAGGGTGGCTAAAATGGCATCAAGGCAGCCAGAGAAGTTTCAGAACATGCACAAAAGCCGTGTTGAATTTTGTGTTGAGGTTAATAAACCACTAAAATTGTGCTGCTCAAGGAGGTTAGAAGGGTGCATTGGGGAGCTGAGAAAATGTCCTGTTGAAATGCTAAAAATCAAATAGGAAGAATCGTGGTCAATTGAAGTACACAACAAAGTGAGAGGAAGAGCCAAATGACGTCGTAATGTCTAAAAGGAGCCATACATAACCTAGAGATGGAGTTCATAAGCATCCAAGGGAAGCAGAAGAAAGTATGAGAAAGTGTAAGAGAAAGGAAAACACAAATGGGAGTCCAGCCAGAGCCACTCAGAAAATGTTCTTTAACTATGTTAGTAGCAGAGGGAAGGTCAGAGAACAGATGTGTTCATTAAAAGATAAATTAGCTAAAACTATTAGAGATGATTAGGATGTGGAAACATATTGAATGGATTGTTCACATCAATTTTCACAAATGAGTACTGTAAGCAAATTGCAGTTTGAATGAAAGGGGCCCAGCGAAGTTAGTAAAGATCCATTACAGAGAAATTGGAAGAATGAAGTATCCATAAAGCCCCTGGGTGAAATAGCATATATCCTGAAATCTACAAGGAATTGAAAGCAGAAATTACAGACATTTTTTTTCAATAATCTTTGAGGCTCAAGTCTTTGGGTAATTGGAAGATGGTGAATATCATTCCAGTATTCTAACAAGGAATTAGTCACAAACCTGGGGCTCCAGTTGCATTTCATCAGTCAGGGTCATAACACAATGAAGATGATGATACAACAGTAGTATTAGATCAGAACTACTTTGATGGCAGACTTGAACTGGGCATTCTAGGTTCCCGTTGGAAACAGGAAAACCATATATTGCCCAGCACACTGAACTGCCTCATATAATTTATAACTGTCAGAATAAAGCTAGTGATGCATTGACAAGTGCTGATATTCTATTTACATTATTAAGTCTTAGAAATGTAGAAATGTAAATACAGCACTACACATATCTAGCTGATCATACATAAATAAAACTGGGATAAAAGTGTCATCCAGCACCAGAATCTGTGATGAAATTATAAATAGTTGGAACACAGTAAAACTAGGGTTTAGATACAAAGGCATTTGCCTTCAGAATGTGATCAGAAGCTGGATAGACACTAGATTTGCAATACCTTCCACTTTATGGAGCAGGTACTGGTAACTAATCTATACCCTCACAGTGTGAGCAATAATTTTGCAAACACTAGTCTCTACCAAGGTGAAGACAGTTAGTTCAAGTTTTTGTTTTCAGAATATGGCTTATTGAAAATGAAGGAATGCTAGTATGGTGGCGATGTTGGCCTCTGTGCTGTCCATTCTAGAGTATAGATTTCACATTGGGAAATTTCCAAGTGCTTTCATTACCAACAATGTGGAAAACATACCCCTTAATAATGAGAATTCCTTAACAATTATTAGAGCAATCATCTCAGGAATTAAGTATGAGACCAACCTGGCAACTATCTACTCCTCCTTCTAGATTTCCTGCACAGATCATGGTGCTATCAATGACACCATCAT
The DNA here is from genome assembly GCF_020745735.1 of Hemiscyllium ocellatum. Classification (NCBI taxonomy): domain Eukaryota; kingdom Metazoa; phylum Chordata; class Chondrichthyes; order Orectolobiformes; family Hemiscylliidae; genus Hemiscyllium; species Hemiscyllium ocellatum. The sequence goes on along the minus strand of NC_083422.1, from coordinate 39,004,441 downwards.
AAGATGTTGGTCTATTGCAAATTCGTTGAGCGATTAGTTTCACAGATGCATCCAATAAATATTTTGATCCATTCCCTGAAAAGAACAAAATGCATGAGTATTAAGTTCTTAGCACAGAAATTTAACTTTTCAATAAAAAAAATTAACATAATGCATTTGCTAACCTGCATTAGTTACACCCCATCCTGAAATATAGCATTCTGAGTTGAGAGGTAACTCAACATCTGGCAAACATGCTGCTCGGACATATTTTGTTTCCTTGCTGCACTCTCCTCCAACACTTTGTAATTTCATTAAGGCTGAAATACAAGTAATGAATTATTTTAAGATTTCCATGCATAAAGTCATAAATAACTTAGGATAGATTTGCTCTTTTTAGAAAAACGTCTTTCAAATACATTACACAACATCCAGAACAACTGGGATACTATTGCTGATCTTAATTTTGAAATTATATTTTGAAACCAAAAATTCCTGGGAGGCCTTGATAGAATGGCTAACGGGCAGATGTTTCATCTTGTGGAGGGTTCTAGAACTAGTGGATACAATTTAAGAATAAGTGGTCTCCTTTTTAAAATGAAGATAATACTTGCATCTCTGAGAGTTTGTTTGTGAATTCTGTTCTCCAGAAAATAGTGAAGGTGTATCATTGAATTTATTCTAGGTAGACTTAACTGAATGTTTGATAGACAAGGGATTCAAAGACTATGTGTGCAAACAGAAAGGTGTGATTGTGACTGGATCAACTATGATAGGGCCAAATTACCTAAACCAGCTCCAAGGTTTATGTTCCTTTGTTCTGAAACAGGCAAAATGATTTTAAAGGTAGTAAATCAAAGCAGATTCATGAAAATAACCAAACAACTATTGTGGAGATCACTAATAACATCGAGAATTGTTTAGTGAACCTATCTCCATGACTGGAACTTTGCTTTCTGAGGTAATCAACTTGGGAATTGTCTCAGATGGAAAATTAGAAGGAGTATATACCTGACTTTCAAAGTTTGGCAGCAGGATTACAAATTTGCAATATAACATAAATTTGCAAGATAAAGCTGCTACTCGTTTCTTCAAAGTGTGAACTTCTGCACATAGTATTATCCATGGAGTTACTTTGGCATTGCATTAAACAAGTAGAGAAAGAAAACTCCATTATTTTTCTGGAAGTCTTTCTTACCAATATGGAACCAGTCAACCAGTAATCGCTGTGATTTTAAATTTGCAACTTACTAGCTGATTAAGCAAATAGTTTCCTCACCAATGTCATTGTACAAGGCATTTTCAGTTTCTTCATAGTTTGGATGGACAATTATTTGTTCAACGTTGAACTTTTGTTCATTTAGTTCTGTTTGATCTATATTGTGTTTCCCAAGTAGTACCTGATAGTGCTTGGCTTGAGTGCTACAAGTCATTGGAGTGATAAAAATAATTAGATTATGATAAAAAGTCAACATAGTGATTAAATCCCACTGTACAGTCATATGCAGAGCTACCGATAATAAACACAGGCTTGTACTGGCACATAATTAACAAATCTTAATGCCTTTAACAAGTAAAATGGATACTTTTAAAACAATAATACTACTGAAATATTAAAAAGTCAATTTTTACTCTTACTATCTATGATACTTAATTTCTATATATTTTATTTCGATTCACTTTTAAAAAAAATTATTTCTTATTTATTTTAGTCGAAAATGGTTTTTAATAACCATATGGAACTTGGAAGTGTCGGTGTCGGACTGGGTTGGCAAAGTTAAAAATCACACAATACCAGATTACAGTCCAACAGGTTTATTTGGAAGCACAAGCGTTTGGAGCGCTGCTCCTTCATCATGTGATTGTGAAGATTAAGATCATGCTGACAGAATTTATAGCCAAAGGAGTCCATTGACATGGAGGTGTGCTATGGAACATAGAACATAGAACAGTACAGTACAGGCCCTTTGGCCCTCGATGCTGTGCCAACCTTTTAACCTACTTTAAGATCAGACTAACCTACATACCCTTCATTGTACTATCATCCATGTGCCTATCCAAGAATCACTTAAACATCCCTAATGTATTTCTCTACCACCACTGTAGACACTCATCATCCTCTGTGGAAAGAACCTACCTCTGACATTTCCCCTAAACCTTTCTCCAATCACCTTACAATTATGCCCCCTTTTGATAGCCATTTCGACCCTGGGAAAAGGTCTCTGGCTATCCAGTCTATCTATGCCTTGCATCATCTTGTACACCTCCATCAAGTCACCTCTCATCCTTCTTCACTCCAAAGAGAAAAGCCCTAGCTCCCTCAATCTTTCTTCATAAGACATGTCCTCTAGTACAGGCAGCATCCTGGTAAATTTCTTTTGCACCCTCAGGGCTTTATAGCGCTGCAGCATAATTTTGCAGCTCTTAAAGTAAATTCCCCCGCTAATGAAAGCAACCATACCATATGCCTTCTTAATAACCCTATCAACATGGGTGGCAACTTTGAGGGATTTATGGTCATGGACTATAAGATCCCTCTATTCTTCCACACTGCCAAGATTCCTGCCTTTAACCCTGTATTCTAAATTCAAATTCAACCGTCTAAAATGAATCACTTCACATTTTCCCTGGTTGAACTTCATCTGCCACTTCTCAGCCCAGCTGTGCATCCTGTCAATGTCCTAATGTCAGTACAACCTACAACAGCCCTCCACACTATCCACAACTCCACCAACCTTCATGTCATTGGCAAACTTACTAACCCACTCTTTCACTTCCTCATCCAAGTCATTTGTAAAAATTACAAGAGCAAAGGGTCCAGAACAACACTGGTGTTCCATAATTTGTAAGTTCAACAGGCCAGAGTATAGTTCAGATCAAGGCTAATGGTGCAGATTTGAATCCTGTTCTGATTGAGGTGGATTTTGACCCCGCCTGCATTTCTTGGCTCTGAGAGTGAAAGGCAACAACAAGTCCCAAGACCATAAGAAATAGGAACCAGAGTAGGTTGTTTGTCCCCTCAAGCCTGCTATGTATTCAATAGGTTCATGTCTGATTACACATTCCTCACATCCACTTTCCACATTTTCCCTGTAACTCTTGGTTTAGCTACTAGTCAAGAATCTATCTCAATCATAAATATACACATTGGACTGTGTCCCCACAGCTCTTTGTGGCAAGAAGTTCTAAAGACTCTCAACCTTCTGAGAGAAGAAATTCCTTCTCAACTCAGTCTTAAATTGGCGCCCCCTTATTCTGAGACTATAGCCTCTGGTCCTAGCCTCTCCCATGAGGGGGAACATCCTCTCAGCATTTACCCCGACAAGCCTCTTTATGTTTCAATGGGATCACCTATCATTCTTCTAGACTTCAGTGAGTAGAGTCCCAACCTGTTTAGCCTTTGCTCGAAAGCCAATCCCTCAATACGAGAGGTCATCCTGGCAATCCTTCCCTAAACTGTCGTCAATGAAACAATATTTTTCCTTAAGTAATGGGACCAAAACTGCATCTAGTGCTCTAGATATTGTCTCACCAGCACCTTGTACAGTTGCTGTAAAATATCTCTACTCTTATACTGTGACCCACTTGAAATAAGGGCCAACATTTCATTAGGCTTCCTGACTACCTGCTGCACCTGTCTGCTAGCTTTCTGTGATTTGTGCTCAAGAACCCCCTTTGTGTTTTCCTCCATTTAAATAACACTCTGTTCTCCCTTACAAAACAAACAATTTTACATTTTCTTACACTATACTCCATTTGCTAACTTTTAACAAAAAAACTGCAGAGAAAACATTTCATTATGAAGTATCAAAAGAGAATGAGCCAATGATCTGTTTCGGGGAGAGCCCGTAAGGAATAACATCAACATAATATTCTATGCCTTATCCAGTCAACTGCTCACTTTTGAGCTCAGACTCATTTAATATTATCTGATAAGGTTGATAAACAACTCGAGAGGTTAGCATTTGCAAACGTTATATTACAAGAAGCTGAAAGTAATGCAACAGTCTATTACTGCAGACTTTATTAACCAAATGAAATGAACTCACGTATGAAATGAACTCATGAACTCACTTATTCAACTAGAAACGATGAGGGAGAATCAATGAATGTGGTATATTTGAATTTTCAGAAAGCATTTGGTGAAGTCCCAAATTAGAGCTTATTATGCAAAATAAAAGCACATTGGATTTAACGGTAATTTATTGACATGGATTGAGAGTTGGTTGCAAATGGAAAAGAGAGAGTAGAAATAAATAGTTTATTTCTGGAGTGGAAGATGGTGGTAAATTGGACAATACCAGGATTAGTGCATGGGTCACAGCTATTCACAACGTATATCAATCCCCTTACTTAGGGAAAAACATTGTTTAATTGAAGGCAGTTCAGGGAAGGATTGCTAGGATGAACTCCACACAATCAAATATAATATTTTCGAGGTTGCTGATGTCACAACTAGGGCCTGTATGAGTTGTGAGGAAGACACAAAGAGACTTCAGGACAATTAAGACAACTGCAAATGTGTTGCTGGTCAAAGCACAGCAGGTTAGGCAGCATCTCAGGAATAGAGAATTCGACGTTTCGAGCATAAGCCCTTCATCAGGAATTGAGATGCTGCCTATCCTGCTGTGCTTTGACCAGCAACACATTTGCAGCTGTGATCTCCAGCATCTGCAGACCTCATTTTTTACAATTAAGACAAGTTGAGTTCATAGGCAAATGGATAGCAGATACTGAACATCATAGATAAATGTGAAGTTACTGACTTCGATAGGAAAAACAGAACGGACATTGTGAAACTTGTGAAGAGTTAAGAAAAGATTTGTAAGGATGTTGCCAGGGTTGGAGGATTTGAGCTATAGGGAGAGGTTGGGCTGGGCTATTCTCCCTGGAGGGTTGGAGGCTGAGGGGTGACCTTATAGAGGTTTATAAAATCATGATGGGCATAGATAGGATAAATAGACAATTTTTTTTTTCCCTGGGTTGGGGGAGTCCAGAACTGGAGGGCATAGGTTGAGGGTGAGTGGGGAAAGATATAAGAGACCTAAGGAGAACTTTTTAACACAGAGGGTGGTACATGTTTGGAATGTGCTGCCAGAGGAAATGGTGGAGGCTGGTACAATTACAGCATTTAAAAGGCATCTGGATGGGTACATGAATAGGAAGGGTTTGGAGAGATATGGGCCAAGTGCTGGCAAATGGGACTAGATTAATTTAGTATATCTGGTTGGCATGGATGTGTTGCACCATAAGATGTGTTTCCTCACTGTGCATCTCTATGATTCTATGGCAGAGTATTACTTAAATGGTGATAGATTGGAAAATGTTGATACGCACAGGGACCTTTGTGGCTTTGTACACTGATCATTCAAAGAAAGCACACAAGCAACAAACAGTTAGGAAGGTAAATAACATGTCAGCTTTCATTGCAAGAGGATTCGGGTACTGGGACAAGGACAATTTATGTAGCTGTACACGTTGATGAGATCACAGCAGGAATATTGTGTGGAGTTTAGCTCTTTTGTCGAGGGAGAATTATACTGGATGTGGAGGTAGTGAAGGTTCATAACACTAATTCTTGCGGAGGCAAATTTGTCATTCGAAAAGAGATCGGGTCTGCATTTACTCGAATTTAGAAGAATGAGGGATTTCATTAAGTATGAAAAATTCTGACAAGGCTGGACAGTCTGGATGTAGAGATGATGTTTCTCTGGACTGGAGGTACTAGAACAAGGAATTGTGGTCACAGAATATGTCATTTCAGACCGAAATTAGGAGAAAGTTCTCCCCTCAGAGAGTGGTGGTCCTGTGAAGTTCAATACCAGAGAGAACTTTGGATGTGAAGTCACTGAACACATTCAAGAAATAAACAGATAAATTTCAAGAAGCCAAGGGTGTCAAGGGATTATGGGAGTATAGTATAGTCCCATATACTATATAGCGCTAGTATAGTATTGAGATAGCTGATCAGCCATGATCATGTTGAATCTATTTTCTATGTCCTTTTGTTTCATAATTCAGTATCAGATAATGATTGCTTCTTCATTTCAGATAGCCTCACCAAATTTGTTCTGCTACACTTTATTACACTTTCATACTGAACATGACTTTCAAAATTGCTTATGCATTCACAGATGCAGAAGTTTTCGTGATGATCCAATTGTTTTTGTCTCAAACTGGAAATAAAAATTGCTAAGCCATGGTTATGGAAAGGATCGCCTCCTTTATAGTCTGGAAGTGTTCAAAAACTCTTTATTAATGCATTTTATCCAAATAATAATATTTTCAATGGTTAACCATAATCCATCTTATTTCCATCAAAATCTATCTCTTCCAGGTTAGACTAAAAGCAATGTTGTTTGTTCCTAAGTTCATACCTTGCTTCTAAGCAGTGAGCTGCAGTAAGAACCCAACAGGGTGCAATTAAGGTTCCTCCACACTGGTGTCCTGCATTATAAATACTTAGTGCAATTTTTAGTTGCACAGATGCCTGCCAAGGGTGCCTGCCACGAGCTGTCTTCTGCCCACCATAGATGCGGCTTAAATTTCTTCTCAATCCTACTTTTCCACAACTTTCAAAAGAAGTCGGGATCATAGAGGTTGGCTCAGCCTCTGGTTCAAGTGTTGCAGTGGTTCCTACAACAGAACACAAAATACTTTAGGTTATTGTCTGAGAGGTGCAGTTCCTATACCATACCATCACCTGAAAAATAAAAAGACATGGAATAAAAATTATTGTTTCTGTCAGCAAAGAACTTCACCTGAGCAAATCGCTGCGGAGAAGTTTGCATTCATTTCAAAACATTTGTCTGAAGCAGTATAATAGAATTAGAATTTGGGTGAGTTACACCAAACTGTTAAATGTTGGATATGATCAGGAATGTTTTAGGTTGATTAATTGGCACTAAGCCTTTTAGGTGATATTAGTCTTGACTATGGTATTAGGTGAAGAAGAATGCCCATAGGATGTACCAGGCCGATTTGGCTCAACCTTCTTAATCAGTAAGTAGTGTTATTCACATTACTTCATAGTTAGTCACATTGCATCTAAGATACACGAGTGTCTTTTGTATTGCACCATGCTCAACTTTAGTGTAAGCACACATTAGTACTTTAGCTGGTTTATGTTTCGATGTGTCTGAATTAAGGCCTACCCAAAAAATGACTGCAAATCCCCAGTTACAAAAAGGCTATTCAAACTGCATTCATTTTCTGGTATTTATGCTTTCAAAAACTTTTCATAGCATTAAAATTTTGGTTTACTGAGAAATCTTTTCTTCAAGATGGCAACAGAGCAAGGGAGGGAGCTGAGCTTGGGACTTGTCCACTTGAGTTGGCTTTCTTCCTTTTTTAAAATTCTTTTTAACTTTGCTCTTTTCTTTACCTCTTCTGTTCATTTTATTTTTTTCTTAAGCCTGGAAGGTGTTGAGTGAAGGAGGAGGCCTCTGGCAGCAGCAGTACCAGGATGAGGCAGCCTGAGGTCTCCCAGTGAGGCAAGGAACAGGTCCGGGGCTGACTCACCCAGCCCGGGCTCACAGACTTCCAAGGCTCCAGGTCCACGACTAGGCCCAGGCGCCGGAAGGAGGAGAAAGGCTGTCTTGGCTCGGCATGGTGTTCTGCTAGTGTGACAATCTCATCCCAGTGTGGCAGTCTCGTTCTGGCATGGAGGTCTCATTCTTGTATGGAGGCCTTCTTCATCTTTTGCACCCAGGTAGTCCAATGGCCAGGCAGGCAGCCTCGTCCAGCAGAGGCAGTTTTGACCCGGAATAGTAGGCTTCTTCGGTGGAGGCTTCCGGCCTAGTATTCCAGAGGCCAGTGAGGTGGTCACGTCTGGCTGCATCTTCAGGGTATTCCATCATTCCTTAACTGGCTTTCCCTAACTGCAGGAGCCATTAACTGAACAGTGATGAACTTTGCCTTAATTTTTTTTATTATTATGTATGACTTCTGTCACTGATGTAGGTGCCATGGTGGGGTGTACACCAAGTATATTGGTAAGAGTTTTGGTATAGTCCCCTTAAAGTCATTGTCATTAGAACTACATCCCTTTATGAACTATACTTATTTTTGATGTTAAGAACATTAATAAAATTGCACCAAGTTAGTAGTCTGAAGCACATGAAAAATAACTAAGAATGGAAAGAAAACAATTGTGTTCTCTTATGCTGTCTGTGTTGGGTTATGGATAATTTTACACTTGTATTTATGCAAATTAACATGAACCAACAAACTTCAACCACCCATTGGATGTTCTTCTGATTGAGTCTACTGCAGAAGCTTTACCTGACAGTGTTCAATTTTCATGTTGTCTTTCATGGAGGATGTTAGGACCATTGGAAAACTATGTAAGGGCTGCTTGCTATGAAGAAGGACCAAAGGAAAATTGGGGATCTTTTCATTAAAACTGAGAAATTTAAGAGGAGAGTTTGAGAAAGGCATTCCAAACAAAGTTAAGATGATGCGGGAAGAGAGAAGTCTTAATTACTTTTTTCCAAAAACTTAAAATTTTGAAATTTAAAAATGTGAAATTTTTTAAAAACTTCACATTTTCTCCATGTGTTTGAGGTTAAACTGACTGCAGACAAAATCTCAGATGGTAGAAATTCCAAGCCCCACATGGTCAGACTTTCAAAATCAGAAGCAATGGAATTTGTGAGGATTCCTCCCAGGATCCAGAGAATGTGAAGGCAGCTCACGCAATCTGACTTGGTAATGGAATGGATACAAGGAAACACCAGACTACTGCTGACACTCTGTCAGTGGTTCAGGTGAAGTAGGCAAACAATTGTCCAAGAACTCAACATATTTAAGGCACTATCTGTTCACTTATTTATGAGGCACAGTGAAGAAATTGCAGCAATTTTGTTAGGTTCAATTATGTGATGAAGAATTGCACAGATTTGTATGTTCTGCCTTGATGACTGGCTCAAGTATATCCTTAACGGTTTTGCTCTATGAAGTGTTTTAAACAGCGCTGTACATTAATGTAGCCAATGTCCTTTTGGGTCTATATAAAAATTTGGTGATCCTACAACCTTTCGTATGGACATCTAGCAAAAGACCCACCAGGGAATTCTGGGTATTTCCACATGTCAGACAGGGTCAGATCAATCTGTTTGGGGCCATGCTCTCTAACTATACCACCTGCACTTTTCATATGAGAGACTGTTCCATTATCATCCTTTGAAGCTCAACTGTGGAAATGCTTTAGCATGGATACCTTTGAGCTTCTGGAGTGGTTTTTCTCATTTTAATCAACTATTATTCCTGGATCGAAATCTAGAAACTCAGCTGATCCATCTCAGGGGCTAGGATTATCTCTTTTAGGAAATTGTTTTCCATGCATGGAATCCTGGACGTGATTATCTCTAACAATTCCAAATCTTAGAATTTTCTTGATGAGTGTTTCCAATCCTTTGCAGCCTCACTTGGGTTTGCTTATGTCACAAGCTCACTGAGTTACCCTCAAGACAATGACATGGCTGAGGGACCTCATCATAAGTGCTCGAACGAAAGAAGATTTCCATTTAGTCCTACTCAACTCTAGCTATACACAGGTACACGTCTTCACCCGATGCCAACTTTTGAAGTGTGGAAGACTGCAAATCCACATCCCTCATTTTCTTCGACAGTAATGCCAAGTGTCACAATGCAGGACCATGAATAAGTACTACAGAAAAAAAAGAATGTCATACAAGATGCTTCACACCTTCAACTAGAGACATAAGGTTCATGACTTGCTACATCCCCAGAGTGCACATGAGGACTAGGCTCTTCATTGGCTGACTATTTTCAGAAGGCAAGACCTCCATCTCCAAAGTCTTGATTTTAAGAGGTCTCTTGGAGACCTCACTAATGCCGGATGGGAAAGTAGTTTGGTCAACCAGCCAGTTTAAAAAAAAAGCAGCACCAGTCTCCTTCTGGCTCTACAATCCATGGCTCAGATCCTGTACAAAATTTGCCTCAAGTCTATAACTTTCATGCTGCTGGTTAGCATGATTGTCATCTATTTTGGTTGTAATGACCAAATAAGACTATGCATACAGAAGTGGTCTTACATAATCAGTGATGTAGTGGTAATGTCACTAGATGTTATAAAGTTACATGGAGACTTTATGTAGACTAGCAATTCAGAATCAGGTAATATTCTGGGGACATGTATTCAAATCTTGTCATGACAAATGGTGAAATTTGAATCCGATAAAAATCTAATGATGTCTAGATAACCATTGCCATAAGAAGTAATTCAGTTCATTGATGTCCTCTATAATAAGGAAAGCTGCAATTCATACCTGACCTGCCTTACATGTGATTCCAAATGCATAGCAAAGTAACTGCTCTCTGAAATGGCCAGACAGCCAATCAGTTCACAGACAACAAATGTCATCCTTGCCATTGACACCCACCTCTCATCCATGTATGAAATCTTTAACAAAATGGTATCCTTGAAAAGCCAGATCATGCAATATGATGACACTGTGGTCAATCATATACAACAGCACAAATATTTTAGCTGTACGCACCAGGGTCACACTGAGAGATTGCACAAAAGTCCCATTTCAGTTTTCCATTTGGTTCTTTAAAAAAGCACCAAGGCTTATCGTCATCATCTGGATTTCTGGTTGAAAAGAATGTTTAAAATGCAAGGTCAGATTTAGTTACTAAACATCATTTTGAAAGTATACATCATTTCTATACATTATTGCAGCCATTTCCTTTTTTCCATTGTTTCCTCTCAACACTAATTTGAATTTTAAAATTCCTTTTTCACTTCAGAAAAAGGAGATGCATTTCAACAAGACTATATACATTTGTTTGGTTCTCTTCTGTATAGCTGATGCTGAACGTCTTATCGACTATAAACTGGACATCTTTCTTATAATTCTTGAGCTGAAATCCCTTTAAGAATAAAGAGCCAACTTGAAGGGGTTTGTACGACACATCCATTTGCTGAGCTATAGTGAAGCACTGAGAACCATGACTTAAACAGCATTTCTTACAATAATAAGCACGTCGGCCTGTAATGTCACCATCAGCACAGCTCCCTGTATTATTAATACAAGTTGAACACACCCAATATACTCAGTCATAGTTTCTGGTATTATGGGTTTCGAAATGCCAGTGAGCTGCTGATGCAGCCCAATATGTTTCTGGTCCTAGTATAATCCAGATTAGGGGTTGGATGGGAATCGGGCTTATCCAGGTCCAAACTCTGAACGTTTTAGAAGGAATACAGCTCCCAGTGGTGGGACTGGAAGTGGGTGCTGCCTCTGCTCATTTTTCAGGAGCTGCAATGCCCACAGGGTAAACTGGAAGTGTGTGCAGAGGACAATCGCGCTGTGGGGCAGGATATCAGTTGAGTGAATTATAGCTCTGATGGACTATAAAAGGCATCAGTTGTCCCCCATCCTTTGCCACTTTCATCTGGAACTTCACCTTCTTGAACCCCTATTGTTATCACCCAACACACCCCTCATTCATCAAGATGCCTTCAGACAGACAAAGAGCAGCCCCATAGTGCAGTTTTACTTCCCTGCAGGATCTCGACCAGGTCATCAGGAAACGCTGGGAACTGTTCTTCCCCCGGGATGAAAGCAGGAGACCCTCTTGGTTATCTCAGAGATCACATGGGGGAAGTGAGCAGTGTCAGGTCCATACATGAAGCTGGATGCAATGCCACAGAAGGATGAATCACTTCCCTGGATCAACCAGGAAATGTGATGTTGCATCAATGGCCTCTGATATGGCAACCAAACAAAGAGACTTTGCAAATGGGAAGAGAAGCCAGTCTTGGAAATGTGTTCTATGATCAGTATCACATGGTAATAGAGACCGGACTAAGTGAGAGTTGTGAAGGATAGAGCAACTGAGTATCAGTTAAAATGTATGCATCAGGTCAAAGGAGTTAGATGTCACTTGAAATGTTTCTAAGTCTCCAAACTCGTTTTCTTGCAGGACAAGGAAACATTCGAAGTTGAGGGAGGGCAAAGAATGGAAGAGGAGTGGGTGAACTCAAAGGGAGAACAGTTTTGAGTAGGGATACGTGGGAGATTACAGGTGAGCAGGAAGGCTGGACTAGCCTTCAGAATGAGAATGTCTTCAAGATACAGTTGAGATATTAACATATTAGAAAAATGTGCAAAGCTGACTTCCTAATGGTCTGAGCTGTTCCTTAATGTCTTTCTTGTTATTCTTCACTGCAGATTGTTGCCATGAGCACAAAATGCAAAAATCCGTTGTGCAAAGATATATTTTCACTTCAGACTGAGACCTACAACACCCAGAGAATGACTGTCATCTCTCTCCCTCTTGTCCTCCACTATAACAGTGACATTACACTTACCCAGGTTTCAAAAGCATTGCCCAGAGGACTAAAAACAGATCTTGCTGCTCACTTTATAGACATATGCCAGCGGCTGAGGCAGACTGGCTCAGTCTAACCCCCTGAGAGCAGGAGGATGTTTGTGGGTAAGGCCCATGTGGAGCCCTGGGCTAATGATAGGCCTCTAGCCCTGAATCATAACATGCTTCAGTTGCAGAGGTACACCGGGATACACAGGAACATAGGGCAGTGGAGACAGAGTCTATCTAGATCAGAGTATGGACTGTGCAGAAAACTATCTATTTGTTGAATTCCGTCATGGTTCCCATCAGGTGAGTGTATGCTTTCCTATGTAGGGAGGCTGTTGACTATCATGGGGATGAAGATCTAAAATGTACGCACTTTCATTTTCCCACTCTGGCCGTGGGCTCAGTACAGCAATGTCTGAATCAGAGGGGAGTGAGGCTTGTGAACCCCCCAGAAACACAGAGCACTTCCAGGGTAAGTAGACATTTCTCATTCCCTCTTGCTGCTGATTCCAGAGCATCGAGTGGGTGAGGTCCTGGAGGATGCCCCCTACTATTCCAGTGGTCTCCCAATAGGCCCAGGCCCCAGGGCTGCCAGACAGAGTGCATCAATTGCATCGCAGGTAGAGTGGTATCAGGTTGTCTGCTCTGGTGTTGGAGTGACACCAAGGCATAACCATTGCATGGGAAACAATGCGACATATTGAGGGGACAGACACATACACATATCTGTATCGGTAAAAAAGAATGTTTACTTGATGTTGTGCACATTATTAAAATTTGATGGGACATTTTCCTTTGGAGGGCATAATGCACGGTCTTCATGTCGGGCAGTTGTTAATTGAATGAAGCAATTCAGAGACATCTCACTTGTGTAGGGAATAATGGGTGGAATTTTTAGGTATTGGTCTTTATGATTCATATTCTCAAGGCAATGCTACCTGCAGCATCTGCTGGCCTTCGACAAGTCACTTGCTAAGGTCGCTTAAGAGCATGGAAAGTAATTTGTTGCTCAAACAGTCCCTGCCAATGTATGCCAGCAGCAGAACGGTGGCTCAGCATCATTTCAGTGAGTTATGTGCCAGTATGAAGCCCAAGATCTCAGGGGCTGTCAACCAGCTTCATCTGACGTGATGAAGATCCACTCTCCTTGGTCTTGTTAAGGATAACGGATGTGGTTAGTGATTTTTAGAAAGCTTCATTCATGGAATGTTGACATTGCTAGATAGGCCATTATTTATTGCTAATTGCCATTGAGAAGTGATGCGACACTACCTTCTTGAACTTCGCGGTCCATAGTGTGTTGGTACACCACTGTGTTGTTAGAAAAGGAGTTCTAGGGCTTTGACACAGTGATAGTGAAAGAATGGCAACATAGTTCCAGATCAGGATGAGGTGTGGCTTGGAGGGGAACTTACAGATGCTTGTGTTCCCATGTATTTGTCGCCCTTGGCCTTTAAAGTGATAGAATTCACAGATTTGGAAGGAGCGGTTCAAGGAGCCATCGTGAGTTCATCTTTATCCTTTGGAGCGTATACACGACTCCCATGATGAATCAACAGTGGAAGGAGTGAATGCTAATCAAGCAGGTGTTTTGTCCTGGGTTGTGTTGAGCTTCTCGAGTGTGTTTGGAGCTGCACCAATCCAGGCAAGTGGAGAATATTCCATCATACTCCTGATTTGTGCCCTGCAGTTGGCGGACAGGTTTTGGAGAGACAGGAAGTGAATTACTTGCCACAAATTCCTCTAATCTGACCTGTTCTCGTGGCTGCAGTAGTATATGGCTGGTCCAGTTCAGTTTCATGATAAGTCATAGGATGTTGCTTGCGTGTGCAACAGTGGAAATATCATTGAATGTCAATGGTGAAGCATTAGGATCTCTCTTGTGGGAGCTGGTCATTACCTGGCACTTGTGTGATGTGCATATTACTTGTCATTTGGGAGGGGTTGCTTAACACAGTTGGCTGGATAGCCACTTTTGATGTAGTGATGCCAACAGTGTAGGTCCAATTTCTGCACCAGCTAAGGTTACCATGAAGAACTCTTCTTCTTAACCTCTTGCTGCACCTGAGGTGTGGTGACCTACAAGTTATATCACTATCAGTCATCTCTCTCTAATGAGGGATCAGCCCTGGGGTCTGGTAAGATAATGGTGACTTTACTTTTACTTGTCACTTATCGGCACAAGTCTGAATATTGACCAGGTCTTTTGACATATGGACATGGACTACTTCAGCATCCAAGAGGTTACAAATGGTGCTGGACATTGTGTGATCATCAGGGAACATCTCCCATTCTGATGGAGGGAGGGTCAATGATGAAGCAGGTGAAGATGAATGTTTTGCAGTGATAGCCTTAGACTGAGATAATTGCCACTGGGCATTGATTGTCACTTCATCATTGATGTGCCACCAATTTTAACAACTCCAACTGATGTTGCAAAAGTATGATTTTGGATCTCACCCATTAATAAAACTCCCACCTTCCTTATCTCCTACCTTTACTGTCACATTAAAGTCTACCCTGTGTATTTACATAATATATTTTACCTGCAAAATCTGTGATCTCCAATGCCAGTTTCTTCAGCTTGAGGCTCAAATATATTGATGTGTTTCTTTAGAAGCAAGTGTGAGCTCCAGTATAAACACTCCCTTCCCTGTTGTGTTACAGCAACATTGCCTCTGTAATCTTCACCATTTCCCTCATAACAGTCATTAGAATCTGTAGAATGTTAAAGCCGAGAGTTACATGCAGGTTAATGAAAATTGAGCAATATCAGATATTCACCTTGGAGATGAGAACTATCCCGGCTTAAAAGTTCATTCTACGTTTACCTGGTATTAAACCAAAGAATCATAGAAGATTATGTTACCGTCAGTGAAAGAAAACACAATTATAGAATTTTAGCTGCTTTCTGAAATCATTTCAACATTGCAGAGGTTTTATTTACTACAGTTAAAGCTGACTTAATGGAAGTCTATTTGCAACAAATAATAAAAGCTAGCTCCAAATTATTGATTTAAAAGTTGTAATTAAGCATCTGAGTTGATTTTATGCATATGTATATGGAAATAAACAAAACACAAATAGAAAACATTAATACCTGTTTCACAATATCGACCTCTGAAGGATTTTGGACAGATGCAAACAAAAGATCTTTTTGTCAGGCCCCTTCTACAAGTTCCACCATTTTTACAAGGATTTCTTGAACAGGTGCGAATTGCTAAGAGGAAGAGTTTGGGAAACATTGTTTAAACTTCATTATGTCACCAAAGAAGTATTCATTTCAGACTGTCACATTTTCTTCAGGTATTATTGTTCTTGTTCTACATTGAAACTGTTGAATTTCAGTAAAAACAAACTAAACACTCAGAAAAAATCATTAGAAGGAATAGGCCCCGTTTGTGCCTGATTTTTGGAACCAATTTCCAGTCATGTTCTCTCACAATTTGCTTCCCCTGGAAGTGTGCGACCTGATGATTTGTCATCTGGAGGTATCTGTGTTATCTATTAAAACAGCCATTAGATCCATTGAATATGCTAATCAGGGATGTAACGCCTGGTTAATTGTATGTAATAACTACAGCTCAATGTCAGACTAAAGGTCAGATTTTCTTCAGAACTTCAAATCAAACTTATCTTTTTCACGGAGTCACATCAAGCCTGGATAAAACTCATTTACTCCCCACCCATCTTCCAAGGAAGATTGTCATGAATTACTCTTTAAGGGACTGACAGCATGGGCTCGAGTCTCTGATGGACAGCAGGAATCAGGAGCTCCACACGAGTTCCATTTCCCACCCTTCCTGGTTCACAGGGCTCTTCTTGCCACTACATTACCTTCAAATGTTTACTGCAGGTTTTCAGATATTGCAAAATCAAATGTAGTTGCTTGGAGCTGATATGAGTGATGGTGTTCCAATATAGGCTCATTTTGGACCCGGTCAGTTTGAGATCCAGTTCCCCTCACAACCATAACTTACTTTTGTAAAAGAATAAGTTTCCTCAGGAAACTTATCAAAAAACCTGTGAGAGTTTAGTTATGTCATACCTTTTTATTTATCATCCCTATCCTTTCAAATTTCTTTTGATTCCCTGACTCTTTTATCTTCCCTGTTTATTAACCTTTTTGTTGGTATATTCTTTTAAGAAACATTAGAGTTTTACAGTTGATGGAACATTTATTCCTGTTTCCTTTTGCCTTCCTTAATTGTTTTTATTTTGACTTATGTGCACTTTGGACAACACACGATTCTATCTCTCTTCCCCTTAAAACTTTGCAAGGATCTTCCACTGTATCTTTTCACTGATACCATTTTGGAGCACATTTATTCACATTTCTTTCACATGCTTCAATGCAAAGGGTGATTCCATGATCCAACACTGCCAGTGAGGAGTGAAATGATCTGTGGAAGGAGCACTGGATCATAGAATTTCCTGTATCAGTTTAGATTAGATTAGATTACTTACAGTGTGGAAACAGGCCCTTCGGCCCAACAAGTCCACACCGACCCACTGAAGCACAAACCACCCAGACCCATTCCCCTACATTTATCCCTTCACCTAACACTTCCTTGATTGTAATGGTTTTAAAAATGCACTTTTGACTTTGACAGATTTCTTGACCACATTTCACAAGCACTGTAAAAGGGTACATCATATTGATAAGTAGGAATGGTTACCATACGTTTTTTACAGTCTGGTGGTTTGAATGGATAGTTGCACTTGCACTTGTAATATGGTGGATGAAAGGTTAGAACACACTCTCCATGCTTGCATGTACTCCTCCGACAGGGATTGTTTACTGCAATTTAAAGAACATAGTCTTGCAATGTATGTAGTTGTTAGGAGTCACAAACCAGAAAGAATTTGAACTTATGTACTACCTTTCACATCCCCATATTGCCCTACAGTTCCAAAAATAGAAACAGGCATAAAAATCACCACTGACATAGTCATCTCTGGATTGTACTTTTTAGAATTCATTCATGGGATGTGGGCATCACAGGAGAGACCAGCACTTATTGTCCATCCCTAATTGCCCAGAGGGCAGTTAAGAATCAACCACATTGCTGTGGGTGAGGAGTCACATATAGGCCTGGCCAGATGAGATGGCAGTTTCCTTCTCTAAAGGCATTAATGAACCAGGTGAGTTTTTCCAACAATTGGCAATGGCTTCATGATCATCATTAGATTCTTAATTCCAGATTTTCTTGTTGTATATTGAATTCAAATTCCACCATCTGCTGTTGCGGGATATAAACCCAGGTCCCCAGAACATTACTCAAATCCCTGGATTAACAGATCAGCGATTATACCACTAGGCCATCGTCTCCCACCATGGAATTAGTGAAAGTCAATGTAGGAATCCATGAATATTGTAGCAACTGAGAAATGTTTCCCTACCACTTTAAAGATTCTAAAACAATTTTTAAAATTTCAAAGCTTTGAAAGCAAAGCAAATTATTAAAAATATAGTTTCCTTGTTGTGGTGGGATTTGTGGTAGAATAGAGTGACAAATCCAGACAGGCCAATCTTAATATTAGGATGAAAATTGCTCCACCTTTTAAGCTTTTGCACACGGACAACGTGACAAGATTCTTACCAGGCAGTAGCAAGATGTCAGTTGATGCTCATTGTTGCTGGTTAAATGCTTTGTTGTTGCCTCACTAATTCAGAGTCTCTCATCTTACCAAACTCGCCAAACAAGCCCAATACCAGGATTTAGCTTACCAGCTGCTCTGAATGCTCTCAATGTTGGACATTCAACAGCAACAATTCAAGGCACACTCCACGGGCCTCAGCCACGTGCAACCCCGATCCACAAATATTGGCAGCTGCCATACATTAGCCTTTAAGAACTCTCATGACCAATATCCAATCCACTTGTAGGATGTTTCCACATTTCAGTGTTGTACCTTGGGCTGCACCAGCAATTGTCATTGTAATGCTGCAACAGCTGAGGGCTCTTTGCTCACTGACATAGTGCTCACCCACCCTGAACCTAGTCAGATGCTCACAGCAACCCTACCTTACATTGCCTTTGCGCACTTTGCCCCTTCAGCTAGAGCTACCTGCCTCATAATACTGCTGTCTCACTGTGCCATTTAGTACACACACAAAGCCTTGTCATAGTTGTCAGCTGGCCTCAGTCATATTTTGCCGTTAGGTTTAGCTCAAGGGCTCCCAACACAGTAAGTCAAAGGCAACCTTGGTGCCAGTTCAGGATCTGCTCGGGGTATTCAGGGTCAGGATCTTGTCCTCATAAGGGATGGGGAGCTGAATCACCCACCTTGACTGTTTCTGCCCTATTGTGGGCTGTTTTCCTCCTGACAGGAGATGAAAGTAGGTGTTACAGCTATTGCCTTTGGCACAGAGGGGGAAGTATCCCAAGTGAGTGAGTGGATATTGCAAATGTCATGCAGGGTTAGTGGTGTCAGGGGTCCAGGATGGGTGAGAATCAGTGTGGAAGTTGTTACAGGTAATAGTGACAGTGGTAGGACACGAGCCTAGGTGGCAGGTGGGTACAGCAGCAGAACTAGTGAGTATGAGGCATCAAAAAGAAGATGGTGCCACATACATTGTCAGCGTGGTGAAGGATATTGACCTTCCTACAGTGCTGGGCATTTCTTTAGAAAACTGAGTCAGCTTTAACCCAGATGGTGACCTCGGTCCAGTCAGGCATGGTCTGGTAGTAGCTGGGGGAGGACGGAGTCCTGTGTCTCACCACTCCATTCAGCAGGACCTCTAGGAACCTGACCACAAAGTGGGGCAATAATATCCTTCAGTCTATCATGTGTGGGGCAAATCACAGCAACCATGCAGGGCTGCTTCGGACTGACAGTGTTTGTCCAAGTGCACCACAGGCTTCTGAAGATGTTGTGAGAACAAGGGTCGATAGTCTTTAGGTGGATGTCGCAGAGTTGGTGAATTTTTGGAGGAACAGTGTGTGGTAAGATGGGGCCAGGATGAGCTCTAGTTGAAAATGCGTTGCTGGTTAAAGCACAGCAGGTCAGGCAGCATCCAAGGAATAGGCCTATTCCTTGGATGCTGCCTGACCTGCTGTGCTTTAACCAGCAACGCATTTTCAACTGTGATCTCCAGCATCTGCAGACCTCATTTTTTACCCCAGGATGAGCTCTAGATGAGCACCATAGGAGTCCGGTAGATAAAAAATTAGGCATAAAGTGTGGTGCTGGAAAAACACAGCTGGTCAGGCAGCAACCAAGGAGCAGGAGAGTTGACATTTTGAGCATAAGCTCTTCATCAAGACCCTCTACAACAAATTAACGAGGCATGTTTGGTAAGATATGGTGAGATATCTGCTAGGCCTCATGCCAACAAACCCTCGAAAAAAATCTGTCTCAACTCAGACCTAGTTTGAAAGAAAGATTCAGCCCGTAGTTTTATTTTTTTATACATGCTGAATGAAGCCTTGCAAAACAATATCTTCTAAAAACATCTGAAAAACTGTGGAGTTGCCTGCACAAGATACAAAAGGGATTGCTGTTGACTGAGGTCAGGACATCAAATGAAAATTGGTAAGATCAGATTTGGTTACTTGCAGCTTCAATAACATACTAGCAAGGAGCAAGTTATTGGAAATCCGGGAAAATAAACTAAATAAATAAAATAACCTTGAACATTGTTTCACAAATTTATTTTTGTGGCGCATGGGGCAAAGTTTGAACTACTGCTGCCTACGTTTTTTGTGCAAAGAAAGTCAAAAAACACAAACCCAATCATCAATGTTATGCAATAAAATCAATACCATTTGTTTAAGACGTGTTGAGGAGAATCAGGAATAATGTTGTCCTCTAAATTCAAAAGTGGGAGAACTGCCTGACTTCCATTATAATTTGTGACTTTGTAGCAAAATCATAGGCTCTTGCAGTTTTAAAATCGGGAACTTCTGAAAATTTGATTAATGAAGTACTACTGTTAATGAAGTAATTAGTTTTAATTTACTCTCCAATATATACTGTATACTTACAGTATAGAGTGTCTGTTGCCTAAAAGACAAATTGCTTGAATACAGTAAAGTTTCATGGGGATGTCTGGAAGCTTGTGGCTCAGTGGCTAGTACTGCTGCCTCACAGCCCTAGGGTCCCCGGTTCAATTCCAGTCTCAGGCGACTGTCTGTGTGGAGCTTGTATATTTTCCCTGTGTCTGCGTGGGTTTCCTCCCCTAGTCCAAAGATGTGCAGGCCAGCTGAATTGGCCCATAATGTTAGGTGCATTAGTCAGAGGGAAATGGGTCTGGGTGGGTTACTCTTTGGAGTGTCAGTGTGGACTTGTTGGGCCGAAGGGCCTGTTTCCACACTGTAGGGAATCTAATCTAAATATAGGAGGTTGACGATCTTCATCGTCATGTGGAGGTGCTGGTGTTGAATTGGGGTGGTCAAAGTAAGAAGTCCCACAGCACCAAGTTTTGGCCCAATAGGTATATTTGAAATCACAAGTTTTCGAAGCTCAGTCAGGTGAAATGGCCTGACAAAGGAGCAGTGTTCTGAAAGTTTGTAAGTTCAAATAAATCTTTTCTTCTATAACCTGATATCGTGTGATTTCTGACTTTGATCTTCACTGTGACAGAAAGTGCAAAGCTGTTTTGCTGATGACCCTCATTGGTTGTTGTGGTGCAAGTCACACATCTTATTCACAAATTCTGATGAAATTTTGAGAACTGTGAGCAGCACATGAGTTGACTCTCTGGTGGCAGATTCTATGGAGTAGTGAATCAAGCATCTTCTGTGCCTTCTGTAGTCACTTGTCTCATGCAGCTCCATAGTGATATCCCCAATATTTGCCATGACACCCAGGAATTTAGCAAGATATTTCAATGCAGCCTTTTTAACAATGTCTGATATTTCAATATCTTCCCCTTTCAAACTGAGAAATGCCCCGGGTAAAGTGATGATTGACTTCTAAATAAAAAAAACTGCAAGAACTGTGGATGCTCTAAATCAGAAACAAAAACAGAAGTTGCTGGAAAAGCTCATCAGGTCTGGCAGCATCTGTGAAATCAGAGTTAAAGTTTTAGGCCACTGCACCCAAAATGTTAACTCTGATTTTTCTTCACAGAAACTGCCAGACCTGATGAGCTTTTCAAGCAATTTTGGCTTTTGTTTCTAATTATTGATTTCTTTTGTCCATCTTAAGAATGGTGACAATATTTCACATGATGATATCTATAAGGCTTTAACATACAAAATGGGTGGACTACTTTCTCATTAATATTTATTAATCCAATTTTGAATGAATCAGAATTCTCAGATCATAGGCAAATACCTTTGGACTATGTTCCTTTGTATGCATATAGCTTATTTTCCTCAAATTGGTAAAGTGAGAAAGAAATAATGTCTATTTCATGAACGATAATTTCAGACTCATAGAACATTACAGTTTGAAGGGTCATTCATCCAATCATTTGTGGTCTCTCCCTTCCCAAGTCCATTACATTTTATCCCACTCTACCAACGATTCTCAAGTTTCTGTTTCTCTTTTCTTTTCTTGTATTTGTCATACTGTTTTTAAAATTAAGATTAAATCCAATACTCTATGATTCCAAATGTTAACCATGCATCACACAAAGCTCATTGAGAATTTCAGAAAAAGGAGTGGAATCAGACTATTTGGTCCCTTAAACTTGCCCTGCCATTCAGTAAGTTCATGGCTGATGTGTTTTGATTTTGAATTCCACATTTTTATCAATTCCCAGTAATCTATGATTCTCTTGCCTAACAAAATATGTTTACCTCTGCCTTAAAATTATTCAATTACTCCTGAGCTAGAGTTCCCAAGTTACAGAATTGTCTGAGAGAGAGCAATAGTCTCCTTCTTTCCATCCTAAAAGAACAGCCCTCTATTTTAAAACAGTGCCTTGGTCTTGACTCACCCAGAAGAGGAAGCATCCTTTCAATGTTCACTGTTAAGACTGTTCAGGATCAATCAAGTTGCCCTTTACTTTTCTAAACTCAACTGGAAATAAACCTAGCCTGACCACCTGCTCATTCCATGTAACAATTTGGTATTTCTCTTCTGAATTACTTCCAATGTACTTATATTCTTCTTTAAATAAGGAGGCCAAAGCAGCACACAGAATTCAAGACTAATGTATAACTGATGCATAACATTCACACTTTAATGTTCTATTCTGCTTTGCAATAGCAAATGTCAATTCATTAGCTTTCAGGATTACCTAGCTTTCCTAGACATAAGTTTAATTAATACTCTGATCTTCATTCTTCCCAACAAAGTGGCCAATTTCTAATTTTCTCACATTATACATCACCTGTTCAATTTTGGTCCACTCTCACAAGCTATTCAAATCAGTATTCAATATCAATGCATCCTCTTCAGAACATATATACCTACTTATCTTTGTGTCATGTGTAAATTGGGCTACCACATCTTTGCTCTCCTCATCTAAAGTCATTGATATGAATTGTAAAATGTTAAAGCCCCAGCACAGAACCTTTCAAGAACCCACTTGCCACATCCTGCCAATTAAAAAAAATCCATTTATGAATATTCTCTGTTTTCTGACATCCAACCAATCCTCTATACATATTAATATAGTACCTTCTTATACCATGAGCTTCTAATCTGTGTGATGATATTTTATGTTATATTGTGTGACGTGTTTTCTGGACATCCAAGTACAGTCCATTCACACAATCCCTAAATCCACATCATATGTTGTTCCTTCAGAGAATTCCAATAAATTAGTTACTGATTTCCTTTTCACACAACAATGCTGACTCTTCCTGATTACCTTGTGTGTTTCCAAGTGCCTAGTTATAATGATTGATTTTGACATCTTCCCCATGATATGCATCCAGTTAACCGGCTTATAGACCTCTGTTTTTTTTTTGGCCTCTTTCCCTTTTTGAACAGACTTTTATATTATTTCCGTCTAGTCTGTTGGAACCTTTCTAGAATATAGTGAATTTTGGAAATTTAACACCAAAGCATTTGCCATCAGTTTTGGAAAATTACTGCCAATGCATTTAATTGGCACCACGTTTAAGATTCTTGGATGAACTACATCAGGACGCAGAGATTTATCAATCTGAATCTCCAACAGTTTGTTCAGTACTACTTTTGAGAAATTATAATTTCTCAAAGCTCCTTTCTTCCTTCACTCTCCTGAATTATAATTATTCCTAGGAATTTTTTTTGTATACTTTATACTGAAGATAAAAGCAAAATATTTGTTCACATCATCTGTAATTTCCTTATAATCCGCTATTAGCTCCTTTTGGCCTTCTCAGGAGCAGCAACATTCACTTGTCTTGCTCTTCTTGTTTTGGTACCTATAGAAAGTATTACAATGCAATTTTACAGTGAAGCTACTGAGCTTCCCCTCATACTCTCATTTATTTCTGTTGATTAATCTTTTAAGTATTCTCTGCTTTTTTTATATTTTGTTTAATCTATTGAACTGTCACTCACTTTTGCACAATTCTATTCTTTTTCCTTACATTTAATACTTTCCTTAATTAATTTAGTTGACCATAGATGATAGGTCCTCCCATTGGTCCTTTCTTGGAATTTTTGAAGTTGAAATATATTTACGCTGAAATATTCCCTTAAGTATTTGCTACTGGCTTTCTACTGATTTATGTCCTAGACGAGAATACTAGTTTACCTCAACTTTCATATCGACATTGCTTTCCTTGTTAAAATTTAAAATATTGGTCATGGACCCTCTCTTCTCCTGTTCAAACTGGATGTAACATTCAACCATACTGTAGTTACTACTACTTAGAGCTGTCTTTACACTGAGATCATGAATTCATCCTGATTACACAATGTTAATCTAATATAACCTGTTCTCTGGTTGGTTCCAGAATGTGCTGCTTTAAGAAGCTACCTTGACAGTGTTCCTTGAACCCTTCACCTAAACTCTTACAACCAGTATGATTTCTCCAGTTTATATGTAGATTATAATTTACTGTGATTATTGTCCTCCCTTTATCGCAAGTAGCCAATATTTTCTTTTGATACTTCACCCTACATTGGGTGAATGTCAACATCCTATAGACCTTTCTCACTGACGATACTTTGCCCAATTATTTCTCTTTATTTATTCACTCTATCTAAACCTGTCATAATTTCAAATGCCTTTATCAAATCTCCTCTTGTTCTTTTCTGCTCTCAGGAGTGTAATCTTAACTTCTCTATGTAACTCTAAGTGTCATCCCCAGAAATGACTTGTAAAATCTTTCTGTGCCCATTTCAAAGCCTACACATCATTCCTATAGTTTAGTGTCCAGAATATGGCACAGCAATCCAGCTGGAGACAAACTATGGTTTTATACAAGTTTAGCTTCACTTCCTGGTTTTGGTACTCTATGTTTCTACTATAAAGGACAGGCTCTTTGCCGAAATAGCTGTTATGCTAATATGTGACACTAAATGCTTTGGTGATCTGTCCTATCGCCTTCAATAATCTGTGCACAAAACCCCCTAATCATTTATACTATAAGGCTTCTAAAAGTTGCCATTACAATTAATGAGAAAGGTATTTCTTTACATTTATACATAGCATTATGCACAGCACGTTCACCATTTGTTTGCAATTTATAAAAAAAATTGATTTGACTTCATTAAAATATATTTTAAATATAATATTCAGTATGTTAAGCATCTTCAGATATTTTGCCCTTCAGGAAGAAAGAAACAAAGAGGAAAACACCAAAGATTCATGTTACCCAATGTGATTTGAGCTACAACATAGGAAAAATACATTATTGAATGATATTTGAACCAATAGCAATAAAAGTTGGAGAAAGATGTACTATTCTGGGCTGAATCAAATCATGGATTTCATTTCAGTCAATTTATGGTTAGTCTATTATCTTAAACTTAATAGTTTTACTTTGCTTTTCTTTTTAACTTTATTGCTTGTCAAACATTAAAACTTGGCAATAAATTAATTATAAAAGACACTGTTTAGAAAGATGGTTACTTATTTGACATGTCCTTCCTGCATAAAATGGATGACAATGGCACACAAATGTTTGGCCTTTCGTTTCACAGGTACCCCCATTGTCACAAGGATTTGCTAAACAAGGATCTGGAAAAAAGGTTGAAGTAACATTATTAGTTTTCACATAATTTAATCGTGGAACTCAGTACATGAATTAACAATAACTTACATTCTAAAGGCAACAATTGGGTATATATTACTTCAAAACACTAAGCAAGGCAGAGGCAGAAAGGAACACATTTCTTCAAGTTCCTACTGTAATCATCCAGAGAGATTACAATTGGATAAAAGAATTAAATCTTTTTGATTTTTGCTCCAAATGGGGAAGGTTTGGGGAGGGGAAGACGGCATCGGAAAATGGGGAGACCTTTGTAATTGGAAATAGCAGAGGAGGGAGCAGCATGAGGGGGAGATCATGGTTGCAGCTAGGGACGGGGAGGTGACTTGGGAAGGTGAATGTATATGGGAGATGGACAGCTTGGGAGGAGGAGAAATATATGCGAGGTATGGAATGGGAGTTAAGGATAAGAGGATGAAGGCAGGCTTGGAACATGTGAAATGGGGGATTGGGATAGCATAGGGAAAAGGCACATGTTGGGGAATAGGATGGAATTGATAGGAGAGAAATGTGAGGAATGTGTGGACATAGTATGAGAGGGATATTAGAGGAAAGATAGAATGGTATGAGATGGGAATTTAAAGAAGTACCCATTGTAATAAGTTAAAAATCACACAACAGCAGGTTATAGTCCAACAGCATTATTTGGAAGCACTGGCTTTCAGAGCCCTGCTTCTTCATCAGGTGGTTGTGGAGAATAAAATTGTAAGACGCAGAATTCATAGCAAAAGATTACACGGTGATGCAAATGAAATGATATATTGAAAAAGACTTGGAGTGTTTGTTAAGTCTCTCATCATTTAGAATGACAATGCTGGTTTCAGTTCTTTCACATGTAAATCCCAGAACTTTTTTCTAAGTTACATTCTCAAGTGAACTTTAACAATGAG
This sequence comes from Hemiscyllium ocellatum, assembly GCF_020745735.1. Classification (NCBI taxonomy): domain Eukaryota; kingdom Metazoa; phylum Chordata; class Chondrichthyes; order Orectolobiformes; family Hemiscylliidae; genus Hemiscyllium; species Hemiscyllium ocellatum. The sequence continues at coordinate 38,978,112 of NC_083422.1, read as the reverse complement.
TACCATGTCAACTCAGATAATGCATTGAAGGTGTGAGGTGTGTGTCCAAATGTTCAGACTGATTCCATTTCTAAAAAAAAGGGATTTACAGAATCTTACATGGATTTATGCAGTTTTTGAGAAAAATAAAATGGAATAGGAAATGTAAAATCAAATATCAGGGATGTGTATTAGGGTCTATGACTGCACTGTGCTCTGGAGTTGGGTCATTCAAGCCATTGGTAAGAGTGAGTTTGTTTTCATAATATGTTTAGTCTCATCCTCATCACTGGAATGATTGATGCACCACAGTGTTTACCATACATTGAATCTCATTTTAAATTAGCTCCCATCACTTAGTCCTAGTGAGGTGCAGGTGGGGCCGAGGGGGCTGCTCAGCTGTTTCCTCTGAACCAGTGTGCACCAGCTGTTAAAGCAGAGAAGGTGGCAACTGACGAGAAAGAGAGTGGTATGCCAGCAGCTCACATTATCCAGCTCAGCAATTACGGGACCCTGTAAGGTTTTTAACAAAGGGGAACTGGAAAGACAGTTTGTAACCAATTTCTGAGAGATAGAGCAAGCATTCGGTCCCTCATTAGCAGACGATAAGAACAATGACTGCAGATGCTGAAAACCAAAGTCTAGATTAGAGTAGTGCTGGAAAAGCACAGCAGTTCAGGCAGCATCCGAGGAGCAGTAAAATCGACGTTTCAGGCAAAATCCCTTCATCAGGAATACATGCAGAGAGCCTGAAGGGTGGAGAGATAAGTGAGAGGAGGGTGGGGGTGGGGAGAAAGTAGCATAGAGTACAATAGGTGAGTGGGGGAGAGGATGAAGGTGGTAGGTTGGGGGGAGGGTGGAGTGGATAGGTGGAAAAGAAGATAGGCAGGTAGGACAAGTCATGGGGACAGTGCTGAGCTGGAAGTTTGGAACCGGAGTGAGGTGGAGGAAGGGGAAATGAGGAAACTGTTGAAGTCCACATTCATACCCTGGGGTTGAAGTGTTGCAAGGCGGAAGATGAGGCGTTCTTCCTCCAGGCGTCTGGTGGTGAGGGAGTGGTGGTAAAGGAGGCCCAGGACCTCCATATCCTCAGTAGAGTGGGAGGGGGAGTTGAAATGTTGGGCCACAGGGCGGTGTAGTTGATTGGTGCTGGTGTCCCAGAGATGTTCCCTAAAGCGCTCTGTTAGGAGGCGTCCAGTCTCCCCAATGTAGAGGAGACGGCATCGGGAGCAGCGGATACAATAAATGATATTGGTGGATGTGCAGGTAAAACTTTGATGGATGTGGAAGGCTCCTTTAGGGCCTTGGATAGAGGTGACGGAGGAAGTGTGGCCGCAGGTTTTGCACTTTCTGCGGTGGCAGGGGAAAGTGCCAAGATGGGAGGGTGGGTTGTACCTGGACCTGACCAGGTAGTCAAGGAGGGAACGGTCTTTGCAGAAGGCGGAAAGGGGTGGGGAGGGAAATATATCCCTGATGGTGGAATCCGTTTGGAGGTGGTGGAACTGTCGGCTGATGATTTGGTTTATGCGATGGTTGGTAGGGTGGAAGGTGAGCACCAGGGGCATTCTGTCCTTGTTACGGTTGGAACGGTGGGGTCTGAGGGCGGAGGTGCGGGATGTGGATGAGATGCATTGGAGGGCATCTTTAACCACGTGGGAAGGGAAATTGCGGTCTCTAATGAAGGAGGCCATCTAGTTTGTTCTGTGGTGGAACTGGTCCTCCTGGGAGCAGATACAGTGCAGGCGGAGGAATTGGGAATACAGGATGGCAGTTTTGCAGGAGGTAGGGTGGGAAGAGGTGTAATCAAGATAGCTGTGGGAGTCTGTGGGTTTGTAAAAAATGTCAGTGTCAAGTTGGTCGTCATTAATGGAGATGGAGAGGTCCAGGAAGGGGAGGGAGGTGTCAGAGATGATCCAGGTAAATTTAAGGTCAAGGTGGAATGTGTTGGTGAAGTGGATGAATTGCTCAACCTCCTCATGGGAGCACGAGGTGGTGCCAATGCAGTCATCAATGTAACGGAGGAAGAGATGGGGAGTGGTGCCGCTGTAATTACAGAAGATGGACTGTTCTATGTAGCCAACAAAGAGACAGGCATAGCTGGGGCCCATATGGGTGTCCATGGCTACCCCTTTGATCTGGAGGAAGTGGGAGGATTTGAAGGAGAAATTGTTAAGGGTGAGGACCAGTTCGGCCAAATGAATGAGAGTGTCGGTAGAAGGGTACTAGTGGGGACATTGGGAGAGGAAGAAATGGAGGGCTTGGAGCATTGCTCCGAAAGCTAGTGTGCTTCTAATTAAACCTGTTGGACTATAACCTGGTGTTGTGTGATTTTTAATATTGTATGAGGCACCTTTCTGATATTATGGGTCAAGAACTCCAAGATGAAACATTTTTATGATAAGAATGGCAAAATTGAGATTTATTAACTTCTTTTATATGTTAAGTCTATGACTTCTTATTGACCTTGCCAGAGTTTTTACATCTTTGAAATTTCTTGAAATTGCTTCCATATCACAGGTCATGTGGTGAAAACTACAATTACAACTATATATATTCATTGTACCTTCAGAAAAGAAGGAGCAGCTCTGAAGATATTCCTAGTGATGGCCAAGTTTTGTAACTTGTTAAACAATTTCAAGACAGAGTACTGATACATTAATTGTTTACACTTGTGTGTTGCAAAATGAACAGCATTGAAATTTAAAAGCAATAATCAGATATTCTATCTTACTATCACCATAAAAATTGCCAAAAAAATTGTAAAAACCTTCTTCCTCAGAATCATCAAATAACCAGTCATTGTTGGTTGAATTTAGGGCTTCATCTTCATCATCAAAATCTGGATCATCAGGGTCAACTTCATCATCTGTTTCTTGAGAAAACATTTGGAATTTATTCAGTTCCATATGAAGTTGTTGAAAGACATGTTCATTTAACCAGTTAAATAATATTGTGCATGAATGATGAAGTTACTGAAGAAATAGTTGAGTGTCCCTCACAGGTAGAATCAACAAGTATTTAATAGTTACATATAGTGTTCGATTTATATTTCTATGATACAGTGACAGTGTAATAAAATGAAGAACATTTGGAAAGATTAGGGTGGCATGGTGGCTCAGTGGTCAGCACTGCTGCGTCAGAGTGTCAGGGACCCTGGTTTCAATTCCATCTTGGATGATTGTGTGAAGTTTGCACATTCTCCATGTGTCTGTGTGGGTTTCCTCCTGCTGCCCAAAGATGTGCAGATTAGGTGGATTGGCCATGCTCAATTTCCTATAGTATTCAAGGAGGTGTACGAGTGATGGATTAACCAATGGAAATATAGGGTAGGAGTGTGGACCTGGGTGGGATGCTCTTTGGAGGGATTGGTGTGGAGTTGAAGGGCTGAATAGTCTGCTTCCACATTATGGGGATTCTGTGTTTTGGTCTATTAAGATGTGATGCTTAATGACTGATATGTTTAATGTCTGATTCTGGAATTCTTGTGCTCAGACACAGATGTTATTTTAATCCTAAATTAAATCTTATATTTCATGTCCACAAAATAACAAACATTTATCACCTCATGTTTTGTGCCAAAATATTTATCTCCATGTTTATCTGGTAGTTTAGCATTTTCAAAGATATCTAACAGAAGTTCAATTGTCAACAGACTATTTCTGATTTTTGGCTTGACACTCAAATTCATCATTCCTAGCAATCCATTTGATATTCTCAATATTGGTAATCAAGTTTCCAAAGACAGAGATAAAAGAATGGACAGGCTCACACAAAAACAATGGGGAGAACTTGGCTAAGGGCTGCAAATAGGGACAAGGTTCTGTTCTTCAAAAACAAGAGTTGGATCATCGCAGACTTTGGAACTGCTCATTTCCTAAGTAAGATTTTGAATATTTTCAGTACTTCTGAAGATGCGAATGCATCCTCATTAAATTTTCTGCTGAAGTTATTGAATACCATGTTCATTTCATCATTGACAAATCATACGAATCAGGAGTACCCATCAAGCATGCCTCACCATTCAATAAGATTATGGCTGAGCTGTTTGAGGTTTGAATTCCACATTCCCATCCACCCAACAATCTTGGATTGCCTTACCTAACAAGAATATATCTCTTCCTGATTTCAAAATCTTCAATGACAGCACCCTGACTGTCTTCTGGAACAAAGAGTTCCAAAGTTACACAACTGTCTAAGAAAAAAATCCTTATCGTTGCCTAAAAAAGAAACATCTAGTTTTTAAATACAGCCTCCTAGTTCTGGCTAACATGCACTAATCCATGTTCATCTTGTCAAAATTGATTAGCATCTTAAGAGCTTCAATCATGTCATCCATCACTCTTGTAAATTCCAGTTTGTCTAGTCTGTCCAAGCTTTCTTTGTAACACAGCTTGCTTATTCCAGTTATAAATCTAATAAACCTTATCTGAAGTGATTTTCTTAAAGAAGGAGACCAAAACGGCATACAGTTTTCTAGATGTGGCTCACCAATGCCCTGATTGGTGAGCCACCAATGCCCTGGCATAACATCCTTGCTTTTATGTTCAATTCCTCCTGTAATAAAGGTTAGCATTCCATTGGCCTTCTTAATTACTTGCTGTATCCACACACTAAATTTTTTGTGACTCATGTTCTAGAACAGCTAGATCCCTCTGAACCTCAAACTTCTGCAGTCATTCTCCAATTAAGTAATCCACTGATTCTTATGCTTCCTGCCAAAATGAACAACTTTTCATTTCCCACATTACTCTCCATATGCCAACTTGCTCAACCTGCCTGTGTCTGCCTGCATCCTCCTTATGTCTTTTTCACAACAAAATTTTCCACCTATCTTTGTGCCATTTGTAAATTTGGCTACCATGCTTTCGCTCACCTCATCTAAACCATTGGTATAAGTTGTAAAATGCTGAAGTACCAGCACAGAACCTGCTGAGCCTCAGTCATCACATGCTGCCAATTATAAAAAGATCTATGTATGGTAATCTTTGTTTCTGCAGCTAGCCAACCTTCCATCTGTGCTGATAGGTCCTCACTACACCATAGATTCCTACTTTGTGCAATGACCTTTAATGTGGCACATTGTCAAATACCCTCTGGAAATTCAAGTATAGTTCAGGGTCCCCTTTGTTCACATGCTATCCTCTTAAAAAAATCTAATAAGCTAGTTAAACATGATTTACCTTTCACTAAACCATTTTGGCTCATCTAATTACCTTGAGTTTTAATGTATGCACAGCAATAACCAACTTAATGATCCATTCTAATATCTTCTCCATGATAGATGTCATGCTATATAGCCTATAGTTTCTTGTTTTCTGACTCCCACCTTGTTTGACCAAAATCTAATGAATGTTGGGAAATTAACACCAATGCATGCAACTATCTCATTGGTGACCTCTTTTAAGAGTCTAAATTAAATTTATTAGGCCTCAGAATCTTGACCGTCTACAGCTCCTTTACTTTACTCGGTGTTGCTTCCCTAATGTTTGTTCCTCTGACACATGGCTCATAAATAATGACACTTCTGAAGGGATGTCCAACTCTTCCTCAATAAGTATTCAAACATTTCAGCTGATATGGAAAATTGGTGTTGCTTGCACTTACTTTCTGCATTATCCCCACACTTTTTGAATAAGTTAAGATTACTTAAACTTGTGAATGATTCACACTGATCTAACCCATCTTGCATACTTCGAAATGGACCTCTGGTATAACCAGAATGGTTAAATATTTCCAAATATTATTGGTTTATGCTGGTTCTTTCCTCTGAGTCATCAGCAGGGTGGGTTTCGACCATAAGACCATAAAATACAGCAGCAGCATTAGGCCATTTGTCCCATTGAGTCTGCTCCAGAATTTGATGATGGCTGATATGTTTCTCAATCCCATTCTCTTGCTTTCTCCCTGTGACTTTTGATTCCCTTTCTAACCAAGAACTAGCTCTGTCTTAAAGACTCTCAATGACTTAGCCTCCACTACCTTCTGCGAAAATGACTTCATAAAATGTCTCTTCCTCTCAGTTCAAAAGAGACAGTACTGTTGAATCTTCAACTCGAGGAATCATCTTCCCCATATTGACTCTTTGGTTTGGTATTCTGATTTAGAAGCGGACAGCACCTCTTACAGAATTGGTGTATTGGTTGCAAGAAGTGATGGAAATTTAATTTTCATGACTAAATCAGTGATATAATACCTTGAGCAATGGCTGAAGATGCGAGAGTATAATTCCCTCTGTATTCATACAATGCACTGGAAGTCTTACCAGAAGAGGTGGAAAGGAGAAATTATATTCTGTATCTGGAGGGAGATAGGGAATCCTCCAGACATATCCTTAGGAGGCAGTGGGAACAAGTGTTGGTGAAAGTAGATATTATGACTGTTGCGATAGAAACCCAAAAGGAGCATAAGATGAAGTTTAATGATTTCACAGAGCTTAACAAGATACGTGATTTCATTTTCATTAGCCTCAATTATTGCTCAATTCACTACAACAATATCACTCACCTATCATCAATCAGGACTATACCCTAATATTCATTTGCTCTCCCTCACCATCACTCACTGAGCACAATTGCATGCCTTGCAAACAATAATACACCACTTGCTCGTTCTGATAGCTAATACAGCCATGTGTAATAAATATCAGGCAAGCATAATGCATGATGTACACTGACAACATTGCCTCTCTTTTGCAGGAGAAGGTGATGCATGATAGGGGGAATATGCAATGTGCTGATGAGCGAGTAGTGTGGCAGTCTGTTTTATGACACACTGAGGAGAGAGGCCTGGTCATCATAGGAACAAGCAATTCTGATCCTCTGACATAGAAACTGCTGCTGTTGTTAAGTGGGTATGATATGTTTTCTCCTCTCCCTTCCCTAATTCCCAACCTCTACTCCTTTTTCATTTCAGATACCCTAGAACTGGAACATGCCCAGGTAGTGGAAAAAAAGATGCAAGACAAGAGATACTTATGAAATCTTACACTGCACTTGTTCGCTCAGATATTGACACATTTCACATTTCATAGAGGAGATCCTGCACATTGTGGGATATTGAGCAGAAATCTGCTGCAGCCAGGGCAAAGTGAAATTAGTATAGATACCAGCTCACGGAGATCAAAGTCAGACACACACACCTGTTCTTTTATAAAGGACTTAGGTGAGGACATTTATAGGTCTAGGTAAAAATTTTGCTGCTCCTCGGATGCTGCCTGAACTGCTGTGGTCTTCCAGCACCACTAATCCAACATTTATAGGTATGCAAAAGAAGGGTGTATCCATCCATACAGATCATAGAATCATTGAATTCGTACAGTGCAGAAACAGGCCCTTTGGCTCAACAAGTCCACATCGACCCTCCAAACAGTATCCCATCCAAACCCATTCCCCAAGCCCATTACTCTACATTTACCCCTAACTAACACATCTCTGAACTCCATGGGCAATTTAGCATGGCCAAGCCACCTACCCTGCATACTTTAGATTGTGGGAGGAAACTGGAACACCCGGAAGAAACCCTCACAGACACGGAGAGTGGATGCAAACTTCACACAGACAGTCATCCAAGGTGGGAATTGAACCCGGGTCCCAGGCACTGTGAGGCAGCAGTGTTAACACTGCCAAAAAACCTCTCTTTAATATCAGGAATCACACATTGACTTGGGATAAGAAATTGCACAAAGCTTGAACATCATCCCTTTCAAGATGTAATAGATGGCCACGTCCACCAGGGTGAAGTGTCTGATGGTCAATGCCTCAGCCTGCATTGATACACAAGCAGTAATGGTCTGAACTAAGGCTGGGCACTCAGATTGTTGCTACACAGTCTCTATTTGCAGTCATCATGGCTCTGGGCTCTAAACCTGACAGGATTTTTTCAGGGTCTCACAACAGTGCATTGCTCTGCTCTTCAGCTGATTACTCAGGTTGCTGAGGCCACATCCATGTTGAGGGGCAGAGACTGCATACAGAACAAACCTGTCGTTCTTTCTCAGGACTTTTTGATTCCTGTATTCATCCTTCTCTTCCTATTCCTCCACTTTGTTGTTCTCCCGCTCCTCAATGTTCATTTGACCTTTGGTTGATGAGGGATTGCTCTTTCACAATGAGCAGGTTGTGTACTATAGAACACACTACCACAAATCTTGGTTGTTACTTACTGGAATATTGCAAGATTCCTCTAAAGCACTCTGGGTAGAAGGAGTGTTGTTAAAGCATGGCAAAGGTGTTCTCTATAATGTTTTTAGTGATTGCCTGTCTCTCATTGGATATCTACTCTGTCAGTGTACGTGGGTTCTCGAGTAGTGAATAACATCATGATTGGATAAATTTGTTGTCTGGTAGATAACCTTTGATTTTTTTGCACTGGATCAAGTACAACTAGAACAGTGAATTGTTGCAGGATGAAATAATCATGACTAGCACCAGGACAACAGATATTCACCTGTTTACTGAGCAGCAAATTGAGACCCTTTCAGTTCTGGAGAATGGATGAATTTGTATGAGGCATAACGCAGGGAAAAGTTTACATGGTCAGTGTCTTCCCTCCATTAAAGGGAAGTTTGCATTCACAGCTAAGTCTAATGCTCACACACCTGCTTGCATCTACATGTGGGAATGAGTCCTAATTGCCTTTCTGTTTAGAGTGTCTCGATTATCTTTCATACTCAACAATCTACTGCAAACCACGAGATGTTGCTGAAATCTTCAGTTTGAAAAGGGTCAAATGTATAAACATTTACAGCCACAGACAAGTCAGTCTTTGTTCCACTTTGAGGTTGCAGTTGTGGCTAAAGCAGTCAATAGATTTCAACCAAAAGCATTTTAATGAAACAACAATATCGCATGCATTAGATCTACCTAAAGTTCAGGTAAGTGTGTTGTTTCCTAAGAACCTTAAGTGATTATGATCTGCTGTTGAGTGTCCTCTCTTCCTTCCTCCTCCTCCCTCTTTGGGCAGCTTGTCAAACTCTGTGTGATCTCTCCTCATGCACCCAGTCCTGTCAGGGACGGGGTGGTGGGGGGTGGGGGGGGTGGGGGGTGGTGGGTGGGTGCGGGTGTTAGCTCACCTGACGTACAAACATCTAAGCCACTGAGAAAGGACTTTAACTTCAGCCAGATCACTCCTTGAAACTTTAGACAAGTAAATAAAAGTCAAAAACCCATGCAATTTCATCAGCAGTTGGAGGAAGTAACTCAGTGAGTCCCCAGTAAAAATAGAAATTGCTGGAAAAGCTCAGCAGGTCTGGCAGCACCTGTGTAGAGACATCAGAGTTAATGTTTCAGGTCAAGTAACCTTTCTGCATAATTGATAGTAGCTAGGAAAATGTTGGTTTATATACAGAAGATGGGCTGGGGATAAGGAGTAAATGATAGGTGGGGATCGAGGCCAAAGAGAGAGAAGAACAGTCAGACAGAGAAAGGAGTTGATAATGATTTGGTGAGGAGAGTGAATCACTGTTAATGGAGACTGTTAGTGACTAACAATGGGCTGTGTATATTAGCAGACTATGTGATAACAAGGCCAGGTGTGTGTGGGATGGAGTAAGGACATAAAAGAGTTCATGCCCTAAAATTATTGAACTCCATATTGAGTCCGGAGGGCTGCAGGGTTCCCAAGTGGAAAATGAGGTGCTGTTCTTCCAGCTTGTGCTGAATTTCACTGGGGTACTGCAGCAAGCCTGAGACAGAGATATTGGCTAGAGAACAGGATGATGTGTTAAAGTGGCAAGCAACTGGAAGCTCAGAGCCTTTTTTTGCAAACAGAATGGAAGTGTTCTGCAAAGCGGTCTCCCAATCTACGCTTTGTTTCCCCAGTGTAGGGGAGATCACACTGTGAGCAGTGAATGCAGTGGACTAGATTGTGTCGAGTGCAGGCAAAGTGCTGTTTCACCTGGAAGGTGTACTTGGGTCCTTAAATACCGAGGAGACAGGAAGTAAACAGACAAGTGTTACACATTTGGTGGTTGCCGTGAGGCTGTGGGAGGTGTTGGGAGTGAAGGAAGAGTGGACCAGGGTGTCCCAGAGGGAACAATCCCAGCAGAAGGTGGATAAGGGAGGGGAGGGGAATATATATCTGGTTGTGGCATCTTGCTTGGTGGTAGAATTGGTGGCTGATGATCCCCTGGGATGGTAGGTAAGGACAAGGGGAACTCTATCGCTGTTGTGGGAGGGAAGAGAGGGGGTGAGAGCCACATTATCGAAATATATGTAATGGAGACAGAGGAATTGGGACAATGAGACAGAGTCTTTATGGGAAGCAGGTGTGAGGAAGTTGCCTGCAAGTATTGAATGTTCATTGTTTTGGGGTGGTGGACCATTAGGGAACTATGTTTGGGTTTGGAGTGTTGGAGCGGTATTGCAGGGAGCTGCCTTAGTGCTATCAAATCAAGTTCAGTTCTATTTGGTGAAGAGAAGGACTTGTTTAGAGGAGACTTTTTTGAAAATGACAGCACAGCAACAGGTCAAAGTTGTATATTTGACCTGTAGGAAACCAATTAGTACTTAAAAATCTGGTGCTGTTGAGTTCTATTTTACCCCATTAGGTCTTACAGCATTCACATTTTACTTGTAAATGCTTGAAGAGATATTGAAATAAGATTCTCTCCATAAAGTTATATTGAAATGGAGAAAATGACATCTGAACTACTGAGATGCATAGAGTGGAGGATGAGAAATTAAGAATTGGAAACCCTACAGTGTGGAAATAGGCCCTTCAGCCCAACAAGTCACACTGACCCTACAAAGAGCAACCCACCCAGACCCATTTCCCTAACCTATGTTTATCCCAAACTAATACTATGGGAAATTTAGCATGGCCAATTCACCTAACCTGCACATTGGATTGTGGGAGGAAACCAGAGCACCCAGAGGAAACCCATGCTATCATGGGGAGAATGTACAAATTCCACACAGTCACCTGAGGCTGGAATTGAACCCAGGTCCCTAAGCACTGTACAGCAGCAGCACTAACCACTGTGCCGCCCAGGGAGTGAAATAAAAAGAAGACAGAGAAAGAGAAAGCTGAAGAATAGAAAAGAATTATTAAAAGTATTGTTCTCAACTTCTTAAGTTCATTCAGGAAATTGTTCCAACCTTATTGTTGTTATTTGTAATATACGGGCAATGATGAGTTGACACCTAACTTATAGTTCCATGCTCAAAACCTTGAAAAACATTCCTGACGGATAACTATTCTCACAATTCTAGTGTGCCATGCAATTCACTGTTTTTAACCAAGTCAGAATGCCACACTTACAGAACTGATTCTCCAGGTGGAATTCCTTAGGCCTGTCCTGGTGTTGCACCGCATTATTTAGTGATAAAACTGATCCATTAGAGAAAATAACTTACAACTCAGTGTGGTGTTTTGAATGGAGATAATAACTGAGCACATTTTACAAAAGATTGGCTCCTGTACAAAATCACCTTGAGTGAATCATCCCAGGCCCTGAACAATGTAGGCTGTGGTGAGGAATTTGGGAGAATCATGTGAGAAGTCGAGGGAGGCCTTTCTCAATGCCAAACGTGAAAGCTCTCATTTTCCAACTCGGTTCCAGATTTTGGGAGAAGATTTGGTGAAAGGTATATTAATGGGGATTATTGCCCATTATCACTTACATCACTCAGGTTCCTATTCTACCATCCACTGAATAGAAACTAGATATCAAGAGTCCCTGACACGAATACAGTGGGCATCTACTGACTGTAGCCCACTACTCTCAAGATAGCCATGACCAATGTCTCAGGTAGCACACCTTGGGTAATGGCTGCATGCACTCAACATCCACAGATGGTGGCATTCAATATACCCCTGGTTCGCTTAAAGTATGTGTTCTGCAGTGTAGTGTTGTACTTTGGGATACACTGAGACCTTTCACTGCAATGCTAATATAAGGATAATTTGTGGACAGGGAAAGGCACCCAGCTCACGGACTGAAACAGGCTCCTTCTTAAGGCTGCATGCTCACTCTCTTGGCATTCACTCATTTAGCACCTGTCTGCATTCTCCCAGCAGTCCTGCTTTGCCTCCTCTTGTTTATTTGCACTTTGCTCTTTGAGACAGAGCTTAAAGGCTTACAGCACTGTTCTACTGCATTGCAGACTATGCAAAATGAAAGACAGGCAGTTTGCAATGCTTATCAGCAGTGGTCAGTCAGATTGGAAGACATGTTGCACTGTGGCACCATGCTATATCAGTCTTATCTCTACTGTGTACTAGCAGCTTATTTGGCGACAACATTGCCCATGCTTCAAACAAATGGCCATGTTTCAATATCTAAAGGCAATAGCTCTCAGTCAAGTCAAGGGAAATACCATCCAGTCAGGGGCTTTCCAGCAGAATAAAACAAGGATAGCCTCCAAAGTCAGTCAAGGAGCTTGGGCACTGTCTTTCAGCCACTTGGGAGGTGGTGGGGATTAAGTAGAAGGTGCGCAGCTAAATCTCAGGCAACACACCTCCCTCCCACCTGTCTGGGCCTACTCTGCCCTATTGTGTACTGTTTGATCCTGCAATGAGAGAAAGGGAGGGATTGAGTGAGATGGAAGTGGTGACACAGTTTTTAGAGCCGTTTCAGGTAGAGGATTAGATTCCTTACAGTGTGGAAACAGGCCCTTCAGCCTTGCCAGTCCACATCGACCCTCAGAAGAGTAACCCACCCAAACCCATTCCCTCTGACTAATGCACCTAACACTATGGACAATTGAGCATGGCCAATTCACCTGACCTGCACATCTTTGTGATTTGGGAGGAAATCGGAGCACCCGGAGGAAACCCATGCAGACACATGGGGAGAATGTGCAAACTCCACACAGACAGTCGCCTGAGGCTGGAATCCAACCTGGGACCCTGGTGCTGTGGGGCAGCAGTGCTAACCACTGAGCCACCGCGGATGGACAGTGATACTCCCAAGAACATTGAATATAGGAGTTAGGCCACTTTTGGAATATTGCATGCAGTTCTGGTCTTCTCCCTATCAGAAGTATGTTGTGAAACTTGAAAGGGTTAAGAAAGGAATTACAAGGATGCTGCCAGGGTTGGAGGATTTGAGCTATAAGGTGAGGCTGAATAGATTAGGACTGTTTTCCCTAAGGCGTCAGATGCTGAGGGTTGTCCTTATAGAGGTTTATAAAATCATCATAGGCATGGATAGGTTAACTAGAGAAGGTCTTTTCCCTGGGATGGGGGAGTCCAGACCTAGAGGGTATAGGTTTAGGGTGAGAGGGAAAAGATATAAAAGGGACCTAAGGGGCAAAGTTTTCATACAGAGGGTGGTGCGTAGGGTCTGTTTCTGTGCTGTACATCTCTGCGCAGAGAGATGCAGGGCTAGTGGTGTGAGAGTTGAGGGGTAGGAGCAAGTAAAGGAAGTCATTGCATGTAATAGCTGTGGAAAATGAGTCTTAGTGGGAGGTGGGTGCAGTAGCTGGGATAGAGTGAGTGTGAGGTACTGCAGGCGACTGACACTGCATTGACCCAGGTGCCAATTCAGACCAGTGTGGCTGGATCTGGTGTCATGCCCTCCTCCGCTGGTCCTGTGGGAGGAGGATGTCTCCTTCTCTATCCAGCAGGAGTTCCATTTCCATATCTGTGAAGTGGAGTGCCAATCTCCCCTTGTGTGCCATGTTGAGTGTGAATATCATGGACCTGCAGGACAGCTGTGGACTGACGGAGCCTGATCTGGTGCACAATGGTGGAAGTGCCAGGGGTCCTGGGAGATCTGGCAGTTGCAAATAATTCTGGCCCCAGCAAGTGGGAGAATCGAGCTAGCATTGGACAACAGGCACACCATAGGGATGTGTCTGATAGTTAATGAGATCAATTTCATACAATAGATGAGTAAACTTTCTAGGAGTTGTAAAGAGAAACCATTCATGAAACTCAGTGAAAGTGATATGTTTCAGCCCGTTATGCCTAAATATGGATTAAGACAAGGGATGTATATTCAAAAAACATTACCTACCTTCGAAGCAGGTAACATGCTGAGTCTGTTCAGGCTGTCTGAAAGTCCTGTTTTGTCTATCCAACCCTTTCTCCATAGCCTTCAAATTCTTCCTTTACAAGTAAATACCCGCTTGACTAAAAGGTGGGATTGATACTTAAAGCAACATAACTTTCCTAGTGTAGATTGTGCGTTTTAATGGAGGAGGTGCTAAGAGGGTCTGAGTGATTCTGACTTTCCCCACAGTGATTAACTGAGGAAGAGCTATGTTACCTGCTACACAGTGGCATGAAGTCCATCAAATAACTGGACAATTCTGCTAAAGGCCGTTAAAATTATGGAAGGCCTTGCCTCTGTGCCCTTGGTTCTTTCCTAGTTATTATATCACTCGGGTTGCAATCTGAATTCAAATGAGATTGTTCACCAGTGCCAACTTTTGGAGTGCTAAAGATACACTAAGTTTGAGATGATTCTGAGACAGTAATATGACAGAGCAATTCAGTTTTAATTACATTTCCACATTCCCCAACTTCAATTATATTGCAGAGCATATTCCAACAGTGAGCTTTTTGAAAAGAAAATAATTCCAATCCCACAATGTTTAAATTATCTGTAATTAGATGGATATAATCCAGGATGTCAGGACTGAATTTTCAAAACTTGTCACAATGGTTTAATCTCCATTCTCCTGGCTTTGTTCAGGAAAGGCGATGAGATCTTGCAATGGATTCCAGGTGACCAGACCTAATTTTTACCTACAGGGTTCCTAACAGTCTCATTAGTAGAACAGTACTACAATAAGGCCAACTCATTAAATAGAGTCATTTCTGAAAGGAAAATTCAAAAAGCAAAGGTCTCTTCTGCCATGATTTCTTACTGTACTCCAAAGGAGGAACTGCTAAGATTTACATCGATGCTGAAGCTTTCTGTGGTAACAAATTTCTACATGAGCTGGTGTCATGAATCATATTTCTGATTTTTGTAAATGCATGTAGAATACACATACAAATTAGCATAGAGAAAATCTTTCTCAAGATTTAACTATAAGTAAGAATTTAGAGATGATTTTCTGAGGAGTGACTCTGTGTGGGCCATCTCTGGACAGAATGAACCTGAACTGTAGCAGTCCTATCTTTGACAGTTACTCACATTCACAGCAGGATAAATGCCTTATACATTTATCCCAATGGAGCAATTATTTTCAGAGATACAACAAAAACAGTTCTCAGTATTTTCCCACATAGTGACAGTACAATAGAGTCCTTCACTGAATTGCCACTTTTGTTTGGAACAAGACTATTAACTTAAAATCATCCTCAATGGATTAATCACAAACAACAAACCCATTTTTTCAAACACAGTAGATGAATGATACCAATTAAAGCACTAAATGATCAAACCTTTCTCATGTATCTGGCACTATATCTGATTCTCTTATAAGTTAAATAGAAGATCTGTCATAAGTGCCCATTGTCTGTTGATCTTTGCTACTCAAACTTGTAACAACTTGTTCCTCTTCCCAACTTGCTAAATAAGCCTATTTAACTGAAACAGACAGAAATAAAAACCAAAGAGTATTCTGTAAAGATGCAAATAATTACAATGACAAATTAGAACAAATAAAGTCAAAACTGCAAACAGCTTTAAAAAAAATTCCTTTGACTAAGTGTAATCAACTGAACCTTATTATCTTTTTCATTATAATATGCAAATGCTGTTGCTTGAATATTTCATCACACAAAATATTCTCCTGCAATTTTACATCTGACCTCTATTTAATTAGTGTATATATTCTGCTGAACTCTGGTAAGTGCTATATCTTCCTATGTAAATGTCATACTATCATTTACAACCTCCATTTCACAATTTTAATCCTTTCACAGATAAATTTTTTTTACTTACCACCGTAATACCAATCCGTTGATTTCTGTACAGAAAAAGCATGTGTTAGAAAACAATAGCAGAATCAAATGGCTCCCTATACGTTGTACAAAATGAACAGCAACACTTTAATAAAAGTTGGAAAATGTGTTACCTAAAACTAATCATGTAATTTAGAATCTACTTCTCTGAATAAAATTATATCACACTTTTTAATAAAATGTTAAGCATAAACACAGCGCACAATCATTTTAAATTTAGCTTTATAGATGAAAAAAAAATTATCCTACTTACTGTTAATGGTAGAATTGCATGCCAGATCACACAAGTATAAATGAAAGCCAAAGCCCTTGCCATACTGACAGATATAATGGTTAGACCTGGGCTGTTTGCTGTTTGCCAGCAATGACAACCTTAATTATATGGTTAAAAAAAAGTATATTTACCAGAAGTCAATTTACTGGTGTATAGGCAGAGAGAAAAATGCTACCGAGATGTTGAATGTTGATTAATGTTTAACAGTTAACGACCCTGCACAGATAATTTCTAGTTTTTGTCCCTTTTCACAATCTGGTCAATATTCAGCAAGCTTGGTGCAGATAAGATAAACCAAGGTCTAGTTTTGTAGAATTACAATATTTCTTTAAAAATTTGTTTGCTTTATTTGTGGACATTTTTCCAAATCATCCACTTTTTTAAAATCAGTTTTGCACCACTGTTAAAGTAGCAGTCAAAAGAACTATAACTTCAATGCCTGAAAAAGAAGACATCAAAGCAATGTTTATTGTCACACCGATTGCAACAATTTAGGGTAATTTTGATAACAGAAATAATGGAGATCCAATAAAATTCGAAATGAAAGTCTTCAATAAGAAAATAATGTTATTTCAAAATATTTCCCATTTCCTATTTAATCACATGCTTTAGCTTCCATTATGCCCACAGCACCAAGACAGTCCTGGCCAGCATCACAAATGACAACATTTGTGGCAATGATTTTAATGTATTGTCTCTCCTTGCCATACTTGAGTCCTCTGTCACCTTCAATAGTTGAACATGTCAGTATTTTCCAAAGTACTTCCTTCTTGATACACTTTACTTAAATCGCATTTGTATCTGATGCAGGCTGAATTCTATCGTGTATATTTTGATATCCTGCTTGATCCTGAATCGAGCTTCAAACCTGCCACAGGTAGACCTAGGTACCTTATTCAAGCTCTGCATTATCTCTTGTCTCTGCCTTTAATTCATTCCCCTACCAACAAGGTTTTGTCACTTCCGAGCTCAATTATTCCTATCTTCTCACTGACCTTTCAAAGTTCACCCTCATTCTAATCTCATACTCATGCAAAACTGTCAGCTCATCCTTGATCTGAAAAATTCTATTTCTAATAGGAATTCCAGGCCTGTGTGGGAATTGCTCAGGAAGTTCTGATGGGCAACTCCATTGCTACCCATGATCTTCTATGAAAGTCTCAGACTGTGAGACAGCTTAGGAGACTTGGGATCGATTACTTGTACTCAACTGCGTAGTTACCAATTGTAAAAGCTGGTCTGACATGTGGGTAATTCCATACTGACTTCTGCCCAAGTAACCACCCAATTATCACGTCTGACCATTGACATGCCCTCTGTCCTGCCCCGACAGCCCAACCGCTTTCTTGACTCACTAAAACTCTCCCTGACCACTCAACTAACCCCACAACCCGAACTGACTGTTCCCGACTGCCTGATTACTCCACAATTTAACCGCCTCTCTGGTGATCTGACTAACCTGACTACCTCTTGCCACATCCCCTTCCCCAACAACTGAACTATCCCAAACCTGAACTGACTACCATCCCTAACAATACACCAACCGAGCCCAGCCTCCTGACGCTCCCCACCTCATGACCACTGATTACACCTCAACCTAACCTGATTACCTCCTTGACTTGACCTGATCTGACCTGACCAGCTACTGCCTGCGCACCTGGTTACTACCAGCCTAAGTACCCACTTGCCAACTGATCACCTCATCCAATTGCTCTCCTCATCCACCTACCCGTTCACCTACTCATCTGTCCACTCATTCATTCACTAATACTCATCAAAGGACTGGACCATAAATACAAACCAGAACATGGTGGTTTGTGGTGCATGAACAGAGTGTGTCCTGAGTCACCATGACTCCAATTGCTGGAGTTTAATGGGAGGTGCTGTTCTGTGGATGTCTTTAACAGCTGAGATGGGAAGACGCTGGGCTGTAATTCAGGTCAGGAAGATCTCTGTAGATAGCAGCTAGCGCTGCAGCATTGTCACTACATGGGACTTTAGGCCATGATTATTTATATTGAAAAGATAAGATTGGAAGAAGAGATTAATGTTTAAATTGTTGCTAAAGCTAGGTCAGTTTTCTTTGTCAGAAGTGCACTTCATTGTAATAAGAGATATTTCTTTTTTTAGTGTCAGAATGAGCAGTGTGTAATGGACTTAATGGCATTTCACTTGTCATACTTGGCGGTGTCTGGTATTAACTCTAGGTCCCTTTAGAGAATGGTATGATTATTTTATGAATGATATTATGATTATACCATTGGACTATACTTGCAATTCAGAGCTCTGGATTAATGATCTGGAGACATGGGTCCAAATTCCACTGTGACCTCTGGGGAATTTACATTTGGTTAATAAATAAATCTGGAATAAACAAGCAGTATCTGTGATGTAACTATGCAATTACCGCATTGCTGTAAAATCCCATCAGGTTCATGCCTGTTCATTATGATCAAAATCAACAAATCATATGTCACTCCAGAAATCCACTTTGAAAGGATCTAGCAAGAATTTCCCGGGCAATTAGTGATGAGCAACAAATACATCCCTTAAAAATGACACTTGTAGTTTTTCTTTTCCATATGATCACTGCTGGTACATCATGGTAGTTAAGATTAGAGTGGTGCTGGAAAGGTCCAACAGATCAGGCAGCATCTGAGGAGCAGGAAAATTGACACTTTTGGCAGGAGCCCTTACTTGTGACACAATGGTAATGTTTAGATTAGATTACCTACAGTGTGGAAACAGGCCCTTCAGCCCAACAAGTCCACACTGACCCTCCGAGGAGCAACCCACCCAGACCCATTCCCCTACACCTATCACTGTGGGCAATTTAGCATGGCCAATTCACCTAACCTGCACATCTTTGGACTGTGGGAGGAAACCGGAGCACCCGGAGGAAACCCACGCAGACAAGGGAAGAATGTGCAAACTCTACACAGACAGTTGCCTGAGGCGGGAATTGAACCCAGGTCTCTGGCGCTGTGAGGCAGCAGTGCTAGCCACTGTGCCAGCATGCTGCCCATGTTCTTACCTCTGATCCAGAAGGTCATGGTTCAAGTCCCACCTACTCTGGTGGTGTGTCATAACATATCTACATCAAGTAAATTGCCAATTCTACCAGTATATGGTACTGTTTGAAGTTGTACTCTGTGACCAAACCCACTCTGGCTTGACTTTGTTTTGGCTTGTCTAGTTCACAGTACTACAGAATTCACTATCATAGGATATCTACAGAAGAAGAACTTTTATTAAATAGCAAGGTTTATTTCATGATAGTAAGATGTACAACTACATTTGGTCAGGCATTTTAACTAGGACCTTAGGGAGACTGGTACAGATACATTACAGAACTGGTTCAAATGTGGAAGACAGAGGGTGGTGGTGGAGGGTTGTTTTTCAGACTGGAGGCCTGTGACCAGTGGAGTGCCACAAGGATTGGTGCTGGGTCCACTACTTTTCATCATTTATATAAGTGATTTGGATCTGAGCACAAGAGGTATAGTTAGTAAATTGCAGATTACACCAAAATTGAAGGTGTAGTGGACAGCGAAGAAAGTTCTCTCAGATTACAACAGGATCTTGACCAGATGGACCAATGGTCAGACAAATGGCAGATGGAGTTTAATTCAGATAAATGTGAGGTGCTGCATTTTGGGAAAGCAAATCTTAGCAGGACTTATACATTTAATGGTAAGGTCCTAGGGAGTGTTGCTGAACAAAGAGACCTTGGAGTGCAGGTTCATAGCTTCTTGAAAGTGGAGTCGCAGGTAGATAGGATAGTGAAGAAGGCGTTCGATACGTTTTTCTTTATTGGTCAGAGTATTGTGTACAGGAGTTGGGAGGTCATGTTGTGGCTGTACAGGACGTTGGTTAGGCCACTGTTAGAATATTGCAGGCAATTCTGGTCTCCTTCCTATCGGAAGGATGTTGTGAAACTTGAAAGGATTCAGCAAAGATTTACAATGATGTTACCAGGGTTGGAGGATTTGAGCTATAGAGAGGGGTTGAATAGACTGGGGCTGTTTTCCCTGGATCGTCGGAGGCTGAGGGGTGACCTTATAGAGGTTTATAAAATCATGAGGAGCATGGAGAGGACAAATAGACAAAATCTTTTCCCTGGGGTGGAGAAGTCCAGAACTAGAGGGCATAGGATTAGGGTGAGAGGGGAAAGATATAAAAGAGACCTAAGGGGCAACTTTTTCACACAGAGGGTGGTGTGTGTATGGAATGAGCTGCCAGAGGAAGTGGTGGAGGCTGGTACAATTGCAACATTTAAAAGGCATCTGGATGGGTATATGAACAGGAAGAGTTTGGAGGGATGTGGGCCAGGTGCTGGTAGGTGAGATTAGACTGGGTTGGGATATCAGGTTGGACCGAAGGGTCGGTTTCTAGGCTGTACATGTCTATGACTCTATGACTCTATCTGTTCCTTCTGAAAACCAGATCAGATATCTCTGCGCCCGCCCATCTATTTTGTGAGGTTAGAATTCTCTTTTACACATCCTTGTTTTCCCTTTCTGGTATGTGCACTTTTCTCTAAAGTTTAACCATTTTCCGTTGGGATCTCTAACTTTACCTATGGACCTTTACTTGCTCCTGACAGAGCTTCTTGCATTCAAGTTACTGACTTTCTATGTGTAGCAATGATCCTGGAGAAATTGAATCACTGCCCACCTCCCAAACTGTATGCTATTAAATGTTACCCTCTGCAATTCTATCTTTCAGAAAGCAAGCTTGGCTGAAGTGATTTAAGGTCTGAAGCAACCATATAGATCCCCATTTGTAATGGGCTCAGCAAGAATGTCAGAGTATCTCAAAAAAACCTGCTTGAGACATATTTTTGAGACTGACCACCCAAAATCCACCAGCATTAGTTGTGGTGTGATCAGGCTGGTGCAAATTGTATTGCAATAACATAATACCAAATATTGATCAAAGATACTAAAAAGCACTATGTCACAGCACTATTTTAAATAAAAGCAAGGGTCCTTTGCTCAGTGCCCTGGCCAATATTAGTCAAGTAACAAATAACACTGAAAAGTGCGAAGGAGAAATACATTTCCTTAGGCTTCAATTTTGCAATAAATGATGTGGTTCCCCAGTTTAGCCAAAACAATGCCAGAGGCCCAAACCTGGATGTTCATCCCCAGATCCTGGATCCTACCGTTGTTATAGAGGAGGAATAACAGCATAGAGGCAACTGTACATGTTAAACTTCAAACCTGTCAATCGGATCCAACTTTTGTTAGTGCATTTCCAAAACCTGAACTGTGCACTTTCAGCATATTAGGAAGTCCCGGTTTATAATGGTCCATTGGAGAGTCTGGAAAGTCTCTTTTTTTGAAGAGGTAAGGTACCCTTTTGGATTTAGTTACATGGAGAAAGTGAGCACTGCAGATGCTGGAGCAGAGTTGAGAGTGTGGTGCTGGAAAAGCACAGCAGGTCAGAGAGCATCCGAGGAGCAGGAGAATCGACGTTTTGGACCTCAGTCCTTCATCAGGATAGAGTTACATGACAATTTTGGGATTGGCCAAATGTGCTGTTGGAGCATTAGGTTTTAAATAGGTATGACCAACCTCGTTGGAACTGTCAAGGGAGCTATTGAGAGTGGAACATAAGACTTAAGAATAGGAGTAGGCTAATCAGCCCTTCAAGCCTCCTTTAACATTCAATAAGATCATGGATTGTCTAGTGCGGTCCCAACTTTAGTTTCTTATCTGCTGCCTATGACCCTTGTCTCTTGTGTGTATTTAAAAAATTACCTATGAATTCAATAATACACCCCATACTGTTCTCTGGGCATAAGAATTTAACAGACTAATGAGCCTCTGAAAGGAAACCAAAATCTCATCTCTGAGATCTCCTGTCCCTAAACTGTGTTCCATAGTTTAAGTCAGGCATGGTCAGGGCAGGAAAGATGAAATGCAAGGTGGATGTTTTCCCTGATTGGAGATTCCAGAAGCAGAGGACCCAGTTTAAAAATATAGGTAGCTGAAAATGTGTTGCTGGTTAAAGCACAGCAGGTTAGGCAGCATCCAAGGAACAGGAAATTTGATGTTTCGGGCATAAGCCCTTCATCAGGAATGAGGTATATAGGTAAACCATTTAGATCTGAGATAAATAAACATTGCTTCACTCAAAGGATAGTGAACCTGTGGAACTCTGTACAACAGAAAGCTCTCCAGGCCAGGTAACTGAATGCATTCAAGAAAGAGATAAATATGTATTTAGATTTTAAAGGTATCAAAGGTAAGGTGAGAAAGCGAGAGTATGGATTGAGATAAAGGATCAGACTGAATTTATTCAAATGAGAGAGCATCCTTTTGGTAGCCACTCTATGCAGAAACATATGTGTTTCTCATTATTTTTGGGATGTGGGTATCTTTACCAAGTTGTTGCTTAACTCTAATTGACCTTGTACTGAGTATCTTGCTGGGACATTTCAGAGGAACATTTAGTAGTTAACCACATTGCTATGGATCTGGTATCCCCCAACCACACACACACACACACACACACACACACACACACACACACACACACACACACACACACACACACACACAGCTGAAACGTTGGCTTCTGCACCTCCTGATACTGCCTGGCTTGCTGTGTTCTTCCAGCCTCCTACTTGTCTACCGCACTAAGGATTAGAGATATCTTTAGGATGGCAGAACATTAATGAACCAGTTAGATTTTTATGAGAAAGGCTGGTGGTCACTATTACTGACATTAGCTTTTAATTTCAAACTTAATACTTGAATGCAAGTCCCATTAGATGCTGTGGTAAGATTTGAACCAGTGGTCCCTAATGGATTAGCCTGGTCCTCTGGATGACTAATTCAGGAACATTACCTTTACACCATTGCCTCCATGATGTGTCAATTGGCCTGGTAGTCTTTGTAAAATTAAATGAATATAGGCACAACTAATTCCATCTTTCTTCATAATATAAGCCCTTCATCCTAGAAATGAGTTCAGAGAACTCTGCATTATTCCCAATGCAATTACGTTTTCTCAAATAAGTTCAAAGAACTATACTCTAGATGTGTTTTCAAAAAGACCCTGTAGATCTGAAGTAAAAACCTTTTTCCTTATATATTACATTCCTCTTTTGATAAGTGCTAACATTTCATTTGTTTTTTTAAAAATAAATTTATAATTCATGTTCTAGGATACTAGATCCCTGTGCACCATTGAGTTCTATGAGTAGCTTGAAGGGAGCTGTGAAGAAAATTTTAAACTTTAAACCATTAAGCATTTAAATCATGTGCACAATAAATATTTGGAGGAAAATAAATTATCTGCACTGTTCTAAAAATTAGTGCTTGCTCTTTCAAGGTACTGCTACCATCAGCCTCAGGGCTATAATGATATTTCTGCAAAGGTTGATTTCACAACCTATCATTAACGAAGTGGGGGTGCTAATGTGAGAATTATCTTTGCTGGATTTTCTAGAAGATCAGTCATACTGCATGAACTGGTCAATAATTTGAAAGACCGTGACCATATTCTTGCTCCACAATCAGATATTGATATTATATAGATCTAAACATGTCCAACTAGAAATTTGATTAAGAAGTTTCATTCACAGCTCTAAGTGTTGATAAGGTTTTTAAAGTTAAATATAGTGAATAGTTTTCTTTTTAATTAATGAAATGACTTTTAAAAATAACAAATTCATCAATAAATGATGAAGAAATTTGCGTCATCTCAAGCAACAGGAATGGGCGAGAAAGGAATCCCATGACAGGCAGCATGGTCTAAAGGAGCAGGTGACAGCAGGTCCCTGAGACAAGCAGTCAGCAACACGCAGAGGAGCAGCTGAGAAGATGCAAGATAGGTTGTCTACAGCACCTATTGGCAAGAGGAAGACATCAAGATAGTCAGCCAGCATCACCTAGATTAGTAAGAGAGGAAAGGACCCAAGTCAAGGAATCCGTTACAGAACTAGTTCAGGAATTGATTGCTGACTAAATATACTTTCTGCCTTCTCATTTTCAATTTAAAGTCTATAGTCTGAAAGTAGGCTTGAAGCATGGCAGGACAGCTCATGTGTGAAATACCCATCCTGTATCTATTCTGGAGTTGTGTAATCTTTATGTTGCCAAATGATAACGTGTGGGAAATGTTTCCTGCTGTTAAAACTTGAGATCTGGATTTTGGAACTCAGGTCGTAGCTAGATCCATGCTGCATCCACAAAGCAAATTACAACGTGGATAGCACTGTCAAGACTGTATCTTTTTATTTTACTTTACTTTTGATTGCGAATTGAAGTGGGAATAGATTGTTTTAAAATCAAAGTCTGTGGAAGGAATTGCTGTACTTCTGAAAACAGGTTACTGGTGTGAGCTGTGTTTACACTGTTGTTTTGTTCAAGCAGTCGGGGAGGTGAGATAACAAAGCACAGCACTGTGGGGTCTATTGTGTGTCCAGTGAGATTTGGCCAGCAACAGATAGCTGATTGGTTTGTGCAGTTTTGACTAGTTATGGAAGCAAAAGGTCATTGGCCTGACAATATCTATTTGATTGGTTCCTGAGCAGCCGAACAGCTTGTGAATTTGAATGATGCAATGGGAAAAGCATCAGAACCTCTGAAAGAACAGGTGCTGTGCCTCTCCCTGAAATCTGCAGATAACCAGTTATTTTCACCATGCAATTGCTGTAAGCAGTTGCCTTTAAACAGTAACTTAGAGACTTTGTATTGTGTATAGAAATCACCTGGTGCCTCCTGTGAAAAAGTGAAAGAAGCTGCAAAAGAGATTGAGTCTTGTGTCATCTGAAACTTTGGAATTCTCTTCTTTAAGAATCACCTCTGGGACATGTCATATGTCCTCATATCTCTTTCTGTGAGTTGAGGTTAAATTCTGCCTTATAATGCTGCTGTGAAACATGGTGGAACACTTCACCATGTTAAAGATGCTACATAAATTGCTGTTGCTTTTATAGTTTATTCAGCTTTTCAAACATTCTGATTTCACTGATGGTGCTCCATAATTTTCTTTCACCTTCTTTTCCTTTTATCCAGATTTGTGTATTTGTTTTATACAGGCCTTCAAACCAAAAAGGAAAAAAGAAACTCTGAGAAAAGAAGGTCATGATTTTCTTTTAAAGATTGCGAGTCTTTTGCTGCAGGAAGAACTGAAAAAGATATTTTTAATTTGAAATTGGATGAATCCAGGTTTCCATGACAACTATGACAAACAAATTGTACAACTGCATTATGCTCATTATATTAGGCATGCATGCATGAATATCTTTGACCAAATTATTGTCTCAATGATTTAATTGGAAGTCACAACACAGAATAGGTGGTAAATTTGCAGTGATGGAGCAACACACTCCTTGTGTGATCTGGGACTGTGATCTCCGAGGGAATGGTTCTTGAAGGAGAGAACAGTACCTCTGTTAGGTCGTGCACTATGTGATTACATACAAGTAATTGTGCATGTGTGACAATGCAGCACTCAAAAAGATCAAATCTTCAACCTTGTTTTGAGTGACCTCTGGTACTCCATTAGTTACTCAGTTCACGAGGACATCCATTTACGATCATAATGAAGGCAGACTGGATGTAATCAGGAGTGGGATGTTCAGTTCTGAAATCTATTGTTACTGAATTACTACCTCTTTCCCGTTGTATTTCAAAAATCTAGTCCTGATATAAAATGGTATACAGGAGGTTACTGAGCCCATTATACAAACATCCTCATGACCATACGTTTCAGGACCACGAATAGGCCATTCAATAAAATCATAGTTGATTTGATTCCAACTGCAAATCCACATAGCCACTTACTCCTGATATGCTTCCAATCTGTTGCTTGGAATCTATCAACTTCTGTCTTAAAATTCTCAAGGATCATGCTTCCACCATCTTTTCAGCGAGAGAGTGCCAATGATTCATAACATTATGATAAAAATTTCATGTCATCTCTGTTTTAAATGGGTGGCACTTGATTTTTAAACAGTATCCCCAGTTCTAGATTCTCGCATAAGAGTAATCTTCCTGCCCATATTTGTCCATTCAAGACCCCTCGGGATTTTATATGTTTCAATCAAGTCTTTCTTACTGTTCCAAATTCCAGTCCAACCCTTCCTCATAATACAACCAGCCCATTTCAGATACTAGTCCGACAATCATTATGTGCACTGCTTCCAACATATCCTTCTTTAAGTAAGATGACCAGTACAGTACATAGTACTCAAGATGTGATCTCATCAGTGCCTTCTAAAGCAGCAGGATAACTTCCCTACTTTTGTATTCAATTCCCCTCATGATAAACGATAATGTTCTGTTAGCTTTCCTAATTGCTTGCTGTACCTGCAGAAACCTTTTATAATTCATGCACAAGGACAACCGGATCCCTCTGAGTCTCAGATCTCTCACCATTTCGATAATATGTTTTTTTTATTCTTCCTGTCAAAAGGAGATTTTCACACTTTCCCACATTATACACCATTTGTCACATGTTGCCTATTCACTGAACCTATTAATATGTTTTTGTAACCTTCCCATGTCTTCTTCACAATTTGCTTTCTGAATGATATTTGTGTCTATGCTAGTCCTCTCACAGAGCTATGCAGTGAGTCCCATTCCACCACCTCTTCCGTATTGATTATTTCCTTTTCAAATATTTGTCCAATTGTTCAACTATTTTTTTTATAAGATATCACCAATTGTGTTCCTGATTGTGTTTCAGTTGTAGCATGCCATGATCTTATAATTTCCTGCATGAAAGGAAAATCCTAATCTCTGACATCAATCTTCTGATGATTATTTTAAATTGGTGTCCTGTATTTATGAATTCATCAGTGAAAGTTGTATTTATTGATTTACTTTCTTAAAACTTTTCACAATTTTGAAGATAAGCATCCCTGACTTGTTTTTCTGAAAAAACCTCACTGTTTCTCAAATCTCTCTTCTTGACAAACATTTCCTTCTAAAATATCATTTGCAGCATTATCCCCCTAGCCTTGACATCTTCCTGAAAAGATTTTCAAACCTGGACATTATACTAGACAAAGCAGTACTAAATCAGAGCAATTCAGGTCATAGGAGATAAATGAATTGGCAAATATATTCAAATAAATACAATTGTCCATGTACAACCAAAAAATAATCGCATCAATTCTGCCATGTAATCCATAGTTACACAGGAATTGAAACATTTTAGGGAAACACTCAAGTAAATCACAATCAGTCAGCATTACCATTGCACAACAGCAGAGATTATTGACTACTGGTCACTCCTTAGGTCTCATTTGAGGCAATTAACAACTTGACATGGAATGTTCTATATTACCCAAGGAGCAGGAAAATCGACATTTCAGACATGAGCCCTCAGGAGCTCCTCAGTTGCTGCCTGACCTGCTGTGCTTTTCCAGAATCACTCTAATCTTTATTCTAGTCTCCAGCATCTGCAGTCCTCACTTTTGCCTCTGTTCTATCAAGCCACTTTATTTAGCAGCAGTGCCAATATTTTTGAGACCAGACAACAACCTAATCACCAAAATACAGCAAAATAAAAAAACACAGAATATGTTGGAGAAACTAAGCAGGTCTGGCAGCATCAGTGGAGAGGAAAAAAGTTCTCATTTTTAAGTTTGGTGTGACTCTTTTCAGATTTTCTGAAAACCATAGCAAGAAAATCTAGCCTTCAGATTTACAGTAGAGGAGCTTTAGAATACAACATAACTTATAGGGACAGAATAAAGTTTTGTTGTCAGAGCAAGACATATAGCTATTACTGTAACACCAAGGCATATAACTCTTTAAGCTAAATGCTAAAATCTAACCTTTAGTACAATTCTTGTTTATTCTAGTAGCACTGAATAATAGGTGTGTTTTTCATGAAGTCAAAAATCACTTTGATCTCTCTGATATGAACTAAGTTCTGAATTGTTACAGCTACTAGTCTGCATTCTCTTCCAAAGTATCGCGCCTCAATCTATTGGATTTGGTCAAATTTTTTCTTCTTCAAAGGTTTTACAGGAGGAAAATCAGGAATAAATTGATGTGGCTTGAGGTGTCATTTCAGAATTATATGGGATAACCAACTGTGGCTCTGAGTATTTAATAACATTCCTGTAAGAGAAAGGGGGGAAAGGGTTATTGAAAGGAAGGAATTTAGAACAATAATCAGCACTGGCGGGGGGGGCGGGAATGTACTGAACAAACTATTGGGATTGAAGGCAGACAAGTTCTGATGGCATACATCCTAGGGCCTTAAAGGAAGTGGCAGCAGAGATAATTGATCCTCTAGTTGTTAAACTTCAAAATTCCCTCGATGCAGGAAATGTTCCAGTGGATTGGTAAAATGCTAATATAATGCCCTTCTTCAAAAAGTGAGGGGGGGGTGGCGGGGGGGAGTAGATAGTAAAAAAACTATAGACCAGTTAGTTTAACATCTGACATTGGGAAATGATTAGAAACCATTATTAATGAAGTAATAACAGGACATTTGGAAAGTCAATGCACAATCCATCAGTGTTGACATGGTTTTATGAAGGGTGAGTCATGTTTGCCTAATTTTCTAGATCGTTGAAAACATAACAAGCAAAGTGGACAATGGGATCCTATAGATGTAGTTGTAATATATTTGGACTTTTAGAAAGCATTTGATAAGGTGCTATACAAAAGGTTAATATCATGGGGATATTAACCTTTTGTATAAAGATCACATGGTGTTAGGGGTAATTTATTCACTCAGTGAGAGGATTGGTTAACCAGCAGAAACCAGAGATAAATGGGTCTTTTCTGGTAGGCAAGATGTAATCAATAGTGTGTCACAGGGTTCAGTCCTTAGGCCCCAACTACTTACAGGAAAATCGACGTTTTGGGCAAAAATCCTTCATCAGGAAATGACAATTTTCCTGCTCCTTGGATGCTTGCTGACCTACTGTGCTTTTCCAGCACCACTCTAATCTTGACTCTAACCTCCAACATCTTCAGTACCGACTTTCACCCAACTATTTATAATCTATATTAATGACTTGGATACAGGGATAGTAAGTATTATAGTCAAATTTGCAGATGACACTAAATTAAATAGGAAAGTAAGTTTTAATAAAGATATAAGAAATTTACAAATGAATATGGATACATCAGAAGAATGGGCCAAGATTTGATGAATGGAGTTTAATGTGGATAAATGTGAGGTTATTCATTTTTGTGGGAAGACTAGAAAGGCAATTATGATCTAAATGGAGAGAAACCTAGAATGCTTCAGTTCAGAGGATTTGAGTGTCCTCATGCATGAATCACAGAAAACTGGTATGCAGGCACACCAGGTAATAAGGCGGAGGTAGGTACTGCAGATGCTGGAGATTGGAGTCAAGATTAGAGTGGTGCTGGAAAAGCACAGCATGTCAGGCAGCAAATGAGGAGCAGGGAAATCAATGCTTCGGGCAAAAGCCCAATTCCTGATGAAGGGCTTTTGCCCGAAACATTGATTTTCCTGCTCCTCAGATGCTTCCTGACCTGCTGAGCTTTTCCAGCACCACTCTAATCTTGACACCAGGAAGGTAAGTGGAATTTTGGCATTTATTGCGAAAGTGATGCTGTATAAAAGTAGGGAAGTGTTGCTACAACTGTACAAGACATTAGTGATAGGGTGCCTAGTATATTGCATAGCCGAAAATGAATTCAGATTTCTCCAGTTTCCTCATTTCCCCTCCCCCCACCTTGTCTCAGTCGGTTCCCTCAACTCAGCACCGCCCTCCTAACCTGCAATCTCCTTCCTGACCTCTCCGCCCCCACCCCACTCCGGCCTATCACCCTCACCTTGACCTCCTTCCACCTATCCCACCTCCATCGCCCCTTCCCCAAGTCCCTCCTCCCTACCTTTTAGCTTAGCCTGCTTGGCTACTCTCTCTCATTCCTGATGAAGGGCTTATGCTCGAAACGTCGAATTCCCTATTCCTGAGATGCTGCCTGACCTGCTGTGCTTTGACCAGCAACACATTTTCGGCTGTGATCTCCAGCATCTGCAGACCTCATTTTTTACTAGTATATTGCATACTCCCTTAATTGAGGAGGATTGTAGTTGCATTGAAGGCAGTTTAGAAATGATTTATTAAATTGATTTTTGAGGTGAGGGGTTTGCCTTATGAAGAGAGATTGAGCAATTTAGGCCTATACTCTCTGGAGTTTAGGAGAATGAAAGGAGATGTAATGGAGATATTCAAATGTTAAAGGGGATTGACAAAGTTGAAGGAGAGCGATTATTTCCTCCTGTGGAGCAATCTAGAATAAGAAACCACAGATTTAAGTCAGAGATGTGGAGAAATAACTAGTCTCAAAGGGTTGTGGATCTGTAAAATCCATTACCCCAGCATGCAGTGGATGATGGGACATTAAGTAATTTGAAGTCAAAGAGAGACAGGTAATTCTGGAGCAGTAGGCTGAGGAGTTATGGAGAATGTGCAGAAAAGTGACAATCAGTTTGAGATGAGATGAGAATGATCACATTGGATGGTGATGTAGACTCGAGGCACTGAATTGCCTACTTGTGTTCCTATAACAATACTGAGAAAACAACAACGTGGAATTCTCTATGACAGCATTGCACATATTTCTGTGAAAATACTTCACTCAGATCGAAAGAAACAAATTCAATACAATGCAACACAGGAACGTCCTTCAGCCTGCCAATGGTCGTTTCTAATCCTAATTTAGACCAGGTACATATTGCGCATACACAGTTTCAATCCTTCTGTTCACCTCCTATTTATGTGTGATTCAAGATTCACCTTAAACATTATCTATCCCCATCACTAAAACCCACTCGACCAGGCAACACCCTGGTAAACCTTCTCTCCACTACCTCCAAAGCATCCACTTAGTCCTTCTGATAGTTAGGCGAGCAGAACTATGTGCAATATTCCAAATGTGGCCTAACTAAAGTTTTGTAAAGCTGTAGTGTCTTGCTTTGAGTCACCCCTACAGTATTGACAGAAATTGTGTACCAGAATAGCTGGGAAAAGGAGAAACTGTTTTTTGGAAATAATACAACTTTTACAAACTGAACTTTTGGACTGAATTGCTTTAAATAAATAAACCTTTTCTCTTCATCTAATTATAATAAAACTGATAAGTCTAAAATGTGCTGTTTGACTTTTGGCATCCTACTTCTTATACAGCTTTCCCTTGACACTGAGGCATGGATCAGCACAGCCATTTAAATATTTCTTAATTTGTCTATCTTCCTTCATAAACAACCCATTTATAGGGTACCCATGCAAGTAAACATAGATCTCAAAGACACAGAGAGGCAGATTGCCACCAATACCACCTTAGAAATAACCTGATGGAATAAATTACTAGCCCTTTATGGAATTCGCCTAACTTTCTGATGATTCATAACAATAGAAACTGAGACAAATTCTATGAATGACAGATAATATCTATCAAACTAACAGTCAGACAGTGAAGGTGAAACTTTACCTCAGATATTCTTTGAAAGGACAACTGCAAATGCTGGCCAACAATGGCACGAAAGTCATGCCTGGCATTTTTGATTCTGACCTCTTTGTCTAAAGCCATATCAACCAATTCTGTCATTAACCTCTGTCACTGACACAATGGAATGCAAATCCAGAGATGCTATGTAACAAGCTAAATTAACATCCGTTACATGATCACACCAGAAAGGAAATGATCCCTTTTAATCAGTAATTTAAACTTCTTAAACCTCTTAAAACTTTGTAACTTAATAAATCTATTGACTATGCATCATAGCTTGTATTAATGTGGAGGGAATTTTAATTAAAGTATTTAACCAAACTTAAAACAAAATTTTGAATGACAAAATTAATTTTTCCATTGTTTATTGGTTGGTATTTATAACTATGTTGTTAGCTAATGCTGCCAAGATTCAGCTTTGCAATAATTTAAAAAGTACTCATTTGAGGAGCAACAAGTAGAGTTGTATTTAATTAGTAATATACAGTCAAATTGTAAATTATTGCATATACAGATTATACAGGCATTATTTCCCGCTCGGGAAGTCTGTAGTTCTGCTTTGTCAACTAAAACAAGAAGCAACAGAATGAGCATTCAGCTTTGAGAGTTAGATTTTTTACTATGCAAGTTCAAACCAAAGACACTTTACAAATGCAATCACTGAGATTGTGACACAGACCGTTATATTTCTCAGTTTATGAAAGAATGATGTGACAGGAATGCAAAATTAACGATAATTATTAATAAGAATTGTTATTAAGATGTTACATATGATCCCATTGTTGCTAAAACTGAGGTAATAACATATTTGAAAATCCTTTATGTGGCATTCTAGAAATAATGGATGTGTTAAATAGTAATGTCAAGCATCTTTTCATATTCCACTACAATCCCACATGGTCAACAACTGCACTTAAGTGGCTCGTGACTTAATCCATTTAAGGAACTTGGTGACACGAACATAAACACCAGGTTTATTTATCACCCCACAGCGATCTCCC
This sequence comes from Hemiscyllium ocellatum, assembly GCF_020745735.1. Classification (NCBI taxonomy): domain Eukaryota; kingdom Metazoa; phylum Chordata; class Chondrichthyes; order Orectolobiformes; family Hemiscylliidae; genus Hemiscyllium; species Hemiscyllium ocellatum. The sequence continues at coordinate 38,945,527 of NC_083422.1, read as the reverse complement.
CAGCTCACTATTCCATAGATCTGGTAACGTCCATCCTTCACACAAGTCAGTGGTCCTCCAGAATCGCCCTGAACATGAAACAAAGATATGTCATTTTTACAAGATATCACTGATTCCATACTGGCCAACAAAGATTCTCATTTGGTCATCAACTGATCCCACAATATTATCTGACAACCCGTTGACTTCATCACCTCTGACCTTGATCTCTTTCTGGATCCCTGTGATCAGCCTTGACCTTCTAAGTCATGTTGCACTATGACATCATCACCTCACCCACTCCCCATCTCTAGTTGTGAGAAACTTAGCTGCTGCTGAACTGTGACTTCTGAAGTATATTCAATCCAACAGGGAGTAAGCCTATCTTCCAATTCCAGGTGAGAAACCCACTTACAAAACACGTGGTCCCTACAGTATCGAGGGCCAGAACTTTGTTTCCTCACTTGGAAATTCTGCCCAAATAAAGATTAGGTGCATAAAGTTCCCAACTCTCCTTTCCTCTGAGCCAGTTCTCTGCTGTTTCTGCAGTTTACCAACCTCATTAACTATGCTATGTGCATTTCAAACCCAATGTACACTGCCTAGTATTTGCCTTCTGAGGGCTCGTGCTCTTTGTCTATCCCAATCCTCTGTGCCTCTTATTACTTCTCGCTACTATTTCATCCTTTGCCAACTCTGCTTGTATTCTATTGTCCCATAGCACTAACTAACTTCCCTTTGAGGATATTTGTCCCAGCGTGGCTGAGATGCACACTGCTTGGAACTTCATGTCCCAAAAACCTGAAGCCTGCCCTTTGAACATTGTGTCTCCAGCAATGTATTAATCTGCCTTCATGGAGATTGACCTTAGTCACAAATCACCAAATAGGGCAAATAAATTCCACTATCCACCAAATCCTTATAGCAAACCTGACATGAATCCACACTGCCATCCAGGTTTCCTGCACAAAACATGCTGTCATTGATAGCGTTTCCATAGGAACGAGGGTCCTTACATCGCTTGTCAGATATCAGTCTCACATTCGTATGCAATAACTGATTGGATGATGCCTCTGTACAATTTTTAATAAACAGAAAATAATGTGACGATTTTGTTGCCTATTATCAAAATAATGCTTCAACTTAAAGAAAAATATGATTATAAAATTATCCAAATTAATAGGAGCACCTGATTCTGTCTGACCCCATCCTGAAATGTGACATTCAGTTCCGGGCTGGAAATCAGCATCTGGTAAGCAGGCAGTTTTTACATACTTTGTTTCCTTGGCACAGTGACTGTTGACTTGCTTGATTTTCACCAAAGCTGGAATGCAAATTTTGTTTACATTAGAACTTGCTGAGGCACCAAGAGACTAAAACAAAGGATCAGCAAAGGATGGCAAGGTTAGGAACTGTTCAGAGTGGGGGAAGAGACAATGGTGGCAGGAATATGTTAAGAAGCTGTGGCAAGGGAAAAGGTTGAGATTCTGAAGGGAGATTAGAGAGAGTAAGGCAGAAATTTACAAAGGAGGTCCTCAAGGGTAGTTATATCTGGATTACTCCCAGTGCTACGAGCTAGTGAGGGCAGGAATAGGAGAATAGAGCAGATGAATGCATGGCTGAGGAGCTGGTGTATGGGATTCACATTTTTGGATCATTGGAATCTCTTTTGGGATAGTAGTGAGCTGTACAAGAAGGACGGATTGCACCTAAATTGGAAGGGGACTAATATACTGGCAGGGAAATTTGCTAGAACTGTTTGGGATGATTTAAACTAGTAAAGGGGGGTGGGGTGGAACCCAGGAAGATAGTGAGGAAAGAAATCAATCTGAGATGGGTGCAGCTGACAACAGAAGTGAGTCAAACAATCAGGGCAGGCAGGGACAAGGTAGGACTAATAAATTAAACTGCATTTATTTCAATGCAAGGGGCCTAACAGGGAAGGCAGATGAACTCAGGGCATGGGTAGGAACATGGGACTGGGATATCAAAGCAATTAAGGAAACATGGCTCAGGGATGGGCAGGACTGGCAGCTTAATGTTCCAGGATAAAAATACTACAGGAAGGATAGAAAGGGAGGCAAGAGAGGAGGGGGAGTGGCATTTTTGATAAGGGATAGCATTACAGCTGTGCTGAGGGAGGATATTCCTGGAAATGCGTCCAGGGAAGCTATTTGGGTGGAACTGAGAAATATCGTATTATTGTATTATAGACTCCCCCCAATAGTCAGAGAGAAATTGAGAAATACATTTGTAAGGAGATCTCAGCTATCTGTAAGAATAATAGGGCAGTTATGGTAGGGGATTTTAACTTTCCAAACATTGACTGGGACTGCCATAGTGTGAAAGGTTAGATGGAGAGGAATTTCTTAAGTGCGTACAAGACAATTTTCTGATTCAGTATGTGGATGTACCTACTAGAGATGTTAGTAGGGGAGCACTTTGGGGCCAGTGACCATAATTCTATTCGTTTTAAAATAGTGATGGAAAAGGATAGACCAGATCTAAAAGTTGAAGTTCTAAATTAGAGAAAGGCCATTTTTGACGGTATTAGGCAAGAATTTTCAAAAGCTGATTGGAGGCAGACGTTCGCAGGTAAAGAGACGGCTGGAAAATGGGAAGCCTTCAGAAATGAGATAACAAGAATCCAGAGAAAGTATAGTCCTGTCAGGGTGAAAGGGGAAGGCTGGTAGGTATAGGGAATGCTGGATGACTAAAGAAATTGAGGGTTTGCTTAAGAAAAAGAAGGAAGCATATGTCGGGTATAGACAGGATAGATCGAGTGAATCCTTAGTCCAGTATAAAGAAAGTAGGAGTATACTTAAGAGGAAAATCAGGAGGGCAAAACGGGGACATGAGATAGCTTTGGCAAAAAGAATTAAGGAGAATCCAAAGGGTTTTTACAAATATATTAAGGACAAATGGGTAACTAGGGAGAGAATAGGGCCCCTCAAAGATCAGCAAGGTGGCCTTTGTATGGAGCCACAGAAAATGGGGGAGATACTAAATGAATATTTTGCATCAGTATTTACTGTGGAAAAGGATATGGAAGATATAGACTGTAGGGAACTAGATGGTGACATCCTGCAAAGTGTCTAGAATACAGAGGAGGAAGTGCTGGATGTCTTGAAACAGTTGAAAGTAGATAAATCCCCAGGACCTGATCAGGTGTACCCTAGAAATCTGTGGGAAGCTAAAGAAATGATTGCTGGGCCTCTTGCTGAGATATTTGTATCATCGATAGTCACAGGTGAGGTGCCAGAAGACTGGAGGTTGGCAAACGTGGTGCCATTGTTTAAGAAAGGCATAAAGCCAAGGAACCATAGACCATGTATCTGACCTCAGTGGTGGACAAGTTGTTGGAGGGAATCCTGAGGGACAGGATGTACATGTTTTTGGAAAGGCAGGGACTGATTCGGGATAGTCAACATGGCTTTGTGCTTGGGAAATCATGTCTCACAAACTTGATTGAGTTTTTTGAAGAAGTAACAAAGAAGATCGATGAGGGCAGAGCAGTAGATGTGATCTATATGGACTTCAGTAAGGCGTTCGACAAGGTTCCCCATGGGAGACCAATTAGCAAGGTTAGATCTCATGGAATACAAGGAGAACTAGCCATTTGGATACAGAACTGGCTCAAAGGTAGAAGACAGAGGGTGATGGTGGAGGGTTGTTTTTCAGACTGGAGGCCTGTGACCAGTCGAGTGCCACAAGGATCGGTGCTGGGCCTTCTACTTTTTGTCATTTACATAAATGATTTGGATGCGAGCATAAGAGATACAGTTAGTAAGTTTGCAGATGACACCAAAATTGAATGTGTAGTGGATAACAAAGAGGGTTACCTCATATTACAACAGGATGTGGACCAGATGGGCCAATGGGCTGAGAAGTAGCAGGTGGAGTTTAATTCAGATAAATGTGAGGTGCTGCATTTTGGGAAAGCAAATCTTAGCAGGACTTATACACTTAATGGTAAGGTCCTAGAGGGTGTTGCTGAACAAAGAGACTTTGGAGTACAGGTTCATAGCTTATTGAAAGTGGAGTCGCAGGTAGATAGGATAGTGAAGAAGACGTTTGGTTTGCTTTCCTTTATTGGTCAGAGCATTGAGTACAGGAGTTGGGAGGTCATGTTGCGGCTGTACAGGACATTGGTTAGCCCACTGTTGGAATATTGCATGCAATTCTGGTCTCCTTCCTATCGGAAAGATGTTGTGAAACTTGAAAGGGTTCAGAAAAGATTTACAAGAATGTTACCAGGGCTGGAGGATCTGAGCTACAGGGAGAGGCTGAACAGGCTGGGGCTGCTTTCCCTGGAGCGTCGGAAGCTGAGGGGTGACCTTACTGATGTTTACAAAATTATGAGGGGCACGGATGGGATAAATAGGCAAAGTCTTTTCCCTGGGGTGGAGGAGTCCAAAACTAAAGAGCAGAGGTTTTAGAGTGAGGGGGGAAAGATATAAAAGATACCTAAAGGGCAACATTTTCACGCAGAGGTTGGTATATATATATGGAATGAACTGCCAGAGGATGTGGTGGAGGCTGGTACAATTGCAACATTTAAGAGGCATTTGGATGGGTATATGAATAGGAAGAGTTTGGAGGGATATGGGCCAGTGCTGGTAGGTGGGACTAGATTGGGTTGGGATATCTGGTCGGCATGGACAGGTTGGACTGAAGGGTCTGTTTCCATGCTGTACATCTCTATGACTCTATGACACTAAGTGGATCTGCAATCCTGTTATGAGGGCAGTGTCGCTGCTGTAGGACAAAATGCAGAGCAGCTGGAGATTTGCATATTTATGCAAATCCCTGAGTTTAAAAGCAGAGAGGTTATGTACAGTGTGCTGCTGAGGGCACACCTGGAGTTTTGGTGCCGTTTTGGTCTCCTTACTTGAGAGAGGATGTACTGGCCCTGGAGGGGGTGCAGAGGAGGTTCACTAGATCGGTTCCAGAGTTGAGGGGGTTGGCTTATGAAGAGAAACTGAATAGACTGGGATTATATTCATTGGAATTCAGAAGAATGAAGGGGGATCTTATAGAAACATAAAAAATTATGAAGGGAGTAGATAAGATAGAAGCAGAAAGAATGTTTCCTGTGGCAGGTGAAACTAGGACAAGAAGGCATAGGCTCAAGATTAAAGGGAGCAGACTGAGGACTGAATTGAGAAGGAACTTCTTCACCCAGAGGGTTGTTAATCTATGGAATTCCTTACCCAGTAAAGTAGTTGACACTACTTCAGTAAATGTTTTAAAGCTAAGCTTTAAAGGAATTAAAGGATACGGTGAGAACATGGGTAAGTGGATCTGAGTCCACACAAAGATCAGCCATGATCTTATTGAATGGCAGATGGCCTACTCTTGCTCCTAGAGCTTGTGCTCTTATGTTCTTAAAGGCCCTGTAAACTTTGATTGGTCAGGAGGGGGACTTCCATTAGCTCGGATGGCTGGTTTGCAATGCAATGTGTTGCCAACAGTGTGGGTTGAATTCCCAACACTGACTGACGTTACAATGAAGGAATCTCTTTGTCGCCCTCTCCCTTCACTCGAGGCATGTTGACCCTCAGGTTAAATCACTACCAGTCATCTCTTTCCATTGAAACAAGTCTAATGGTCTGCTTGGGCTACAGCAACTTGACCATTTGGTGAAGAGGATCCACAGCCCAAACAGTGATGGCAGACAGGTCAGTCAACACAGCAACAATGAATCATTTTGCTTCTGACTCCCTGAATTTTTCCTTTTTTATAAAATTACCTTGGGGGAGAGTTTGAAGTCGCCTACATTCCTCAGCAGTGATGCCTCTCCTTCTGCGTCCTTCAGGTCACAATCTGTCTCTTTCATTAGCAGGCAGGCCTGCAGACGGTAATTAGGCAGCTGCCTGAGGGAACATCAGTGAGCTGCTATCGGTCAGAGCAGGCTCAGGACCTGATCCTGAAGCTCACAGTAAAACTCAGGAAGAAACTTGAAGGTACAAATCTCAGATTGCTTACCAATATCATTGTATAATCCCACTGAGCTCTCATGATAATTTTCATGGACAATTATATTTTCAACATCAAAGTTCTGTTCATGCCATTCATCTCTTTGAAGGTCTTGTTTGCCAAGCTGTACACGGAAATCTCTCGCCTGTGCCCTATGTATTGGTTTAAAAGAAGTGACATTACTCTTAACTAAAAAGAATTAGCAATTGATTCTTAGAATTACTGACAATATGTAAAATGAATATTGCAATCAAAATATAGACAAACAGGCATTATAGCCTTCCTAAATGTTTGATTTACCAGATATCAATTTTCTCATTAATTAAGATGCCTGATTTTTATTTAAGTCTGCTTTTGTTAACAAATTAAATGATTCGAGGTTTTATATGTAGCGTTTGAAAAGGCCTCTCTCTGTACTACCAGACTCACGAAGCAAAGTGGTAACTTGGATGTATACCTCTACATCTCCAACCTTCACCAGGACTGTCTGCAGCTCTTCAGTTCTTCCTTGCACAGGGGCCTTTACAGTCTGAACACCTCCACCATCTTCCTGGTGGAGCTTTCTTCTCTCATTGAATAATTTCTCTTTTAACTTATCTCAATTCATTCAAATGAAAAGATGCACCCTAGGTATTTGCATGGGCCTAGTTATATTCTGCTCTTTGAGGCATATGTGGAACATTCTTTGTTCCAGTCCGAGATGGGCCCTTTCCAACAACTCTTTGCTGTAGGTCAAGGCCTGCATCAGCGCCACCTCCTTCTCTTGTCTGGAATTATAAAGATTACTCAAATTTGCTTCCAATTTTCATTCTTCTCTCATCCTCAGCTAATCCATCTCTAACTTTTCTCTTTCCCTTCTTGACTTCTCTGTCTCCATTTCTGGAGAGAGGCTGCCTACTAATATTCATTGCAAACCCATGGTCCTACCCAGCTAAACCTTAACTGCCCTTTTTGAATCCTGAAAGGACTGCATTCTATTCTTCCAGTTCCTCTGTCTCTGTTGTAACTGCTTGAATAATGGCTCCTTTCCCACCTCTGCTACTGGAATGTTTTCCTTTTTCCTCAACTGAGGAATCTCCCTCACTACGCATTATGATGGATAGAACCCTTCAGTATGCTGAACTCATTTTGCACACTTCTGTCCTCATTGTTCTCCCCCTCCCAGAACCACTGTTTCTCTTTTTGATGGCCTGTAGTGAATTATATTTGGGGATTTTGGTGCACTTGATGGAGTGCTGTGATATCAGCCAGCTCTAATAGAATACCATTACAAAAACATCCATAACTCCCTGTAATTATTTATTACTTATGGTGTCTTTGCAAGTTTGACTATCAAACTATCTATTAGCTATGTCTCTGTCTGATAAGGCTAACTACATTGTTCAAAAAGCATAATATTGTCACTTAGAGACCGCTAAATGCATGGCTATGGATCCCAATCCTGTAACCCCAAGGTTAATTGTGCACAGCAGATAAAACAAAAGATTTGGATCTACACTCAGTATTGTTGAACTAACAGCTGGAATTATGAAATGGCACTCTGCTGGCATCAAACAATGAACAAAAAAACAAAAACACAGCATTGTGGTCATCTCCTTATAGTTTGCGCAATGTGTTTTCTGATACAATCTTTATCGCCATTTTTTATCTTGTGACCCTCGACTCCACCATTTCTGTTCCAGAGCTGAAGATGAAAGTTATTCCTGGAATTTTCTTCAGATTAATTCGCTTCCAGCTGTGAGATAAACATTCTAATTGCCCAAACACTGATGAGATAAACTAATTTGAAATATGACATTAAATTAAATATTTGAGTAGGACAAGGAGACAGGTTCAGGGGAGTAAAGAGTAAATTTAAAACTGGTGTCAGGAGATTCTTATGCAAATAGTGTTCAACATCTGAAATATACACTGGAGGGTTTGAGAAGTGGTAGAGGTAAATTAAAGGCTGTAGGCTAAAGAAATCCTGCATTTTCCTCCATTTTTGAACGATTCAGCATTTGGTTATTTCTAGCTTTGATTGTCAAACTGTGAAGGTTGATACATATAAAGATTGTCGGTGGAATGTGACTTCGTTTTTCCTACTATTTTCCCAGCTGCATCAACCCTCGTCCCTGTCATTACACACTGGTAGGAACAATATGGTATCTCAGCCATGAACAGAGGGTGGAGGTTATTGCTGAAGAAGGTCATTTCATTATTGAGTCAAGCTAACATTTACAATGTTGATTATAAGATGAAGTTTGTTCACTACAGTTTGGGAATTAGTTGAAGAGTCTTTGGATTTCCCTTTAAGAATTCCTCATTAAAACTTTTTGATGAGAAGTATGTGGATATGGAGGAGAGGTTGTGGGAATTTGAAAAAATCCAATATTATAAATATTGTCAAAACTATAACCACACATCCATAAACTCAGACCAAAGAAATAATATATTGATTTTAGGAAACTATAACTCCCAACTGAGACAAGAGCGAAGTTAAGCCACCTGCTGAGCTTAAGTACTGCCTTATTTTGCTCAAAATACAGAGGCAATGACTTTTAGTTGGATCCTGTAGATAACTACAGTAGAAAGTAAATATATAATAGCAAAGTTACAAAATGTAGAGAGACATCTCTTCAGAAATGATTCATTAAAATAAGGAGATAACTCAAAGCAATGTACAAACATGTTAATACCTACTGTGAGACAATGCAGTGGGCAGCAGTGAGAACCCAACATGGTTTAATCAATGTTCCTCCACACACATGTCCTGGTTTATAAAGTCCAATGCGATTTTTCAGCTGTAGAGATACCTGCCATGGGTATTTTCCTGGTACTGTCCTTTTTCCACCAAGGATTTTGCCTAAGACTACTGCAACCTCAGGTATTCCACATTGAAAGCGTGTAATGGAGGACGCAGACGCAGCTGATCGGGTCACAGGTTTGGCTGTTGCTTCCCTTTGGGGTGGTGTCTTAACCGCTGTGATGGAGAAACAATACTGAGTCAAACCTCATTCTATACATTAGTGTTTGTTAGTCATTATAATTTTTCTTTTGTAATTGTGCTATTTGATCCCTTTTCAGAAAGGATCAGAAAGTTGCTGAAATTATAAAAGAACAACAACAAAATGAGCAAGACAATCACTGCACGTCTAGAATAGGAGATCATTAACTCCATTAGATGACTATTTTATTGTGAACGAAAATGATTGAGCACTACCTTGAAGGTTGCTATGGGAATGCAAGTTCAACTCAGCAGGCCTGACAGGATCGGTGGTTGAGAAACTGAGTCACTGTTTTGTGTCCAGTATTTCAAAGTTCTTAAGGTTCATACTGAATTTGAAATGTTCACTCTGTCACTTCCTCCACAGATGCTACCAGACCTGCTGAGATTCTCCAGCACCTTCTGCTTTTATTTCAAATTTCCAACATCTGCATTATTTTGCTTTTAAAAGAATGCAAGTTGTTATTGCTCCAACTGTTTGTTAATATTCTTTAGTTATCATGAGCAACAACATAATTAACTGAACAAGTACAGATATGCAGTTTTCAGGCAACAGACTTGACCCTATCTTGTGCACAGGCAGATTGTCTGCTGAATAGAATGCTTCCAGTTGAAAAGGACTGTTGGAATAAATTAATGACAGCCCATGTATTCTCTTAGAATGCTCTTTGAGAATCTGAAAATCTTTGGTTGCCAGAACAAAATAAATCTTTTTACCCAGGCACTGTCCCAGAGCAAAATGGAAGGGGATTTGATAAAATCTCTCAGCCCTGAAAGTATTGAATCTAATAGAGAAAATTAGAAAGGTTTCAACTTAATTCAAACCAATTGACATTGTCCTTTTAATCTAACATTTATGCAGCAAAAGAATTCGGAAGCTCCATATTTATGACATTATTTTGTAATTATTGCTTATTAAGTAAGATAGGGCTAATACTCACCTGGATTATGACATTAACGGAATAAATTAACTGTTGTAAAATGCAATTAACAGCTGATACATACCTGGAGGGCAGGGAGAAATGGCACAATGTTCCCAACTTAATTTATCACGTTTCTCCCGATAATAGCACCAAGGTTTATCATCGCCATCAGGATTTCTGGAAATTTTTAATGTATTTTTATTGTAACCAATTCTGCCACATATCTTTAAAACAATATCTAAATGTATGCCAAATAGCTTCAGTGAAAAGCCTAATTTTGATTTCAAAAGATCTATAGGATTGCAGGTGGTGTATAGCCCCCAGCTGCTTATATGTCAAATAGGTGACATACACTAATTACTTTACCTGTAGAATAGGAACAATATACACAGGGAATGGGTCATGCGTGGAATGAACCACCAGGGAAAGTGGTGGATGCAGTTACAGCTACTACATTTAAAAGACATTTCGATAAGTTCATGAGCAGGAAAGGTTTGGAGGGATGTGGGCCAAATGCAGGCAAGTGAGACTAGTTTAGTTCGGGAACATAGTTAGTGTGGACTGTTTGAGCCAAAGGGGTTATATGACTCTATGACCCTAATGGCACATGCTGAGCATATTGCAAAATGCCACTCTCATTATATAAAATAAATTTAGATTCACCTCTGGAGTGAATAAAAAGCAGGAATGAGTAATTGGATTTGTAAGGAGGACTAACAAATGCAGAATGAAACAAAGAGAAGGAAAGATTCTCTATCAGTGTTGTGACTGCAGGTGTGTCAGGTTCATTTGATAACTCAGTACATGAAAAAATTCAAGTAAAAATAATGTAATGTGGGGATTTCATGAACTTGGATGAGTGAATGTTTAGTAAATATCACCTCTAAATGTATCTAGTTAGTAGAGATTCTAGCAGAAACAACCAGGATATCTTACGGATATTTGTCTCCAAAGATTCCACTAATGGAGGCTGGCTTGAATAGTACCTTCTTCAAGGTCGAGATTTTTCTTGGATGAGGGAGTTAAGAGTTATCAGGTACACACAGGAAAGTGGAGGTGAGGTCATAACCAGATCTGTCATGATCATATTGAGTGGAGGCGTGGGTTCAAAGGCCTAAGGCTCACCCCAGCCTCAAGCTCCTATGTTCCTCTAGACTATGTTCTAATGGTAAGCATCTCATTCCACTGCTGTTAGTATTAATACAGTAGTCAAGATTAGAGTAGTGCTGGAAATGCACAGCAGGTCAACTTTGGTCAAAATGATGGGTTTTTGCCCGAAATGTCGATTTTCCTGTTCCCCGGATGCTGCCTGACCTACTGTGCATTTCCAGCATCTGCAGTATCCACTTTTGCCATATTAATGCAGTAGTTGGTGCAGGAAGAATGACGTACAAACCTGCACAGAATTGCTTGTGGGGCACACTGGCATGGGGGGATGGGTCCTACCTAGTTCAAGGTTAATTCGTGTCTGATCAAGAGGAATGTATAGAGAGCCACTTCCTGTGCTTGCTTCCAACACCCCTAACCTCTCCCCTGCTTCTCCCACCACACAAACCCCACTTCTACCATCACTTGCTTGTGGCCTGAAACCCAGCAATGATACTAGGCCTTAGCATGATATATCAGTTAGTAATACCACTTACCTGATATTGAGCTGCTAAATTCGCTAGAATATCGAGAGGGGTCTACAACAGGCATCCTGAGTGCAATATTAACTGTCTTGACTCAGCAACAGTTTCCTCCTATATTTATCTATCTTCTTGTACCTAATCACCCTTTTTCTTACCTTCTCCCTCATTAACTGTATACCATAGATAAATGCAGTTTCACTGAATTATTATGAAAGAGGCCATTAAGTTATTCTTGGTGTTATATTTATCCTGTGCAGGAAAAGACAATGAGCACAGCCTATTTGGGTGTCATGGGTAAATTTTATTTTCTGATTAACTGTGAACATATGAAGGAACATGACTTAGGAGCAGCAGTAGGGCACTGGGGCCCTTGAGCCTGCACCATCATTCAATAAGACCATGATTAATCTGATTCCTCTGCATTCCTGATAACCTGTGTTGTAATGGATATGTTTTGTTCCTACATATGGGGCCAAATGTAGATCTGGTTGTGAGATGTGTGAGGTGTGTTTTGGTACACAAATGGCCACACTGATTCTCCCCTCCCTAGGAGTGGTGGAAAAGGCAAATTATCCGGTTGGTTGGCAGCACAGAAACATACCCATCCTTTTTCCATTACTTTAGGAATTAAGTTCTGGATAGGAATGCTTATATTTCGTTGTTCTGAGTGCAACAGACAGCAGAGTAATCAGAATGACTTCTTTATGGAAGTGTCAGTAAGGCAGCAGCCTGTAGTGTAAATGCCTATTGGTCAAGGTCACATGGTTACAGTGGATTGCAAAGGAGATTTGTCCATGATTAAATTTCAATCCAAACACTGATTTTTCTGACTTGCTGCCAACTAAAGCCCTTAAATGGTTAATTAATGACCACTGAGACTGCCCCGGCATGATTTAGTTTGTTCCCAGCAACAAAGGATAGTGGCAGCCTTCCTGACTGTGACAATGACATGTTAACGATGACTGAAAACCACACACTGCCTTTGCCTCTGAAACTCTTGAAACCCCCTTCCATCGACATGCACTCCACTGCCCTGACCCTGTGATTCCCCACCACTTCCTTTCCCATTGCTGGTGCTCTTCAGCCAGAGACCTGGACATCTGAAGTGACATTGCTCCTCACAATGGTTAATAGGCATTGATTGGCCAGCAGTTTCAGGTGAGCGGGATATCACTGACCCAAGAATTGATTGGCTAAGAAGCCTGCCAGATCACCACTTAAGTGCTTGACTTGTCCTGATGAGCAGGCTTACTTGGTGGCGAGGCTGGTGGGAGAGCTGAAGGCTGTAGGCTGTGGTCTGTGGGATATTTCATTCCTAAAGACACCCATGCCCACAGTGAGAAGAGAAAAAATAAAAATTCAAAGTTTAAGGCTTTTCTTGAGGAAACTTGACTTTCCTCTACATTGCCGACTTTGTCTTATTTTCCCCTGACCTTTCTAGGGCTCCGGAATGCCTAGTGTGCAAAAAGCACATCCATTCCCGATGAATTCCCATTTTGAATGGAGGATGAAAATCAGATTTTCTCCCAAACACTATTTCCATCTGGTGGTGCAAATGGTTTTCAGCTGAGTTGTTCATTTCATCTGAGAATAAATAACAATTTTAAGAAGTTGCCATTATACATTGTCTATTTGATGTTCTTTTTGGTTTGTTGATACGATCTAATGTGATCACAAATCGACAAGGCTTTTTCCTCATGATAGAATGCATTTTTCCTCACAGTCAATTATATGGAAGTTATTATTAGATTATTAGAAAGTTTCATTTTCTTCCCAAGGAATGTATAATATTTTTCATTGACTTTGAATAGTGCATAATAGGTGAGTAGCTGTGGATGTTACATTGGGTGCCAAGGATTGGCATGGGCGATTTGAGTGGGTATGGAGATGGCAAGGAGGTGGGTGGAGAGTGACATTTAGGGGGCATTTTGTGGAGTGTGTTGGAGAACTGAGGTGGGTCTTCGAACCAACCCATCTTTGTGCCCATGCTCCTCCATCTCAGACTACCTGATAGGAAATTATAAAAGCTCATCATTTCAGTTACTAATCCATGTTGACCTCATCCCAAATTTATATAGTAATTTGGGAGTCCATGTTTTAATGAGAAAAGGCTCAAGAGATTGAAGGTAAAATTTTAATGAGAACACTGTTGTCACTCGGCTCAGTGTTTACAAACTATCTTTTTATATCAATGTGTTAAAGCCGCTGTACCTGCAATAATTGTGATCAGCAATTCCATATTTGCTGGGATTTTCCATATGGGTACCAACAGCTTCCTTGAGCAGCAAGTGAGAGCTCCAGTGCAGACATGTCTTCCCTCGTTCAGTTTGTTTCACCATACCTCTATATGATAAACCATTACCATGGTAACAATCATTTGGCACTAAGAAAATAAATGCACAAATAGTACAACGATAAGACCTTTGCTGAGCTTAAACATAATAATGAGTCTAAATAAGTTTGGAAAGTACTTATGCAGCGAGCACTGTTATAAGTCTTATTATTATCTAAAGTAATGGTAAATTCGGTACTAAGAACAGTATTCCAGGTGAATGAGCTGTGTGAGATCTTTATTGCATGTGAACTATATAATAATTATATGTTAGGAATTACTGCTGGCAATATTAGTGGATACTTGCTTCACTTAGTTAATTGACCTGTCTGTTATTTTAATGCAGGCATAAATCTGTTTACATAGGGATGGTTGTGTGGTGGTAATGTTGCTGAACTAATAATGTAGAGACTCAAACAAAGGTTAATAATATGAATTCAAATCTCACCTCTGCAGCTGAAGGAATTAAAATTAAACCAATTAGTAAATCTGGAATAAATTGATGATTTCATTAGTAACAAACATGAAGCTATGGCTTTCTAATTAAATCTCTTTCAGTAATACTGTTCAACAGAGGAAATCTACTGTCCTTACCTCAACGTATATGTGATTCCAGTTCTGTCACCAATGTGGTTGAGTTATAACTGTCCCTCAAAATAGCTTGCCAAGTCAGAATATCGAACCTCTCCAGAAAGATCAAATACGAATGAAACTGAGCAGACCACTCAATCAGCTATTTTGCTGTTAGAACTGACACCCTGCCCTTTGATCTTGCAAAGTCCTCCACATTAACATCTGGAGGTTTACGCAATAGAAGATCCACCCTAAGGTCTACTCAAGCAACAGCCTATTATAGTCATACTCACCAAATTATGTATTACAACCAATATTCAGGCCCCTTCCTCATAATGTTTGGGGGTTGGGCTGGTGTGGCTGCATTGTGGTATATGGTTGGGAGGGAGAGTCTGGAAATTCTCAATGTTTGCTCGAGACCATATGAAGCCTCATGACATCAAATCAAATATGGACAAGGAAATCCTCTTGCTTATTGCTTGCTTATTCCTTTAACTAATGAATCAATGCTTTTCACTGTTAAATAACACTTGGAAGTAGTTTCTGATCAGCTCACAACACACACTCTGAATGAGGGACTGTAATACCTATCATCAAGGGCAGCTCAGTGGTGCCATTACTTATTGAGCTGCCCATGTTCTGAAGAGCATGGCACTGTTACTAGGAGAATGAATGAGAGAGACATCTACCTGATCTGGTTCTTATCAATCAATCCGCCACAATGTATCTGTCCATGACAGTATTTGTAGGAATGGCCACTATTTTATAACCCACTGGGTTAACGTGTTGTACTTTGAACCCCACTACTCCCAGAGTCATACTAGTGTTTAAGATTTTTTTTAAGGTTTGCACAGTACCCCAATTTACCTGACTTTCAGATCAAGATTGATAGACAGCTTGGACCAAGTTTTTATATAAAAATAATTGATATTTAATATAAGTCATTAGACTATAGCTACAACTAAACAGATGAAAACCATTGGCATATAATGATACTAACTAAACCTCTAATCTGCTTATAAACTCGCCATTATACACAAACAGAATCATAGAGTCATACAATACAGAAACAGACGCTTGTGTCCAACCAGTCCATGCTGAACATAATCCCAAACTAAACTAGTCCTACCTGCCTGCTTCTGTCCCATATCCTTCCAAAACTTTCCTGTTCATGTATTTATCCAAGTGTCTTTTAAACATTGTCATTCTGCCCACATTCACTCCTTCCTCAGGAAGTTCATTCCACACACGAACCATCCTATGTGTAAATGATTTGACCCTCATGTCTTTTTGAAATCTCTCTCCTCTCACCTTATAAATGTGCCCCATAACCTTGAAATCTCCCATCCTAGGGAAAATACACCTACCATTAACCCTATCTATGCTCCTCATGATTCTATCAACTTTTATAATGTCACATCTTAACCTCCTACACTCCAGTGATAAAGTCCTAGTCAGCCTTCCTTTATAACAATACCTTCCACACCTGGTAACATCCTGATAAATCTCTTCTGAACCCTTTCCAGCTTGATAATATTCTTCCTATAACTGACAATCAAATAATGAAAATAGATTCTTGGTGAAGGTAGAGAGAACTGGAAAGTCAGTTAAATTGTTTTTGCTTCTGCATTCTGGTTTTGCAATAGTAACTCTTCAGCTAGGCAGGTCCTTGGTGTTCAGGTATCTTTCTTCTGAAGTTTTCAATGGTTTATAAGTACAAAGCAAATTAATCACTTGGAAAAGTCTCTTATTTATCAATTCGAAAATTGCAGCTCACGGCAACAATTGTGGGAAAAGAGAACCGTTTATTTTCAAGGCTAAACTGATTTTTTTTTACTGCAGAGAACAGGCAGTTTCTATTGGGGAGATCAACATCATAGTCTTTTGTGACTCTGTGACTTATTTTCACTTCCAACCTGCTCAGTTAGCTGAGAACCGATAAGCTTCACTTGTAAATTACTCTCAGCTCCAGATCATCTGCACATTGCAGGAACCCTTATCCATACAAACAGAACAGAATTCATGGATGTATTGAATTCCTTGCTGTGACATTATGCAGCCATCCTGGTATATCCCCATTTAATAAAAAACAAATCTTTCTTCTTGTAGGCCAAATGTTTTAAAGACACAGACAAAAATGGACCCTGTTTGTAAAACTATCAATCCTCTTAGAGATATTATCCCACTTTCACTTTAAGGGCGCCCTCCACTGTGTGGTGTGGAATTGCAGAGTGTCAGGTAGAATAGATTCAGAGCAGACCAACCAGCTCAAAACTGAACCTCTGAGTTTTTATGCATCACTAGCAACTACAGGAATGTATTTTGCTATAATCTTTACACAATGGCCTGGCAATTTCTTTACTCCATCATTACTTCCAAGCCAGGGGTTAAACCTTGAGCACTCAATGAGTAGTATACAAGGGCTGCCTGGAGAGCACAAGGCATAGATAAAACAAATGCATGCTTAAGAGCTAGAGAATCTTGCTATAGATGGAGCTAAGCAATCCAACACCAACAGGTCAGATCAAGGCACATTCAGTCATTATGTGCTGGTGGACAATTAAACAAATAACCAGAGAAAGAAATACTAAAAGCATCCTCAATCTAAATGTTGAAGAAGGCCATCACACCAGAGGAGCAGTCAAAGATTTGCCATCATATTCAGCCAGAAGAACTGAGCAGGTGATTAGCTTCTGTCTCCTCCTGAGGTCCAAACCATTACAGATCTTCAGTTAATTCAATTCATTCCATGTGATATCAAGAAATTGCTGAAATACCGGACATAGCAAAGATTTGATATCTGACAACATCCCAGCTGCAGTACTGCAAACAAATGCCCCAAAAATAGTCATGCCCTTGGCTAAGTTTTTAGTCTAATTACAGTACAGGCAATTACACAGCAAAATTGTCCAGGTCCACACCTTAGGAAGGATATATTGGCCCTGGAGGGAACACAAACAGGTATATCAGAATGATACCTAGTTTTCAGTGATTAAGTTATGAGGAGAGACTAAACAAATCAGGTCTGTTTTTTCTAGAATTTAGAAGGTTAAGGAGTGATCTGACCAATGCCTTCAGGATATGAACAGGAAAAGGCTGGATAGATAAACTATTTCCACTGGTTTAGAATTGGAGAATTAGGGAGTATAATGTGAAAATTAAATCTAGTCTATTCAGGAGAGATGTTAGGAAGCACTTCTACATAAGGAATGGTAGATGTTTAGAACTCTCTTCCAGAAATGACAGTAGATCCAGAATCTGATCATAGATAGATAGGTTTTTGTTAAGCAAAAGTATTAAGAGATATGGGCCAAGGGCAGGTATATTGATCTAGGGCCACAGATCAGCCATTGAATGGTGGAACAGGCTCCAGGGACCGAATAGCCTACTCCTACGTTTCGTATGTTCTATGTTCCTAGATATGTCCAGTTTACAAGAATCTGAATAATTGGCATGCCAGTAAAGTAATGTGAGGAGATGGTTTTTACTGTGGCTGGAGGTTAGTGTAATGGAAATAAGTTAACTGATCCACTGTGAGCAGATTTATATTACAGTATCAGCCACAGTGACCATGAACAGCTCTATTACCTATTTCACACAGCTCCCCTCTGAATGATCCTGTGCAGTTGCAAGTGAAGGATCCTCTTTTCTTCCCAGCTCGGCATGTTGCTCCATTTTTACAAGGATTGGGGCTGCATGGTGAGGTGGCTTGAAAGACACAATTGTCAAAAATGACTATTTGAGGAGAAAAGAATTACAGGTGCTGGAAATTCTGGAATCAAAAATGAATAAAGGTAACAAAATGTAGTAGATTCCCCAACAGCCAGCTAGAGAAATATTAACACTTAAATCATAGATCATTGTCTGAACTAGAACCTGGAAGGATAAGTGAACATATGAACAGAATTGAACATGGCGAAATAGGCAGAGTGAAAGTAACTGATTAGAGTCCACTGTCTATTGTTTAACCGCAGTCGCAGCAAAACAGTTAATCAGCTTAAAGAGCTTCAATAAAAACAGGAAGTGCTGGAGAAACTCTGGCAACATCTTGTTCCAAAGAAGAGTCATATTCATCATCCGCAATATTTTGTTCCTACTTAAAGATCTGAAGATTTATTTGGAAGTACTAGCTTTCTGTGTGCTGCCCCTTCATCAAGTAGCTGTGGAACAGCATCTTAAGACACAAAATTTATCGCAAAAGATTACAGTGTCTTGCAACTGAAATGGTTTATTGAACAAACCTAGATTGCTGTTAAGTCTTTCATCT
The DNA here is from genome assembly GCF_020745735.1 of Hemiscyllium ocellatum. NCBI lineage: Eukaryota > Metazoa > Chordata > Chondrichthyes > Orectolobiformes > Hemiscylliidae > Hemiscyllium > Hemiscyllium ocellatum. The sequence continues at coordinate 38,926,857 of NC_083422.1, read as the reverse complement.
TTTAGAATGGGTTGCAGGTTTCGGTTCATTAATATGTAAATCCTAGAACTTAACCTTATCTTGAGAATGTGACAATAAAGAAGTGGTGGGATTTACATAATAATGAACTGAAAACTGCAACCCATTCTAAAGATGAAAGACTTAACAGCAATCTAGGTTTGTTTAATATATCTGCAAATGTGTTGCTGGTCAAAGCACAGCAGGCCAGGCAGCATCTCAGGAATAGAGAATTCGACGTTTCGAGCATAAGCCCTTCATCAGGAATAAGAGAGAGAGAGAGCCAAGCAGGCTAAGATAAAGGGTAGGGAGGAGGGACTAGGGGGAGGGGCGATGGAGGTGGGATAGGTGGAAGGAGGTCAAGGTGAGGGTGATAGGCCGGAGTGGGGTGGGGGCGGAGAGGTCAGGAAGAGGATTGCAGGTTAGGAGGGCGGTGCTGAGTTGAGGGAACCGACTGAGACAAGGTGGGGGGAGGGGAAATGAGGAAACTGGAGAAATCTGAATTCATACCTTGTGGTTGGAGGGTTCCCAGGCGGAAGATGAGGCGCTCCTCCTCCAACCGTCGTGTTGTTGTGTTCTGCCGGTGGAGGAGTCCAAGGACCTGCATGTCCTCGGTGGAGTGGGAGGGAGAGTTAAAGTGTTGAGCCACGGGGTGATTGGGTTGGTTGGTTCGGGCGGCCCGGAGGTGTTCTCTGAAGCGTTCCGCAAGTAAGCGGCCTGTTTCACCAATATAGAGGAGGCCACACCCGATGTGGCCTCCTCTATATTGGTGAAACAGGCCGCTTACTTGCGGAACGCTTCAGAGAACACCTCCGGGCCGCCCGAACCAACCAACCCAATCACCCCGTGGCTCAACACTTTAACTCTCCCTCCCACTCCACCGAGGACATGCAGGTCCTTGGACTCCTCCACCGGCAGAACACAACAACACGACGGTTGGAGGAGGAGCGCCTCATCTTCCGCCTGGGAACCCTCCAACCACAAGGTATGAATTCAGATTTCTCCAGTTTCCTCATTTCCCCTCCCCCCACCTTGTCTCAGTCGGTTCCCTCAACTCAGCACCGCCCTCCTAACCTGCAATCCTCTTCCTGACCTCTCCGCCCCCACCCCACTCCGGCCTATCACCCTCACCTTGACCTCCTTCCACCTATCCCACCTCCATCGCCCCTCCCCCTAGTCCCTCCTCCCTACCCTTTATCTTAGCCTGCTTGGCTCTCTCTCTCTCTTATTCCTGATGAAGGGCTTATGCTCGAAACGTCGAATTCTCTATTCCTGAGATGCTGCCTGGCCTGCTGTGCTTTGACCAGCAACACATTTGCAGCTGTGATCTCCAGCATCTGCAGACCTCATTTTTTACTTGTTTAATATATCATTTCAGTTGCAAGACACTGTAATCTTTTGCGATAAATTCTGTGTCTTATGATCCTGCTCCACAGCTACCTGATGAAGGAACAATGCTCCGAAAGCTAGTGCTTCCAAATAAACCTGTTGGACTATAACCTGGTGTTGTGTGATTTTTTTTTACTTCATCCACCCCAGTCCAACACTGGATCCTCCACAGTAAAGATCTGCAAACAGGTATCAATAATGCTGGAAGTGAAAATGTGTTTGATGATAGACAACACTCTGCTCAATCAGACAGTAGAAATATGTGAGAAGATTGAAGGCAGCCTAGTCGTACAACTAAAGGTATTGGAAGGAACGAAGATCACAAAATCCTTGCTAGGATGAATGATAATGACTTTGAATATGCACGACAGAGACAAGAAAACAGGTACACTGAATAATGCTAACTCTAGCCTGAAACATTCACTGTTTCTGTATCCGCTGATGCTGTCAGGCCTGCTGAATATCTACAACCTTTTTAGTTTTATGGAAGGTAAGTAGAGAATACTGTTTGGGTCTTACCATGTTCAAGGTTTTGTTCTGATCAGATGGGAGGAGAATGCCTGGGCAGGAAAACTAAAGCTCAGATCTTCCAATTGGAAGGCATTTCTTGCTGAAGTATAGACTTAAGTCCCACATTGAAACTGTGCAGACGTTCCACTGTGCAGACGTCTGCACAGTTTCAATGTGGGACTTAAGTCTATACTTCAGCAAGAAATGCCTTCCAATTGGACGATCTGAGCTTTAGTTTTCCTGCCCAGGCATTCTCCTCCCATCTGATCAGAACAAAATCTTGAGTCTCCACAGGACTTGTTCAAAATCGAAACTTCCAGCAGGTAATAATGCAGCATACAGAACCCTCTAAAGTTAAAGTTAGAGGTGGGACTCTGACTTACTTCACTTAACATGGCTAACTATAGAACTGACACTTGACTACCTGTACCAACACCCTCATCTAATTACCACAATCGAATCCCTACAGACACACAGAAGCACCATAGACCACTAACCCCAACACTCTGATCTGATCTTCACCACCTGATTATCTGCCAGCCCCAACACTACACAGATACCTGATCTGCTAACCGACTACCCCTGAATTGCACTCCCTTCACAATCACCCACAGGCCCAACACAACACCATCCCATACCAGATCCCTTACTGATTGAAAATCCAACTCTTCTCCTTTCATGGATATTCAAGCCACCATTCCTCCAAACTGATTCCCAACTGCTTCCCTGATTTCCACCAACCCTCCCCCGATCCATCATGGACCAGAATCCCATGTCAAATAACCTAAGTACCACCATGACCCACACTCAGCCTCTGCATCTTCCTCCTTAGCCCCGTAACCCTCACCCCAAGCCTGAATATAAACCTTGGCATGCCCTAAGCTCTCACTTACTTAACTGCTATCCTTCCCTATAACACAGAAATACTAGTATACGGGACTTGTATTGTGCAAGAACAGAAATAAATTAATATAGGTAAAGGGGTAATACTTGAAAATTAGCTGGATTGGGTGTTGGTAAAATCCCCTAAACCAGATGAGTTATATTCCAGAGTGTAAACGGAAGTAGCAATAGAGATAATGGATTCATTGGTGGCTAGCTTTTGTAATTCAATAGATTCTGGAAAGGTTTCTGCTGATTGGAAGGTGATGAATATAAACACCATTATTAAATAAGAAAGGTAGAGGGAGAGTGAAGAGGTACAGACTTATTGTGTGTCAGTATTTGGGAAAATGTTAGAATCTATTATAAAGAATTTGATCATTGGATATTGAGAAAAGACTGGTAAAAGTGGGCAGAGTGAATGCGGATTTATGAAGTACTTGCAGTACTGATAAAGGAAAACCAGTAGGCGTGATGTTTTGGATTTTCAGAATGCTTTGGGTATTGTCCTGCACAAGACAATTGATGGTAAATAAAATTAGAGCACATGGAATTTGGGGGTAATGTACTAGTATGATTGAAAATTGGTTAACAGACACAAAGTAGAGAGTGGGAATAAATGGATCATTCTCAGGATAGCAGACTGTTACTACAGCAGTATCACAAGGCTCAGTGGTCTGCCCATCATTATTCACAATCCATATTAAGATGTGGGGACCTATTTATAATATTTTCAAATTTGCTGATGACTCCTAAATAGATGGGAATGTAAGTGACAAGGAGGATGCAAGAAGGCTTTAAAGAGTATTTGACAAGTTTATTGATTGTGTGGAACATGATAGATGCAATACAATGTGAGTAACAGTATGATTGGAGAAGCCGGTGTTGGACTCGGGTGGACAAAATTAAAAATCATGCAACACCAGGTTATAATCCAACAGATTTATTTGGAGGCAGTAGCTTTTGGAGCGCTGCTCCTTCAACAGATGGTTGTGAAGCAAAATTATAAGACTCGGAATTTATAGGAAAAGATTACAATGATATAATAATACATTGAACAAGGCTAGATTGTTAAGTCTTTCATCTTTTAGAATGTATCTGTTAGTTTCAGTTCTTTAATATGTAAATCCCAGAACATGTTTTAAGTCACATTCTCAAGATAATTGAAGGTTTTATAACAAAATGTGACAGCTCAGCTCAGGCAATGACTTAAACGTGTGAGTCAGACCAATGTTGAGTCAGACCAGTTCTATTTCCAAAGTAGAACTTATAAATATTATATAGATTCACTGCCTGCATTGACTGCCTGCAGGTTCTGCATTGTTTGAGCAAAACAGAATGTATCTGCAAATATAATTGTGCAAACACAAATTCACCCTATAAACTTATGTGTGTGTGCGCGTTCAGGAGAGAGTCAGAGTGAGTGTGTGCATGTTGAGTGTGACTGTGTGAGTGAGTGTGAGTGCATGTAAGAGAGTGTATGTTTGTGTGTGTCCAAACTTGGTAAAGTGTGTGTGTGAATGTGATGGGGCATAAGCCTGTGAGAGGGTGTGTGCGTCGGTATGAATGCTGAGAGTGTATGTGTGCTCGTATGAGAGAGAGCTTGTGTATGAGCGAGGGTCTGTGTGTACGTGTGTGCGTGTGCTCGTGTGTATGAGTGAGAGAGCATATAGAGGAGTGTGACATGAACCCAAGTTACCCTCATGGGTACCGAACTTGGCTATCATCCTCTGCTCGACCACTTGGACACAAACTCTCTCAGACGCACATACATACACCTCCCACACTCAAACCCATACTCGCACCCTCTCACAGGCTTATGCCCATCCCACTCACACACACACACTTTACCAAATTTACACACACACACTCTGGATCTCTTTCCTGCATGCGCATACATATGTAAGTTTATGGGGTGAATTTGTATTTGCAGAACTATATTTGCAGATACACTCTATTTTGCTCAAACAATGCAAGTCAATGCAGGCAGTGAATCTATATAATATTCATAAGTTCCACTTTGGAAATAGAACTAGTCTGACTAGATTGCTCTGACTCACACGTTTAAGTCATTGTCTGAGCTGAGATGTCACATTTTGTTATAAAACCTTTAGTTACCTTGAGAATGTGACTTAAAAGATGTTCTGGGATTTACATATTAAAGAACCAAACCTGCAAATCCATTCTAAAAGATGAAAGACTTAACAATCTAGTTTTGTTCAATGTATCATTGTATCATTGTAATCTTTTGCAATAAATTCTGTGTCTTATGGTCCTGCTCCCACAGCCACCTGATGAAGGAACAGTGCTCAGAAAGCTAATGCTTCCAAATAAACCTGTTGGACCATTATCTGGCGTTGTGTGATTTTTAACAGTGAAGTTATTATCTTTGGTAGGAAAGACTGAAAGATGGAATATGAATGACAGTTTAGGAAGTCATTGTCCACAAGTTGCTAAAAGCTAGTATGCAGATGTAGCTAAAGAAGATAAATGGTATGTTGGTGTTCATTTCAGCTGGAATAGACTTATATGAAGTTCAATGGTGATTCACTACATTCATTCATATAACGATGGGATTATCCTTTGAGAAGGGCTGGAGGAAACCAAGTCTGTATCCCATAGATTTTAAAGGATGAGAGGTGAGTTTATTGTAACCTGAAAAATTCTTACCAGTGGATACAAACACAATGTCTTCCTTGGCTGGTAACTCTAGAACCAGGGGATGGAATCTCAGAGTCTGGACAGGCTATTTAAGATGAAGATGAGGAGGAATTATCTATCCCAGTGGGCCATGGAAGCTCAATCATTGAGCAGGTTCAAGATAGGAATGGATAGGTTTCTGGATAATATTGACATTAAGGGACTGGAAGAAAATGTGGGAAAGTGCCACTGAGGCGATGATGAACCATGATCTACAATGGTGAGGAAGGCTTGATGGCCTACTTCTGTTCCTATATAAATGTACAACCATATTCTTATAAACATTTTAGCAACTTGCCCTGTGACCTTTAAGGATTTGTACGGACACTCGGCATATTGCTGCTCATCTATACTTTTCAATTTGTGGAATTTGTAGAATACTGTCTTTCTATTTAGTCCTCCTAAAGTGCTTCACTTCACACTTCTGCACATTGAACACCATCTGCCATACTCACATCATTTCACCATTCTGCATACTATGCCTTAAAGCCTGAAACTATCCTCATCACTATCTACTAATTTGCCAAGCTTTATATCCTCTTCAAACTTAACACCTAAATCTAGGTCATGTATAAAAATGGAAAGGAGTAATTGACTGATCTTGGGAAACACCACTGCAAAATCACCTGCCAGGTTGAAAAACATCTATCCATCTTCGTCCTTTGTTTCCTGTCACTGAGGTAATTTTCATCCAAAATAGCATTTTCCTCTAAGATTTGCACTTCCTTAATAAGCCTCCTGTATCGTACTTTGTCAAGTATCTTCCATGCATCTTCACAAACATTTACCACATTAGTTCGATCATTTTTCCCTACAATCTCATAATATAATTCAATTAAGTTAGTCAGACATTTAACAAGTGAATGATGTCTTTCTCTTTGATTAAACATTGATGAACATTTATTTTGTTCCTGACAATGGTTTCTAATGGCTTCCCCACCACTGATGTTGGACGTACTGCATGGCTTGTAGTTTCCTGGTTTATTCCTCTCTTCCCACTTGAATAGTGGTTGACCTTCACTTTACGTATTCAATGGAAAATGGGCAATAGTGGATTGGTTTCCCATTTTACTCACAATTCAATTTTATTTTCTTATTCACTAATATGTAATAAATTGCCATTTGGCTCCTGCCCATTGTTTATCCACAAAAGCTCACCACCACATAGCCATATTACATCATGAATGGGGAATATCGAGTCTAGAATTTTGGGCCTTATTTCTAAGTAACAAAATATTACATGACTCACAATAATAAGCAGTATTGAGTCTTACCTCTTTTACATAGTGGTGGCACATATGGATGTTTACATTTGCATTTATAATATGGTGCACTGGGCTGAACAACACAGTCTCCATGTTTGCATGGGTTTTTCTTACAAGGATCATTGACTGTAACAAAAATATAGGATCCCAGTATTAAGCATTCATCTTTCAGATTTAAATTAATGTATGAATGTATTAATGTATGTAACCTTTTATGCTTATTTTAGAGTAATCGTAACAGTAACTTATTACAAAGAGTACAGTAAATATTTCATGAATATTCAAATTCTATACATTAAAGAATATAAATAAGTTTAAGAAATTCTTTGATTTAATTTTAGAAAGTTTAATTTTTAAAAGAACGCATGAATAATTGATAATTATATTTGTTAACATTGATGTAATTCACTGATAATAGGCTGGATTTTGCTGAGAGGGGTGAAGTAATACTTCATTCACTGATAACCTTTAAAAATGTTACCAATGAAAAGGTATGGGGATTAAGAAAACGAATAGTGTTGTCACTTATCTCAAGAGGGTTGGAATATAAAAGCACCGTTGTGCTACTGAGACTTTATAAAGCTCTGGTTAGGCCCCATTTGGAGTACTGTGTCCAGTTTTGGTCCCCACACCTCAGGAAGGACATACTGGCACTGGAACGTGTCCAGTGGAGATTCACACAGATGATCCCTGGAATGGTTGGTCTAACATACGAGGAATGGCTGAGGATTCTGGGATTGTATTCATTGGAGTTTAGCAGATTAAGGGGAGACTTAACAGAAACTTACAAGATAATACATGGCTTGGAAAGGGTGGACGCTAGGAAATTTTTTCCGTTAGGCGAGGAGACTAGGACCCACGGACACAACCTTAAAATTAGAGGGGGTCAATTCAGAACAGAAATGCGGAGACATTTCTTCAGCCAGAGAGTGGTGGGCCTGTGGAATTCATTGCCACAGAGTGCAGTGGAGGCCAGGACACTAAATGTCTTCAAGGCAGAGATTGATAGATTCTTGATGTCTCGAGGAATTAAGGGCTACGGGGAGAGTGCGGGTAAGTGGTGTTGAAATGCCCATCAGCCATGATTGAATGGTGGAGTGGACTCGATGGGCCGAATGACCTGACTTCCACTCATATGTCTTATGGTCTTATGGTCTTATGAAATTGCAGGGTTACAGGGATAGGGTAGGGATGGGGTGGAGTGGGGGGTGTGGAGGGGGGGGGAGCATTGGCTGGATGCCTGTTTCCACACTGTAGTGATTCTATGATACTGAAGTCATGAAACTCAAATAACAAGGAAGTCACAATGATTTGCAATAGTTTTTAACTTGAATCTTCGGTGATTGTGGATTGAATAGTTTTCACAGGGTTAGAGATAACAAAAATTAAATGAAATGTTAAAAAATGATTGTTTTCTCACTTTAGAGAAGTATATAATCAATTTTTAGAGCCGGTTTGAAGATCTACAATCGAATATACTTTGTAGAATTTCACAATACTGATTGATTTGATAAGGGGTCTGTGATTCATTTTGATCCGTTTTGTGGTGGGCCAGATTTTAACATGATGTTTTTAAACAAGATTCTATAAAAGGCTTGACTTGCTTATTCATTTAAAGGTTGTGTATCTCAACTCAGATACTACCCTTTGGCCCATGTGTGATGCTACATAGTATGTTTGGGTTCTTCCAGATTGATCGAGGAGAAAGGAAAATCAGAGATAGACTTTAGATAAACTTTTAAATAATATTATTTGTTATCTTTGCATGCTAACTGATACTGTACATGATAAATAGTAGGTTCTGACTTATAGTTCATTAGGTGACAACGAACCTATCTTTTCAAATCCATACATTCTCTGTCTTTTTCAGAGAGTTCAGTGTATCTTTTAGCGAGCTTCTTCCAGTGTTCTAACTCAGTGGTATTTAAACCCAGTGATGTTCAGCTCCATGACATCACTGCAACTTAGCTCCAGGGTCCTATTCCCTTACATAACACTTATGATCTGCCTTTGGTGAATCATTCAGTGTGCTATGATTCCATCTGATGTTCTCAGTGGACAAGTACACATAATGGGAAGATCCTGGAGGTGTTGCTGAACAAAGAGACCTTAAAGTGTAGGTTCATAGTTCCTTGAAAGCAGAGCCACATGTGGATATGATAGTGAAAAAGGTATTTGGTACACTTGCCTTTACTGGTCAGTGCATTGAGTATAGGAATTGGAGGTCATGTTACTGCTGTACAGGACATTGGTTGGGCCACTTTTGGAATATTTTGTGCAATTCTGGTCTCTCTGTTATAGGAAGGATGTTGTGAAACTTGGAAGGGTTCAGAAAGGATTTACAAGAATGTTGTGGGGTTGGTGGCTTTGAGCTATAGGGTGAGGTTGAATATTTTCCCTGGAGCGTCGGAGGCTGAGGGGTGACCTTAAAGAGGTTTATAAAATTGTGAGGGGCATAAATAGGGTGAATAGACAAAGTCTTTTCCCTTGGGTGGGGGAGTCCAAAAAGGGCATAATTTTAAAGTGAGGGGGAAAGATTTAAAAGGGAATTAAGCGGCAACGTCTTGATGCAGCCGGTGGTACGTATATGGAACGAACTGCCAGAGGAAGTGGTGCAGCTTGGTACAACTACAACATGGGTACATGAATAGGAAGGGTTTAGAGGGATATGGGGCAAATGCTGGCAAATGGGACTAGATTAATTTAGGATATCTAGTCTGCATGATGATTGGACCAAAGGGTTTATTTCTGCACTATACAGCTCTATGACTCTAAGTCAGATCCTAGACTGAAATATGGCCTAATAAATTACGTTTTGTTCATTTGATTTTAATAGGGTTGTTATTACTGAAACATAAACATACAATGCTATTGATTCAATTGAAAAAATACAACATAAATGTATTATACAAAATGGAAATCAAAATGGAAATAAGCCAAAATATTTACATAAAGCACAAATTTAAATATTTCAAAGTACATGATAAGATACAATCCCAAAAACACTCCTGATTAGTACTCACACTAGAGAGAATTCCCTTCTTTATGGCACAGAAAGTTGAACTCAGATGCAGCTACAGCTTCATTTCCTTATTGAGAGAATCTGATCGCCACTTTCTTGAGACTTTGTACAACTGAGTGTAGACTTTCTCAGCTTCAAATAACCCCTTCAGGATTTAACCACAGATTTCTGATCTGGAACTTCAAAACTAAACTCTGTAAACTGAGATAACCTATTTCTTAACAATTAGAAATAATCTTCTCTTTCTCAGGATCCCCACATCCAAGATCAGTCAAAGCCACTTCTGCAAAGTGCCAAAATGAAACCCAAAAGCTTTTTCAAACTTTTGATGTTTCTCTCATCAAAAGAACAAAAGACAATCTTTGACATTCTAAACCAAAAGTCTTATACACAACTGCTTTCTAAGTTTGATCATAATAATTTTCCCAAAGTAAACAAATTCCCATTAGTTTTCAAGATGTATCTCTCTCAAGCTGTTTCTAAAAAGAAATCACCATAGCTACAAAAATATTTCCAAGGCAATAATTAAACCCTTTTAGGCACATAGACAAAACCCACATGCTGATAGTTCAAATCCAAACTCTAAAATAAATGATATTAAAATATCGATAAATTACACAGCTTGCATTGCAAGTGGTGAAGATATGTGGGACATTAATATACCACAACATAGTTTTGGGGTATATAGACTTAATCCAAAAGCTGCTGATTTCATACCTCAACTATATTTCTGGTTAAAGTTATAGTGGGGCAGGAGACATTGAAAAGATGTAGAAATCAATCCAAATGCTATTCATTGCAATTTGTGAATTATGAACACTCCTGAGGCATTTCTTCAGGCCTTTCATCAATACCATTGTAGGATAATAACATTATTACCTTTGCGACAGTTCTTTCCATTAAATGGACGAGGACATCGGCAAACATAACTTGAAGATGTTGTTTCACATGTGCCCCCATTGCGGCAAGGATTTGACTGACAAGGATCTAGAAGAATGCTAATTTTGTTAACATTTCATAAGGAGCATAATCTTTAAACATCTTTTCTTAGTTGTTCATGGATTTAAAATTCTGTTTGTCAAAGCAGTCATTTCAATGAACATATATGAGTCAATATCACCAAACGAACAACAGTGTTGTTGGAGAAAAAAAAGTTGATCAGCTGTGGATTCAGCAAAACTGTTCTATATTTTGTGAATATTAATGGACAGTGAATGTTTTATATTCTGCATTATTCACTTATTTAAAAAAAACTGATGCATATTACTTTGCCTGATAAATCAAAAACAGTTTCTTCAAGTAAGGATTCTGGGTATTCCAGGATGGAGGATGAGGAAAAACGTGGTTATAAGAGCTGCTCCTTTTTTGAGGCATTTCTAGTGGTGGAGCTGATTTCCTCAAATTTTTGGAGCAGTAATTACTGTTTTATAAGTTGCTGCATTGTTTTGGAACTCTTGGAACTTTGGGAATCGAAAATCATCTCTATGGGGAAAATACCAATGTAGTCATAGCTGGAGATTTCTGGAAACCCTAGAGAAATGGCATAAGTAGCTGTTTTTATTTATTTATGCCAATTGTCCAGAGGTTCCACTGACCTTCTCATAGAATCATCACTGTATGAAGGGAGGCCATTTTGCTAATTTAATCCAGGTTTGTTTCTGTTGGAGTTGTGGCAATAGTTTAAGAGAAATTCCATAGAAATTACGGCATTTCTTAAAAAAATCTAGATGAAATAAAAACTGATATCTCCTGTGACGCGATTCTGCAATTTCTTTGAAGCTGTTTCCAATCTCTTGGGCTCAGACCTGCAGAAGAGTTAGGCAAAAGGTTCAGTGATCTGAATCAAATCAGACAAAGTAATACCATTCTATTCTCCATTTTTGTGGCTAGTATTCCCTGAATGCTAGTACACTTGTTACTGTTTAAAATTAGAGGCCATACTACAACCCTTGCACACCAAAGTCTGCTTAAAGGAAAGATAAATTAAGGATCTTATCTAATGTCCCCTATCAGTAGACACTTGCAAGCACAATCTTAATAGGCCTCTTTCAGCTTAAAAGGGTGCTATCTCCACATCTGCCATATCAGCTCCCCATCATTTGGGAAATAGTTATCTCACTTCACCAGCTAGCAGCAGTAGGATTAACTGGTGCACTATGATAATGTAAAACCTAATTTCAAAGAAGACATCCTCTTTATTAAGTTCCGACTCACATAGAGCTGATGGGCAGTTCTTGCTGTGTGAGAAGTCAGGATTAGTGGGTACAGTGTCGGTACCAGATTAATGGTTACAGCATAACACAGTCACCATCATATGCTCACCGATTCTTGACTTGTGTTTCCTTTTCCTATAAATCTGTATCAGGGAGAAAAATTATGGGAATGAGGAGAATGAGAGGTCAAACCCTTCTTTCATTATTCTCAATATGGATGATGAAGACAGGAAAGTTGATATTGAGATGGGGGAGAAAGAGCCATAGAGATGTACAGCATGCAAACAGACCCTTCAGTCCAAGTGGTCTATGCCAAATAGTTATCCCAACCCAATCTAGTTCCACCTGCCAGCATCCAGCTCATATTCCTCCAAAGCCTTCCTCTTCACATACCCATCCATATGCTTTTTAAATGTTGTAATTGTTCAAGCCTCCACCACTTACTCTGGCAGCCCATTCCACACATGCACCACCCTCTGCATGAAAACATTGCCTCTTAAATCTCTTTTATATCTTTCCCCTCCCACCCTAAACCTGTGCTGTCTATTTCTGGACTCCCCCACCTCAGGGAAGAGACTTTGTCTATTTATCCTATCCATGCCCCTCATGATGTTATAAAGCTCTATAAGGTCACCCCTCAGCCTCCAACACTCCAGGTAAAACAGCCCCAGCCTATTCAACCTCTCCCTATAGCTCAAATTCACCAACCCTGGCAACATCCTTGTAAATCGTTTCTGAACCCTTCCAAGTTTCACAACATCTTTCCGATAGGAAGGAGACCAGAATTGCATACAATATTCCAAAAATGGCCTAACCAATGTTCTGCACAGCCGCAACATGAAATCCCAACTCTGTACTCAATACTCTGACCAATAAAGGAAAGCATACCAAACACCTTCACTATCTCAACTTCATTATCTTCACTAACCATCTCGACTTTACTTTCAAGAACCTGCACTCCAAGGTGTCTTTGTTCAGCAACACTCCCAAGGATCTTACCATTAACTGTATAAGTCCTGGTAAGATTTGCTTTCCCAAATGCAGCACCTCGCATCTAAATTAAACTCCATCTGCCACTTTTCAGCCCATTGGCTCATCTGGTCAAGATCCTGTTGTAATCTGAGGTAACCTTCTTCCCTGTCCACGACATCTCCAATTTTGGTGTCATCTGCAAATTTACTAACTATACCTCTTATGCTCACATCCAAATCATTTATATTAATGACAAAAATAGTGGACCCAGCGTCGATCCTTGTGGCATCTACTGGTCACAGGCCTCCAGTCTGAAAAACAATCCTCCACCACCACTCTCTGTCTTTTACCTTTAAGCCAATTCTGTATCCAAGTGGCTAGTTCCCCCTGTATTCTATGAGATCTAACCTTGCTAACCAGTCTCCCATGGGGAACCTTGTCGAGCGCCTTACTGAAGTCCATATAGATCACATCTACTGCTCTGCTCTCATCAATCCTCTTTGTTACTTATTCAAAAAAACTCAATCAAATTTGTGAGACATGATTTCCCATGCACAAAGCCATGTTGACTATCCTTAATCAGTTCCTGCCTTTCCAAATACATGTACATACTGTCTCTCAGGATTCCCTCCAACAACTTGCCCACCGCTGAGGTCAGGCTCACCGGTCTATAGTCCCCTGGCTTGTCCTTATCACCTTTCTTAAACAGTGGCACTGCGTTAGCCAACCTCCAGTCTTCCAGCACCTCACCTGTGACTATTGATGATATAAATATCTCAGCTAGAGCCCAGCAATCACTTCCTTAGCTTCCCACAGAGTTCTAGGGTACACCTGATCAGGTCCTGGGGATTTGTCCACTTTTATGCATTTCAAGATATCCAGCACTTCCTCCTCTGTAATATGGACATTTTTCAAGTTGTCACCATCTATTTCCCTGCAGTCTATATTTTCCATGTCCTTTTCCACAATAAACACTGATGCAAAATATTTGTTTAATATCTCCCCCATCTCCTGCGGCTCCACACAAAGGTCACCTTGCTGATCTTTGAGGGGTCCTATTCTCACCCTTGTTACCATTTTGTACTGAATGTATTTGTAAAAACCCTTTGGATTCTCATTAACTCTATTTGCCAAAGCTATCTCAAATCCCTTTCTTGCCCTCCTGTTTTTCCTCTTAAGTATACTCCTACTGCCTTTATACTCATCTAAGGATTCGGATGATCAATCCTGTCTATATCTGACACAGGTACCATCACACCCACCCATATGTCCCTTGACCTGTTATATGTTACATTGCCATAGCTCTTCCAGTTTTATTCCTGACATCTTTTTATTTCCATCAACTAGCTTAGATGCATTCACTCAAGAAGATGTATACATTCGTTTGTTTGGATGGGGGATGAAGTTAGAAATACCCAGTGAGCTTGGACAGAAAAAGTGATTGAAAGTGATTTGAGGACGTGCTACTTTCTCAGTGGAGACTGAGGTGTTGGCTGCCCATGGTTCCGGGGAGCTGTGAAACCTAGAACTGAACTAAGAGGAAAGATAATTGACAAATGTAATGCATGCGGAAATTTCCATCGAATTCACAATCAACTCCCACTTAAGAAGCAAACATGGTGCAGCCAATGCCATCTCCACATAAACACAAATTATAATATGAGAGGCAAGACCTTGCCAACCGAGATGCTAATTGTTTTCTCTCAGAGCTTTCACAATTGAATAGCTAACCTTGGATCCTGTTTATAAATAATGACGCAATGGGTTCAAATTCCATACTATATATTTGAATCCATTATGTACACAATTCAGTACAACACTGAGACAGGTCACTCTCTTGGACAAGGGGCTACCTCAAGATTGTACATTTTCTCTCAGGCAGGTGTGAAAGGTCCCAAGACATGTCTTGAGGGCATGGATGTTTCCTTTGTTATGCTGCACAACATTTATCCTCCAATTCACATCACAATCAGATTATCTGGTTGTTTATCTCATTGCTGTTTGTGAGATCTTGTTGTGGGTGAATTGGCTGCTATGTTGTGTAAAATTAAAAATCGCATAACAGCAGGTTATTGTCCAACAGGTTTATTTGGAAGTACAAGCTTTTGGAGCACTGCCACTTCATCAGGTAGCTAAGGACTAGCTAGTGCTTCAAAATAAACCTGCTGGACTATAACCTGGTGTTGTGTGATTTTTAACTTTTTCCACCCAAGTCCAACACGAGCACTCGCAAGTCATGTTGTGCAAAGAGGCAATACATTTCAAAAGTTATCTATTCATTGTGAAGGACTTTGGAATGACCAGAGAAGACACTATATCGATGCAAGTTCTTTCTTCCTTCAATAACCATTATTTGGTAAACTCTTTTTATGACCAGTGACTAAGAGTCCAGTAGATCAGTAGCTAGAATCACCTGGCTGAACTCAGTCTCTCAGGTTAGCAGTAAATGCCAAGTTTCCCTGTAAGTGTTTAAAGTCTGGTTGAAGATTTGTAGCTCGGGTGTCCGTTGTTGTGGTTCTGTTCGCCGAGCTGGAAGTTTTTGCTGCAAACGTTTCGTTCCCTGGCTAGGGAACATCATCAGTGCTATTGGAGCCTCCTGTGAAGCGCTGCTTTGATGTTTCTTCCGGTATTTATAGTGGTTTGTTCTTGCCGCTTCCGGGTGTCAGTTTCAGCTGTAGTAGTTTGTATGTGGGGTAGTAGAGAGAACACCCAATGGAGAATTCACCACAAGGGTACACAGGAAACCAACACACACAGACCAAGTCCTAAACTATGAAAGCAACCACCCCAACACACACAAACGAAGCTGCATCAGGACACTATTCAAAAGAGCCACAACACACTGCAGTACACTAGAACTGCGAAAAGAGGAAGAGGAACACCTATACAAGGTATTCGCCAAAAACGGATACCCACGCAACGTTATCACCAGATGCCTAAGAGATAGACCACGGAACCAGGACATGCCACAACCAAAAGGACTAGCCACACTACCATACGTCAGGAGCGTCTCAGAACTGACAGCCAGACTACTGCGACCCTTAGGACTCATAACAGCACACAAGCCAACTTCCACACTCAGACAACAACTCACTAGAACAAAGGACCCAATAGCCAGCACGAGCCAAACTAACGTAGTTTACAAAATACCATGCAAGGACTGCACAAAACACTATATAGGACAAACAGGAAGACAGCTAACAATCCGCATCCATGAACATCAGCTAGCCACAAAATGACACGACCAGCTATCCCTAGTAGCCATACACTCAGACAACCAGGAACATGAATTTGACTGGGAAAACACTACCATCATAGGACAAGCCAGACAGAGAACAGCCAGGGAATTCCTAGAGGCATGACATTCATCCACAAACTCCATTAACAGACACATAGACCTGGACCCCATATACAAACCACTACAGCTGAAACTGACACCCGGAAACGGCAAGAACATCCATCAACAGACACATCGACCTGGACCCCACATACAAACTACTACAGCTGAAACTGACACCCGGAAGCGGCAAGAACAAACCACTATAAATACCGGAAGAAACATCAAAGCAGCGCTTCACAGGAGGCTCCAATAGCACTGATGATGTTCCCTAGCCAGGGAACGAAACGTTTGCAGCAAAAACTTCCAGCTCGGCGAACAGAACCACAACAAGTTTCCCTGGTCCTGATCTACAAGCTTCAGAGACATAGCCAATTGTGGCTCTTCTCACATCAAACTCCCATAAAAGAACTGCCAAAACTGTTCCATCATGCATTAATAGCACAGCAGCCACGCATCTCTTGTAATGTTGGACCTGAGCTTGCAGCTAAGCAGAAGCCCCATGACATGTCAAAGAAAGGCATTGTATTAAAGCTGTGGAGAAATGGTCCTCTTATTTTATCCTAATTTATTGTGCATGTAGCAACAAAATTGCCTGTTGTTGTCATGTTCCAAGATGGGTAACAAATTTGACTTGAAGGTTCTGTAGCTGGACCAAGGTTGACAGTGGTAAAGGTAGACAGTGTGAAACATAATAAATACCTTCAGTTATCAGTTTTGCTTAGATGCTCCTTGTAGTAGTTAATGAAGAGTCCTTGAGTGATCTTTATGGTGATGCTGTCATTCATATACCTCTGCCTCCAAAGAAACCTCTGTAACAATAGCCAAGCTCAGCATTTCTTTGATGTTGAAGATTTTCAGGTCAAATCCTCTTTCGGTACTGATTTGTCCCTCGATGCCACTCTGATAGACATGTTGTCATATCTTTTAGTGTTCCACACCACTGCTTTGTTGACGTTTAGTGAGATCATTAACCATTCAAGAGAGGGTTATGCTCGAAACATTGATTCTCCCTGCTCCTTGGATGCTGCCTGACCTGCTGTGCTTTTCCAGTACTATGTTCTTCGTCTACATTCTGTTACTATTAAGGCATTTTTGGATATGATTCCTTTCCTTGGGTACTCAGGGAGGACCGAAATCTGAAGGCTAAATGAATTTTGAACATCTCCAGCTGCTTAAGATGCCACATGCAATTTGTCAGTTCATGGAATTCAAATACTGACTGTTTAGGAGGCTCAGTACAGAGGAATGTGGATGTCACTTAATATCATAGAGCACTGTGGATATCATTTATTACAATGTGATGTTTGGAAAGGTAATAATGTTAAAACTGGTGGCCTAACTACCTCTAATACCAAATCGGTTAAATACCACAATTGTCCTTCAAAGGAGGCTAGTTACCTGACAAAGACTGTGACTGTCCCAGATCCATACATGTAGAGTGCAGTTCCCATTATTGATGGACTTAGAACCAGGTGGATTGTGGACTGTGTTCAGGTGGACTGGATAACTGCGAGAGCAGACCCTCAGGAAGCATGTGGTAGAAGTTCCTATATTCTCTTAAATATTTCTCTTTAACAAGCTCTCATGGAATTGTTGGGAGTGGAGGGGAGCTTTGGTGGAAGTGATAGGGGCCAATATACGACGATGCTCACCCTCCATTAAAGCTAGCTCATTCTCCTTTCCTGCAACACCTCTTGTTCCTCTGCTGTGGCTGTGGCAAGGGTGTGCCCATGGAAATGTGTGCCTGGTCTCCAGATACCTCAAATATAAATAGATGGAGTTCAATTGTCCCTGTGATCTCAAAATCAGCTCAGTTAGAAGTCCAATCCTAAATATAAGTAAAATGCTTCAAAATATTGCTCCCAGTTGCAATAACTTAGAGTTATAGAGAGTCATAGAGATGTACAGCATGGCAACTCATCCAACTCATCCACGCCGACTAGATATCCCAACCCAATCTAGTCCTAGCCAGCACTAGCCCATATCCCTCCAAACCCTTCCTATTCATATACCCATCCAGATGCCTTTTAAATGTTATAATTGTACCAGCCTCCACCACTTCCTCTGGCAGCCCATTCCACACACGCACCACCCTCTGTGTGAGAAAGTTGCCCCTTAGGTCTCTTTTATATCTTTCCCCTCTTTCCCTAAACCTATGCCCTCTAGTTCTGGACTCCCTGACCTCATGGAAAAGATCTTGTCTATTTACCCTATCCATGAACCTCATGATTTTATAAACCTCTGTGAGGTTCACCCCTCAACCTCCGACACTCCAATGATTGCAGCTAGAACACCATACGTGTAAAAGTGGTCATGCAGTATGACAAAGTCACAGAAACCATTACAATTTATGCTAGCTTGGTATTTAGCCAAATGGCTGGTGACTAAGAAGCAGTGCTGAGAACTTATAGATATTTATGTGGAACAATTTTGCACAGATAATCATAAGAGACTTCCATCTAATGTGCAGGCCTTTAAAATACTGTCTCAGTTTGTTTTTCCTGCAGACTCACTGAAAACAGTGTGATAGTTCATGGCTTACATGCTGATGTTGATTTTGGCAACTTATCTACAGTAATAAATAAAATGAGACACATAAAGTATGCTTAATTTGCAGCTTTTTAACATAATATTAAATCTGCTTACATTTAATTGAAGTACTTGAATTATCTAACACGTAGACCATTTCACAATGAACACTCAATTGCAAGAAGATAAATTAATAAGTATAAAAAGCATTGTTCACAAACCATTATTATCGTAGGAATTTTCTAACCAAGGAGGATAATTGTCCTCGTCAAATCCTGCAGGATCTTCCCCTAGGATTGGATCACATTTAAATAGTATCATTGCAATGTTGTGAGTCCAGGCATATCAATAATTAGCAAGATAATGAAAACCTATTTCTGCCTTGTTCTGTTACAGTTTCCTGGCAGTAAATGGCCAACGATATTGATTAATTTTATCCTGGAAAATTTCCAAAAGAAGTATTTGTCATTTTTTTAAGAAACTTTCCTTCATAAACTTAGAAATTGCAGAGAAGTTTTTCTTTGAGATCAATAAAGCTAAGCATTGGTCTTACATTTGAAAGCGTCAAAAGTTTGTTTAAAAACTTTACTCTGGGCCCACTTCGCCTGATGAAAATTTCTATCATTTGATTTTCAGGTTTTTATGCTGTTTTTCTAAGGAAAGTGATTCCGGTTGGTTTTATAATTCCAATTGTTCCAGAAACTATCCGCTGCCTTGGCCAAAATAGCGTCAGCAGTTAGTATTGATAGATTATTCAATCAGAGGAAACCACAGCTGTTCCTAATCCTATCATTACTTGATGTTTGCATGTACATAATTCCCCCCCAAAAGATGGCTCGATCATATGCGGGAATTGAATTTTTTTTCCTTTCCAGAGCCCAAGGACACTGGGTCAATTATTTCAATTTTATTGTTTACCCAGCTGAGATTGGCTAATTCAGCTAACTTCGACTGAAGATTGAATCGAGGCTCATTACTTCTCTGTGATTATTTTTTATTAGGAGAAACTACTGCAGCCCGTTAAGCACACAATTAACTGATTAAGAATTTGTATTTGATTTGGAAGTGGAGCTGAAACTGAACTGTTTATCCAATGACATAAACTGGACAATTTCAGATTGACCTACAATTAATTTTTTGTTTTATGCAGTAGGCTTGAATGCATTGGTCCCTTTAATGGAAGTGATGCACTGTTTACATAGAGCACAATTTCACTGCCCTCTCTCCCACTGTTTGTGTGCAGATTGATTACATGTCCTCACGTTCATAGGCACCATCATGGCATTCACATACACATGGCCTAAATGTCACTAGATCCAAAGCAACAAAGTTAGAAGAATGTTTATTATTTATGACATTTTATTTTATATTAAATTTAAATCTAAACTAAGAGAAATAATACTTGATTATCTAACAAGGCAGTAGGAAACATTCAATCCTAGCTTTTGGTACACTGTCCATTGTAGCTCTGATTTATTGCTAGGGGTTTGACAGTGATAATGTGTGGATTTTGAGTTTGAAAGCATGACAAGACATTTCTGCTTCCAGCCTATTTTTCCATCATTGTCATCCTCTACTCACCTCATCAGTGCCTACCCACTGGCACAAATTGGCTACCCACCCATCTGTGCCAACCACTGGCACAAATTGGCTACCCACCCATCAATGCCTACCCACTGGCATAAAGTGGTTAACCACCCATCAGTGCTACTCACTGGCACAGATTGGCTACCCATCCATCAGTGCCTACCCACTGTAACAAAGTGACTTCCCAAGCAACAGGGCCTACCTATCCAGTAATGACTGCCCTTCCAGTAGGGAGCACCCAGCAGCAATGACCACGCAGCTTGCAGTGGCTACCTGCCAGAGGCAACTATTTGTCTAATGGCAGTTAGGTTCCTGGAAGTGCTGACCAACCTTGTCGCTCCTACATATCTAATGCAGAATTCCAGTGGCTGGTCAGAGAAACTCATGAGGCCTTTTTCTATGTAACCTTCCCCCCTCAAAGCTCAGCGTGCCACAGCTGGGACCACACACATCCTATAGTGTGCTAATGGTCTTGCTAATGTGGCCAAGGTTTATTTGGATAAAATTCAAACCTTTTCACACGACCCTCAAGATGGAGATGCCCTCACAGTGCCCATTCTGCAGTGGTATCTCTTTATTTGGAAGTGGGATGTGCTGTCTTTCCAAAGGTGCAGACTATCTGATTGGGTTTGCCGCCTCAGCGATTGACCCACTGTCCCTAACTGGAAGACAGACGTGGAGACAGCCTCCAACTTGGTCTACTTTTGGAAGGAATTGATAGGTTAACAGCAGGCCCTGGAAATGGTCCCGTGCTGCAACAATATTTCAGGTGCATAAGATTTTGTCGAGGGTTCTTGTTTATTTTCTCAGTGTCCAACACACACAGAAAGTCATTCCCCCAGGTAATAGTATCTAAGTCAATCTTATAAGAGATATATGGGTTATACATTTACATACACATAATGAAGTGTGCACTATCTCCCTCCAGAAAGATAACCCACATGTTTAAATTCAGAGAGGACTAATGCTGCTGCCATCTGATTAACTTCAATACGGTATTATGGATCTTATTCTCACTTCACTACTTCAACAACAAATCAATGCTATTTGTACCTAACAGTTAGCCAATAGCATGATGAATCAACCTTGTACAAGCTTTTGGTCCATGGGTTGTAAGCTCATCTGTCTATCCAGGTATTCCCACAATGTACATCCTCAGTTATCACAATTTAGGAGCTGGAAGGGTCCTGATTTACTATAGTTAGGATTAACAAGGATATTAGTGGAATCGAAAGGAGGTGAGCATGGAATGCGACCATCTTGAAAGTTAACGGCAGCTATCTCTCTGAAACAATGAAGCCCATTCTCCTGGGGTTTCTCCAGCATCCCCTGTAGGAACTACACACAGAAATAGGAAGCCAGTCTCAGCCCCCTCCTGAGGTTCCGCAGCATTACAGCTGCCAATCTTCAACCAATTCAGGAGTAAAGTGGTACTGGAAAAGCACAGCAGTTCAGGCAGCATTCGAGGAGCAGTTTCGGGCAAAAGCCCTTCATCAGGAATACAGGCAGAGTGCCTGAAGGGTGAAGAGATAAATGAGAGGAAGGTGGGGGTGGGGAGAAAGTAGCATAGAGTACAGTAGGTGAGTGGGGGTGGGGATGAAGGTGATAGGTCAGGGAGGAGGTGGGGGAAGGTAGCAAAGAGTACAATGGGTGGATGGGGGTGAGGTGAAGGTGTTAGGAGGGTGGAGTAGATAGGTGGAAAAGAAGATAGGCCGATAGGACAGGTCATGGGGACCGTGCTGAGCTGGAAGTTTGTAACTGGGGTGAAGTGGGGGAAATGAGGAAACTGGTGAAGTGGGGAAAATGAGGAAACTGGTGAATTCAGTCCACTTCACGTGATATCAAGAAACAGCAGAGTGCACGTAACAACATAGCAAATTTGGAGCAGGCGTGGGATATTTGTCACCTTGAACCTGCCCTGACATTCATTTCAAGGTTGATCTCTTTTAGGCCTAAATTCCTCTTTTATGCCAGTAATTAACTCTTGAGATTTCAAAAATAAAATCTGTCTAACGCCTCTTTCAATATTTAGGTATCTGGCTTTCACAATTCTCTGAGGCAGGGAATTCCAGCCATTCATTACACCCTGTGAGACAAAATTCATTTGTGTCTTAATATCTCCTCTTTTTCTATAACTACGTCCCCTAGTTCTAGATTTCCCTACTAGTGGAACGAACAATCTAACATCCAGTCTGTCAAGCCCTCTCGGAATCTTGTATATTTCAATAAGATTTCTTTCTTTCCAAACTCTGATCAATAACTGCCTAACATATTTCGCTGTCCTTAATAAATCAATCTCTTTATAGAAACATAGAAACATAGGCCATTTGATTCTTTGAGGCCATTTGCTATTCTAGATAGTCATAGCTGACTATCCTATTCAGTCCTCTGTTCCTGCTTACTCTCTACACCCTTTGATCTCTTTAGCCCTAAGAAATACGTCGAACTCCTTATTGAAAATATTCAATGTTTCAGTCTCAACCGCTTCCTGTGGAGGAGAAATACAAAAGACTCACCACTCTCTAGTGAAAGTTCTTTTCATTTTAGTCTTAACTGGCCTACCTCATATGCTGAGACCATGTCCCATGATTCTGATCTCTCTGGTTATAAAAATATCCTTCCTGCATTTACTTTGTCTAGTCTAAACTCCAGTGAATACAGGCCTAATCAATCCAGGCTTTCTTCATAGGTCAGTCCTGCCATTCCAGGCATCAATCTGGTAAATCTTTGTTGCACTCCCTCCATAGCCAGAACATCCTTCTTCTGATAAATAGACAAAAACTGCACTCATATGCCAGGTGTGGTCTCACCAACGTCCTGTACAAAAGTAGCAAGATATCTTTGCTGCTGTACTCAAATCGTCTCACTGCAAAGGCCAACATACCATTTTGCTCCGTCAGCACATCTGCATTTTTACTTTCAGTGACTACTGCGCAATATTTGTCACCTTGCACTTCCCCTTTTCTCAATCTATCACCATTCAGATAATAATCCACCTTTCTATCTTTGCTACCAAAGAAGATAATCTCACACATATCCACATTACATTTCATCTGCCATCCATTTGCCCACTCACTCAACTTGTCCAAATCGCATTGAAGCAATTCTACATTCTCCTCACAGTTCATCTTCTCTGACAGCTTTGTGTCATCTGCAAACCTAGAGATATCACATTTAGTTGCCTCAGCTAACTCATTAGCATCTACAGTTCATTCCACGAATCAGGTTAATGATTCACATTTGAACTGTCTCTAATATAACCTTTTCAAAATCTAAGGATCAAAACTGTACGCAGTATTCCAGGTGCGGCCTCACTAACACCCTGTATAGTGTTAACAAGACTGCTTTCAAATTCCAACCCCACAACAATAAAGAACAAAATTCTATACGCCTCTCTAAATTACTTACAAAGTAATTTTCATAACATCTGCAGCTAACTTTTTTTTTGTTTCATGCACAAGGACTCCCAGACCCTGCTGAGCTGTACGTTTTTGGAGTCTTTCATTTAAATAATAGTCGGCCTTTTGAATCTTCCTACCAAAGTGCATGAACTCATTGTTTCTCACATTAAACTCCATCTCTCAAGTTTTTGTCCACTTTCTGAACCTATCTATATTCCTTTGCAGTTTCCTTATATTGTATCTGCCCTTATACCTATTTTTATGTAATAAGCATGTCTGGATACATATTACACTTCACTATTTTCCAGGTTATTAATAATTGAGGTCCTAGAACTGGTCCTTGTGGGATTCCACTAGTTACATTTTTCCAACCTGAAAAAGACCCCATTGATCCCACTCTCTGTCTTCTGTATTTTAACCAATCTTCAATCCGATTTAATACATCACCCTCAATACCATAAGCTCCTACATGGCGTGGCATGAAGGTGTGGTGTGGAAAGTGAAGGGGAGCATGGGAGAGCTGTGCTGTGTGTATACTGGGAAGTTTGAGCAGATGGTAAGAGAGCACTAATTTTTAGGTAAACAACTCCGGTGAGCTCACTGAACCGCTTTTGGCATTGTAGCCACGTCCTGAGGGCTAACCTCTTCTTAGAGGTCTTCCCATTATTCATGGAGGTGGGACCTACAGGGCTTCATTCAAAGTGGAATTTCGTCCTCATGCTCTTGCCTGCACCAAAGAATCCAAGTCAGATTCCAATTTTATGGTGTCCTCTAAAAACCTATTTCTTCATGAACAAATGCCTCCCTCTTGTCTTTGCTTCTCCTTTAAGTCTATATTTAAGTAGCATCAGAAATGCCCCAATTCTCATTCCCCCAAAGATACACAACTCCAATAACATAGGTAGTACTAGCTGTACATTTGACTCCTGCCAAATTGAGAAAAAACCAAGATTTCGATTTGCTTGGGTCAATACCGTCACAAACCAGCCCCAGTCCTCTCATTTCTTGGCACAATCAACTTTCTAAGCTCCTCTTATTTCCAGAACTTTTAGTCAGGATGTGACTGAAGAACGTTCAATGTGAAGTCCACCTTGTTTGAGATATATTCGAACCAACTTGTTCAGAGATGTTTTTACATACCTCGAGAGTGGGTAGGACTTGAACACAAGTCTCCTCATTTGAAGCTGTTTCAAGTTATTTGTTAGCAACTGGAGGGATTCGTTTCTGATCAGTGGAACAGTCTGGATAGTCTGTCTGCCATTCCCAACTAAGCGTAACCTAACCTCTTACTCCTTTCTTCCACTTTCTCTCTTTATAAAACCTCTCTAATTTGGTAGGTTATGTTATTACCTGATCTAAAAATAGACCTATCATTAAGTAATTGAATCCATACTACAAGCTTGTATTTATTGTTGAAATGAATCACACTAATTGAAATGTTATGTCCACTTCTCACAACAGACTGCCTAATGTACTATGCATAAAATCAATATGAATAACCCAATGGCACAGCATGGTGGCTCAGTGGTTAGCACTGCTGCGTCACAGTGCCAGGGACCCAGGTTGAATTTCAGCCTCGGCGACTGTCTGTGTAGAGTTTGCACATTCTCCCTGTGTCTGTGTGGGTTTCCTCTGGGTGCTCTGGTTTCCTTTCACAGTCTAAAGATGTGCAAGTCAGATGAATTAGCCATGCTAAATTGCCCATAGTGCTAGGTGCATTAGTCAGAGGGAAATGGGTCTGGGTGGATTACTCTTCAGAGGGTCGGTGTGGACTTGTTGGGCCAAAGGGCCTGTTTCCACACTGTAGGGAATCTAGTCTAAAGTGTATTTGTGTACAGGACAAGGCATATATTACATCAACCTGTTGTAGTTCCAGATATTTCCATTCCTCATGACTGTAAATTGTAAACAAATGGAGGTATTATTGCTTGGTGGAAGAAGCACCGTTGAATAATAAATTGGAATTGAGAATGTGTCACAGTAACCATAATAAATAAACAGTGAGAAAACCACATCAACAGCTATGCACCAATAGCCTGCTTATTGATGCTCAGTCTGGGGTTGAACTTATCAGCACCATGGTAGAGATATGCCTACCGTGTGACTTTACTACCAAAAGGAATAAGAGCAGCAATGTTAATCAAACATCATCAGGTTCCTCCCGTATAATCCTGACTTGGATATTTTGTACCACCTCTTGTTAATGGTTGAATCAATACTTTGGAATTCCCTGTCTCTTTGCCTTGTGGATAAGCATAAGGCTGGAAGAGCACAGCAAGCCAGGCAGCATCAGGAGGTGGAGACGTCAACGTTTCCAGTGTAACCTTCCTTGAAGTGTTGACTTTTGCACCTCCTGATGCTGCCTGGCTTGCTGTGTTCTTCCAGCCTCCTGCTTGCCTATATTGGATTCCAGCATCTGTAGTTGTTTTGTTTCTATTAGCATTGTGGAAGCATTGTTATCACCATATGTAATGCATCCGTTGAATGAAAAGTTCTTTGAGCACTTTCTCAGAACAAATGAGAATAATGAATAGAGACATTTTAGTCAGAGTCATACATATCTCAAAAAGCATATTTTAAATGTTGGCTTTTGTAAGGCTGTTGATTTATGTTTTGTGCTTGCTGAGAAACATTATGGTTGGCAATTTCAGTTCAGTGAGCTGTAATATGGTCTTCAGAACATCTGGACTGGTAGCATTGATGAAGAATTAGAGCATTGTTCACTGATGTTGAAACTGCGCCATTCATCAGAAACTCTGCTAGCTACTTCCTGTTGGCCAAGCAGAGCCATGTGTTGGGAAAACAAGTCCTTCAATTCTCTTTTTAAAAACCAGTAAGTTCTAAATTAGAGCACTACAAAAATAGAAAAATGAGGCCGGACAAAATATCATGGATCAAGTACAATTTGTGGAATTTTAGAACATGGATTGAGTATGGGCACCAAGTCATGAAAACAATGGTAGTTAGAAGGAATCCATTAGAAGAAACTAGGGTGAAGATTGATGTAGATAGTGTCTCACTGGAATAAAGAGGCAAATTTATCTGTCTAAGACCAATGATTATCAGAAGATGGCAGATGTGATGCAAAAGTTGAAGAAGGATAGAAATACCCAAAGTAACATTGTTAAGATGAAGGATATATTAACAACACAAACATTCAAGCTTGTAATAATGAAAAATCTCATAAGTTGCTTATGCGAGTTGAAGAATGTCTAAAGGAAAGAAAGACAACTTCAATTTAAGCAGAGAAAGCAAAATAATAGAAGTAACCTCGTAGGAGTGAAGAGGGATTTCAAGGCTAGGCAGCACATTTTAAAGGTGAGAGGAGAGAGATTTAAAAAAAGACACGAGGGGCAAAAGTTTTACACACAGGATGGTTCACGTGTGGAATGATCTTCCTGAGGAAGTGATGGTTGTGGGTACAGTTACAACGTTTAAAAGACATTTGGATACATTTGTGATTATGTTTGTCACTGACTGCTTGACTGAAGGATCTGTTCCATGATGTATGACTCTATGCAGTAATCTCCTTAGACTGATTCTGAGTAAATTAAATGTCTACTTAAAGGACAGTATATATAATGTCTGTGAAGTTCCTTTTTGTTTGAGATAATAGTAAAAAGGAAACACTCTGTTTTATGGGTTGAAATATAAATTGCCTGAGATAATACCATTTAGTCAGTGAGGTGTTTTGCTTTTTGTTATAGCAAAAGTCTTAAATTGTAAAATCTTATTCTGTTATCCTTTCAGCTACTAACTGGAAGAGTGAATTTCCTTTGAAAACTTATCAGTCAGAAAATGACAAAATATTCAACTCCAGACCTGTTTTGTTGCCCCATTTAAATCTCTATTAAATTGCTATAAAAATTCCCATCTATACGTACTTTGCGTTTCTACTTTATATCTCAATGCAAGTATTATCCAAACAATGTGCATTGCACAGTTTCATTGTCAATCAATTGGCAGCTGTTCATTAAACAGAACTTTAATGTTAAATATATTCTATACATGTTGGTTTTTTTTTAGGAAAGGAATACTCACCATTGTCACTGCAGACTTTCTGTGGAGAGAAAAAAAGGTTGTACATGAATCTACTGCAACGTACAAAGGGGCATTCATAACTTTGAAATGTGTGAC
The DNA here is from genome assembly GCF_020745735.1 of Hemiscyllium ocellatum. Lineage (NCBI taxonomy): Eukaryota > Metazoa > Chordata > Chondrichthyes > Orectolobiformes > Hemiscylliidae > Hemiscyllium > Hemiscyllium ocellatum. Next base: position 38,898,913 of record NC_083422.1, on the reverse strand, counting down.
TTGGAAACTTCCAGACAAGCTAAGTCTCTGGAACATTCCACTGAGAAAACTTTGCTATTTAAAGTAGATTCATACTCTAATCTAAATTACATTGACTAGTGTATGAAAGACAGCAATGTAGATTTCGCCATTTACAGCTTAAATGTCTTCACGGTGAGATGGAACGATTGATGTAATAACATAATGACATCACTGTGTCGACAATTACACAGTTGTATTTATCAATGATTCAACAACATATTTGTAAACAAAGTCTCAGTACGGACAATGCCCCTTTAAGACAAAACATTTTAATTAAAGGAGAAATAAATTATTTGCAATGCCTTTATATACATTGAGTAATTACTGTGAATTTTTTTCAGCTGATTCTAGTAAAGCTTGCCTCCACAACATTGATTTTATTACTTCAATAAAAAAGTATATGGGAATAGGCTGTACGCAGGAACTATTAAAGCAGCATGACATCATTTGCCCATTGCAAGTAAACAATATCTTGCAATCCAGAGGCCTAATGGAAAGAATAGGAGTTTACTGAGCAGAGAAATCAAGAGGAAACAGGCCAGGGAATGTGCGCAGTAATTAATTTAGGGGGGAGGGGTGGGGAGTTGGCGGTGGGAGAAAAAAGCATACATAATGGAAGAAATGTTTCATCAATGGCTTTTTTAGTGAGTGGATAAATTAAGTTTTACAACGTGCACAGCTTTAACGATACCATTGAAACTGGAAAGTTATGTGTAACAATTTTAGACCTGGTGTAGTGCATCCAGAAAACCAGTTCCTGCGACTACTGTTTTTGTGCTTCTACTTTCATCAAAAAATAGCACTCATACATTTTAAAGCTACGTAAAAAGTGCTTACTTACAGAGTACGACAGTAACACCGCCAGCCAGATGAAAAAGCACCTGGTAGTTGACCAAACTATTGCTTTTGGCATATTTCAAAGATTTGAAAGTGCTTTGCTTCACTCTGGACATTTGACTTTCTGCTATTTATATTACAACACACGAGCAGGGTCATATGAACAGACTAGAAGTTATTAACCAGTCTTCAAACATAGATAATTTAAGGAGGCAAAAAGCATTGGCATTGGTAAAAATGGCAAAAAGACTTGAAATTAGTATCATTGAATACATAAAGATAAAGGTAAAAAAAACCTCTTCAAATGGACTACTTCTCAACAAATGTCCTATTTAAAGTACATATTTAGCAACTGTTGCTTTATTATCATCAAAAACATAAATGAAAAAGTAGAATTTATCTCCTTAAATTGGTATAAATATGATTTCAGCATGCAGACTGAGTAATTCAATTACATTCAGTTATTTTGGCTTTGCTTTTCTTCCATTATTGTTCTCTGGAGGAAAGTGGTTTGAAACACTTATAACACAATGGCTATGAGTAACTTGGAAAAGAAGAGCCATACTGGTCTTGGAAAGTTAACTTTGTTTTTCTCTTTATAGCTGCTACCAGACCTGCTGAGTTTCTCCAGCACTTTTTGGTCTATTCTATTCTAGAGGACCTCTTTAACTGTGGGTGGTAATGTAAAAAGAGTAATTCAAAATAGGCTGTTATCCATCCTAATTTTTTTTACACTAACTTCAATGGAAAGGATTTTTGGATGGAGGTAGATAATTCAACATTACCATCGATCAAAGTTAAAATGATCCCTTTAGTACCAGAAAGTTTTTGTCATAACAAAATCCAAGTCTCTTCTCTCTGGCAACTTTTATACAATCTCATACTTTAACACCTATGGCCTGAAAGTTTGAGCTGCTCATTGGGCAGATGAGGTCAATTCAAAAATCTGACTCAAGTAGCTCTTTTGACCTGTTTATGTTTTACGACTTTGTCCCAAAGTTTTTAAAAGTTCCTCTCAAAGCTGAACTGTCAGACAAAAGAACTCATTTGGTTTCACATTGAATGTGTTGAACAGGAGGTGGATTTTGTTTAAGAATGAAGGCTGATATGTTATTCGCAGAAAGTTATATTGTCAATATACATATATGTTATTTTAACAATTGCTGTCAAATGTCTGACTGTACTGAGAAAACAACTGCTAATATTGCACATCTCCAACTGGTACACTAACATTCAGTGAAGTATAACCTGTATTCACAGATTTTGACATTACTAGTCCACTGGCACAAGTTCACTTTATCCACTGATTCCTAATTGTAACAACTAGGTAGGATTTGAAAGGCTTGTTTGAAGGCTGCCCTATACTGCGAATCAGATGGTTTAAGGAAGGTTTAACAGGAGGGTCAAAAAAGAACTCCATTTCAGTTCTGATGAATGCAAATCAAAAAACATGGACTCTATGTGCTTAAGTCGATTTTTCTTTTGGCTAAGTGCGAGTTGTATTGAGTTTTTGGAGGGATTCTTGCCATGGAGCCCAATGAGATTTCTCGTCAATCTGACCAAGCTTGTCCCATCAACTATTTGCCCAGTCCGAAGGCATCCCTCACATCCAACTCTAGCACGACCTTACCATCCCTGAGCAACTAGGCACTTGGCAGATCTTATGCCCAAAATGTCGAATTTCCTATTCCTTGGATGCTGCCTGACCTGCTGTGCTTTAACCAGCAACGCATTTTCAACTGTGATCTCCAGCATCTGCAGACCTCATTTTTTTACCCACTTGGCAGATCTCAGCAGCCTGGCTCCTGGCATTTTTAAAAGGCCATGTGAAATGGGGCAAGAGTTGACATTCTGACGCTGTCCTTCACTGGCAGCATAATGGTACAGCAGCTACAAAGCCACACTGCTCAATGCATACAGCCAACATGGACAAAGCGAGGACTGCAGATGCTGGAGAGTCAGAGTTGAAAAGTGTGGCTCTGGAAAAGCACAGCAGGTCAGGCATCATCCGAGGAGCAGGTGAATTGATGATTCAGGCAGAAGCCCTTCATCAGGAATGGGATTATGCCTGAAATGTCGACTGTCCTGCTCCTCGGATGCTGCCTGACCTGCTGTGCTTTTCTAGCGCCACACATGTAGTCAACATGGCTGACGCTTCTTCCCACAGATAACCCCTTATTGTCTCACCCTGGTCATTGTTTAAGCACCAGGCTGCACACAGTTTATCCATCCTTAGTCATGTCCCATCTAAACACCTCTCTAAATCACTGTTGTTCCATCTCTAACACCTGCTGGCGATCCACAGCCTGTCACTTTCCATTAGGGGAACATTGCATACAGACAAATGGTGGGACAATTCCAAACAGGAGAGGCTAAATCGTACTTGGTTTTTGGCTAACTGCCAGTTACTTGGGTGTTTTGTGGGGATTTTTAACAATGAGACCGAGTGAGATTTCTCGCCCCATCTTACCAAACTTATCTCATTAATTACCCACCCTGTCACTACTTGATACTTCTCGTCTGTTCTATCCCCACCTCACCATGAGCTGTTCCTGAACAAGTCACTGAACAGGTGCCTGCTGAAAGGGCAGTGGTTCCTGTCACTTTTTTTGATATTTAAAAATGTCTTTGAGTGCCCAGAAGACCCCTGGCATTCCAAGGTTGTCCTCAGATAAGTTTTGAGGTTGTCTGAGATTGGGAGGTTACAGCCACACAATTTTTAACAGGACCTAGAAGGGCTGGTGGAGGGGAGTGCTTTTCCTGGACGACCAGCAGAGAAAGTTCCTCTGGCATTGGCAGCATGATCCGGGGTCACCACTGGGTTGAGGTGAGTGAAATCTCAGCTATCTATGGGAATGGCCAGCAGTTGGTGAGAAGGTTAATGACCTTCTCTTCTATGCCAGGGTAAGTGCCACACTGTTCTCTGTGCTTTTGCACAGTCATTCTATTTCTGTTCATGCAATCACCTTCCACCAAGGCTCATTCTCTTCCACTCTTACTATCATCGGCAACATCTTCTTTCATTTGCTCTCGCAGCCCTGAAATGACCTGCATTGTCTCTGTGCTGCCGACTTATTTCCTTTGGAACTATCATCACCATTTGACAGTGCAAGCATCAGATATGCCAACCAGTATTCTTCTTTTCTCCCATTCCACAATAGGGCAGATATAGGGCCTAATATTAGTCTGCGCTACCTCTCTGGGAGAGAATGCCCACCCTCATCAGAAAGGATCAGGAAAATGCCAGAAGACATTCTGAGATATTCATGTCCAGCCAACCATTCATTGCAGCCAGTGTCAGTCTCTGTCAATGTCTGTTTCCGTCAGTGTCACTTCTAACCAACAGCTGTGACTTCTTCTCTCTCTTGTATCTCGCAGTACCATTGGGAAATAATGTCAACCTAATTTAACATCCTTTTTCTAACAGAATTATTTTGTTTGCAACATTGGAGTTGTCCAGTACCTTGAAAATACTTTTACGATTCAAAGTTTGGGAGAAGATTTGTAGCTCGGGTGTTCGTTGTTGTGGTTCTGTTCGCCGAGCTGGGAATTTGTGTTGCAAATGTTTCGTCCCCTGTCTAGGTGACATCCTCAGTGCTTGGGAGCCTCCTGTGAAGTGCTTCTGTGATCTCTCCTCCAGCATTTGTAGTGGTTTGAATCTGCCACTTCCGGTTGTCAGTTGCAGCTGTCAGTTGCAGTGGTCGGTATGTTGGGTCCAGATTGATGTGCTTATTGATTGAATCTGTGGATGAGTGCCATGCCTCTAGGAATTGCCTGGCTGTTCTCTGTTTGGCTTGTCCTATAATAGTAGTGTTGTCCCAGTCGAATTCATGTTGCTTGTCATTTGCGTGTGTGGCTACTAAGGAGAGCTGGTCGTGTCGTTTCATGGCTAGTTGGTGTTCATGGATGCGGATCGTTAGCTGTCTTCCTGTTTGTCCTATGTAGTGTTTTGTGCAGTCCTTGCATGGGATTTTGTACACTACATTGGTTTTGCTTATACTGGTTATCGGGTCCTTCGTTCTGGTGAGTTGTTGCCTGAGAGTGGCTGTTGGTTTGTGTACTGTTATGAGTCCTAGTGGTCGCAGTAGTCTGGCTATCAGTTCGGAAATACTCTTGATGTATGGTAGTGTGGCTAGTCCTTAGGGTTGTGTCATGTCCTCGTTCCGTTGTCTTTCCCTTAGGCATCTGTTGATGAAATTGCGCGGGTATCCGTTTTTGGCGAATACATTGTATAGGTGTTCTTCCTCTTTTTGCAGTTCTGGTGTGCTGCAGTGTGTTGTGGCCCTGTTGAATGGAGTCTTGATGCAACTTCTTGTTTTTGTGTGTTGGGGTGGTTGCTTTCGTAGTTCAGGACTTGGTCTGTGTGTGTGGCTTTCCTGTATACCTTTGTGGTGAATTCTCCGTTAGATGTTCTCTGTACCATCACATTGAGGAATGCGAGTTGGTTGTCCTTTTCTTCCTCTCTAGTGAATCGGATTGCTGTGAGTGTGGCATTGATGATCCGGTGTGTGCTTTCTATTTCTGTGTTTTTAATGATTACAAAGGTGTCGTCCACATATCTGACCCAGAGTTTGGGTTGAATTTGCGGTGAGACTGTTTGTTCTAATCTTTGCATTACCGCTTCAGCTATGAGTCCAGAGATGGGTGAGCCCATGGGTGTGCCGTTGATTTGTTCATATATTTGGTTGTTGAATGTGAAGTGTGTTGTGAAGCACAGGTCCAGTAGTTTGAGTATGCCGTCTTTGTTGATAGTTTCAACGTCCTGTTGTCTGTTCTATATGTCCAGCAGGTTGGCTATTGTTTCTCTGGCTAGGGTTTTGTCAATAGAGGTGAACAGTGCCATTACATCGAATGAGACCACGATTTCTTCCTTATCTATGTGTATATTTCTTCATCAACAATTTCATCAACAGATGCCTAAGGGAAAGACAACAGAACGAGGACAAACAGGAAGACAGCTAACGATCCGCATCCATGAACACCAACTAGCCACGAAACGCCACGACCAGCTCTCCTTAGAAGCCACACACACAAATGACAAGCAACATGAATTTGACTGGGACAACACTACTATTATAGGACAAGCCAAACAGAGAACAACCAGGGAATTCCTAGAGGCATGGCACTCATCCACAGATTCAATCAATAAGCACATCAACCTGGACCCAATATACCGACCACTGCAATGGACAGCTGGAACTGACAACCAGAAGCAGCAGATTCAAACTACTGTAAATGCTGGAGGAAAGATCACAGAAGCGCTTCACAGGAGGATCCCAAGCACTGAAGATGTCACCTAGACAGGGGACCAAACATCTGCAACACAAATTCCCAGCTCGGCGAACAGAACCACAACATACTTTTACAATGCTGGATTCTTCCAGGATCTTCATCACACTATTAGGATGAAGAAGATCATTAACAATTTTTTTTATGCAGCCTCCATGGCTTGAAAGCTAACAGTCAGTCTGAAGTTCCTACAAATGTACGGTGCATTAAGTGTGATTGTGATGTGGAACTTTCACAATGTCCGTCAGTTTATTTGTCATTTGCCTGCACTGTTTAAATATGCCAAGCTAAAATCTGAAACTCCCTTAATGTGTTGGCATTACATAGAAACGTAGAGAATCAGAGCAAGAACAGGCCAGTCTGTCCTGGGAGCCTGCACTACCCAGACAATGATTGATTATCCAACTCAATTCCCTCTTCCTGCTTTGTCCTATTATTCTCTGATACCTTTTGTTCCAAGAACTTCTTGAAAACATTTAACATTTTTGTGTCAACTACTTTCTATGACAGAATTCTATGACAGGCTCAACACATAAACCATCAAGGGCCGAAGGGCCTGTTCTGTGCTGTATTGTTCTATGTTCTATGTTCTAACACTCTTTGGGTGAAAAAAATTCTCTTTGTTTCAGTCTCAGTGTCCCAAACTGCGACCCTTGGCTCAGCACTTCCTAGTTATCAGGAATTTCCTTCCAGTGTTTATCCTGTCTAGTTTAGTCTTGTCTAGTCTTGTCCAGTCCAGTCTGATCTAGTCTAGTATAATCCTGTTGGAATTTTATAGGTTCTCTCATTCTTCTAAACTTAAATGAATGTAGTCCTAAACCATCTGGTCTTTCTTTATGTTTGAATCCTGCCATCCTCAGAATCAGGAGAAAGTGAGGACTGCAGATGCTGGAGATTCAAGTCGAGAGTGTGATGCTGGAAAAACACATCAGGCAGCATCTGAGGAGCAGGAGAATCAATGTTTCGGGCATAAGCCTTTCATCAGGAATTGTTGAAGAAGTGCTTCTGCCTGAAACATCGATTCTCTTGCTTCTCGGATGCGGCCTGACCTGCTGTGCTTTTCCAGCAACACACTCTCAATATCCTAGGTAAACTTTCATTTCTCCTCCCTAATAACAAGAACATTCTTCCTTGGATAAGCAGACAAGTCAAGAACACAATACTCTGGGTGTGGTCTCACAAAGGCCCTGTATAATTGCAGCAAGACATCTCTGCTCTTGTACTCAAATCTCTCGCCGTGAAGGTCTACATACCATTTGCTTTCTTCACTCTCTGCTGCATTGCTGTTGCATTGAAGCAGGCTTCAGTCAAAGATGTTCTTCATGATTCCCTGTTTCCCATTTGTGGAGGATTCAGGTTTCCAACAGTTTGATGAGACTAAAAAGCCTGAAAGGTCTACAAACGTGCTGTGCTCAGACTCACACTCAAAGCATCTCGTGAAGCAGTCATTCATCTTCTTAACAGCTTTGTTTTGTAAATTATTGCTTCAGAGATCTCCTGGATTGTCTCTCCTTCCAGGTGATCTCTGTGTCCTGCATTTTGGTATAAGTGCATGCAGTGGAATCACTCTACCTAACCCATGACAAAATCCAGTGACTGTATCTGAAATCTATTGTCCAGAATCATGCTGCACATCCAAGCTCTTCAGCCAATGTCATTTCTATACCCAATATGGTGAAGGAACATATTCATCTTCCATTTCCAGATTCCCGCATCCATTTATATTTTATCGCTCACCAAAAGAAAACACATTTAATTGTAATTAGATTCATAGAGATGTACAGCATGGACACAGACCCTTTGGTCCAACTCATCCATACTGACCAGACATCCTAAAATAATCTAGTCCCATTTAACAGCACTTAGCTCATTTCCCTCCAAACCCGTCCTGTTGATGAATGCATCCAGATGCCTTTTAAATGTTGTAATTGTATCAGCCTCCCCAATGTCCTCTGGCACCTCATTCCATACACACACTACCCTCTGTTTGAAAAAGTTGCCCCTTAGGTCCCTTTTAAATCTTTCCCCTCTAGTTCTGGACTCTCCCACCTCAGGGAAAAGAACTTGTCCAATTATCCTATCCATGTCCCTCATGATTTTATAAACCTCAAGAAGCTCACTCCTCAGCCTCTGGCACTCTAGGGAGAACAGCCCCAACTTATTCAGTGTCTCCCTGTAACTCAAACCCTCCAACTTTGACAACAGCCGTGTAAGTTTTCTCTGAACCTTTTCAAGCTTCACAACATCCTTCCTATAGGAGGGAGACCAGAACTGCACATAACATTCCAAAAGTGGCCTAACCAATGTCCTGTATCACCGTAACATGACCTCCCAACTCCTATACTCAATGCTCTGACCAATAAAGGAAAATATACCAAATGCCTTCCTGGGGCATGTAAGTTGACGTGACCGAGTTGATCCTTATAGTACATAAATTAGGAATCCTGATGATCTTGGTGTTTTGAGCTGAAAATGTGTTGCTGGTTAAAGCGCAGCAGGTCAGGCAGCATCCAAGGAACAAGAAATTCGACGTTTCGGGCAAAAGCCCTTCATCAGGAATTCCTGATGAAGGGCTTTTGCCCGAAACGTTGAATTTCCTGTTCCTTGGATGCTGCCTGACCTGCTGCGCTTTAACCAGCAACACATTTTCAGCTCTGATCTCCAGCATCTGCAGACCTCACTTTTTACTCGAAGACCTTGGTGTTTCCTCTAAGTTGAGTTCTGATATCAACTTCTGAGTCAGCTATGATTTCAAAAGCATAGAATTTTGTTTTGGCTGTGTGAACACTCCTCCCTGTTTCCTTTTGTCTGCCCATGAATTGCAAAACTTCTTATTATTGCAAAGCTTTAATTATATGTCTGCGTCTCTCCCAACCACAGTTCCTTCTGATCTCACAAAAAAAAGTCATTAAAATAATGAATGTATAGACCTTCCCAATTGTCCTCAGACTGATCTTTCCTTAGCAAAAAAGCCACAGCACTCTCAATCCACAGTTAAAATTGCCTCCAGGACTGAATATCATTGGAGACCAATTAGCAGTCTGGAATTATGAACCCGCTGGCTTTCCACAGATGCTTTAAGTGTTAGTCCAGAATGCTACAATTAAATTAGGCCCATTAGGCTCTGATCCTTCTGTTGGATAGAAACCTAAAGCATTTTAACTGCCCATTCACGAATCTTTCACATTGTACAGGTCAAGTTAAAATCCTTCACCATATTCTTTTGGAATTTCTAGGTCATCATTTGAGATTGTTCAGTCTACAATATCTGGTCCAAGTATCTTTATTTAGATTAGAGACACACTTGTGGATGCAGTGATAGTATCATATCGCAGGTTGCATAGTCTCAGAGGGAGAAAGGCTAAGAAAGTGAGGCTAAGACAAAGAAAGCTGCACAACTGAAGAATAAATTTCCACTTTATTTAGAATCGAGTTAATCATAAAATGGGCCCATTGGTCCATTACTCAGCAGGTGCCATAAATGGCTAAATTGAATGTTAAGTGATCTGCTGTGTAGTTCCCAGCATTTTGTGCCTGTAGTGTTTTGCACCAGAATATAAAGAATTACTTTGAAGAAGTTCTTTTTTCTGAACGTTTCTCTCAAATACTGAATTCAGAAAAATAATAGTAATAGTCACCTGAATAATCGTAACTCACCAAGCAATCGAATGAAAGTTTTGCCAGAAAATTAATTATAGTCCTCTCTAAATGAGCATATGGTGAAGAAGGTGTAATTAAGCTTCTTGGATCTACCTCAACACTGTGTAATGTTATGCTTGGATTACACTAGTGGCACATTAATGATGGCCACACTAAATGACAAAAAGCTATGCCACAATCGCTGACCACAGCTTTGGTCCATCTATTTTATGTTACAGGAAAAGCATAAGAGAAAATCAATATGCTTTCAATTATACAATAAAAAATGAAACCATAAAGTAGCCAGATTACCCAAAAGAGGTTGATGGATAATTAAAATGCAGATTTTCACTATACTGATCTTATACTGCACTATGTTTGGGGTAAACTCAAGGTGACATGATGAGTCTGATCAGTTTGATTATCCCACTCTTGTGACAGTGAAAGTATCACTGACTAGCAATCTAGAACCCCAGGCTTATTACTGAAGATATGGTTTTGAATCTCACCAGGGCAGATGGCGAAATTTGAGTCCAGTAAAAATCTGGGCAAAGAAACAGCTTGCCTAATGGTGACCATGTGAGCCCTGTCATAAAAACCCATCTGACTTACTCATGTCCCTTCGGGTAGGAAATCTGCCATCCTAACCTGGTCAGGCCTACATGTGACTGCAGCCCCACAGCAATTAGGGGTGGGCAATAAATGCTGGCCTAGCCAGCAATGCCAATTTCTCGTGAATAAATAAAACAAATCATATCTGCAATGTGAAATGCAGCCAAATACCTCCATCACTGAAGATGGGCAGAGATAGATTTTTATTGCTGTATTTGCCTGAAAGCAACATATCCCAAAAACTAATGGAATTTAGTACACAGATTGAGTACGGCCAAGGAAAAAATGAGCAGTTTCTGCAAAACTGCAGTTCCAGATTCAGATCCTGGAATTTATCAAAGTCTCTATTAATGTGAGGATAGAGGGCAAAATAACAATTCTTCAATAATTTGTGACTAACAATGATAACAACTTGAGAAGTAATTTTCTCTATTCTTGCTCTAACAAATCTGTTAATTTTATTGGTAAATGTTTCCCATTTTCTGGATCATTTATGTCCATGTCATTAACAATCATGAGCTAAGAGAACTTGGCAAAGGTACATACGCTGCTGAGCACCCTGGTCACTTGTCAGTATCTGTTTTTCACCTGAATTGCTTTTCTTTCCTTGCTACTTTTCCCTCATTGCTGGATTATAAAATGTCTTTCTGTCTCCCTGTCAGGCAAATATTTGCGTTTCCCATACTGCACTTGTTGTTGTTCTGCTTATTCTGTAAGTCTATGCTGGAAATCATCAGCTTCAATGGTACAAATCTCCTGAACATTCTATCATATTCTGTCATTGTTTCATTAATTCTATGTCCTTTTCAAATAACATTCAAATTGCTACATATGTGGCCCTGAGAGACATTGCTTGATCTTGTCACATGCTAGGATGTGTCAATATTTTACTATACTTAAATACTTTGCTTAAGCTTAATTGCAGTTAATATTTCTACAGCATTTTAACCAGCATTGAATAAACAGCACATCAATAAAGACCAAAGTACAAACAGACATAGATAAATCTATTAACTGCTGTTCTGATATAGACATAACAGCCTAAGTATTTGAATGTGTGTTGTTCACTTTTCAGGTGCAGAATAGCTGTGCACACATGCAATGGCATAAGCAGAATACAGACACTCGTTTGTACAGAAAGCCCACTATCCACCGTGTTGATCAATGCTATAAAAGAGGCTTTTGAAGTCTGAACATAAATTGGCATTGGCCCTTTGCAAATAAGGCTTAACGTGTTCAGGAAATCATGGTTTATTCATGGCCTAACCAGAAATCTGTCAAGAGACTACTGAATGCTGTCAGATAGAAGATAGGTATAAATAAAAACTGACCTTAATATGGAGCCAAAAACAGCAGGAATGCCAAAACCCATTGCTGACCACCATTCAGCCACATCCCTATTCCTTCCTTCAATCATCAGTCAGTCTTTACATCCCTGCTCACATCTGGAAATGAACTCCACAAATATCTGTGTTAAATTTTTTCCTCCACTATGTTCTATATCTTTTTCATTTGATCGTATACCTATCTGAAGTTTACTACTATCGATTCTATCCATCCTTACATATTTGTAAGAACTTACATTCCATGATCAGCATTCTTGTTTTTCTTTAAAAAATAGATAATTGTCAGGTCTCTCATTATATTTGTATTTGCGTAGGAGCATACTCAAAGAAATTGGATCATATGCAAATGCATCAATTTCAATATTCCAACACACTGGATTTCTAAACAGTACTAATAGTAGCAAACATTATATTCTTCAAGTAAAGTTGAAGAGATAAATCAGATAAAGACAGGTCACTAATTTTAATATCATTAGTGAATAAATTAGAATGCACCATCAGGAATAGAGTAAGTAAGTAGTTGGGTAAGTATAGATTGATTAAAAAGGATTAATGATGGTCTGTGAAAAGTTACGTAACTCAGTAGCATCACTGAAGAAATAGATAATGTTCTGTTAAGACAATTTTCAACTTTGGTCAGTTATTGTAAACTCAAAACACATTCATTCAGAAGCAATTTGTTGTATGGATGATATGTTAGTAGTGAGTAGAGTGGGATAGTGAGTAGAGTGGGATAGTGTGTAGAGTGGGCATTTTTGGTTTGGCCAGGTAGTGACAAGTGATATCCTGAAGGATCGATGCTGAGCTTCCGTGTTCACTTGATTAATGGTGCAAATCTGGAAATACTGGGGAGTATATCAAAGTTAGCACCTGACTCCAGTTAAGAGGCAAAACACATTTATTTCCATTTTACTAAGCCATGAAATGACATGCAAGAACCAAGAAACTGAGGAGACATTCATGTGCACCTGATTAATATAGTGTCCAATCATTTCACTGAAGTTTCACATGAGTCTAAATTACTCTTGCACAAAATGGAAAAACCCAATTTAAATAACTAAAACCTCCATAGTGTATTTAAATAAGATGCTTTCCATTTTCCTGCTCACTTCAGATGGGATTGCAGGTTCACTCTGGTCATCCACTGAGAGTGGGTGAAAATGATATTTTGATGAGGTGATAAACCATTTCGTACTGACAGAAAGTCATGCCATGTAATGCACATGGTAGTATTGAAGCTACTGATTTCCATTGACTAAATAAGTCACACTCTGAGTTCTTATTATTTATAATGGTCTGGTCAACATCTTCCTCATATGTGAGAAATGCAACAATCAACATTGACCCTTGCCCATTGTGCTCAGATGGGGGCATCTTAATATTTTGATCCATTCCTACAGGGCCAGCACTCCTTGATCAGCAGTTAATGAATTAGTTATAAGATACTAGAAGACCCAAAGCTCTTTAAGAGGTGGAAGTAGAAATATAGAGTTTTGCAATTGTTTTGGAAGCATACAAGGAGAAGCATCTGGACATAACCAATCCTCTTTCTTATTATACCCAACTTTGGAGACATCAAATAGTCCAACATAGAACACATACCAACTTTAAGCGGTCATAAGAATTACTGAGCTATTGGATTATGTGGCATTTCTAATTCCTGGAGTGGCCCCAAGACCATCTTTAAGAAGCTGTCAGATACTAGAGTGGACTGAAGTAAAACTCACCTTGCTATCAGATTTCTGATAAAGGCCAATGGAGCAAAAGCATATGTAGGTCAGTGCTCCTTCCTAAACTCCACTCCCAAACACACAATCCACCAGGACAAATCTACCAGAGCAGTTTTCTTCCCAGTTGCAGGACTCCAGTCTTGAGACTCTCATCTTTGATTGCATACGATATAGTAGCGATCTTGATTACTTTTCCATCGTATTGTGCAAGATGGACAACTCTGTAATAATTATTTGCAACAAACTACCTGATGCACTTCAATTCCTAACAATAAGAATGTAGCTGCTCTGTTTATTTGGGTCCAGGTGTATTGTTAAATGTCTGTCTCCCATTGGATTTCCCCACATTAAGTGTTAAAGAGTTGTCGAGGAAGTTAGCACTTTGTCCAAAGAGAAACTAAAATTTTGCATCTGATTGAAAGAATTACTTATCATCAATTCCTCCTGAAATCTTAAGAATAGAAATTCACTGTCTGTAACTAATCAAAAGTTCCCAGGTTTGTATATTGCACCCCAACAGTGCACATGCACTGTACTGGACTTTGCCAATTTCTGATGATAAAGATCTGTGTGGAGATAGACTAATTTGCATGGTGATATGGTCACACCACATTTGAAAGTTTGTATCAATTACACCAGCTACAAGCTGCTGGTCGGAACACCAGAATGGTGTTATCGTACCAGAAAGGGGACCTAGCAAGTGTCTATTAATAAATGTGGACTCTTTGCACCATCATATGCTGCCCATGACATGGTTGCAAGGGTTGGGGTAGAGACTGTCACACATCTCCTCCCGGAATGTGCCTTTGCAAATGAAGTCTGGAGAAAGATGGAATGGTTCTTGTCGAGGTATTTCCCAAGCAGCTCCATGATGCAGGACTCTGTGCTCTCTGGGCTGTTCCCTGGTACACACACTGAGACAAATAATGACATAGTAATGGAGGATCATTGACTTGGTAAAAGACGCTCTTTGGTCTGCCTAAAACTTGTGGGTCTTCCAAAGCAACAAGTTGACCTTGGCTGAGTGTTGCAGACTAGTACATTCCAAGGTCCAGGATGGCATGCCGAGAGATGCAGTTAAGCCTGGGGCAGCTGCTGCCAAGACACTGTGAGGAAAGACCATGGTCTAAGGTCCTTCAGCTGAAGTTAAATGGTGGTCCATTCAGTTATTGGAACCTCCCAGTCCTCAAATACATGTTAATATGATCTTGTACAAGTAAGAAACATCTTCAATTTGTTTACTAGATAGAATCAAGCTTGATGTTTGTTTGTTTTTCCATATGCTGCTGTATAGGACCACACTGCTTTAGTGACCACATATGCATATAAAGGTATTTTATGAAAAAAGTATATTTTTGCAATTAAATAAAAAATACATTCTGCTTAATCTTATTTCCCTAGTGAAGCAAGTGCCTTCTGGGGAAGGTAACTGAAATACTCTAGAGGTATAAAGGCTTCACAACCTCTATAATATTGGAATATAAAACTTAGGTCTACCTTCACTTTAGACAGGTGAAGCTGGTGGAATTTCTGCACTCTCTCCCAAAGATCTACTCTTGATGTGGCATTGAGGATGACAGGATGGTGGTTTAGCAATTACTGTCCCCAACAGTGTTTAAATGGCTAGTGTAAATGTGACAACATCCAAGGAGATGAGGCTACATCTCCACCTGTGCAAACAAATTGTGAGCTTTTGCTTTTCTCGAGCCCAAGATGTTGGGGTCAAGGCTTTCAAACATGGTCACAGGTGTTCCGAGGTCACAAGGAAAAATGTCTGCAAGCACGCTTACATTGTTATGTTGAACTTATAGAACAGGATCATTTGTTTGGAAAAAAAAGAGCTACTTTGAAAAAAAGTGGCAGATGAATAACAAATATCAATGAAAATAAAACATAACTCTTCATGAGGTGCTTCACATTGTCTTTATGTCAATTTTAGATAACTGCTTTTACTCATAGATCAACATTGAAGATGCGGAAATCAAAGAGAAAGAATGAACAAAGTAAAGATTAAACTTTAAACAGAGGGTCTTGATTAAGCTTTAAGTTTACACCATTGAATCTATTGAGTATTTTTTCTTATCCAGTTAAGGAATTTGGTAACCATGACATAAACACCAGGTTTATTTTTCTTTCCACAATCGCGTCCCCAGCTTATGATTCCATAAAGGTAGGGCTTTCCATTTCTCACACATGAAAGTGGTCCTCCGGAATCACCCTGTTCATGAGAAATGTTTTGCATTAATTCAATTGTTCATCTCTTGTCACTACTAAATATGTACCTGTTCCACTTCATGATTTACAAGTTTATCCTTTTTAATTAAAAGCACCTTGATCTGGAAGAACATCTATTTCACAACCATAGAACCATAAAAATGATACAGCACAGAAGGAACCATTCAGACTAACTTGTCCATGCCAGTTGGCAAGAGCAAATATATATCAGGGCAAAGCAAGTTTGGGAGTATAGAGCTGGGTAGAAGGAGATGAAAGACTGTTTGGTTTCTCAGTATATTGATAACATAGAGCTGTGTCTTATCATTGAGCTCATACTAACCAAACAGTACATGTGAGTGCAAGCTAAGAATTATATCTTGACTTTCAGGCATGGGTAGGCACTTCTCTCAGAATTATTCTCCATCAGTAGCCTGGAATTCTCATCTCTGAGACCCAATATCCAGTTGCAGAGCCTTGATCAGCACTTTGACATGATCAAGGTCTCAGTCTGTGGCCTTCAACCAATGACTGAAGAGACAATGGGATTGATTGTAAAATCCACACTGAGTAGCTTCCTGAACTGAAGCCAAACACAATTGTTGATCACTTGGGTAACACAGGCATTTCCATGGCACTGAGCCCCAGGGGAGAGTTCTCGTCAAAGCAGAAACAGATGGGTGAAAATTGTCGAGGATGGCAAAACATTTCCCACAATTCTTCCCAGAGTTCTGGTTACATTCTTCCCTCTACTGTGCTGACCTGTACAGAGACTAGGTACCAGCTTTCACTTACCATAATCCCTCACAAGTTGATATAGTGAGAGAAAACCATTCAAACAACTTTAGGAAGCTTAATGTGACCCAGAAATGGTATTCCTTACAAAATGAGATTGTGTTAAAAATAGGGCACATCCTGTTTTGCAGAGGGCAGCATTAAGGGAAGGTCTGGCTTACAAACATTCAGCCCACAATAGCAATTTTAAATATTTTGGACTACATAACTTGCAACAATATAGGTGAATGACAAACACATTCAGTTTATTGTTTACATTGACAAACCTGGCAGGCATCGGCTGAATTTCCTTCCAAATTTCCAGCACACATCATATTGTCACCCAACAAATCTCCATAAACATTTGGTTGTGTACAGCGATTCCTGCTCAACAGTTGCACTGTGGCTTCCAACAGTTGACTTTTAAACTGTCCTTTAATGGAATGAGAAAAATAGGTGTAACCTTTTTTAAAAATAAATTAATCAGTGTAGCTTGTAAAACAAGGGCGAACTTTCCATTCTATTGCAGTGTCACTGATAATTGCTTTTTATAAAAGTCTACAGGGGTGACCTGAAATCACAGTTTGAGGGAATTTTTAACTTCATGGTGTGGCGTAAGGTATTGGATTAATTGTGTTATTACATCCCACCTGATTTACCTTTTTATTGAAGGAAAATTAAGCTTGATGTAAAATGAATGGGCGATCCAAACGTGTCTGCCTTGCAAAATCGTCAAGAGTCAAAATTACTTTATTAAAACTCAGAATAAAATTTTAAAACTTCAGAATTAAGGTAAAGATCCAAATGTTTTAACATCATATCTCACAAGCCCTTTTGATCTGTCACTTTGCACTGCAATAATTAAAACTCCATTTGGAGACAAATATTAAACTGTAGCTGGAATTTTTGTCAGTGCCACAGAGGCAGGGACAGAGCTAGGACTGGAAGAAAAGTAAAGAGTCGATTGCCTCCTATGTCTTGCTGGTTTCAGATCATTTTTGCCAGAGGCGGGAGCAATGTGGCTGTGGCTTCTTGCCCAGTAGTGATAGTTTGTCAATTGAAAGAATTCTTGACGCAACGCATTCCTAGCCATTGATATCTCTTCTTGAAAACCACATGGTGGAGTCACTGCAATAAAAAGCATTAACTGCAGCAGCATGTAGAGGGACTCCTGCTCCACCAATGTGACCTGACACGTGTGGCTATTCTTTACATTTTAAAGGTTTCAGGGATCACCTCTGTGCCTCAGCAGCCAGCAGTGGAAAGCCT
This sequence comes from Hemiscyllium ocellatum, assembly GCF_020745735.1. Classification (NCBI taxonomy): domain Eukaryota; kingdom Metazoa; phylum Chordata; class Chondrichthyes; order Orectolobiformes; family Hemiscylliidae; genus Hemiscyllium; species Hemiscyllium ocellatum. Next base: position 38,881,182 of record NC_083422.1, on the reverse strand, counting down.
TCTAACTGACTGCCTCTCATAGGATAATGATCAGCTTACACCAGCAGGGGAAGGACTTGAGTCTGTTCCTGTACTGCAAAAAAAATTCCAAATCCGGAAAAGTTCTGCTCAAGCTTTTTATGGTCATTTCTGATGTTCATAAAAATCTCATAGAGTGATTTGAGAACTAGGAGACCTCCCAGTTTGACCACCAAACATTCCTCCCTTAACTAATTCCACTACCTATAGATTATCCAATCTTTCATCCATTGACTGTGGGACCTTTCCCCTGTTGATTTGTTTTATTCACTCGTGGGATGTGGTCATTGTTGGCTGGCATTTATTGCCCATTCCTATTGCCCTTGAAAAAGTAATGAGGTGTTGCATTCTTGAATTGCTGCAGTCCATAACACAGAATCACAGAAGTAACGTTTTTAAAATTCACTCGTAGGATGTACCTGTCTCTGGCCAACACTAATTACCCATCCCTAGTTACCTTTGAGAAGATGGTGGTAAACTGTTAAACTCTCGGTCCACTAGTTAAGGGCTGGCAATGGGAATGAGACTACTAGCATTAGGGTTGCACTGCCCACTGAAATGGGTCCATACCCAACTACCCCCTCCACTGCAGTGCCTTTTTACTACTGTCAAATCCAGTCGCATCTTTCAGCTCAACGGGAAGTGGGAAACGTGACTCATATTTAGCTACTGCAGCTAAAAGATGACCCATGCTAGAAAATCTCATTCAATTTTAGCACATCATTTCAAATTGTGATGTTCTAACTGATTTGTGATCCATTCTGGGCGGAAATGCAAGGAGCTTCATCTTGTACCATTGCCAAACTTCACATGAGACAACAATATATGAAAAATTGAACATTTTTGTTAGGAGAACAAAGGAAAGCAATACCGAATTCATTCTTGCCCCATCCAGTTATTTTACAATAAGTCCCAGGAGGAATGTGAGCTTTTGCTAGGCTTATTGTTCGAACACGATTGTTTTCTTTGACACAGCTGCCTTTCAGTTTAAGTAAAGCTGAAAGAAAAAACAATTCTCTGAATACCAGCAGTTAACTGAAACATTTCTATTCAGACTGAAATAAAAGTTGTTTTCTCAATGAGGTAATGCTGATAATTACCAATATCATCATACAATGCATCACTGGTTTCTTTATAAGATTCATGGATAATAATCCTTTCAATGCCAAAGGTTACTCCTTCTCTTCTGCGAACATTTGTTCTGCCGAGTGCAACTTTTAACTGTGACTCTGTAAAACTTTAAGAAATAGCACATTAATTCAGGGAAATGGCATCTCATAGTTTAGCATGAATACTCGACTGTGGCACAGCTTTAGAAGGAGGTCTTGTGAGTAGCATCCTTTCCATTGTACCAGAATCACTGGTTTCAAGTCCCACCTCAGGATGTGATGGCGACAAAAGTTTCATGATGCAGCCTGACCGATTGATGACCAATCTGCACATCCTTCAGATACAACACTGGCAGGTGGTAAGAGCAGGAGAGTTTTCTGTTCAGCCAGCACCATGTGGTCGGTGCAGTTCAACCATCTCCCCATGTTAAAAGTCTCCATATGTAGGGTGTTGCTATGTACAAGCATCCTCCTTGCTATAACAGACTACCACACCCACACGGAAATATACAAGTCACAATTTGGACTTTTACAAATGTAGCTTTAATTCTGTCAGTTTCGCTATCTGTGATTACACTTGCTGACTAAGACATGAATGTTTAAGTGAACGCAGGCAAAGCACTTGTTCAACACCAAAACTGGGTTAAGCAAAATACAACCAAGTACATCATCCAAAGATTACTTGGACACAACTTCACCTCCTGTTAAAGCCATTACCTCGAAATATTGGTCTGGATGTTTTGATTGTCAAGCAGCATAAATAGGTTCCACACCTGGAACCCTGTGAAAGAATCCATTCACATTGGAGGATCTGGAGGCTAGTGTTGAAGTTAAGCTAGTCAACAAAAGCTAGGCTATTAAATACCAAGCATAACTCCTGAGTTACTGCTCAACTGATACCCTAATTAGCTCACTCCCACTCCTCCTCCCCCCAGTTACATCCCCACCCTAGACTCCTAAAGTCCCCAGACACTGACCTCGTAATCGTCTCATCCATCCCTGGACCTGACACCATACTGCCAAAAGGTCAGACCTGACAGACACCTCTGTGGATGGGTTGTGGGATTCCCTCTAACTGCCAATCCTGGCAGCCCTCCCCCATTCCCCCTTTGCACAGTCAACCTCTCCCTTCGCTCTTACACTGAGACCTGACCCCCACCCCTACCCCCACCTCCCCCGCAACCAATGATCACCCCAGCCCTCACCCCACAATGTGGTGAACCATTCTTCTCCAATCATTAGACCCAACCTCCAAATCCCATTGACTGATCAACCACCTTCTCATCAAGGATCTGGTGATCTGAGACTACGTACCATTTGACAGCATTGGCTATCTGGGATTCTGCATCTTTTAATTGTAGAATGCAGCAACTGACTGCTGTGAAAAGGACAGTGTGGTTCGACTGTTCTACACCATGAGGTAGCTGACCGAATGGAAATATTGCTGTGTATTTCTAAAGGATCCCTGACTGGAATGTCCAGTTGGAAGTGCCAAGCTTTCTCATTGTCTAAAAAAGATGCTGAGTGGCAATCCTCGGAAAATCCAGCCCAAAGACAAAACCAATAGTAAACAGGGCTCTTCCCAAAACCACAAGTCGTGACACAGCCCGGTCCATCACACAAACCAGCATTCCATTCATTGACTCCTTCTATACTTCCCACTGCCTTGGGAAAAAGCAATCAATACAATCAAAGACCCCTCCCATCCTGGTTATACTCTCTTCCACCCTCTTATATCAGGCAGAAGACATAAAAGATTGAATACATATACAAATAGATTCATTCCCACTGTTACTAGGCTTTTGAACAGACCTCTCAAGTGTTAATTCTGATCTGTCTCTCTGCACCTTCTCTGTGGCTGTAACATTGTACTCTGCAATCTGTTGTGCTACCCTGATGCATGTTGCATGGTGCAATCTGTCTATAGAGCATGCTAAACAACACTTTTCACTGTATCTTTGTCCATTTGACAACAATAAATCAAACTAGATCAAATGCAGTTGTGATGTCTGCTATCTATTGTGAGCCTTTTGCCACATTCCTTCAAACTGAAAGGTAGCATTCAAGGAACAGGAAATTTGACGTTTCGGGCACAGCCCTTTCCTCATTCCTGATGAAGGGCTTGTGCCCGAAACGTCGAATTTCCTGTTCCTTGGATGCTACCTGATCTGCTGCGCTTTTCCAGCAACACATTTTCAGCTCTGAAACTCCAGCCTCTGCAGACCTCACTTTTTCTTCAAACTGAAAGCCCTGATTTTGCCATCCTCACACAATTTCCATTAGAACTGAGTGACTGCAAAGAAGGCTCGTAACACGGTGAAGCCAACTGTGCGGTTCTGCATTGTCATCAAGTTTGAATAATTTGTTTGAGCTCATGGTACAGCTTTGGTCATAAGCTGACGCAGCTAGCCTGGTATGGATATTGACTAAAAGCTCAAGCCCCAGAGCCAAACTAGAGGCACATAATTATATATATTGGAGCAAATATAAGGGGGGGAGGGGGGGGTTTCATTGCTGCTTCCAGGAAAATGGCAGTGACAGGCTTAATATCACCTTTGCAGTGTTCAGCAGAGGATACTGACATATTATCCTTTCGTGCATTGGGGCCTGCCTTCTATCGGCTATAAGGATGTTATTCATTCCATGATCGTCTGCGTTTGAGTAAAGTTTGCCTGCTGTGATGTCAGGGATGTTCTGCTGTACATTCTCTATCACTTACTTCTCCCAACAGAGTGTCAGATATGGCAAACATGGTTTGTTCTTGCATAAGCTTCTTTCTGAATGCAGGCCCACGGCAGAATATTTCTCCCTTGTCCATACCAAATGACAAACTTGCACCCATGCACATCTTTGGTAGGACTATTCAATTCATTGTACTCCCCCTGTAATGAAGGTGGGCCATTCAAGATAGTCCCTCACTAGACTATTACCACGTGGGTGAAATATCTGAATATTTACACTGGGATAATGCATTGTAAGAAAAGTGTATATTCCAATAACATGCCTTCTGATATGCTAACAGCTTCTCTCATTTAGTCTAGGTAGAACAGAACAAGGAAATATTTGGTTTCTAAATTCAGCCATATAAGGAGTGCTGATTTTTTGGTCACTGGTCTGTCTACGAAGCCCTCATTATTGTGGTCAGGAAGTACATACACATTTCCAACGGGACATGTGCCAACCTCCATAGATTTTAGATATAAGATAGGTGGCCAAGGCGCTTGCCTGCAACAGACAAGCACTTCAATGTGAGCACAGCATAATCCACCCCTGCACTTCTCTCCACTTTGAGGGGCTATACTGCTGCACTTTTCATTTCATCTCTCCAATAACACTGGGCTGGCATTCCTCAACAGCTGACATCCCTTTGACATATTCAATCCTCTTACATAATAAAATGCCACATAATGCCCGCAAAAGGCAGACAGACAGTGAAGACATCGCCATCTTACAAGTATATGTCTCAAGAAGAGTAGGAACTGAGTTTTTTCTTCATTCAGGGATATGAGCTTCACAGGAGGAGCCAGCATTTTTAGCCTAATCACTCTTACAAAAGTGGGTAAGAGCAACCTTTTTCATCTGTTGCAGTCCGTAAGGTGTAGATGCATTCACAATGCTGTTAGAGAGAGAATTACAGGAGTTTGACCCGGCAACGATGAAGGAATGGCAATATATTTCCAAGTCAAGATATTGTGTAGGTTTGAATTGAACTTGAAGATGGTTGTGTTAACATGTATCTGCTTCCCTGACCTTCTAGATGGTAGTGGTTGTTGGTTTGGAACATGTTCCTAGAGAGCTATTCTGTTCTTGTTGTAGGCTAGTGCTAACTGAAAGCTTTATATATTATATTATAGTATAATAAAATATAATATAGTATAACATCTATACTATAACAACCATTCCTATGAAACATTGCATTAGCCCAGTCTCTCACTTACCTCTCTGTCTCCTTGAGTTTAGTTAACATTTGCCTTCATTTTCTGCAAATCAATTTCAGCAATAGGAGGATGGGTTGATGATGAAAAGGAAGAAGTATGGAACAACTATTTCTATTTAGCAGAAAGGTACTAGTCTTTGCCTATCCACCATCCAACAGGAAGATTTGAGACATGCCCGGGCTAAGTGGGAATATCAGACCTTTAGACTTTAAAATGGGTTAAGAGTTGTTATTGGTTATGAAAATAATAATGACACTTCGAAAAACCTTTTCTGTCAGATCCCTGGATAACCTTTCCATGCTCAGTTTGGAATTAACTGATATTTGCTGTAGACTTTCTGCAATTTATTCGATAATTAAAGCACGTACCCATGAGCACAATGTGCTGCTGTTAGAACCCAACATGGATGGATTAAAGATCCTCCACAGATGTGTCTTCGCCGTAATTGGATGGATGCTTGCCAAGGATGGTCTTCAGCAATAGTCTTTGTACCATAGAATATCCCAAGCAATTGTCCATGTTCACTCCTGCCATTGTCTTGAATGCTGACAGCTTCACATTCAGATTCCTCATCAGACAACTGTTCTCCTGAACCTGTAACAAAGTAAAAGGTTCAATGTGTCACTTGTGAAAAACAACAACAATACTGCAAAGATGATTAGAACAGTAAAACATCTTATAACAAAAATTGCAGTAAATTTCTGGGAAAGTAATTCAAATTACTTAAGTTCACTTTTTTAGTATTACTCTTTTTTGTTATTTACACTGCTTCGTTTAAATAATCAGATAATTCAATTTATTTTAGCAGTAAAATGACACAGAGTTAGCAGGTATTAATTCCAGAGGTAGAATTGAAAAGATATGGTGAGGCTTACATTCTGGAGATCCTATAATGGAGATGACCATGTCTGTTCAAATTGATACCAATAGGAACTTTGAGATGTCTTATCGTGATAAAGGATGTATTGTGAAGCCCAGTGTTGAACATTTTACACACGTCAGGTAGGGCCCTAGTTTATGAGGAGCACTTAAGTCCCTGAATCACTTTAAACTAAACTCTATCTCTTAAAGCGTAGGTGCACTCTGGCCAGAACAGGAGCTGAAACTAATTTAAGGAGAGTGGAAGACTGGAACTAAGTTTAAAAACTGGCTGGATAGACAAAAAGGCCTGCTCCAAAATTCTTAGATGCCTCTTTCTATATACTTCTCCATCAATGTCCTCATCTAAGCCCTGTGCAGCAGAATCATGTACCATCTCACCCTGTAGACAACAGGCACCCAGATGCTCATTTTCCCTTGGTCTTACCGCAGCCTACTTGTGCTCAGTAACTGAGCACGTGCAGATTCTACTGGTGCCTCAGTGCCAGCATATTAACTGGTGGCTACAAGGGGCTGCCAGGGATATACGGAGAAAATATCAGTACTTTAGTCGATCTGTCAGATACCTCTAAACCTCATGAAAGACCAAGGATGAATCCAGCTCCAACTTGACTCACGGCATTTGGCAGAGTATTGCAGCCATCCTTCACTGTGTGGAATCAGTGGCCAACTCCATTAGAAAACATGTGGATTCACCCATGATGCAGTGTCTGATGGTTGAACTCTCAGTTTCTATTCCAGCACAGTTGAAGCCATTTAGCAGTTCAAGCAACGGAAGTCCCACTCGGAATCATGCAAACACGTCCTGCTGCCTTAGTGGCTGCAGATATCTGTGCTGAAAGAGGTGTATGGGGCCTCATTTCAGTTTGACAATCCATCTGCCAATAGATTACTCACATATCTTTGGCATCATGCCCTTCCCCCAAAATGAGGGCAGTGTGTGCAGAGGGACCAAAGTCATCACAAATTACAACAGGACTGGTCTGAACTGTTGAAAGATGTAGGAAGGTGGTTGCAGAAATGTCAGAATCCTGCTAAAAAAGTCAAACATTTTCTGTTATGTAGCCAAATTCAATTAAGCTGCCCAAAAGTCTTGTATGTTGTCTGCAGCTCAAGTATATTCACTGAGAGTGAAAAACAAAACGTTGAAGTGTTCTCAGGAGGTAAGAGAAGAGAGAAGTCAAAGGTTCTTGTGATTTATGTGGAATTTCATTAAGACATTTTAACAAGGGATTTGAGTGCCAAGCAAAACTAAATATGATGGAAGTTACTTTTACAGTTGTTTATGCTTTGCCAAATTTGAAGAAGGGCCAACTTGAAAATAACATCGTGAACGCTATTATGTCATGTCAAGATTGGCAGAGAATGGAAATTAGACAAGTAAGTACATTGATTTATTGCATGGTTAATAACGGAAAGCATCTTGTCTCATTCACCCTGACAGAAAATGAAATCTAAAAGCCTGGCACCGTAATGGAAAAGTTTGAGGGGTATCTCACTATCAAAGCATGTTCATTCAATGAGACAGCAACAAGTCATGGTAAACGTGCATTCAATAAAACACACAGACAGGAAAGTGCAACATTTCAAGCACAGGCAGTAATGATAATCAGTTGGACAGATGTGGCATTGAGGAGGGAGAACTGCCAGGCTGTAAATGCTACAAATGTGCGAGAACTGAGTTGATCAGACAAAAGTACCTTTCCCAAGCAAATAATGCCTATACCATCGGGAATTTTGTGGAAAATAGTGATCATCAAGGGAAAAAACATCCAAGTGAACTATACATGAACAATCTGTTGGAGTGGTAGAAAGTAAAGATAATTGGGTTGAAAATATCTTGGTTGCCAGCACTAAACTCTGGTGAACAAGCTATCAGACAACTGGGACGAAAGCAAGGTAGAATATAATCATGAGTGGTATCGCTGACTTAACAGTATCATCCATCATGCACAAAGCTGAATGGAGCAAAGAAAATAGTTATCACAACAAAGAAAGTGTGGGTGCATACAACTCCATTTTGGTATGGGTTATTATGCAGAGCTTTGAGAACATGCATTTCAGTGTGGAATTGGTGGACAACTCCATGAAAATACTTAAAACTTCTGGTGGTGATCTTGTGACAATAATATGACTAGATGGCTTAGTTTTCATTCATTTATTGACTGAGAAAGTGGATGAGGAGATCATCTGACTATTATAGAAACAGCTCAATTTTCATTCCATTGATTTTAGTAAGATTTAAATTAAGTCAGTTTTATAACTTCATCAGTTTATCGTCCAAACAGTGGAAGTGAAAATATAACTTTTATTCAATACCTAAACCCAGTAACAAGTAACATTAATATAAGGCAGACTGCAAGTGCTTCAGAAAGAATAGAATAACAAAACTGATGGTTGGTTATAGTTACCTTTGAGGATACTACAATAAGTGAAGCTAAACTCAGAGGTATGTTTTCCATCTAGACAAGTGCTTCAAGTACAATCCAGAGGATCAGACTAACACTCCAGAGACGTGAGTTGTGTCCATCACTGCCAATTTCTTGGAAATTGATTTTAATTGATATGGCTGGAATAAAGTGCTTGTCCCATTAATAATCTGGAAACTACAGCATTGTTGCATGAACCATTTGTTTCAAGAAAGAAAATCTGTCATCCTCACCTGCTATGGTCAAGATAAACAGCAATATGATTGACTGTTAAATGTCCTCTGAAATGGTGCAGCCTGCCACCCAATTGTATCAAGTTGCTGCAGAAGAAAAGCACAATGGATGTATACAATTGATCTCCACCACATGGATGACAGCGGTTTCTGAAGACAGCTCCCCATCTTCTCAAGGGCAATTATGGTTGAGGAGTTAGGGTTGGCTTAAAATGTTATTTACTTCAAATCCAAGTCCTTGTATCAAACAGTCATACAGTAACACTCCTCAAAGCTGTCAGTTAATAGTTGAAGAAATTGCACATAAAATTGCGAATGCATGAGTTTTCTCCATTCCTGATGCCAAGTCACAGAATCTCAGAATTGGTGCAGGAGGAGGCCATTTGGTCCATTGTGTCTGCATCTGCTCTCTAAATGTGCATCATGGTTTACTGCCATTCTCCTGCCTTTTCCCTGGGACCCTCCATATTGTTCTAATCCAAATAGTCAACCAATACCTTCTTGAATGCTTTGAGAACCCACCTGCACCACACTTCTAGGCAGTGTATTGCAAACTCTAATTACTTGCTGCAAATACTTTTTGACATCACAGTGTTTTTTTTGTAAATTCATGTATATCTATATCCTCTTATATTTTTTATTAGCAGGCACACTTTCTCCCTATCCACTCTATCCAGATCCCTCAGTATTTTGAAAACTCCCATGAACCCTCCTCTTCTGTGAGAAAACCAGCTCCAATTTCTCATGTTCTCATTGACAGAACCATTCTGATATCTCTCTTCCGCACTCTCTCCAATTAATTCACATTCTTCCTAAAGTGCCGTACCCAAAACTGTACTCCATCTGATGTCTAACTAATGTTTTAAAAAGATTCAGAATAACCTCGCCTCTGTTGTATTCTATGTCCCTATTAATGAAGCCTAGGGTACTGTTTTTGCTACTAACTGCACTCTCCATCTGTACAGCCACCTTCAATGACTTATACACATATTTGTCCAGGTCTGTCTGCTCGGCATACCCTTTGGGGGAACACCCTTTTTTTCCTTGTCTCTACAAGTTGTTTCTGGCAAAATTCAGTATTTCAAATTCTCCACAATTAATTTCGCCTGCTATCTATCTACCCATTCTGCCAACCTAACCACATTCTTTTGAAGTACTGTATTGTCCTCCTAATAGTTTACAGCATTTCCAAGTGTTGCATTGACTGCAAACTTTGAAATTGTCCTCTGCACAAAAGGTCTGGATCATTAACATAAATTGGGAAAAGGAGAAAGTGAGGACTGCAGATGCTGGAGAGTCAGAATTGAAAAATGCGGCACTGGAAAAACCACAGCAGATCAGTCAGCATCTGAGGAGCAAGTGAGTCGATGTTTTGGGCATAAGCCCTTCATCATGACTGGGGAGGGGGAAGGGGCCTGAGTGGGAGTAGGGTGGGGTGGGGCTGAGGGGAAGACAGGTGGAATAGTAATGGGTGGATGCAGGTAGGAGGTGACTGTGATAGGTCAGTGGGGAAGATGGAGTGGACAGGTGGGAAGGAAGATTGATAGGTAGGACTGGTCATGAGGATGGTGCCGAGTTGGAGGGTCGGATTTAAGATGAGGTGGGGTCTGGGGAGATTTGGAAACTGGTGAAGTCAATGTTGATGCCGTGTGGTTATAGGGTCCCGAGGCAGAAGAGGAGGCGTTTTTCCTCCAGTTGGTCGACGGCTTTGATTTGGCAATGGAGGAGGCCCAGGATTTTCATTTCTTTGGGGGAGTGGGAGGGGGAGTTGAAGTGGTTGGTCACAGGGTGGTGGGATTGTTTGGTGAGTGTGTCCCAGAGATATTCCCCAAACTACTTCGCGAGTTGGTGTCCTGTCTCCCCAATGTAGAGGAGACCACATCAAGAGCAACAGATGCAGTAAATGAGGTGTTAGGATGTGCAGGAAAATCTCTGCTGAATTTTAAATGATCTTTTAGGACTTTGGACAGAGATGAGGGGGAAGTGTGGGCACTCATCCGACAGCAGGAGACGGTGCCAGATGTAGAGGCTGGGTTGGTAGGGAGTGTGGACCTAATGAGAAGTTGAGGAGCGAATGGTCTCTGCAGAACGCATATTGGTGTGGGAGGAAATATATGTTTGGTTGTGGGGTCTACAGTGGGTGGTGAAAATGGCACTTTATCCAGAGAATCGTGGGGATTCTACCCTTGCTTCGGTTGGGATTTGAAGACAAAGGTACAGGAAGTGGAGGAGATACAATGGAGGGCATTGTTGATCACATGGAAGGGGAAATTATGGTCATTGACATGGACCTTGAATATATTGGGAAATCACCTCATGAAGAAGCAGTGCTTGGAAAGCTAGTGCTTCCAAATAAACCTGTTGGACCATAACCTGGTGTTGTGTGATTTTTTAACTTTGTCCACTCCAGTTTAACATTGGCATCTCCAAATCATGAGTAACAGCTATGATGTTACCACAACCTACCTCCAGCCTGAAATGCGTCTATTGACCATTATCTTCTGTTTCCTATCAATCATCCAATTTTGTGTCCACATTGTTAGCACCCCTTTTAATCAATGTCCTCTAACCTTGCTCACAAGACCATTGTGTGCAGCTCTGTATCAAACTCTTTTGGAATATAAAGTATGTCAGATCAACAGTTTTATGTTCATCAACTTTTTCAATTACAGGTTATTCTGCTATAACACGTGATTTGTTAATGCAAATTCACTATGACACAATTGATGAACTGGGGACACTGTTTCTATAGAGCAAACTGTTAAAGCATGTATTGGTTACAGCACAATTTCAGCCTCATTGGTGTAAATGGTGCTGCTATTATGCGGGTTTCTTATAACACAAGGTTGCATAAGAATAGAACTAGAATGTTATAGCAGAACCGACTGTACCTCTTAATAAACAAAAATGAAGCAAAGGACTGCAGATGCTGGAAATCTGAAACAAAAATATAAAGTGCTGAAGGGTCACTGGACCTAAACTGTTGACTCTGCTTTCTCTCCACAGATGCTGCCAGTTTGCTGAGTTTCTCCAGCAATTTTTGATTTCGCTACCTCCCAGTAAACCTCCAATAAGTTAGTTGAGCCTGATATCCCCGTAACTTCATCTCATACCAGATCCAACTCTCCAACTCAGCATTGCCTTCATGACCTGTCCTACCTGTCAATTTTCCCACCTGTCCACTCCATCCTCCCCACTGACCTATCACAGTCACCTCCTATCTGCATCCATCTATTGCCATCCCACCTGCCTTCCCCTCAGCCCCACTCCACCCCACACCCCTATTTATCTCTCAGGTCCCTTCTCCCTCCCCAGTCCTGAGATCCTGCACTTGCTCTCCTCAGTGTGCTCACTTTGTCCATGTGAATATTAATTCAACTCTAAATTATGGTTTGTAGACATTCCTCCACCACTGAAGTTAAGTTGACTCACCTATTGTTGCCATGTCAATGAAAGCATTAGACTAACTAGGTTTAATAACTTCATTTGAACAATACAAAGTCTTATCTCTGCCACTGGGAACCTTATCGTTGTATCAAGCATAATGAGTGAAAACTCTATGACATTGTCGACAGATGCAAAGTATTTGTGCTGCACATGGGGCCGAAGTTGTAAACCAACTGTGAGACTCTGAACAAGCCTGCCTTGTGGGGCAGTGGACAATGTGTTGTGGATGGGCTCAATTAGTCGAGAGTGGGATTTCTACCACTGTGTGACAGGAAGTTTCACCGTCTCCAATTGCTTGCCCTCCAGCATTCCTGGCATCATACAAACTCCATTGTAGGTGCTGTTGATACCTCACCCGAGTCACAAGATGATGGTCCCATAAAACCTCAGACCCAGGTGAGTAAGGACATGAGGGTGGGGTGTTCGGTGAAGGGGTGGAGGAATTTGAGTTTAATGTGGTGCTGAAGGAAGGAGTGCAGGAGCACTATCCTCTGGCCCCAATGTACACTCAGGGTTCTCTCCAAAGATGGTGTCACCTCTCCTTACTGAACATTTACAAACTTGTAGCCATTCAGTAAAAAGATTGAGTTTTGGAGCCATGAGGTCATGATGCAGTTGCACTTGGAGTATTGTGTACAGTTCTGGTTGCCACATTATAGGAAGGATGTGGAAGCATTGGAAAGGGTGCAGATGTTGCCTGGTATGGAGGGAAGGTTTTTAGATTACTTACAATGTGGAAACAGGCCTTTCGGCCGAACAAGTCCACACCGACCCGCCGAAGCGCAACCCACCCATACCCCTACATTTACCCCTTACCTAACACTCCGGGCAATTTAGCATGGCCAATTCACCTGACCCGCACATCTTTGGACTGTGGGAGGAAACCGGAGCACCCGAAGGAAACCCACGCAGACAAGGGGAGAACGTGCAAACTCCACACAGTCAGTCGCCTGAATCGGGAATTGAACCCGGGTCTCAGGCGCTGTGAGGCAGCAGTGCTAACCACTGTGCCACCGTGCCGCCCATAAGGTCTTATGAGGAAAGGCTCAGGGACTTGGGGATGTTTAGTTCGAGAGAAGAAAGTTGAGAGGTGACTTAATAGAGACATTTGAGATGATCAGAGGATTAAATATGGTATCCTGTGAGAGTCCTTTTCCTTCGATGGTAATGGCTAGCACAAGGGGACATAGCTTTATATGAGGGGTGATAGATATAGGATAGATGTCAGAGGTAGGTTCTTGAATGCCCTGCCTGCAACAGTATTAGATGCGCCAACTTTAAGGGCATTTAAATGGTAATTTGATAAACATATGGATGATAATGGAGTAGTGTAGATTAGATGGGCTTTAGATTGGTTTCACAGGTTGGCGCAATATTGAGGGCCGAAGGGCCTGTACTGCGCTGTAATGTTCTATGTTCTATACAAAACAAAGGAAGGGTCCACTCCATGGGAAGCACAACCCTGTTATTATGTCGGGCAGGGTAGCTTTAGCTTTTAACGTATTCATTTGAACCTTAATCTTTTATTTGTTTCTGGTGCAGATTTGGGTCCCTACCCACTCTCTGTATTGTAGGAGTGAGCTTGAAAGCAGTTGGGCTACCTTCCCTTGGTAACTTATATGCCCCTCTACCAGAAGCACATCCAGAAGGTCACGTAATGTCCAGCCCAAGATGGTTACAACAGAAATGTCACAGTAAACATACAGGTAGAAGATCCTTTATCCGAACATCCAAAAACCGAAAAGCTCCGAAATCCAAAAGTTTTTTGTGAAGTTTTTTCTCATTAACAACGTTGTTTGGTGTGCAAACAGTTAACCCAATTCAACACCCCCTCGATGCGCATCACTCAGATGTGGCGTTTGTGGGGGGGGGGGGGATGTTCGTGGCCAAGCATGTTCTTATTCAGAAGTCTGCTTCTCTGGTAAGATTTTTAAAATTTCACCATTACACTGGTGAAATTCCAAATTTCAAAGAACAGCTGGTTCATGGCATTTCAAATAAAGGATTTTCTATCTGTACAGGCATAAGGATGAAGTTCAAGCTAAAGTTTTAAACGTGGCACATTTGTGTCAAAATCCCACAATAAGTCTGAAAGCAGATACTAAGTAAGGAAGTTAAATATGCCCCCACTACTTGTTTTCTGTCTTTGAACCTGCCAGCAATCCACTCTGCCATCAGTCTCCTGACACCACCTTCTCTCATTCATTAGCTGATTACGGGGCACCTTATTGAAGGCCTTTGGGAAATCTCAATAAATCACATTCCTATTCTTCTTTCCCAGTTCAATTCCCATTCTCTTGTTTCTCAGTTACCACCTCAAAACATTCAATAAGATTGGTCAAGCCAGGTTCCTTCATACTGGTTATCATTTATTTTAATATCTCACTGTTCTATTCTGTATTTTAGTAAGAGTAACATTTTCCTACCATTAATGTTAAGGTAATGGATCTATAAGTCCCTTGGCATTTCCTGTTGCTTTTTGTAAATATAAGAATGACATTGATTCCTCAGTTGTGTAGCACTGCACCTTTTTCTAGTTAATTAGTGATGTGCCTGCAACTTTTCCTATATTTCTTTAAGAATACATAGGTACAATCCATCTGGAACAGGGTTTTTATATGCTTTGAGTTTGTTTAGTATGTTCAGACTGTTCATTTTTGTTTTAACTGCACTTATCTCACTGATCGTTTTCAATGTCAATGTCAAGTCCAATCTCCCTGACAAATCTTGAAGCAATACAACCATTTACTATTGCTGCTGACCTTCAGTCAATATCCATGGTGCTAACAAGTTTGGAGAAGATTTGTAGCTCAGGTTGCGGTTCTGGATGTAAGTTTGCCCGCTGAGCTGAAAAGTTTATTTTCAGACATTTCATCACCATACTAGGTAACATTATCAGTGAGCCTCCAGTGAAGCACTGTTGTTATGACCTGCTTTCTATTTATGTGGTTACGTTTTCTTGGGTTGGTGATGTCATTTTCTGTGGTGATGCCATTTCCTGGTCTTTTCCTCAGAGGGTAGTATTTAGGATACAAGTCATTGTGTTTGTTGATAGAGTTCCGGTTGGAATGCCATGCTTTTAGGAACTGTCATGCATGTTCTGTTTGGCTTGCCCTAGGACTACAGCCAAACCAATGGAACACCCATGGGATCTCTGATATCATGGTTCTTAGCAAAGGCAGTAATGCAATGATTCGACGAAACAGCTCTGCCACCCATCCAACCCAAACTTTGGGTCCGCTATGTGGATGACACCTTTGTCATCACTAAATGAAACACATTAGAGGAAACCTTCAAGACCATCAATAATACCCTTACTGGCATAAAATTCACAAAAGAGGAGGAAAACAACAACAAACTGCGATTCGTAGATGTCACAGTCGAGCAAACAGCTAATGGAGAACTTCAAACCACCGTCTACAGGAAAACAACACATTCTGACCAAATACTGAACTACAGAAGCAATCATCCCAACACCCACAAACGAAGCTGCATTAGAACCTTATTCAATGAACCACCACACACTGCAGTTCAGAGGAACGATGAAGAACAGAGGAAAATCACCTATACAACATATTCAAAAAGAACAGATGCCCAATGAACACAATCCGCTGATTTCTCAGCAACAAACCCAAACAAGCAGACAAAATGCGCCAAGAAACAGAACCCTTGGCATCATGGTAGGCCACAAACCTACCAACACACTAAAACAGCAGCTAAAGAATTAGAAGACCCTATACAGACAACAAGCAAAACAAACACCATTTACAAAATACCTTGCAAGAACTGTAACAAACACTACATTGGACAAACAGGCAGAAAACTAGCCACCAGGATACATGAACACCAACTAGCCACAAAAAGACATGACCCATTATCACTAGTATCCTTACATATGGATAAGGAAGCACACCATTTCGACTGGGACAACACTCCTCAGCTGTACTCCTCAGATATCTGTGTATTTAATTCTGTGTCTTATGGTCCTGCTCCACAGCTGCCTGATGAAGGAGCAGCACTCTGAAAGCTAGTATTTCCAAGTAAACCTGTTAACTGGTGTTGTGTAATTTTTAATTTTATATTCAATGTCTGTCTCTTTCCTAACCATAGGTTGTTGCCTTATATGTACATTCACCCCCTGAATCTCAGTCTTTTGTCTGTTCTTTCATTTTTGAAGAATATATTTTCCCTGCGCTCTGTTGGATAACTTTTTAAATGGCTCCTATTGTTCTTCTACATCAATCTTTGCCAATACTTCTGTCCATCTTATTTTCTGCAAGTTCTATTTCCAGTTTTCTAGCCTTTGAAAATCTGTTTTATTCTCTAATCCATTAATGTGTTTTTGACATATTTATGTCTTTTTCTATCAGAAAGTTAAAGTGGCTTATATTATAATCAATATCGTTTATTTTACCTCTCTTACCTCTCTCCATTCATTTCTCATTATTGTATCTAATAGTGAATCTTCTCTTAACTCTTTTATCTAATTAATAATGGGGTAGTTGAAATCTTTCATGGCTGCTTTTCTCTTCTGTAATTTTCTACATATTTTTCCATTCACCTTCCTGTCACAATTAGGTGCTCTGTAGATTACATTTTTAGTGTGATTGATCTTTAATTATTGTTTATCTCTGTCCGTATTTAGCTTTGAATATTATTGCTCTAGTCTCAGTTTCACCCTGAAACTGCTCAGGATACCTTACAATGCAGTGAAAGATACATACTGTTTGAACAACAGGTAACAGCACAAAAGTCAAAATGTGGATTTCCAGATGCATTCTGATAAAAGCACCAAGGTTGGTTGTCATCATCCAGATTCCTAAGTGGAAATAAAATAAAAGAATTCTTTTAATTTGGTGAATATTTGTGGCATCCATACAGCAGTGTTCTAAGTATACCACAACATATTTAAATAGTGTTATTGCATGCTACAAATTGCAGTTTCAATGAAATGCTTTATTAATGTTACATTCTGGATTAGCGGTGCTGGAAGAGCACAGCAGTTCAGGCAGCATCCGAGGAGCAGCAAAATCGACGTTTCGGGCAAAAGCCCTTCATCAGGAATAAAGGCAGAGAGCCTGAAGCGTGGAGAGATAAGCTAGAGGAGGGTGGGGTGGGGAGAAAGTAGCATGGAGTACAATAGGTGAGTGGGGGAGGGGATGAAGGTGATAGGTCAGGAAGGAGGGTGGAGTGGATAGGTGGAAAAGAAGATAGGCAGGTAGGACAAGTCATGGGGATAGTGCTGAGCTGGAAGTTTGGAACTAGGGTGTGGTAGGGGAAGGGGAAATGCGGAAATTGTTGAAGTCCACATTGATGCCTTGGAGTTGAAGTATTCCGAGGTGGAAGATGAGGCGTTCTTCTTCCAGGCATCTGGTGGTGAGGGAACGGCGGTGAAGAAGGCCCAGGACCTGCACGTCTTCGGCAGAGTGGGGTGGGGAGTTGAAATGTTGGGCCACAGGGCAGTGTGGTTGATTGGTGTGGGTGTCCCGGTGATGTTTCCTAAAGTGCTCTGCTAGGAGGCATCCAGTCTCCCCAATGTAGAGGAGACCGCTTTAGGGAACATCTCTGGGACACCCGCACCAATCAACCACACCGCCCTGTGGCCCAACATTTCAACTCCCCACCCCACTCTGCCGAGGACATGGAGGTCCTGGGCTTCCTTCACCGCCGCTCCCTCACCACCAGACGCCTGGAGGAAGAACGCCTCGTCTTTTACACAGCGAATGGTTCTCAAGGAAGTGATAGATGCGGTTACAGTTACAATGCTTAAAATACTTTTAGATATGTACGAAGATACAAAATGTTTGGAGGGATATGAGCCAAACACAGGCAGGTGGGACTAGTTTAGTTTGGGATTATGGTTTGCATGGACTGGTTGGATCGAAGGGCCTGTTTCCATGCTGTTTCTATGACTCTATTGCCTGAAATTGCTACTGTGAATGTTTAATTATTATGACCTTTGTACTTAGAGCTCTAGTTATCCTACGGTAAGAAGGACTTGAAACAGGAGGAACTCAGAATCACAGAATTGTTACAGCTTAGAAGAAGGTCACAAGCTGTCTGAGCATTTGTTTTGGTGGTAATATTTAGCTTTTTCCCTGTCCATTTAAATTCCCGTCCAATACACTCTTGATTTTTTAAAAAAATCATTCACAGGATGAGGGTGTCACTAGCTAGGCCGCAGGCGGTTCAGAGCACAACACCATAAGATACAGCAGCAGAATTTAGCCACTTGGCTCATTGAATGGGCTCCATTGTTTAATCATGTCTAATATGTTAGTCAACCCCATTCTCCTGCCTTCTCCCCGTAACCATTGATCTTCTTACAAATCACATGTCTATCTATCTCGGTCTTAAATATTCTCAGAGACTCGGCCTCCATAGCCTTCTCTGGCAATGCTTTCTACAGATTCACTACCCTCTGACCGAAGACATCCTCATCTCAGTTCCAATGGTCATCTCTTCACTCTGAGGAACAACTTCTCCATGTCTGCTCAATCCAGACCTCTCGGTATTCTGTAAACTTGAATGTGACTTCCCTGCCATCACAGAGTCAAACAGTCATACAGAATGGAAACAGACCATTTGGCCTAACCGAGCCATGCTGATCAGGTTTCCAAACTCAACTAGTCCCATTTGCCTGCATTTGACCCATATCCCTTGAGACCTTCCCTGTCCATGTACCTGTCCAGATGTCTTTTAAATGGTGTAATTGTTATCACCTCTACCATTTCGTCTGGCAGTTCATCCATATATGCTCCCCTTATTTGTGAAAAAAATTGCCCCTTTTAAATCTTTACCCTCTCACCTTAAACTTATGCCTACTCGTTTTGGATTTCCCCCACCCCAGGGAAAATACCTTAACCATTCACCTTATCTGTGCCCCTCATGATTTTATAAACCTCTGCAAGATCTCCCATCAGCTTGCTGCACTTCAAGGGAAACCAATCCCAGCCTCTCCAGCCTCTCCTTCTAACTCAAGCCCTCCAGTCTTGGTAACATCCTTGTAAATATTTTTTGCACTTTTTCCAATTGAATAACATCCTTCCTATAGCAGGGTGACCAGAACTGTACTCAGTACTCTTAATTACATCCTTCTAAACTCTGTTGAGTACAGACACTCCTCATATGACAAGCCCTTCATCCCTGGGATCATTTTTGTATTTCCCCTCTGAAACCACTCCAAAGGTCAAGACATTCTTCCTTAGATACCAGGCTCAAAACTGCTCACAATTTTCTAAATGTAGTCTGACCAGAGCCTTAGACAGCCTCAACAGCACATCCCTGTTCTTATATTCTAGCCCTCTCACAATTAAAACTAATATTCCATTTGTCTTCCTAACTCCCATTTGAACCAGAATGTTAACCTTAAGAGAATGCTGATTTAGAACTCTTAAATCCCTCTGTGCTTCAGATTTCTAAAACCTTCCCCCATTTAGAAAGTAGCCCATGTCTCTATTCTTCCTGCCAAAGTGCAAAATCTCACACTTTCCCACCTTGTTATCCAAGTCAGGAAGTATCCAGGAAGACTGTTTTTATCGTAAACACCTAACTGGTTCACCAAGATAAGGAAACTGGCATTCCTGAACTTGACTTCACTTCCAAACTACACAGGTGGCTCTGAGGGGAAATGTGAACCATCGAAACTGGACTGGTTTGAATTGTTTTTGTTTGCTTGCTACTGTTATGGTCCTTCCACTCTCTCACCACTGAGACCAAGAGCAACAAGACTCCCATTTGGAATCCTCCTGCGTTTTTTCTTTTTGAAAGAAGGAAAAAAATGTGGGCAGATGCCAGGCTAAAAGTCAGCATCCAAGGGGCATGATGCCCATTCAATGATATGTCCAAGACACAATACACAGGGAGTGATATACCTGCGGAAACTACTTTACAATATGCAGTAAGCTATCTGGTCAGTCATGTAGTGGAAGAAACATTGGAGGCTTTGGAGGCAAAGCTCTGAAGAAGGGCCTCCAATGACAAGAATCCTGTTACTGGCTTTATGTGGCTATCTGCCCAATTGCAAGGTGGGTGTTGTTCCCTCCAAGTGCAGAGGACAGCAAAGACCTGCTGTGAAACCCTACACTTTCTGAAGCACCATTGCACGGACATGCTCAAGAAATGATCCTCTGATTGTGTATCATGGGCTGGGCATCTCATCTTCTTGGAGCTCTTTGTCCATTTCTTCTGCCCTCTTTCAGTCCATGTTGCTGGCTCATTTTGTTCGCTCAAAGCAAGTTATTGAAGATCTTTGGGTACACCAACTTTAATTGAAAGACTGAAGAAAATTATAATGATTAACTGGAACAGCAAACCAGAAGCTTACCAGTCTTTATTAGTTTCAAAGACCTATTAGAGATTAGATTACTTACAGTGTGGAAACAGGCCCTTCGGCCCAAAAAGTCCACACCAACCCGCCGAAGCGCAACCCACCCATACCCCTACATTTACCCCTTACCTAACACTACGGACAATTTAGCATGGCCAATTCACCTGACCCGCACATCTTTGGACTGTGGGAGGAAACCGGAGCACCCGGAGGAAACCCACGCAGACAAGGGGAGAATGTGCAAACTCCACACAGTCAGTCGCCTGAGTCAGGAATTGAACCCGGGTCTCAGGCGCTGTGAGACAGCAGTGTTAACCACTGTGCCAACATGCCGCCCAAGATACAAATATATTTTCACAAGTTTTCTGTGTGTTGTTAACAAGTAAGTTATCATAGCAAATACAAAATAAATATTATATAATGAAGCAATTTTGTTTTTAGTCCACCACATTCATGCTGCCAATTGTAACACTGGTTGACTGGGGACCGGTCTACTGATCTACCGACTGAACCTCTTCTTCTGTCTTTTAACTTCCTCATTTTTCATCGAACTATAACTACCACTTATTTACTCTTGCTAGCCACTGCCACCATGGACAGAGATATCGTGATCGCACGTTGCTTGTTAGTGAATGACTCTTCCAATGGTGTCAATCTCAGATACTGGGTAGTATATCCATGACAACTCATTGGTCATTTGAGTAACAGCACTTCCTACTTTCTCCTGCTTCATTTTTATTTGGCACGCCAATCACTCTTTTGTAAAAGTTTATTGCTTTGAACTTATCACTCCATGGAACTTTGCCAAGTTAAGGTGGGACCAATGAACAATTATTAAGCATCAATTTCCAGCATGTAGTGTCATCTTCTAGTGATTTACTGCTATCCTAAATGTTCCAGCTACTAAATCTACAAAGGTAACAACAACTATAAGAATGCAAAAGTCACTATACCACCCAATTCCAAAGATACACACACATATATCCATAGGCTTGTTGCATATTTTAAATTACAAAACTAAACCATTCTAAAACATAGTTGTGTCTTCGATTAAAAGCATTTACCTCAAAGCATGTCTTCGCAACAAGACCATTAACCAGAGTCAGAGTCACAGTCACACAACATGGAAACAGACCCTTCAGTCCAACTAGTCTATGTCGAATATGTTCCCAAACCAAACTAGGTCCATTTGTCTGAGTTTGGCCCATATCACTCCAAACCTTTTCTCTTCATGTTCTTATGCAAATGTTACCGTGTTGTGGGTGTAATCACCAAGCTGGGAAGTTGATTTGCAGTTGTTTCATCTCCTGTCCAGGAGACATCTTCAGTGCTTTGGATCCTCCTGTGAAGCCTGCTGTACTGTGTCTTCTGGAATTTATTTGGTTTCATTTCTTCTACTTCCAGTTGCCAGTTCCAGTTGTTCATTGCAGTGGTCCGTACATTGGGTCGAGATCAATGTGTTTATTGATGGAGTCCATGCATGAATGCATGAAACACCATATCAGACAAACAGGCAGACAACCAGCAATCCACATCCAATAACAACCAGCTACTAAAGGCCATGACCAGTTGCCCCTAATAGCCACAGACACACAGATGACAAAGACCACAAATTCGACTGAGTCGACAAACAATCATTGGACAAGCTGAATGGAGGAGAATTTCTAGAGGCACGGTACTCAGCCAGGAACTCTATCAACAAACACAATGACCTGGACCCAAAATAACAACTGCAACGAGCAACTGGATCTGACAACCGGAAGCAGCAGGAATGAAACCAAATAAATTCCAGAAGACACAGTACAGCATCACTTCACAAGAGGCTCCAAAGCACAGAAGATGACACCCAGACAGGGGACAAAACGTCTGAAAATCAACTTCCCAGCTCGGCAAACATACCCATGACCACGGCAACCTGCACTCGAGGTACAAATTTTTATGTAAACCTTATGCAAATGTCTTTTAAAATGTTGCACCCACTACTTCCTCTGACGGTTCATTCCACATATGAACCCTGTGTAAGAATCCTGTGTAAAAACGTTGCTCCTCCTTTTTGAATCTTTCTCCTCTCACCTTAAAAATATGTTCCTTAGTTTTGAACACCCCACTCTAGGGAAAAGATTTTTACCTTGCTATTTACCTTATCTATGCCCCTCATGATCTTATAATCTCTATAAGGTCACCCTTCAACCAACTACGCTCCAGTGAAAAAATGCCAACCCGTCTTTATAATCCAAGCCTTCCATTCCATTCCAACAGCATCTTGGTAAATCTTTTCTGAACCCTCTCCAATAAAGTACTATCCTTCCTGTAGCAGGGTGACCTGAACTATGCACAATACTCCAGAAGAGGCCTCACCAATGTCCTGTACAACTGCAACATGACATCCCAACTCCCATAGCTCATTGCTTACAAACTTTCAAGTTTTGATTGAAGATTTCTCCACCTACAAGGCAACGGTGTAAAAAACAGCTCTTTTCAAATGACCAAGTATATCAAGTTCAAATGGGACAAACCAGCAAGTGAACTCACAAAAGTCCTGCAAATCTTAGAGATCTGAAATAGAAGTGACCAATGGCATAACATTTGACCTTCCTTTCAAATATTCACACTCAAACACTCAAATATATTTTAATTCCTCACTTGCTTAGTCAAATCAAAATGACCATTTATTGAAAAATAACTTAATCCTGCATGAAATTTGATTCAATTGTATGATTGGAGTCTAGCTCCCTTTCTTTCTTTCAAACTGAATCCTTGTGTCTCCTGCGTGAGAAGTCATAATGTAAGCATGAGTAACTCAAAAGATCATCAGAGATGCAAGAGTGCCAGAGCTTCTTGATTAAAATGGTAATTCTGAGGCAGCTGGTTTTCTATTTTATTTGTGAGGGCTACCTGTGTTTTTTTTTAGGTCTTTTATAACAGTAGCCATTTTGGACAGTGATGCCTTTTTTAAAATCAATTTTAGTCCCTTAAAGTTTTGTGTGTTAACGTAAAATGGTGAAAATGGATTAGTGATAGCTCATTTCCATTATGAACATAATTGTATTACTGAACCTCTGACGAAAAGTAGGAAAAAAGTGTAACTGCTGTCATGAAACTGTGGTGAGGGCTGACAGGTATAAGTAATGTGCAAGACCAGAGAAGGCTTCTCCTAAGAAACTGGCCAATGCTGAAATCACGCTCTGAAAAGAAGTTCCATGGACTGCAGCCTCTCACTTGGCCATGGCTAAGCTCTTTAGTTTCATTGATCAAAAGCTTCCCAAATGGTCAATTTCATAAGGAAGGTCAACTCACCATGTATCCGTCTGATTATCACTAGTTAATTCTGCACTGCTTAGGAAGTAGATTCTTTGAATCCAGAATCTCTGGTAGAAAGAGAAAGTAATCGCCTATTTGAATATTTATATTACTTACCCGATCATTCTGAAGGGGATTTCTGGTTGGCTACCAACCTACTCATTTGGTAGCCAGAAATTGGCAGGACGGTGACCCAATGTCACTTTCTGGAGATACAACACCCCCTCCCCCACACCTCCACCACCACACCCGAACCCACCTCTCCTCACCTGAATAACTGCCCTTCTCTGTGCTACTTCAATGCATAGCTCATTTGCAAATAGCGACCCACCGTTTCAACTGTCACTGAGCTGCTTACTCAGAAAGGTAAATATTTGAAATATCTTAGAGCTCAAAGTGACTCCCTCCAGGCAACACTGATGACATCTGAGTATTTTCAATGAGACATGACAATACATTACAAAAAGGTCCTTTAACCTAACAGAAATATTATAGAGCATACCAGAGAAAGATGAAAGCTGTTTGGTTGAATTATGAGACCATCTTCATGGTGGCGTGTTCTATATTTTTAAATCTGATCTTGTAGAAGTAATATCCTCTTAAAGGACATTGTGGGGAACAAGGGAAACAGCAAGAGGAATAGTAGAAATAACAACCCAAAGAAGAATGGAGAAAAATTTATTTTCAACACCAAGAGATAATCGTATCTACAACCTCTGACTATTTTATGAATATTCCAGTCTACTGCTCCCTACTGCAAAGATCTAGAAGGTATAAGGCAGTAATGCAATGGAATACTTCCCATTTGCCTGGATAAATGCAACTGTAACAACATTCAAGAAGCTAGACACCATCCAGGACAAGCAGACCACTTGATTGGCATCACCACAAACATCCACTTGCTCCACCATCCACTTACTCCAAAGCAGGAGTGTGTACTATCTACAAGATACAACACAGAAGTCCACCAAAGCTTCTTGGACAGCACCTTCCAAACCCATGACCATCTCCATCTTGAATGACAAGGGCAGGAGATACATCAGAGTACCACCACCTGCATGTTCCCCTTCAAGTTACCCACCACCCTGACTTGAAAAGTCTTTCAGTGCCTTTGGGTCAAAATCCTAGAATTGCCTCCCTGACAGGATGATGGGTCTACCTATAGCACAGCATATGTACAGATCATTGCAGGTGACAGGACAAGTGGAGAGCACGGTTAATAAAGTTACAGTGTCCTTAGTTTTATTAACGGGGCACTGAGTATGAGAGGAAGGAGGTGATGTATAAGACTTGTTAGACCTCAGATGGAGTACTGTGCACAGTTGTAGGTGTCACATTATCAGAAAGATGCATTGGAGAGAATGCAGGAGCGATTCAGAAGAATATTTCCAGGAATAAGAAACTTCAGTTAGGAATATTTGGAATTGTTCTCCTGGAGAGAAAATGCTGAGAAGACATTTGATACAGACTTTCAAAATTTTTAGTGGACTGGATATAATTGATAGGAAGAAGCTGTTCACATACATAAAAGGAACAAGAACAAAAATTGAGCAATTTAAAATGATATATAAGAGAAGCAAGGGTGATTTGAGAAAGAAACTTATTGACTTGAAATTCACAACTGATCTTGGAGGAACCTGTTTGGTTGAGGTCAGAGCACAGAAACAAGTAGGTTTAAGTGTGGTCTTGCTGTAAGTCTGTAGTAATGAGTAGAGTGACTCTTGACTATATGTTTTATTGATATATGTCTCTTGATTAAACTTAAAAATATAAGGAATAAGTATTCAGCTAGCCTGGGGCAGTGTTTTGTAGGGGAATAAGATGGTGCTATTTTCTGTGTGTGTAGATTGGAAGAAGCAAAAATAGCCCTTAGTAGAGTAATATGCTCTTCGGTCAGATATGGGACTTTAGACAGCGTTTACGTGTTACTGAGGATTATATCTACAATAAATGCTGTTGGTTGCGAATCCTATCAGATTGAATGGATCGGTTGGAGTGACAGTTAGAGGTAATGAAGAATTGACAAAAGCAAGAGGATGTGATGGGTAACAGTTATAGGAAAGGAGAAAAGCCACAGATACAGTCACATAGTTTGGTTAACTTCAGGAAAGGTAAGCGAGGTAGGCAGGAAGTGCAGGAGTCTTCTGCAGCTATCCCCATTTCAAACAAGTGTGCTGTTTTGGAAAATATAGGGGGCGATAGATTTTCAGGGGAATGCAGCATGAACAGCCAAGTTTTTGATATTGAAACTGGCTCTAATGCAACGAGGAGTAGGTTGGGTTCCAAGAGATTGATAGTGTTAGGGATCATCCAGTCTGAGGCACAGACAGACATTTCTGTGGCCAGCAGCGAAAAATCAGAATGGTGTGTTGCTTTCCTGGAGTCAGGATCAAGGATGCGTCGGAGAGGGTGCAGAATGTTCTCAAGGAGGAGAGGGCCCAGCAGGAGGTCATTGTACACATTGGAACCAACAATGTAAGAAAGGAAAAGGATGAGATTCTGAAGGGAGAATAAAAAGAGTTAGGCAAGGATTTAAAAAGGAGGTCCTCGAGAATAATAATATCTGGATTGCTCCTAGTGCTAGGAGCTAGTGAGGGTAGGAATAGAAGGATAGAGCAGATGAATGCATGGCTGAGGAACTGGTGTATGGGAGAAGGATTCACATTTTTGGATCATTGGAATCTCTTTTGGGGTAGAAGTGAGCTGTCCAAGAAGGACAATTGCACCTGAATTGGAAGGGAACTAGTATACTGCAGGGAGATTTGCTCAAGCTGCTCAGGAGGATTTAAAGTAGTAAGGTTGGGGGTTGAGGGGTGGGTGTTGGGACCCAGGGAGATGGTGAGGAAGAGATCAATCTGAGACTGGTAAAGAAGCAAGTCAAACAGTCAGGGTAGGTAAAGACAAAGCAAAAAACAAGGTAGGACTGAAACATTAAACTGCATTTATTTCAATGCAAGAGGCCTAACAGGGAAGGCAGATGAACTCAAGGCATGGTTAGGAACATGGGACTGGGATATCATAGCAATTACAGAAACATGGATCAGTGATGGACAGGACTGGTAGCTTAATGTTCCAGGATACAAACACTACAAGAGGAACAGAAAGGAAGGCAAGAGAGGAAGGGGAGTGGAATTTTTGATAAGAGATAGCATTACAGCTGTACTGAGGTAAGATATTCCTGGAAATACATCCAGGGAAGTTGGGTGGAATCGAGAAATAAGAAAGGGATGATCACCAGACTGGGATTGTATTATAGACACCCCTAATTGTCAGTGGGAAAATGGGAAACAAAGTTTGTAAGGCAATTTCAGTTATCTAAAAGAATAATAAGGTGGTTATGGTAGGGGATTTTAACTTTACAAACATAGACTGGGATTGCCACACCATTAAAGGTTTAGATGGAGACGAATTTGTTAAGTGTGGACAAGAAAGTTTTCTGATTCAGTATGTAGATGTACCCACTAGATAATGTGCAAAACTTGACCTACTCTTGGGAAATAAGGCAGGGCAGGTGACTGAGGTGTCAGTGGGGGACCACTTTGGGGCCAGTGACCATAATTCTATTAGTTTTAAAATAGTGATGGAAAAGGATAGACCAGATCTAAAAGTTGAAGTTTTAAATTGGAGAAAGGCCAATTTTGATGTTATTAGTCAAGACAATTCAAAAGCTGATTGAGTGCAGATGTTCGCAGGTAAAGAGATGGCTGGAAAATGGGAAGCCTTCAGAAATGAGGTAACAAGAGACAGTATATTCCTGTTAGGGTGAAAGGAAAGGCTGGTAAGGGTAGGGAATGCTGGATGACTAAAGAAATTGAGGGTTTGGTTAAGAAATAAAAGGAAGCGCATTTATGGTATAGACAAGATAGATCGAGTGAATGCTTAGAAGAGTATAAAGGAAGTAGAATTATACTTAAGAGGGAAATCAGGAGGGCATGAAGGGGATATGAGATATCTTTGGAAAACAGAGTTAAGGAGAATCCAAAAAGTATTTACAAATACATTAAGGATAAAAGGGTAACTAGAAAGAGAACAGGGCCCCTCAAAGATCAGCAAGGCAGCCTTTGTGTGGAGTTGGATGAGATGGGAGAGATGCTAAATGAGTATTTTGCATCTGTGTTTACTGTGGAAAAGGAAATGGAAGATATAGAATGTAAGGAAATAGATGGCAACATCTTGAAAAATGTCCATATTACAGAGGAGGAAATGCTGCATGTCTTGAAACGCATAAGAGTGGATAAATCCCCAATACTGATCAGGTGAACTCTGTGGGAAGCTAGGGAAATAATTGTTGGGCCCTTTGCTGAGTTATTTGTATCACTGATAGTCACAGATGAGGTGCCAGAAGACTGGAGGTTGGCTAACTTGTGCCACTATTTAAGAAAGGTGGTAAAGACAAGCCAGGGAACTATCGACCAGTGAGCTTGGAGTCAGTGGTGGGCAAGTTGTTGGTGGGAATCCTGAGGCACAGGATGTTCATGTATTTGGAAAGGCAAGAACTGATTAGGGATAGTCAACATGGCTTTGTGCATGGGAAATCTTGTCTCACAAACTTGATTGAGTTTTTTGAAGAAGTAACAAAGAGGATTGATGAGGGCAGAATGGTAGACGTGATCTATATGGATAATGTAAGATGTTCGGCAAGGTTTCCCTTGGGAGCCTGATTAGCCAGGTTAGATCTCATGGAATACAGGGAGAACTAGTGATTTGGATGCAGAACTGGCTCAAAGGTAGAAGACAGAGGGTGGTGGTGGAGGGTTGTTTTTCAGACTGGAGGCCTGTGACCAGTGGAGTGCCACAAGGATCGGTGCTGGGTCCAGGACTTTTCATTATTGATATAAATGATTTGGATGTGAGCATAAGAGATATAGTTAGTAAGTTTGCAGATGACACTAAAATTGGAGGTTTAGTAGATAGCAAAGAAAGTTACCTCAGATTAAAATAGGATCTTGATCAGATGGGCCAATGGGCTGAGGAGTGGCAGATGAAGTTTAATTCAGATAAATGCGAGGTGCTGCATTTTGGAAAAATAAATCTTAGTAGGACTTATACACTTGATGGTAAGGTCCTGGAGAGTGTTGCTGAACCTTGGAGTGTAAGTTCATAGCTCCTTGAAAGTGGAGTCTCAGGTAGATAGGATAATGAAGAAGGCGTTTGGTATGCTTTCCTTTATTGGTCAGAGTACCTGAGTACAGGAGTTGGGAGTCATATTGCAACTATACAGGACATTATTTAGGCCACTGTTGGAATATTGCGTGCAATTCTGGTCTCTTGAAAGGGCTCAGAAAAGATTTACAAGGATGTTGCCAAGGTTGGAGGATTTGAGCTATAGGGAGAGGCTGAATAGGCTGGGGCTGTTTTTCCTGGAGCATCAGCGGCTGAGGGGTGACC
The DNA here is from genome assembly GCF_020745735.1 of Hemiscyllium ocellatum. Classification (NCBI taxonomy): domain Eukaryota; kingdom Metazoa; phylum Chordata; class Chondrichthyes; order Orectolobiformes; family Hemiscylliidae; genus Hemiscyllium; species Hemiscyllium ocellatum. The sequence continues at coordinate 38,852,112 of NC_083422.1, read as the reverse complement.
TTATAGAAGTTCATAAAATCATGATGTGCATGATAAATAGACAAAGTCTTTTCCCTGTGATGGGGGAGTCCAGAACTAGTGGGCATAGGTTTAGGGTGAGAGGGGAAAGATATAAAAGAAACCTAAGGGACAACTTTTTCCTCACAGAGGGTGATACGTGCATGGAATGAGCTGCCAGCGGAAGTGGTGAAGGCTGGTACAATTGCAACATTTAAAAGGTATCTGGATGGGTACATGAACAGGAAGGGTTTGGTGGGATATGTGCCGGGTGCTGGCAGGTGGGACTAGATTGGGTTGGGATATCTGGTCGGCATGGACCAGCTGAACCGAAGGGTCTGTTTCCATGCTGTACATCTGTATGACTCTATGACTCTGACTCAATGAGTAGTTAGGGTATAGAATGCACAACCTGGAAGTGTGATGAAGGCACGTTCCCTTGAGGCATTCAAGAGGATATTGAATGAGTATTCGGATAGAAATAGTGTGCAAAGTTATTGGGAAAATACAGGAAATTGGCATTAGGTAATGATGCTAATTTAATGAGCTGGTGCAGGGCACGATGGGCTGAATGGGTCTCCTTCTGATTTTGTAACTTGGAATGCAGTGGTTCAAGAATCATCTTCACTTTCTCAAAGGTAGTTAGGAATGGCAAAATAATACCAGCCCAGCCAGCGATGTTCACATCTATTAGAGAAAACAACATGCCATTATCTGTCACTTCTCCTCTGTCTGTTTCAACTCATCTGCCTCCATTCATGATAGTTGATCAAAGCTGCTTTCAAGTACTTTGTAAAGTGCAATGTCTAAATGGACAACTTTGGTGCACTATAAATTTATTCAAACCTCATTCAACCTGTGTGCCAGTTAAAACCTACCACTCTTCTACTTCCCAGTGGTAGGCTGTTATACCTTAATGATTCGTTAAAATTGTCCTTGTACTTCTCTCAGTTAATTGGTGAGTGGAAAGACTATCAGAGGCTACAGATGGCAATTTTTCTCCCTGAAACTCAAAGAGTCTTTGCTTTGGAGGATCCTCTAGATCGAGGGATTTATAATTTACAGATCAGCCAACACATTTCATGGCACCAGTGCAGCCAACAGTATTAGTACACTTAGTCATCCCGCTGAATTGACATACACTTGTTGTTAAACAATTGATTTTGTAGAGCCCCAAAGCCTGCAGTGTTGTGTGATGACAAGCCTTTGTGTTTGTACTCTTGCACTTGCAGTTGAAAGATGTTGAGTCAATTATTCCATTTTACTTCTGGTGGAACTTGTGGAACCAATAGGAAAATCTGGGATCTGATGTTATTTTGTAGGCTTTCTGCAAGCACTTTTTGAAAATCTAGGCACACACTGAAACTGATTGTCCGAACATTGGCATAGCACGATGGTCTATTTCCAGTAGCTGCTATTGGGAAGAGGTAGGGAGAATTCTGTACTGCCAAAAGGAAAGCCTGAAAATCAAATCTGTGGTCTTTTCTTTTCCATTATAACCCTGTCAAAATTGTTAGTATTTGACTGTTAAACAGGACCGTCTATGCCTGCTGCACTCCATTCCTACGTGAGAGTGTTGAGCTATGGCTGGGCAGAACTGCCATGTGCTAGTTAAATGCTTTAATTCACTGCCTCGTGCTGTTGGATACTCTAGCATTTAATCTTTACACAACGTGCTATAACATGCAGGGGAAAGTCAGTAAAATCTCCTATTTCATAAACAGTGCTTATTTCATCCCATTAAAATAGAAACATCATTTCTATTGTTACAGATTTCTATTGTCAGATTATGCATGGAATTAATGTCTATTATTGTCAACAGATTTTTAAAGTAGATAAATGCGCCAACCTTGTATAAAATTACATATCCTGGTGAAATAGGTGAATGAGGAGGCTTTAGCTATAAATCTGTAGACTAAGAAAGAGACTCAGGTGAATAGGATGAATTCATAATTCATGTGAATGTGTGGAATTTAGTATTCCAGAGTGCAGTGGATGCTGCGCCATTGAGTTAGTTTAAGGAGGAGATAGACAGACATTTAATTAGCTGTGGGTTTAAGGCTTGTGGAGAGTGGGCAGGAAAGTGGAGTTGGGGAGCCAGTTGTCTTGGTGCATATAGGCACCAACGATATAAATAGAAAATGAGATGCGGTCCTGAAAGAAGAATTTAGGAAGCTAGAAGAGAAGTTAAAGGGAGGACCTCAAAGGCAGTGATCTTGGGAATACTATCAGTGCCATGCAAGCCAGCGTAGAAGCGAAAAAAATAAGCAGGATGAACATGTGGCTTGAGAGATGGTGTAGGAGGGAGGGGTTCAGACTTGTTGGACATTGGGACCGGTTCTGGGGAAGGTGTAACTATTACAAAAGTGACGGTCTACATCTGAACCAGACCGGAACCAATGTCCTTGGGGAACTTTTGCTACTGCTGTTGGGGAGATTTTAAACCAATGTGTCAGGGGACTGGGAACCAGAAGAGAAAACAAGTAGGCAGTGAGGTGGAGACTGGAGACTGTAAGAATTGTGAAGATAACATTAATAAAGAGAAGAATAGGCAGAGAGCGCAAAAGAACTGGTGGCCTGAAATGCATCTACTTTAATGCAGGGATTATAGTGTGTAAGGCAGATTAACTTAGGGTTTGGATTGGCGCCTACGAGTATGACATTATTGCCATCACAGAGAATTGGTTGAAGGAAGGGCATGATGATTGGCAACTAAATGTTTCACGATATGCTTCAGACAGGACAGGGAGGTAAGTAAAAGAGGGGATGGAGTTGCAGTGCTGGTCAGGGATGATGATATCATGGCTGTGCTAAAGAAGGAGACTATGGCAGTCTTGGGTAGTGAGGCATTATGGGTGGAGCTGAGAAATAAGAAGGGTGGAGTTACATTGTTGGGGCTGTATTACAGACCTCCCAACAGTGAGCGTGAGGTAGAAGAACAAATAAGTAAACAGATGATGATTAGATGTAGAGGCAATAGGGTAGTGGTGATGGGAGATTTTAATTTTCCCAACATTGACTGGGATACACTTAGCATCAGATGTCTAGATGGAGTAGAATTCATATGAAGCATCCAGGAGAGTTTTCTAGAGCAGTATGTCAATGGTCCGACGAGGGAAGGGGCCATATTGGACCTGGTACTGGGGAGCGAGCCAGGACAAGTGGGGGAAGGTGCAGTAGGAGATTTCTTTGGGAACAGTGACCACAATTCTGTAAGTATTAGAATACTCGTAGATAAAGAAGAGAGTGGTCCTAAGGGAAGAGTACTAAACTGGGCCAAGGCCAATTATATCAAAATTAGGCAGGAGCTGGGAAATGTGGATTGGACACAACTATTTGAAGGGAAGTCCACATTTGAGATGTGGGAGGCTTTCAAAGATAGGTTAATGGTAGTGCAGGATAGGCATGTCCTGTTGAAGGCAAAGGATAGGAAGGGCAAGATTCATGAACCATGCATGACAGGAGAAATTGTACGACTAGCCAAGAGGAAAAGGGAAGCGTAGATAAGGTCTAGGCAGCTAAGAACAGAACAGACACTGGAGAAATATCGGAAGAGTAGGACAAGTCTTAAATAAGAAATCAAGCAGGCTAAAAGGGGTCATGAAATAGCTTTAGCAAGCAGAATTAAGGAAAATCCCAAAGAACTTTATTCTTATCCAAAAAGCAAGCAGGTAACTAGAGAAAGGATTGGTCCACTAAAAGATAATGAAGGAAGGCTGTGTGTCGAATCTAAGAGAATGAGTGAGATTCTGAATGATTACTTTGCATCAGTTTCTGGATTAGTGGTGCTGGAAGAGCACAGCAGTTCAGGCAGCATCCAAAGTGCAGCGAAATCGACGTTTCATCCTGATGAAGGGCTTTTGTCTGAAACGTTGATTTCGCTGCACTTTGGATGCTGTCTGAACTGCTGTGCTCTTCTAGCACCACTAATCCAGAATCTGGTTTCCAGCGTCTGCAGTAATTGTTTTTATCTACTTTGCATCAGTGTTCACTGAGGAGAGGAGCATGATGAATCTTGAGATTAGAGATAGAAGTTTGATTAGTCTGGATCACGTTGACATAAGTAGGGAAGATGTGTTGGGTAGGCTAGAGGTTATCAAGGTGGACAAATCCCCAGGACCGAATGGGATATCCCAGGTTGCTGAGGGAGGTGAGAGAGGAAATAGCTGGAGCCCTGACAGATATCTTTGTGGCATCCTTAAATACAGGTGAGGTGCCAGAGGACTGGAAGGTTGCTCATGTTGTCTCCCTGTACAAGAAGGGTAGTAGGGATATTCCGGGTAACTACAGACCAGTGAGCCTGACGTCAGTGGTGAGGAAGTTGCTGGAGAGGGTACTAAGAGATAGGATCTATTTATATTTAGAAAAGAATGAGCTTATCAATGATAGGCAACATGGTTTCGTGCGGGAGATCGTACCTTACCAACTTAATAGAGTTCTTCGAGGAAGTGATCAAGTTGTTAGATGAAAGAAGGGCTGTTGCTGTCATATGCATGGAATTTAGTAAGGCATTTGATAAGGTTTCCCATGATAGACTAATGGAGAAAGTGAAGCCACAGTGTTCAGGGTGTTCTAGCTAGGTGGATAAAGTACTGGTTGAGCAACAGGAGACAGAGAGTAGTAGTTGAAGGGAGTTTCTCAAAATGGAGAAAGGTGACCAGTGGTGTTCCACAGGGGTCAGTATTGGGGCCACTGTTGTTTGTAATATACATAAAAGATCTAGAAGAGGGCACTGTTGGTATGATCAGCAAGTTTGCAAATGACACAAAAGATTGGTGGAGTAGCAGAAAGCATAAGGGACTGTCGGAGAATAGAAGAGGATATAGATAGACTGGAGAGTTGGGCAGAAAAGTGGCAGATGGCTTTCAATCCAGACAAATGTGAGGTGATGCATTTAGCAAGTCTAATTTTAGAGTGAATTATACAATGAATGGAAAAGCCTTGGGAAAAGTTGATGGGCAGAGAGATCTGGGAGTGCAGGTCCATTGTTCCCTGAAGGTTGCTTCATAGGTGGATAGAATGGTCAAGAAGGCATATAGTGTGCTTGCCTTCATTGGACGGGGTATTGAGTATGAGAGCTTGCAAGTCATGTTACAATTGTACAAGACACTGGCTCAGTCGCATTTAGAATACTGTGTTTGGTCTGGTCGCCACATTACCAAAAGGATGTGGACACTTTGGAGAAGGTGCAGACAAGGTTTACAAAGATGTTGCCTGGTATGGAAGATGCTAGCTATGAAGAGAGGTTGAGTAGGTTCGGTTTATTTTCATTAGAAAAAAGAAGATGGGGGGGGGGACCTGATTGAGGTTTACAAAATCATAAGGGTATAGACAGGATGGATAGAGACAAACTTTTTCCCCAGGGTGAAGGATTCAATAACGAGAGGTCACGCTTTCAAGGTGAGAGGTGGACAGTTTAAGGGGGATACACTCAGCAAATACCTCACACAGAGGGTGGTGGGCATTTGGAATGGGTTGCCAGCAGAGGTGGTAGAGGCAGGCATGGTAGATTCATTTAAGATGCGTCTGGACAGATGTATGAGTAGGTAGGGGGCAGGGGGATAGAAATGCTTAGGAATTGACCAACAGGTTTAGACAGTACATTTGGATCGGCTCAGGCTTGGAGGGCCGAAGGGCCTGTTCCTGGGCTGTAAATTTTCTTTGTTTTTTTTTAGTTCTTTGTGTGGAGGTGGACAAGATTTTCCTGACTCTACAATTGCTCTTTATTTTCCATCCATGCCTTTCAATGTGATGGAGGGGGAGTTTAGGGGCCGGTGGGGGACAGGGGAGGGGAAATTTTGGACTTTGAGGTGCAGATAAAATAGTATCTGATGATGACTACTCTGCCAGTCGTTGTTGGATGAACTTAATTTGATCCCTAATAAACAGGAGGAAGGGCCTTACACAGTTTTGCTGCAAAACAAATGACAATGAGGAGAAGTTATTATCAGGAGCCAGATCGATGGGTTTTTTGTGAAGTCTCAGAGTGTGAGTGATTGTGAATGCAATGTTATGCTGTTGCATTTTAACCACACTAAATGTTTGTTTATATGCCTGAATACTTTGTATTGTAATTGAGAATAACTGGTTACTGTGGAAATTAGCAACAATTCAATAGAAAAATAATAACTTGTACTACAATAAACTCCACATAAGCGGGAAGATGTGAGAGCTACTTTGATTACAATGGGAGTAGGGTTAGTAAAGGAGTTAGGAAGGCAGGAAGGAGGTGTTACTTTGTTTTGCTTTGCTAAATGTCTCACCCTGTTGGAACTAATGATACTCTGCAACAACGGGAAGAAGCTAATGAATTGGAGACTCTATGATAAGTGGTTGATGTCTAATCCATGCCTACATTTTAAAACCACATCGGTTCTGGTGTGAAAATCAATAATATACATTCGTTTTGAAAAGAAAATAAACAGCTGAATAAAACAATTAAGCAGTTAATTAAAATGCATGAAGAATTGCAGGGCAGGGAATGCGTCCTGTTTGCCAGGGAGCTCTAGAATGAACATGTCTGCAGTGTTTGTAGCTCAACATGGCTTGATTCATAGTCTCCGAACTGAAGGCCAACTAAAGGTAACAAATCATTGAGGAAAACATTACTTGGATACTTTGTACCAAGAGGAGAAAGTAAGGACTGCAGATGCTGGAGATCACAGCTGAAAATGTGTTGCTGGAAAAGCGCAACATGTCAGGTAGCATCCAAGGAGCAGGAGAATCGACGTTTCGGGCATGAGCCCTTCTTCTTATTGAAGAAGGGCTCATGCCTGAAACGTCGATTCTCCTGTTCCTTGGATGCTGCCTGACCTGCTGCGCTTTTCCAGCAGCACATTTTCAACTTTGTACCAGGAGGCAGTCACAGTCCTGAGAATTGGGTCTTCTTTGGTCAGAGTTCAGGGACAGGAGAGTGTAGCTGCAGCCAGGACAGGATTCCTGGAGTTTTTGAATTGATACAACAGGATTGAGATTCTTTCAATTTAATATTGCTGGAATGGGAGCAGCAGGGTTGATGAGGTTAAGGGCTACGGGGAGAATGTGGGTAAGTGGAATTGAAATGCTCATCAGCCATGATTGAATGGCAGAGTGGACTCGATGGGCTGAATGGTCTTACTTCCACTCCTATGTCTTATGGTCTTATGGCTGTGGCACCTGTGGCTTAGAAATCCATTTAAAAGGAATGTAGTGGGAATTAATGTAGGTGTAGGTATAGTGAGGGGCATTGACATATTCTCTGTAATTTCCTCAGTCCAGAGGAGTGCGGATTGCCTGGCAGCAGGTTTGCTTCCATAGCAACATCAGCATAGACTTGGGGAGGAGCTTGTAATGAGAGGGGGAAGGATCCAATCAACATGATCTATTCAGGTACTTGGACATGACAGGGCAGGGAAAGAGCTTCTGTATAATCAGTTGTGGGCTAATTAAGAAACAGAACTCAAAGGTAATAATACGGATTGCTATCCTCAAGGTTTTGCTTCTTGATTGAATGCCTAGTATGATGATGCTGCCCCTTTAATAAGGATATACTAACCCTGGCTTTTTCTCAGAGAGGTCATAAAAGCAGCGATTCTGAAAAGTCTGGGTTTGAAGGGTTTTAGAGCCAGTTTGATTATGGCTAACAGATATTGCCTCATGCAAAAGGTTTTCAAGCTTAAAAAAACTTGCGCAATGAAAGGGGAGTTGTCAGTTCTCCTAGCTCAGCGTTTTCTCAGGTTTAGTTTAGTTTTTTTAGCGGTCTGGCTGTTCACTGAAAGCAGTCAGTCAGTTTCAAGGCTTTTGGTCCAAAAAACAGCTACGTGGAAGAAGGTGTTCTATGCTGAATCTCTCTGCCGTCTCTCTTTCTCTCCTGTAAGACCCTGTGTTTGATTTCACCTTTTTTCCCAAGGAGTGTTTATGGGGATTATTGCAAGTGTTTGGAACAGCATCATTAATTTGGGATAATCTGTTGGGTTTTAAGATAGGTTATGTTACTTTATATTCTGTTCTCTTTTGTTTGTCTTTCATTCAGTAATCTTGTAAAGAAATTCTGTTTTGTTGAAAACTAAGTGGTTTGACCAGCTGTATCACTCCTGAAATATCCGCTTAACACCTGCTTAAAACAATTAGCAAAGTTAAGGTCTGGGCTATTTTCTTGAAATGTTTTGTGGGTTTCTGGCCTGGTCCATAACACTAGTTCCTCAATGTGACAATGCAGAACCTTTTTTTTGGATTAATTTTGAATGATTACCTGAGTAATGTGTAATTTGGATGAGAGAAATAAATGAAGTGAGGTTGAGCATGGCACTGAAAGCATTATTTTAGGTGAGGTGAAGCCTTTGGAGGCTGAAGCACAGTGGCCACAAGGGGGATGGAAGTGATTTGCATTGTATGTGATCTTCAATGGATATATGTCTATTCCTTATATAACCCTCAATGAATGTAGATAAAGTTTCAATGTAAAAGCATTGATATGCAGTGATCTGTCTCATCTAGCTCTCATTGTAAAGTATAATTGACTGCTTGTTTACCGGCAGTGGTTATGCTCTTCAACACCCTGTGTATCATGATCTTGCATCTGAAGAATCATATTTGGTGACAGAAGTAAATGAGAATTCCAATGTAGACACGTCTGTCCTGTTCTGGTTTGACTCACGTGACCTTGGTATGTAGCACCATTTCCTGTGTAACAGTCATCAATTCCTGCACAAAATACATGATATATTTTTCACATTTTACTGAACTGTTAGATAAATTCTGAATTTTTTCAATGTCCTTTGCCTATATTTCATTTTCGTAGGAAGGGGATTTCTGAGATCATTGCAGAGAGCAGGACGAGCCCTAGGAATCTTCAATACAAACGTACAACATCTGAAAGTACTCAATTCTTTGGTGAAACAATTAGGACATGAAATAAAATTTTCTCAATCTCTTTAAATTTCAGTCATCCAAAATAATTCAGCCATCCAAAGGACCTCTTTCTAGATTCATAACCAGTCATAAGTCAGCTGTGTTCCTGGGCACAATTATAGGGTTGTAGTTGACAAAGAGCTATGAATTCTCCATATGGATATTGGTAAGCACTTCTAGATGATGTGAAAATGGGGAGGACAAACTCATTGATTTTTCTAGGCAGTGAATAACTGAGGAAAGTTAACCCAGGCACACGCTGGTCCCCCTCTTACTGTAAAGCTATGTAGCACAGATGGCAAAGGTAGGGAGATGTTGTCCAGAACTGTAAAGTTAAAGAGCGCTCTGATTCCTTCATTCCATTCTGAGCAGCACTCTGACAACTCCTTATTATTGTCTTTCTTGGCTCCCAAATCCTCTGTTCCTTCCCGTATCAACATCGCCCCCCCTCCCCCCACCACCACCATGCCCCCCCCACCTCCCCAACAGTCTCCCTCCTTCTCTGGATAAAATATTTATTTCAACATCTTGTGAAACTCTTTGATTTTAGATTAGATTACTTACAGTGTGGAATCGGGCCCTTCGGCCTAACATGTCCACACCGACCCTCCGAAGAGCAACCCACCCAGACCCATTCCTCTACACCTAACACTACGGGCAATTTTTTTTAGCATGGCCAATTCACATAACCTGCACATCTTTGGACTGTGGGAGGAAACCAGAGCACTCGGAGGAAACCGGGTGAGAATGTGCAAACTCCACACAGACAGTTGCCCGAGGCAGGAATTGAACTCAGGTCTCTGGGGCTGTGAGGCAGCAGTGCTAACCAATGAGCCACTGTGCCACCCTATTTTCTTCCAATCCCCCCTCAGGTGAGCTGTTTGGTCAGTGTCTGACAGTGCAGTCAACTTGCAGTCAATATTGACATCAGGCCTGGCCTCATGATGTGGGCATGTTGGCAGGAACTTCAGGAAGGAAATGAGAGCCTCCCCCTGCCATCCTCCTGAAGGCTACATAAGTTCACCACTTACCCCCATGTTTCAAATCGTCATGAAGCCAGACATTACAAAGTGGTGAGCCAATACATATGAAAGGGAAACCTCATTATTTATAATGATGGAGAGTGATGCAAGCACGTGTTGTTGATTGAAGTTCGTTTAGACACAAATCTCATTTTGCGTCAATCCAGAATTCAAAAATATAAATGTTCCAAAATGGCAACAGCTAGAGATAGCTCAACACCAGCAAAGGTTGGCATTTGCTGGCGCTATGTGAAAAGCAAGTTGCACCGTCAAGCAATTTCATAATCTTTCTTCAGAGGCATTTCCAGCCATTCATCGGAGAACTCGAGAAAAACTGACCTATTTCACACCTCTCCCCACGAAATGATTCTGCACAGGCACATTCGAACGTGGTGCTTCTGTTTGTCTGTAAGCATGTTCCTCCATTGAAGCATGGATTTGGATCACAAACAGCAGTTGCTTAAGTAATTGAAAACAAAACAGTCTTTAATAACAAACTGAATAAACATCAAAGTTTTCAGTTGAATGAGCTGTGCATTTTCTTATTCGCTCATGGGACTTGGATGTCTCTGGCTGGCCAGCATTTATTGCCCATTCCTAGTTGCCATTCAGAAGGTGGTGATGAGCTGCCAATTTGAACCACTGATGTCCAAGTGCTTTGGGTTGACCCATAATGTTGTCAGGATGGGAATTCCAGTATTTTGACCGAACAACAGTGAAAAATGGGCAATATATTTCCAAGTCAGGATGACAATTAACTTGAAGGGGAACTTGCAGATAGTGATGTTCCCATATATCTGCTGCTTTTGTCCTGGATAGAAGTGGTCATAGGTTTGGAAGGTTTTGACTAAGAATCTTTGGTGAATTTCAGCAGTGCATCTTATATACACTGTTGCTAGTGAGCATTGGTGATAAAGGGAGTGGACGTTTGGAGATGTAATGCCAATCAAACAGACTGCTTTATCCTGGAAGATTTGAGCTTCTTGAGTGTTGTTGGAGCTGTGCCTACCCAGGCAAGTATTCCAACACACTTCTAACTTCTGTATTGTATTTGGTGGACAGGAGGTGAGTTATTTGCTGCAGTATTCCTGGCCTCTGACTGGCTTTTATACCCATTTTATGATATGGCAAATCTATATTCTGGTCAACAGTTACCCCCATGAAATTGATATTCAGGGATTCAGTGATGGTAGCACCATTGGATGTCAAGGTGCAGAGGTTAGATAGTATCTTATTGGCCTACCATTTGTGTAGAACAAATGTTACTTGTCACTTGTCAGCCTAAGTCTGGATATTGCCCAGATCTTGTTGCTTTTGGGTATGGACTGCTTCAGTATCTGAGGAGTCACAAAGAGTGTTGGACATTGTGCAGTAATCCGTGAACATCCCAATTGCTGACCTTATAATGGAGGGAAAGTCATTGGTTAAGCAGCTGAAGATGGTTGGGCTGAGGACACTACCCTGAGGAACTCCTGCAGAGTTGTCCAGGAGCTGAGATGACTGACCTCCAACAACCACAACCAGGTATGTGTCAAGTATGACCCCAAAGATCAGCGAGTTTCCCCCCTGATTCCCATTCATTTTGCCAGAGCTCCCTGATGCTACAATCCATCAAATGCAGTCTTGATGTCAATTTATGAAATTTAAAATATTTTTCTTTCCCCATGCCATGGACATAGGGCTCCAATTTATATTTTTAAGCAGACTTGTACCTGCTTCAGACAACATGATGCTCAATCATTCACAGATCCCATTGGATAGCCAATCAGATGGGTCTCAGCATCGAAGGCTAGCTTGTGTACACACTTCCCAAGCTCTCCCTGATTTTCAAATGGCAAAAGGCACCCATGATTTGAGGTTTCTTCTCACTGTCTGTTTCCGAACTACTGTCAATGACACTGGCCAAGCCAGCTCTGTAAATTTTAAATGCCTACCCAACGCAATCTCATAGAACTGGGTTCGAGAGGTGTAGGACCTATAATGAGGTGCTGTGGCATGTCTTGTCAAGGATACTTACTTCTGCCACTATCTACCAGTGGTGAAGGGAGCGAACATCTCTGGTGACGATAAGGTGCCAATCAAGCCAACTACTTTCAACAAATGCTGAATAAAAGTAAGACAGCCATTTACAATGTGTCTTTCATTACCATGGGATATCTCAAGGTGCTTTACAGTCATAAAGTACTTTTGAAATGTAATCACTTTTATAATGTGGGAATTGTGACAGCCAAATAAAGCACAGTAAGCCCTAACAAGCTGTAATTTGATAATGACCATATAATGTGTTGTTGTGATGGTAAAATACTGTGCTGGACTCTTGCTTGGCTTCAAATTAATGTTTAAGGATTTTTGCTTTCCTGTCCCCCTTTAAGAGATTGTGGGACCACTGTTTCATGTCTCATTTTTAAAAAGGCACCTTCAATAGTACTGCACTCTCTCTGTAGTAAGAGAAAGTGAGGATTGCAGATGCTTGAGATCAGAGTCAAGAGTGTGGTGCTGGAAAAGCACAGCTGATCAGGCAGCATCCGAGGAGCAGGAAAATCGACATTTCAGGTATAAGCCCTTCATCAGGAAAATTCGATGAAGGGCTTATGCCTGAAATGTCGATTCTCCAGATCTGCAATCTGCACTTTAAATAAAGGTAATTTTCAGAATATATAAATGTATAAGTTGCTTAATTAAAATTTCTAATCTTCTGTATCCATTTGTCAAGAAAGAAAATGCCATAATTCAGTATCACTCTGAGACTGTTTAAGAAGAATTCTGGTATCATTGAAAGAGTTTTCCTTTGAATTCATTGGCTGGGATGTGAGTGTTGCTGACCAGCAATTTTTACCAATCCCAAAATGCTTTGAGAAAGTGGTGGTGAGTAATTTTCTTGAACTGATGTAGTTCATGTGCTGTCAATGGTAAAGTTCAAGTCACAGAGAATGAACCATAATATATTTCTAAGTCAAGATGGTGTTTGACTTGGAAGGAACTTTTGCTTGTGGTGGTGTTTCCATACATTGTCTGCCCTTGTTCATTTCAGTGGTGTAGATTGTGTGATGGAAAGTGCTTTTGAATAAGTCTTGGAGAGACACTGCTTTAGTCGAGTGACAACAGTTCCAAACTGCTCTAAATATGCTTAATTCACCTCTTGATCTTTTCTACTATGTCAAAGACATTAGTCAGGAATCTGATGGAAAATTCTCCATTTGCACAGATCACTTCAATTTTGACAAACCTTACAAAGCTTGGCAAAGAGCCAACCTTGTCTCAATTTGTTACACACATGTCTGTGTCACATATTTTTAAATTTGCACCCTCCTTCAAGACTTGAGGACCAGAATCTAGGCTAACTTTCCAGTGCAGTGCAGAGAGAGAGTCAAGAGTGTGGTGCTGGAAAAGCACAGCTGATCAGGCAGCATCCGAGGAGCAGGAAAATCGACATTTCAGGTATAAGCCCTTCATCAGGAAAATTCGATGAAGGGCTTATGCCTGAAATGTCGATTCTCCTGTTCCTCGGATGCTGCCTGATCAGCTGTGCTTTTGCAGCACCACACTCTTGACTCTCTCTCTGCACTGCACTGGAAAGTTAGCCTAGATTCTAGTCCTCAAGTCTTGAAGGAGGGTGCAAATTTAAAAATATGTGACACAGACATGTGTGTAACAAATTGAGACAAGGTTGGCTCTTTGCCAAGCTTTGTAAGGTTTGTCAAAATTGAAGTGATCTGTGCAAATGGAGAATTTTCCATCAGATTCCTGACTAATGTCTTTGACATAGTAGAAAAGATCAAGAGGTGAATTAAGCATATTTAGAGCAGTTTGGAACTGTTGTCACTCGACTAAAGCAGTGTCTCTCCAAGACTTATTCAAAAGCACTTTCCATCACACAATCTACACCACTGAAATGAACAAGGGCAGACAATGTATGGAAACACCACCACAAGCAAAAGTTCCTTCCAAGTCAAACACCATCTTGACTTAGAAATATATTATGGTTCATTCTCTGTGACTTGAACTTTACCATTGACAGCACATGAACTACATCAGTTCAAGAAAATTACTCACCACCACTTTCTCAAAGCATTTTGGGATTGGTAAAAATTGCTGGTCAGCAACACTCACATCCCAGCCAATGAATTCAAAGGAAAACTCTTTCAATGATACCAGAATTCTTCTTAAACAGTCTCAGAGTGATACTGAATTATGGCATTTTCTTTCTTGACAAATGGATACAGAAGATTAGAAATTTTAATTAAGCAACTTATACATTTATATATTCTGAAAATTACCTTTATTTAAAGTAATGAAATAGAGGTTAAACACACAATCTATTTTTTTCCAGTCAGAAGGAATGGATCAAAAAAAACTTACAGTTAGTGCATGTTGGTGGCTGATAAGGATGCTTGCATTTGCATGTGTAATAAGGAGGCAAAATTGTGATGAGACAGTCTCCATGGTTGCAGGAGTTATTCTTACAAGGGTTATTCTCTGTAATAGAATAAATTAAACATGCAGATGATCGTCTTTTGCTTCAAGAGGACCAACTGAACCTATATTTTTAACCATACAATTAATTCAACCTAGTCATACTATTTTAAGGCCATCCTTTATTGCTTCCAAACTCAACATTTTGTATTTCACTGCTTCTATTAAGAAACAAAACTACCGTATATCAAAAATGATAACAATCTAACAGCAGGCAACAATAAGAAGAATTGAGTTGTAGGTAGAAGAAAAGGAGTAATTTGTATGGAAAGGCTCAATTTTTAGTTGAATGGAAACTGGAACTATTATATTCAACACAGCATTATAGCTTATGAGATTTCATAACAAAAGCAGAACATTTTCATAACATTTAATTAGAACTTGGGCCCAGACATTCCTCAATTCTTGATCTCAGTAGCAATTCTAAAATTACATTGAATAGATATATTTCAACCACATCTCCCCCACCCACATTGACTGAAATCTTTGTGGCTTTGAGAAGGCTGGGTGTTGCTTAAGCTCCATCTCAATCTTGCTTAGTCTTTTTCCATTCTCTAAAGCAAGAGGATCCAGTCTTTCAGTTATTTACTCTTTCATTGGATATGGGTATCACATCTTATGCCTGTCCTGAGCTGTCCAGTGAGATTGTGGTGCTGAACTTTGTAAACTTCCTCAGTCTATGTGGTGATGGGAAGGGAGTTCCAGAATATTGGCCCACCATGAATGTAGGGCTGGGGATATAGTTTCACATCAGGAAGCTGTCTGACTTGGAGGGAAACCTGTAGATTTTGGTGTTCCCATGTATTTCCTGTCACTCTCCTTGTAGAGGTCCACAGGTTAGGAAGCTGCTGCCAAAGGAATTTGGGGAATTGCCTCAACATATCTTGTCAATGGCATATTTTGCTGGTCACTGTGCCTTGATAGCGGAGGGAGTGAGTGCTGAAAATGATGGCTGGGCTACCAATCAAGCAGACTGTTTTGTTCTCAGGCATGTTAATCTTCATAAGTGTTGTTAGATCTGCACTCATCCAATCAATTGGAGAGAGAGATGAAAACCTGACACTCAAAATTAATTCCTGGCCCTAACCCTGCACTATGCCACTCTCAAGACTTGTGAAATGTAAAATAGGCTAATTTGGCAGAAAGAAAGCTTGTTACCCTATGGAGGCCTTCAGAACTTGGATTTTTCTGAGCAAAGGCAGAACCTGCAGCAAAGGCAGAAAGCAGCCATGTTGGGGAATGCAGCTGCCTTCTCAGCATAGAAACCTGTTCAGGAAAGGGTCAAGAGTAATAAAGATGGTGAAATGTGACCATAGATGCTATTTCAAGATATAATACTCAGACCAGTGCTAATTGACCTCTCAAATTTCACAAAATAAACACAAATGGAAGCGAATTTCATTTGGGCTCTCAACAACTCTGAAAGCTCTGTGATACTGCTTCATCTTGGTCTTGAAGAGATATTGAAAACCTCATTCTATCCTGAACAGAAACTGGAGCTTAACTCATCTTTAATTGGTGATAAGAGGACTCTGTTCCCATTTTCATGTCCTTAGAAAATTACAACTTATCCTGGAGACAGCAGGATTCAATTGAAGCCTCCAGAAATGGATTAGTCAAATCCCCACTCAATGAATGTTACCTAAGACCAACTAAATATCAAGTTTCTGTATCACTACAATCCTGTCTCATGGATCATCATTAACCTTGTAGACAGTGGAAAGAGGATCAATTGTAATAACTTCTGAGGTAACTATATAGAAGGGTGTTTGGATTCGAGATGATTAGCAGTGCATTAATGACCATTAAGTATGATGATGCCACGAGGACTCAGAGAACAATGTCGGATCTCCAAGTACAATCTAATGTCATCTCTTCCTCATCATCTCAGTAACATTGTCTAGCACACAAATGTGACGTGAACCTTGCTGCTCTCATGCAATAAGCTACATTTGTCTTAAGGCAAGAGCCTGTTCTTTTTAGACAATGAAGTGGGTCTTCTTTGCCACATTAGGTCAACTTGCTACTGCAGACACTGCACTGGCAGAAAATTTACCAGATGATCTTACACCATGATAAGCTAAGTGAGGATTCATCTTTCAAGAGTAACTGAACTCTAAAGAGTAGGTCAGCGTGAAATGTCGACAAAATTCTTCAGTTTTAGTTCCTCACATGACATAAGTGTTTTAGCAACTATTAAAATTAATGAAAAATAAAGATGTTCTCTTGAGAAAAGCAATTCAGATGATTTATTTGTCCAATGGTAATTGACAATTTGGATGGCATAAACAATGAGCATATTTTGCTGCACTAAAACTAAAGATGGGAAAACATGTGTTACCTATTTCACAATTGGTTCCATTGTACAGTTGAAGGCAATGGCATTTGTAACCACTTTCTGTTAGTTCACAGGTTCCAAGATTTGTGCAAGGATTTGGATTGCAGTTATCTGAAAGGATCACATAAAACAAGTATTTTAAGGCTTTATCTTGGAGTACGCTACAAGATTAAGTTAATAAATATATAATTGTGATATTTTAGGATTCTTCAACACCAGCCTGATAACTAATCTTCTGAATAGAAATTGCCATTGTCCCAAATCTATACTATTTGGTATACAACACAATTGCAGAGATAGATATTTATGTAATTTAGACTTACTTCACTGCCGGTAATTGTGAAAAGGTATATTAGTTTGTAATTTAAATACAATTTTAATTATTTTAATATCTCATCCAGCCTTTCTTGGTTACTTGCAGAATTTGTTTCCCTCTCTGTGTTACTACATGTTTCCTACATGTCTACATGTTTTTAGTCTGATTACTTACAGTGAAAGTTGCCCACTTCTGAGGTACTGAGAATATTGGTGAGTGAGCAACGTCAAAACAAAACTTTTGATAATATGGCAGGTTCAGAATCTTTCCATCAGCTGGAAAGAAGCCTGTTTCCTTGCATTTGCATATCATTTCTATCCCAACTCATTGTATTAACATCATACTCCCAAATTTCCGCTCTGCAATCAAGAAACACAGTTACACAAAATCTCACTAAAACAACTGGTGGCTTGTCTCATCAGTCCCCAACTTGCAGAAGATTAAGGATATCCTGATCCATCGTCCTAGAGCTATTTCAGCTGCAGGATGAACACTTAACTTGAAGCTTACCTTTGAGGACTGCATCCAGCACATTACATATTAATGTGGAGGACAGTGAGCCTGAAGATCATGTATAAAGAAGGTGTCAGGCACTACTCTACACACGTCCTTCAAATCTTCCAGCCCCCCTTATGTGAGCGAGGAATCAGTGATGACTCAGCAAATCTCTGTTGCTCCTCTGCATGAAAGTTTGAAGGAGATTCCATGACATTCAAAGCTGGGAGATATTCATTGAGTAGCTCATATCTCTACTATCCCACAAAATGCTTCAGTCTGGAGAGAAACCCTGCATAAAGCACTCCTCTCACTGATTAAACATGTCAAAGAGGATACTTGAGCATGTCAAAAAATAAGGTATAGTCTATGTGCACTCTGAATGGGTGCTCATATAGGACAAGGTGAAAAAGAACCTCCTCAGGATCCATGTCATGGTGGTTCTCACCAGAGAATGGACTACAGATGACTCATATGTCAGATCCTCACAGGTGGTTTCACAGCTCAATAATATTAACATCATGCGATGTCAGTGCTCTGACTCACTGTTGCTATTTCCCTAACAGTGATGTAGGTTATATTCAGCTGAGATATGTTTCGCATATCTCACATAGGTCTGATTTAACCAAGTCGTATAGTATGAAATAATACTGCAGCAAACATTGTCATGGTGCAACTGAAAATATATTTACAATGACTCCTGTCATCTATATAGGTTCAATATATTTTCTTCTTCCTCTCTGTCCTACATGTCAGTGCAGAGCTGCCTGTACAGTTTATCAATTTATTGATGCACATTATTCTGCAATTCAGCTTACTTGCGTTGAGAACATGTTTTTGAATATCCTTAATGTGTTCCTAAAAATCTGTGTGCTGAATGAAAATCATTTCCCCATAAGAAAAGATTTAATAAATGTGGTTATGAGCAGGAGGGTGAGGGGAAGGTTGACAGTGAATGAGAAGGAGTGAAGGGGTCAAGAAAGGGAAGCAGCAGTTTGTTTTAAGGAAGGACTGAGCATGCATAGTAACTGTGCTTAATTGAAAATAGAGGCAGCACTATTTAGGACACATCCTTAATTGAAAAAACACATGAAAATATCCCATCAGAACACGTTTCAAATGGAGAATATCTGTACCATTACTATTCTGAACGATATGAATACTTTAACTTTGTTTGTAAATTGTGCAGTGTTTTTATTTTCATTGCCTTCCTTACACATGGAACTCAACATTTGGTGCAATTCACTTAATTTCAGCATAAAAAAACATTAAAGATGTTCCAGCTCGGCAAGCAGAACCACAACAACATTAAAGATTATAACATTTTAAGTGAAAACTATGCTCAGTTTCTGTATTCTTTGGTTTTTATGACCTATCTTCAGGATAGATACTTCATCGTTGAGAGTTTTTGCTGGCTGTGCTTTAACTGTTAAAGGGTGCTTGAAAAATTAACTGGAGCTTTTGAGCTCAAGGACACAAACGGGTGTTCTGAAATATTGGGAATTCTTTTTCTAATCAACTAAAGAATTGGCAACCAGACCCCAATCTAAAAATAAACCAGTTTTAAGAGTCATTTTCAGTGCTTTAAAATCAAGTTCCTCACAGGTATTAAGTACTCAATCTGTGAAACGATTGAAGAGCTGAAATTTTGACATGGAAGCAAAAAGCTGTATCAGGAAATTTCTGACTGAGTAAAGAATCTCCATGGAAACAACTGTCACAAGCATGTTTCTTTTTTGCATGGCAGTGGTAGGATGAGGACAAGGAGGCTAGCAAAAGTGTATCAAGTCATACCTGCCACTTCTGGAAACAGTTCAGTTGCAGGTGAGTGTTGAGCTGGGTTGTTCGGAAGCCCTGCCTCAATCTGAGATTTCAGACCAGTTTTATAAAAGGTCCTCTAGATCACATCACAGGTGACGGTGTCGCTTCATATTTATCATGTCACCCCCGTAGCTACTCACCCAATAGCTACAACACTCAGAACATAGGAACCATGTGGAAATAGGTTAATAGGGTCTTACATACAGATACTTGATAACTCATTCATGAAACCAACCCCAAAGATTTTGAACCCCTCAAAAGATCAGTCAATCATAAATGTAAACTTCTATTTGGTAACCACATCAAAGATAAATAATCCTTTAATAGTTTCTTTAAATATCAACCAAAATGTAAAGTACTGGAGAAACTCAGCAGGTCTGGCCACATCTGTGGAGAGAAGTCAGAGAGAAGGTTTTGAGTCCAGTGACTCTTCTTCAGAACTCTGATAAGTATCTATGGAGTTTTGAAACTCAGCCAAGGGTTAATAATGGACTCGCTGTAACAACAGCTCTTGGGAAATGTCAACAATTCTATTCCACAGATGCTTTCTTTTCTTTAAGCTATACCAAATGACCCATCAATGTACCAGTGAGTCAGTCTTTGTCTTTCTATACTGACAGCTGCAAATTGATTTTTACATGGTCTTAAGGCTGGTACTTAAATAATTTCATATCATAAAACTTAAACAGACTTTATCTGTCCCTCAACAGTGTTTACAGCTCTTTCCATCAATTTCTCACTTCCACACTATGTCTTAAGGCTCTTGAAACAGACAGAATGAGGTCTGTTCAAATTCAGCACTGATTTCAAAGGGCCTTGTTAAGTTTATCTTGCCTGTTCGTGTTATTCATACCCTATTTTTCTTTGAAATGGGGTCAGCCAGAAATGGGGGTGTGATCTCTGTGTATGTGACTGCCATTTCTAAAGGCCGCTGGAGTTGGTTCAACTTCCTGAAAATCTGACTGGTCAGCTAAGCTTACCTTCCATAATAAACAAATTTTAAAAGGATTAATTAAATTTTACCAATTGAAGTATAACCACAGCCAAAATATACGACAAATCCCACATAAAAACATCTCCTAATGTCACATCATAACACTAATGCGAGTGTAGGAACAAAGTGAGGTGCTTTATGAGGCAAATTGCAATATTTCAGGACAATTGCCTGATGGTGCATGACTTATCCCTTCAATAATCATGACTAAGATAAAGCCTTCAAAGAATGGTCAAATTAGCACAGAGATGATGAATGGGAACTTTAACATATCAGCAAGATCCATCTCTGTAACTTGCCAAGTTGGTGAAAACTAAATAAAAATTAAATTTCGTAGCAAAATCTCAACATTGAAATCACTTACCCATTTCATAATTCTCAAAGTCAGTTTGATTCGCGGAACTATCATAATCAATTTCAGGGCTAACATTTCCGTAATCTGTTTCATCAATCGAAACCTCACCATCAGTCCCATTAATTAGATCGTGGCTGTGGCAACTGAGTTCTGTGGATATCAGTTGGGAGATACAGTTAGTTCAGCATGGGTTAAGTTTGTAAGCTTCAAAATAAAAATCAACCAATAAAAGCCTGAAATTGTCTTCCTCTGATACCGTACCAATTCAGCAATTTAGCACTAATGTGAGTGCAGGAACAAAGTGAGGTGCTTTATGAGGCAAATTGTAATATTTCAGGACAATTGCCTGATGGTGCATGACTCATCCCTTCAATAATCATGACTAAGATAATGCCTTCAAAGAATGGTCAAATTAGCACAGAGATGATGAATGGGAACTTTAACATATCAGCAAGATCCATCTCTGTAACTTGCCAAGTTGGTGAAAACTAAATAAAAATTAAATTTCGTAGCGCAAAATCTCAACATTGAAATCACTTACCCATTTCATAATTCTCAAAGTCAGTTTGATTCGCGGAACTATCATAATCAATTTCAGGGCTAACATTTCCGTAATCTGTTCCATCAATCAAAACCTCACCATCAGTCCCATCAATTGGGTCGTGGCTGTGATGACTGAGTCCTGTCGATATCAGTTGGGAGATACAGTCAGTTCAGCATGGGTTAGGTTTGTAAACTTCAAAATAAAAATCAACCAATAAAAGCCTGAAATTGTCTTCCTCTGATACAGTACCAATTTAGCAATTTAATTCAGTTTAGAAAACATGCTTTAATAGTCCATTGGTTAAAGATGTGATTTCAAAACTATGATCCCAGAGTCAAGACCAAGACAGTCTGATTTTCAGAGGGCCAATGGGTAAACGGTGAGTGGGTGGGGTGTGGAGAGAGGGTGGATATGCAGGAGCAGTTTACCTGAAAGGCACAAGTTAATGGTTCAGTGAGCTCCTTTCAGGAGCCTTTTCAGGGCTCAGTGTGTTCATGGAGGAAGAGTTGTAGATATTTCTGAACTAACCTATTCATACATATCATGACACAAACGTGGGACTTCAAAGCTGGATGTTCTGACTTAGAGTTAGGAATATTATCACTGTGCCACAACAGCCCTGGAGAAAATGTTATTTCAGTTAGCCCAAATGGTCTGAAAAATGTTAATGCCTAGCGATCTGGTTCATTGCAGAAACAGTTCCTCCAGCGCCATGTAAATGTTGATGGTACTGTAATTAAAAATGGAATTCTGATGTGGGGCTGGTGGGGGTAACTTGGTACTTGGGATTATTCTCCATAGCATCAACAAGGCTGGAATAGCAACAGCATCTGGTAAGAACAGAGAGTAGTCAAAAAAGAAAGGCAGTGAAGGTGATTTGTGAGTGGGAAGATGACAATGACTGGGGAGGTAATGGCCTAGTGGTATTATCAATGGATTGCTCAGTCAGTGTCCCAGATAATGTTCTGGGGAGCTGGGTTTGAATCCCACTACAGCAGATTGTGGAATTTGATTTTAATAAAGATCTGGAATTAAGAATCTAATGATGACCATGATTCATAGAACTAGAACATAGAACTAGTGCAGTATAGACCTTTCGGTCCTCAATGTTGTGTCGACCTGTAAAACCAATCTGAAGCCCATCTAACCTACACTATTCCATTTTTTTCCATATGTCTATCCAATGATCATTTAAATGCCCTTAAAGTTGGGGAGTCCACTACTGTTGCAGGCAGTGCGTTCCATGCCCCTACTATTCTCTGAGTAAAGAAACTACCTCTGATATCTGTCCTATATCTATCACCCCTCTATTTAAAGCTATGCCCCCTCATGTTAGCCATTACCATCTGAGGAAAAAGGCTTTCACTGTCCACCCTATCTAACGCACTGATTATCATTTATGTCTTGATTAAGTCACCTCTCAACCTTCTTCTCTCTAATGAAAACAGCTTCAAGTTTCTCAGCCTTTCCTCGTAAGACCTGCCCTCCATACCAGGCAACATCCTAGTAAATCTCTTCTGAACCCTTTCCAAAACTTCCACATCCTTCCTATAATGCAGGGACCTGTATGCAATATTTCAAGTGCGGCCGCAACAGAGTTTCTTTTTCAGCTGCAGCATGACCTAATTGTTCTGAAACGCAATCCCTCAACTAATAAAAGCTAACACACTGTATGACTTCTTAACAACTCTATCAACTTGGTGGCAACTTTCAGGGATCTAGGTACATGAACACCGAGATCCCTCTGCTCATCTACACTACCAAGAATCTTACCATTACCATTAATACTCTGCATTCCTGTTGCTCCTTCCAAAGTGAATCACCTCACACTTTTCCACATTATTTCCATTTGCCACCTGTCAGCCCAGCTCTGCAACTTATATGACTTACAACATCCTTCATCATTATCCACAACTCTACCCACCTTAATGTCATCTGCAAATTTACTAACTAAACTTTCTACGTCCTCATCCAGGTCGTTTATAAAAATGACAAACAGTGGTGGAGTCAAAACAGATCCTTGCAATACACCCCTAGTAATTGAACTCCAGGATAACATTTCCCATCAACCACCACCCTCTGTCTTCATTCAGCTAGCCAATTTCTGATCCAAACCCCTAAATCTCCCTTAATCCCATGCCTTTGTATTTTGTGCAATAGCCTAACGTGGGGAATCTTATCAAACACCTTACTGAAATCCATATAGACCACATCAGCCGCTTTACCCTCATCTACCTGTTTGGTCATCTTCTCAAAGAATTTAATATGGTTTGTGAGGCATGACCTACGCTTCAAAAAGCTGTGTTGACTATCCCTAATCAGCTTATTCCTTTCTAGATGATTACAAATCCTATCTCTTATAACCATTTCCAATACTTTACCCACAACCAAAGTAAGCCTCCCTGGTCTATAATTACCAGGGTTGTCTCTTCTCCCTTTTTTGACCAAGGGAATGACATTTGCTAATCTCCAGTCCTCTGGCACTATTCCTGTAGACAATGACGACATAAGATCAAAGCTAAAGGCTCGGCAATCTCCTCCCTGGCTTCCCAAAGATGCCTGGGATAAATCCCACCTGGCTAAGGGGACTTATCTATTTTTACATTTTCCAGAATTGCTAATACCTCAATCCCTTCTTGTCTAGTAGCCTGTATCTTAGTATTCTCCTCAACCACATTGTCTTTTTCTAGTGTGAATACTGACAAAACATATTAATTGAGTGTTTCTCCTATCTCTGACCCCATGCACAACTTCCCATTACTATCCTTGATTAGCCCTAATCTTACTTTAGTCATTCTTTTATCTCTGATAAGTCTATAGAAAGCCTTAGGGCTTCCCTTGATCCTATCCGCCAATGGCTTCTCATGTCCCCTCCTGGCTCTTCTTAATTCTTTCTTTAGGTCTTCCCTGGCTAGTTTGTAACTCTTAAGCGCCCTAACTGAGCCTTCACATTTTATGCTAACATAAGCCTTCTACTTCCTCTTGACAAGAGATTCAACTTTGTTAGTAAACCATGGCTCCCTCTCTCGACAACTTCCTCCCTGTCTGACCGGCATATACTTATCAAGGAGCCGCAGTCGCTGCTCCTTGAATAAGCTCCATATTTCAATTGTGCCCATTCCCTGTTGTTTCCTTCCCCATCTTATGCATCCTAAATCTTGCCTAATTACATCATAATTGCTTTTCCCCCAACTATAACTCTTGCCCTGCGGTATATACCTATCCCTTTACATCGCTAAAGTGAACATAACCAAATTGTGGTCACTATCACAAAAGTGCTCACCAACCTCCAAATCTAAGACCTGGCTGGGTTCATTACCCAGTATTAAATCTAATGTGACCTCGCCCCTTGTTGGTCTGTCTACATTATTCCATTGTTAATTGTTGGAAAAACCTATCTGGTTCAATAATGTCCTTTAGGGAAGGAAACTGCCATCCTTACCTGGTCTAGCCTACATGTGACTCCAGACCCACAGCAATGTAGTTGACTTTTAACTGCCCTCTGGGCAATTAGGGTTGGGGAATCAATGCTAGCTAGCCAACAACATCCTAATTCTATGAATGAATAAAAAAAGGGGAAGGAAATATTGTGTTGGTATAAATTGTTTAGAAGAGTGGAATGGTTTGTTTAACTCAATGAGTGAAAGTTTGATGTAAATGTGCTGAATGGTTGCACATTACCTTCCTGTGGTTAATTTCCAAGGGAAGGGGGATGTAAATGTCTTTAGTTTCACTGTTATTTTTAACAAAATGTGACTAAGATCTAATTATGGTTTGCAATTTGTTACTCAAAGCATAAGAGGCTGTATGCTGATTTCCTCCAATCTTCCTTCCTCTTCATGCCACGAATTTTTTTTAGCAAAAAAAAGGTGAATAAAATGGCTTCTGACAAATAAGGCATGGAATTCCTGTAGTGGGTCAAACACACTTTGGATGGATGGCATGTGGAGTGGGGCAGCAATTTAAACCTGAGTCTGAATCTGTCAGGTTACTCCACTGCCTCTGCCCTCTCCTACATTTCAGTCTGGGTTTAGCAGGTGGTTAATAATACAAATTGAAGCATGCACAATTTTAGCACAAAAGGGACAATGTCCGTTCTTGCATAAAAATCAGAAAGTACAAGAGAAACTCATCAGATCTGACAGCATCTGTAGAGAGATAGTTACCATTGCATTATGATTTTTTGCCAATTGTGCACTAATTTAACTAAGATAAAGATAACATTCAAACGTACTGATAAAGGCAGGAGTTTTAGAATTTAGCAGCTGTTACTTACAGGCGCAAGTAAATGATGCACATGAGCACATGAGCACATGAAATAGGAGTAGAAATAGATGATTTTGCCTCTCAAGTTTGCTCTGCCATTCAATAAGGGCATAACTGATCCATTTTTGTTTCAACCTTCATATTTCTGTCTACCTCCAATAACCTTTGAATCCCCTGCCTAACATGAACCTGCCCACTTCTGTTTTAAAAATATGCATTTCTGCCATCCCCGCCATCTTCCCAAGCAGATAGCTCCACAGTTGCACAGATCCTGACAGAAACAAAACGTCCTTACCTCTGTCCTAGAAGGATGACCCCTCATTTTAAAACACTGCTCTCAAATTCGGGACTGACCAACAAGAAGCAACCTCCTTGCTTGGCCATATGTGAAAACCATTCAGGATACCAAGCAAGCTGCCTAATCAAAGTCCTGAAGAGATAAATTAATGTTGAAATGTTCTGACTAATCAGAACTATCAGTATAGCATTGAAACATTTGTTGAATGTAGTGAACCACGAAAAATGAGCAAATGTAGCCCGGTAAATGCAGACAGGAATTGAATTCACAATAGAGTGTAATTTATTGTTGAATATAGTTAGATATCATGTACAATGTATTGGAGTTGGGGATGTCAGTCTCACAGGGAATGTAGCAGAAGAGAGGAATTTTGGACAGTTAAGTGCTTCTACAAAATCGAAAGTCATGAAATTGAGATAAGAAAAACAAGTCAGTGATTATCTGGAGTGCTGTAACCCCATGGCACCACTTTTAACTGGAAATCATGGCTCTTTGTCCTCCATTGAACATAAATGAATGAGTGAAAAAGGGATTTTCGTTACTGCTTTGTTATGGGCCTGCTGCTGTTTGACAGAGGGCTGAGAGACTAAAGGGGCAATTTTCGGAAGCTCAAAATGTGAGTGAAGGACACTTATAAATGTTGCAGTGAGACATTAAGAAGCCTGGAAAAAAATGAAATGGAGGTGAGTCACCAAATCAACAGAAAGGAAAAATTGGAGGATGATCTCAATCTCTTACAAATAAGTCAATGTAGTGATTTTAATATCGATATACGTTACATTCATTTTATGTATTTATGATATTGCAAATTCTGCTCTTAAGGATGTGGTATGGTAGGCCAGAAACTAATATGGTTGCTAACATTAAAATCATTTGTTGATTTCAACAGCTGGTTCTAGGTTAATAATTTTAAAAAGCAAATTGATCATTTGTCTTCTTGGGTTCTGATGCATTTCAATATCATTAAATAGTAGAATATTTATTTGAAAGAATTTACCTATTTGAAATGTCCATCTATTTGAAAGAATTAGTATTGTTAATTTTAAAAAGTGTTTTTTTTTAATTCAGTCACAGGATGAGAGAGGCATTGCCTAGGCCAGCAATTACTGTCTATCCCTACATGCCCTGGGGCTGTTAAGAGTCAACCATGTTGCTGTGGAGTCACATGTAGACCATTCCAGGTAAGAATGTCAGCTTCCTTCCATAAAAGATATGCGTGAATCAGATGGGCATTTCCCCAAACAATTGACAATGGATTTGTAGTCATCATAGACTCCTAATTCCAGATGTTTTTAAATTGAATTCAAATGTCACCATCTGCCATGGCAAGATTTAAACCCAGGTCCCCAGAACATTACCTGTCTTTCTGATTAATAGTCTAGTAATAACACCCTTAGACCATCACTTCCGTCTTGTTTTTTCAGGATAATTGCATGGATAATTTTCGTACTCTACTCGTGAACCAAAACAGTGCCCTCATAATTCCTCCATGTAGCACTTCACCCTCTAATATGTGAGCCTGCTCACCAGGAGTAAAATGTATGCTTCTTGTTGCCATAGTCTTACCAGATCATAGAGCTGCTGTGTCATTAGAGAGAGTCAGTTGGTAGTGGTTTAATCTAAACATCACCACACTACAGGTAGGATGAAAGTTTGAGAAGGAGAGCCCTTCATAACAAGCTCAGCCAATGCAGGAATGTATCCACAATGTTGGCATTACTTTGCATCAAAGATCAGTTGTCCAACTAACTGAGCTGTTGTGTGCAGTAGCCATATTTGTTAAGACCAATAAATTAACATGCAGCAACCATGCTAGAAACAGGCATTAGTCCCTTTACTCCTGTAGATAAATATCATAAAGTCTGTGTGAAGCCCCCCCCGTAGAAAGTTGGTTTGCCCTAGAGGCCAGCACTACTTACTTCTGGGAAAGTCCACTTTACACAAGGCCTGACAGGCAGCCCTTAAAGGGATCAAGTGTTAAGATGCAATCTATCAGGTTCCAGTCGAGAGACATCAAACAGTTGAAAATCCTTAGCACCACTTTATTTATGTGAAGCACTTAATTTAATGACCCCAGAAAAAATTAACTAACCTCTATCACACAGGTTACATTTTAGAGTGGGTCTTGAATTCAGGTACCCTGAATGCGATAAGCAATGTGCTACAAGTATTTTAGATAAAACTTCTTCATATTGAATTAACTATACCAATCAGGAGTACTTTACCAATTATTTCCTAAGTCAGTTCATTCTCCCTTTCTTGATACCAAAGATAAAATCCATCTGCAATAATTTAAAAATCCTGCAGTCCTCTATAGTCACTAGAGGATTGATTGCCCTGCGCTTTGATCTAAACTCCAAGGCAATGACTGACACTCTGGATCAGGCAAATAAAAGGATTCACTAATCCCTGGCTGGATGACCTTGGGCCAGGGTGATGTGTTTAGCACTATCTGATATTGTTATCATTCATAATCCAGTGTATATAGTTGCACTAGTTGTCCCAAAAACTTATATAACCTCTATCCTGTTAAAACATAAGATGCCAAAACACTTACACTTCAACTTTGCTTTCTTAAACTTGCTAATACATGTTAAATAAAATTTTGGCAATTAATCATATACAAGGTGTGTTTCATGAAAAAAAATCTGTTATTTTTTAGTAAAACTATGGAAATGAGTAAAGCCAGGAGTGCAACTTCTTTTGAAGATGTTTGCATTTAAGACCTGGTGGACAGCCAGCTTGGAAATGCAACTGATATTGGTGTCATAATAAGCAATGATGAAGCACTAAAACATGTCTATGGACCGGTGTATCCAATCCAAAACTCCCTGAGGAATGGCAGTCGCCAGGCATTACACCCTGACAAAGAGTCAGTCTTGGATCACTGCTCACAGTACTTAACGAACCTCTTCAGTGCCAAGTGCACAGTGCTTGATACTGCCATCAACCACTTTCAATCACAGTCTGTCCAAAATGAATTGGACGTGAGCTCAACCCCTGGAGAAGCTGTCATTGCCATCAATCAGATGAAGAGCAACAAAACCTTTGGGTTCTACCTGAAGTACTGAAGTATGGTGGTGCTTCCCTACATCGCAGGTTCCAAGAGGTTTTCATAGCCTTCCGGAAACAAGGCAGATTCCCACAGAATCTTAATGATGCCTTCATCATGACAAAACAAAGGAGAAATGTCAGATTGCTCTGACAGCTGTGTGATCACCTTCTTTCTACTGCTAGGGAGATCCTGACTGGAATGCTTCAGAACAGCTTTGTTCCTACCATGGCATAAGAAAATCCCCCAGAAAGCCAGTGCGAATTCAAAGCAAACTGAGACATCATGAAGACCGTATTTGCACTCAGACAAATACAAGAAAGGTATTGTGAACAAATCAAGACACTTTCATGGATCGCACCAAAGTATTCAAAAGTTTGAACTGGGATGGGTTCAGAAAATCCTTCAACAACCTAGATGCCAAGACTGGTTCCTAGCACTGAGTAATTGTTCTTTACCACCAACATGTACATCTTCTAACGAGCTTCCTGTACTCCGAAGCATCCTCAAGATCCACTGCCAGGACCATATCATGAAGATTGAATTCCTGGGAATAACCAACATCCCAAGCATCAAGGCCATCCTCCCACAAAGTTTATTGTGTTGGGCAGAGTCACGGTGCTCAAATGGACAACAGTCACCTGCCCAAGATCATGTTGCGCA
Organism: Hemiscyllium ocellatum; assembly: GCF_020745735.1. NCBI lineage: Eukaryota > Metazoa > Chordata > Chondrichthyes > Orectolobiformes > Hemiscylliidae > Hemiscyllium > Hemiscyllium ocellatum. Next base: position 38,822,589 of record NC_083422.1, on the reverse strand, counting down.
GAGAGCTGACCATTGGTAAATGAAAGAGAGGGAGCCCACAAAAACATTTCAAGGAGTCACTGACAAAGTCCTTGTCTGGGTGCCACACTGACTATCACCAATGGATGTGCAGGCCCGAGATCATGATGCCTGAAGATGCTTCATTGGGATTTCTTTAGATATCTGTGAGATTGAACAAAGATCCTGAATGATAGAGAAAAGGAGGAGAAGGATAGGTTCAATTGTCTCCAGCAGATCGTATGCTTTCACTTACATCTGTTGTGGGAGAATTATCTGTTCATGGATAGGCCTGGCGGAATTCTGGCTCATCTTCTGCCTTGGAACTCTCTAACCCTATGGCATCAATGTTGACTTCACCAGTTTCCTTATCTCTGCTCCCCTCACCTCATCCCAGATCCAACCTTCTTACTTTGGCACCACCCTCTTGAACTGTCCTACCTGTCCATCTTCCTTCCCACCTTCCCACCTTATCCACTCCATCCTCCCCTCTCACCATCACTCCCCACCTACATCTAACTAGCGCCTTTCCAGCTACCTTCCCCTACCCCACATACAACCTCCACCCCCATCCTATGTATGTCTCAACCCCCTTTCCACTCCACATTCCTCATGAAGGTACTAATGCCCGAAATGTCAACTCTCCTGATCCTCGGATGCTGTCTGACCTGTTGTGCTTTTCGAGCACCACATCTTTCGACTCTGACTCTCTCCAGCATATGCAGTCCTCACTTTCTCCGTGAATAGCCCTGATTAACTGAAAGCTATGAAGAAGGGTCACTGGATACAAAACATTCATTCTGCTTTCTATCTACAGATACTGTCAGATCTGCTGAGTTTCTCCAGCAATTTCTGTTTTTGTTTCAGAAAGGTAACAATGCTTACCATTTGATGAGTCAGAAAGGGCTTTCTGCATAAAAGAAAAACAAGAAGCTAATTATTATACCAATTTCTTCTTCTTTGAGTTTCCCCCATGTTGGAATATTTGGAATATTCACTTTGCTAATTGATCACTGTTCTCCTCCTCACTTGCTCATCTTCCCAACCTGTTTCATTTAAATTTTTCATGACTGCATCTTTTCGGCAGGTCTTTGACTTTCCTCTTCTCCTTTCTTATATTAATGTTATGTTTATTTTACTTCATTTCAACTTCTTACAAAGGCACCAAATATTAAACATCAAAAAATTGAATTATGTGTCAATTCAGTTGAATTTGCAGCACTTTTTTCACAAATTAGTTATGATTCTTCTATCAATTTAAATTCTTTTCTACCTCCGATTTTCAAAGTACGATGAAAGAAGAATGAGTACAAATAAAAGGAAGTTTCGACTACGTAAATGCACAATATTAGTATGCATCCGAATTTAACTACTGGATAAGGCAAATATCCTTTCCCACATTGAAAACATTTTACAATGTGAAATAAAATTTAGTGTGCGGGTGAAGTCTGGAGGATATTGTGAGTTGTCAAACAAGTTCAGTCAAATGATCCACTGAGCTAAGTTCTTACCAAGACCATGGACTAATACCAGGCTTACTTCATCTTGTACTACAATTAAAGACTGCAAGTTTAAGAAGAACTCCTTCCAATCAGTCCCATGAGCTGCTTCACCATACAATTGAAATAAAGCAGTGGCTATACTTCAACTCCATTTACTCACCTTTTAACGCAATCACTTAATGTTCTTACCTAATTAGAAGTGCCTGAGGTGAAACTATGGCAGTCTGACTCCACTGATATTGACCCCAGTAAACAACATCTTTAGAGAGAGGATGGAGAATCTCTATCAAGGATGGCTCTTCCTGATGTTTCTGCTTCAGACATTTCTTCTGCTCAGAAAGTGGGGCTTTCTCTTAAATGGCTACTTTGTTTTGGAGTTTGGATTGGACTCAATTTTCTACTCCCCAACTGTGGTATTGCTACTGTGAATGCGCCTATGTAGTGACTGCAGACAAAGCAACTATTTGACCCGGACACTTGCTATAATATGAAGTCATCATCGTCCCACTCTCTCATTAGAGAGAGAAAAATGGTGGTGGTATAATCTGTCGGCCACTATGCCTCTGGCAGGATTGAGGTCTTCATGGTAACTTCAGCCAGTGTGGGAATTGAACAAACATGGCTGGCATTATTCCACATGGCAAATCAGCCAGTCAAGTGAACGAAACAGCCCCTAGACTTGCTAAGGTGGTGACTATCAGAGGATTCCTCCCTAAAGCCGTTAGATATTTTGTGCACTGGGCACACAGAAATGATCTTTGGGCAAGTCTGAGCCCTCAATTTCTCCATTGTATCTCTAGATCGTTGCTGGCTAAAGTCAGTGCCAGAAGAAACAGACTGCACAGCTCCAGATTTTCCAGTTTTCAAACAGATCCAATATGAATAGATACTACAGCCCTGGTGATCCCAAACAGAATAATCAGTTTAAATGACCACACTGCTCTAATTGACCTAAGTTGAATTTAGCTGACTAATTGTGTTGTAACTTACATATAATTAAATTCATAATGTAGGATTTCACATGCCCAAGTTTCTTAACCAGAAAATATTTTTAAAAAGGGGGACAGTCCAATTAATTCAACAGATTATTTGGAAAATGTACTTACAGTCAATGAAACTACAGAAAGCCAGGTTAAAAGTGTGCCAATAGAAATCTTAGCTGCAAGCACTGCCATTGTATGAAAATGCTAACGGTTCATGAACATTCAGTACATGGTAAATTCTACAGTCAATAAATGGTCCATCCTTTTACAAAGATCAAAGTTTAAGTGGACATAAGTTTTCTATTAACTACTATTCAAATAAATATAATCTGTATGTGTACAGTCGTTGGGAATATGTGGGCCAGTGGAGGACTTTTCTTTTTAGAAAACAGCGTGATCTGATAAAGTTCTTTAAAATTATGAATGGTTTAGACAGGTCAGAAGTGGAGATAATGCGTTCAGTTTAAAAGAATCCAAAAGGAAGGAGCATAAATACAAATTGCTAAGAAATCCAGTCTATGAAGAAATTTCTTTATTCAGAGTGTTTAGAAAGTGGAACTCTTTATCACAGGAATTGGCAAATACAGGTAGTTCTCCTATAATGCCATAGTTTTGTTCCAGTGTGGCCTCGTTTAATAGAAATAATGGGGTCTATGGGAAACGTGGAGTTGGGGCAGACCAGTAAAACTATCACTCACCATTACTCAAAAATCACTCAAAAGTCTAACACAAAGTGTGGCACAGCCTGAGTAAAGGTTGAAATCATATTCATTAATGAAAAAGTAAATTTAACAGTACATTTAAAAAGTGTAAGAATGCTGGTCTCTCTGTAATACTGCTCTCAGAATGCTGCTCTGTCGGCAGCAGCCATCAGCTCATGAGCAGAATGGCACGGAGATTTCAGTGCCAACATCAACTCATAAGCAGAATGGCATGGAAAGTTTGGTGCCAACATCAGTGCATGAGCAGAATGGCACAGAGATTTCAGTGCCAACATCAGTGCATGCTCAGAACGAACCATGCAAACCAATCCTCCCTGGAATTACCCTACTGCCGACAGAGGTAAGCATTCTTGAAAATACCGTTCCTTAATTCTTCAGTGATGTTATAGTCAAATCGCGCTGCCAAAACATGCATTATTCCGGAACTACCTGTAGCTTAGATGCTTTGACAAACAAATGAGCTGTGTTCCTGAGTGAAAAAAATTGGAAGCTGAATGATTGAGATGAGGCAATGGGAGTTAGAGACATGTTGTGAGGAGTTTAGCATCATCGAAGACTATTTGGACCAAATGACTTTGTGAGTAAATCTGTGCACCCTATGACATGTAGCACTCATTTCCAGGATATTTTTGGATTAACGGGCTCATCATATGATTCGATCACACTTTTCTGCAACACCGAATCACTTAGTTAAAAAATCATAAAGTGCTGTAAATGGTCAGCACGTTACTTTACATTGATGCCTGTTGTCAGAACAGAAAGATGTTAGAAGTTGAACAGTTTGTTAGCCATTTCAGAGCCAAGGGAATGTGGAATGCAGAGGGGAGTAAAGAACAAAAGGTAATACATGTCATGGAGTGAAGAGTGACGAAGTGACTGACAGGATGATGATATAAAGGGAAATGGGACAAATAAAGAAACTGTTATGTCATGGGACATGAAGGATGTTGCGAATTGTTTAAAAATTACTTTTTGACTTTGTTCGACTGTTAGAGATCACATGACTTACAAATTAGTCAAAGTTCAGAAAGCTTCTAACAGTAAATTACATAGCTAGACAGTTCTCTATTGTGGAATTTCTCACTCATATTGTCAAATGTCAAAACAAGTAGAGCTCAAACCTCTGATCTCATAACAAAAGGGACCTCTGCAATTCATTGTGCCAAAGCAGGTGCTGAAAGTTGATATCCATTTGCTACTGTGTGTTCTGCCCAGGACAAGTGGAAACTTCTTTGGGAATGTGAATAGCTCATTAGTGGCCCCCAAGGACCATTGACAACCAGCTTCATGTGGCTGAAACTGCTTCAGAATTTTCAAAACTTTTAATCACTCTTTCTGAACTATTGAAGCAGTCTCTTGTAGCTTCCTTGAAGCAGTCAAGGAAACTACAGCCTCCATGATAACACCTCAGCCTGCCTCAAAGATAAAGCCTCAGAAACCTGCTTCCAAGAGACCTTGACTTCACCTGAAAAGCAAATTGATCCTCAGTCTATCAAAATCACCAGGAACTGCTGTCTCATCTTGCTGCTTTTGAAGGAACTCCAATCTTCAACATTTAAACTCTAATCTTCAAGAGAACTGATAACTCTGCTGTTTGGTTTCAATATTCATAGATGTTAAACTTCTTTCTTTTACTATATCTTTCTTTTCCATGTGCTTGTATGTGTGAGAGAAGCCACATAAAATCACTCTGAGATTCAATATGTGAATAATGAATACGTTTGGTTTTAACCTAAAAGAGTGTGCTGCATATTTGGGGCAGCATGGTGGCTCAGTGGTTAGCAATGCTACCTCACAGAGCCAGGCACCCGGGTTTGATCCCAGCCTTGGGCGACTGACTGTGAGTGTGTTTCCTCTGGGTATCCTGGTTTCCTCCCACAATCCAAAGATGTGCAGGTTAGGTAAATTGGCCATGCAAAATTGCCCATAGGGTAGGGGTAAAATGGAGGGGGGTTGGTTTCTCTTTGGAGGGTCAGTGTGGACTTTTTGGGTTGAAGGGCCTGTTTCCAAACTGTAGGGATTCTAATTAAATGTCATTCTCATATTTACTTTATGCAAACAGGGGCTTGGGAAACATGCCTCAACCTTTTCAAAATTAAATCATTCTGTTTACAGAGAGAGCACAAGGTGAATAAAGGATTTCAGTTTGTTACTAACCCTTGTCAGCAAGAAAAGAAAAGAGTTCTTAAGGTGCTGAACAGAAGGATCTTTACCAGTGGGTGTGCTCAAAGTAATTGGGTGGAAAAGTTATGAAATATTTGAATTCAATGTTGACCCAGAAGGGTTATTGAATGCTGAGGTTTAGTTCTTCGAGTTTCTATTGAGATTCACTGGTTGAGTGTAGGGGGCCTGCGGTCAGAGAGGTCAGAAATGGATTAAGACTGAGAATTAAAATGGCCTGTGACAGAAAGTGCACTGTCCACTAGCGATAAGACTGAATGGCTAAATGTAAATTTCAGGGAGTTTCATGGAGGCTACCCCTCCTTAAGAAATAGTGAGTTATCTCACACAACGTCATGCTGTTTACTTCATTATGTATGCACCATGCTTCTATTAGGTATGCATCAGATCTGCTGAGTTCCTCCAGCAATTTCTGTTTCTGTTCCAGATCTTCAGCATCTGCTGTTCTTTGTTTTGTTATATTATTGCGCGTAAGAACATGTTGGTGACTTACCTTTCAATGTGAGGAGAAATCAAGTCCGCTGCCATTGTGTAGCCTTTGTGACCTTGGATTGTCTTTATGAATTGTGGTCAACAACTGACACTTTTAAGGTCACCTGTGATTACTTTGGCTTCACAGAGTTGACAACAATGCTTGTACAGGTGATGAGTAAGAAGTGCAGATTGACTGATGTTTGTTGGAGTCAAAAAGTGTGCCTCTGTTGCATTTGATCCCAGGAGAACAAATTCCACGCCAGATGGCCTCCTACTTCAAGGACTGCAGTTTCCCTTCCCATGTGGTCAACAATGCCCTCCAAAGCATCTCCTCTACTTCCCACAGCTCTGCTCTTGAACCCCACCCCAGCCCCCGCCTCCGAACCACAACAAGGTCAGAACACCCCAATCCTCACCTTCCACCCCACCAAGCTCCAGAAACAACACACCATCCTCCCTCATTTCAGCCACCTGCAATCAGACCCCACCACCAGAGTTGTATTTCCCTCCCCATCCCTTTCAACATTCTGCAGAGACCATTCCACCCCCCCTCCCCCCCGTGACTCCCTCTTTAGGTCGACGGGTCCCACCAACTCACCCTCCACTCCCGGCACCTTCCCTTGCCACTGCAAGAGGTGTAAAACCCACATGCACACCACCCCCTCACCTCCATCCAAAGCCCCAAAGGATGCTTCCACATCTGGCAGATATTTTCCTGCACATCCAAACTCCTCACTTATTGTGTCTGTTGCTCTCGATGTGGTCTCCTCTACATTAGGGAGACAGGACACCAACTTGCGGAACATTTCAGAGAACATCTCTAGGGCACATGCACTAAACAACCCTTGTGGCCGTTCACTTCAACTCCCACTCCCATTCAGACAAGGGCATGCAAGTCATGGGCCTCCTCCATCGCCAAATCCCAGCCACCCAACAATTGGAGGAAGATCAATGTTGATTTCAGCAGTTTCCTCATCTCCCCTCCCTCCACCCTATCCTAGATCCAACCCTCCAACTCAGCACCACCCTGTTGAACTGTCCTTCTTGTCCATCTTCCTTCCCACCACCACTCCAGCCTAGCACCATCATCCCCCAACTTCATCTACCTATTGCATTCCCAGTCACCTTCCCCCCAGCCCCACCCTCCCACATCTCTCAGCTCCCCTTGGTTTCACCCTCCCCCCCCCCACTCCATATTCCTGATGAAGAGCTTATGCTTGAAACATTGAATTTCCTGCTCCTTGGCTGATGCCTGTCTGGCTGTGCTTTTCCAGCACCACGCATTTTGACTCTGACCTCCAGCATCTGCAGTCCTCACTTTCTCCTATTGTGTTGGAGAAAATCTGAGGGTTTTTTTAAGAGAATGTGAATATTCGTTTACATTGGGATATGTGAACGAGTATTGCAGAAAATTAAAAATATCATAATCAGAGAGGTGGCAGGTGAAGGAAAAGTCCAAAAATATGAAGAAAAAAAAGTCATCCACGCATAATCCCCACAACCCACGGTAAGTCCACAGGAATAGCACTGTAGCCGGTGAACTAAACCAGGAAATATGAGGCCTACAAGATGGATGTAAGGTCATTCATACTCAACACTTTATAGGTTTGCCAACAGCTGTGTTATGCTATAGTATACGGCATATGTGGCTATTTAATATTTTATTGCTACATTTTTTCTTAAAGTGCTTGAAGGTATTTTAACACAGTACAGTTGCATTACAGGGTCTATTCTGATTAATTGATGTTACAGATCAGTCCCACGGCTGGACTGGAAGAATCCAGACTCACAAAAATGGAAGCTGATTATGACTTTCACTGTCACCAGCAATAAAATCTCTGTGACTGAGTTGTTTGCAAGACAGATTGCAACAGATAGGTCAAGCCCATTATTTCCTCCATTGTCAATCTTAGCCTGGAGAGGTCTTTTCAGCTGACAAGTAGCTGCAGCTCAGTCTGTAAATGTGCCTCACTGGGTAAGGAGTGTGGAAGTCAGGGTGGGTCAGGAACTTGCAGGTCAGCGACATCAGGGACTGGGAGACTGAGCATTGCAAACTTGGCCTCTTCTGAATCTCAAGAATCAGGAATTTAGAAGAAGCTTCCCTCAAGTTCTCCCTGCAGAAACAAAACTGAAAGTCTACTTGAAAAGGGAAGAGAAAGCATGAGAGGAAGCACTGGGGAGAGAGCAGGGTGTTTCACCTATTGAACAGCTCTTTGAAAGAGCTAGTATGAGTATGATGAGTCAACTGGCCTCCCTCTATGCTGCATGAATCCACAACGCTATTTAAATGCATTTCTCATGGAGATTATATCATCAATGCCCTGGTTAAAAGTAATAAGGTTTCGCACCAAAGCACGTTCATGAGAGGTCAGCTAGTACATTTACAATATTCAGAAAGTGGATTAATTGTGGAATTACTATTGAACAGCAACATATAATTAAAGTGAAAGAAAAATGTAGAATGTAAACAAAGCATATTAAACAGAAATCAGGATTGAAAGGTCTCAAATTTATTGCACCATTTGCAAATAATTTTTAGTTTGAGAAATAATGTGCTTTTAATGTCACATAACAATAACTTTAATTATATTTTTAAATTATTCACAAGGCCAATAATTAGTTGCGATACTTGTTGAGTGAACAATCTGCAATTTTAGTACATCCCAGTTATCAGGCAACATTGCTGTTAGCTACTTACTGATAATTAAAATTCTTTTCTGAAAGCAAATGCTATGTAATTAATTAGGTGATGCTTGCCTGTTCGTTATATTGCAAACCTTTGTAGACTCCTCCACATTTAATCATTACAATTTTGTGCAAATGAAGCAATTCCTAGCTCCAGGCCAAAAAAAAACCCACGTACAATCTGAACCTCAGCAGGGAGAAGGAAGGAAGATGCATCAGCACAAGCCCATTTCAGAACAGGATAAATCCATAATGATCATTTGCACCTTCTTCTCATTTGGTCAGCTTTTCTTGATAGAACCCAGCAATCCTGGTTACTCAAGCAGCAAAAGCACTTGGCCTCTAGCCAGAAATTGTGTCTTTGGATCTGCAACTGATCAGTCATTCCAAATTGTATCCTTTGGTTGAGTGAATTTAATTTGCTGGCTCGGCTGCTAAACTGAGAGCTGAGTAAAAGTCAAACGTCAGGGAAGGGGAAATGGCGAGGCCCAGGCTGGCCGCTTTCGCAACCAGCCAATCATAGCCGGGTACGAAGGTGCTACTTAAAAACAATGGTGATCACTCATAGTACTAGTCCTGAGAAGAGATAAATTATATCATAACTTCCAGCATTTTAATGTGCCCCTACATAAGATTTTGTTAACCTCATCCTTCTTCTTTGGATTACCAAGCTCCATTTTATAAAAATGTATTTTTATTTAATGCTTTCCAGAAAAGCATAGTTAAGTTTCCACCGATAATGGAATGTACTGTAACATGTCTTTAGGGATCTGCTTTGCAGCCAGTATGGAGTTTAGCGGAAGATGGCTGTAGCTGCACAAATAGATCTAATGCTCGAAATTGCCGGGCTCACTGGTCAGCAATAGTAATCCATGTCCATGTGCACAATGCCTGGTCAATCTACAGGCTTGGATTGATAATCGACACGTTACAATCATGTGACACAAATACCAGGTCATGCCAATCTCCCATCAGAAAGAGTTGAATTTCCTCCCCTTTCACCATCATTGAACCCCCCATTACTAACATACTGGGCGGTACCATTGACCTGAAAATTAAATGGATCGATCACAGTTAAATAATACCCTCAAAGGTGAGTTCAGAAGTTGGATATTCTGCAGCAACCACTAACCACATGATTCCCCCCAAAAATTTCCGACACACATACAAATCACAGCAGGAATGCAACAAAACACTCTCCATTTAACTGGATAAGGGCAGATCTAATACCTAAGGCTCCAGAAAACTTTCAGAACAAAGTAGGCCACTTAACTAGCACCCATCCGCCAGCTTAAACATTAATGCTCTCGACCACCAGTGCACCATGGCAGCAGTGTGTACCATCTATGAAACAAGCTTCATTAAGCCTCCTTTGAGAGAATCCACCAAAATGCACAACATCTACTGTCAAGAAGGACAAGGGCAGCAGAAACATGGGAGCACCACCATCCATAAGGGCCCCCTCCAAGCACACACCATTTTGGCTTGGAACCTTAGCGTCTTTCCTTCACAGTTGCCAAGACAGAATCCTAGAAATCACTCTCAATAGACACAAGCTTTTCTGCTTTGGTTATTCTTTTGCTCATATTGCCAAGCTGGTTCCAATGACCAGACCTTTCCAGTGCCATAGGTGTATTTGCACCTCACAGCCCACAGTGGTTGAAAAAGACAGCTCACCATCATCACCTATGCACAATGAGGGATGGGTAATAAACATTGGCCTTACCAACAGTACCATGAATGAATACAAAAACAGCGTCCAAGAACCTGCCCTTCTCAGATAGTTGATTATTGAACCTCGTGCAAAGCACAGCTCTATTTCCCATCAACAAATGTGTTATTTTACCTCAACAAATACCAGACACACCTTGCCCTAGTTGGTCAAGTCCAGATTTAAGCCTTTGTGAGATGGAGAGCATGTTCATGGAGCAATTCTTCAGCAGTGCATCTGACCATAAAATGTTTGATCTTGTTTCCAATATACCCTCACCATATCACGGATAGAAGTAATCTGACAATGCACGGTTTGCCATCAGTTATGGGTGCAGAGCTTCACCTTGCTCTTTTTGCAAATTATTCATGGGATATGGTGAATTCCAAATTAATGAAAGTTTGCTTGCAAGCTTTGTCTTTAGGTAACACCTTCCTGAACAATCATCTCAAGCCATAGAATTCTGTCAACTTTGTGATCAGCATCTAACTTGGCAGGGTACAGGAAAACATTGTGGGAAATGTGCAGCTTGTCAGCAATCTGTAACTTTGGTTTTCATGAAAAGACCTTGACAAAATTAATTTGTGTGTCAATCTTTCTTTTGATTATTGAGGAAGAGACTGAAATAGGCCAGTTCTCAGTTCTCCCAATAGTGCAGTTGGATTGACTCTTCCCTTAGCACACCCCCCCCCCCCCCTTTACCTTGTCACATCTATATACTGTTTACCACAACTACTAGGAAGAAAAGTAGGGATGGTCTGGTCATTGTTAAATCGTATAAGTGGGCAGGCCATGGACACAGAAATGGTCCAAATTTATGTATGGAAGGTTCTTGTCTTTACAACCAGCTTGACAATTTTGGAGCAAAGGAGTGGGAATAAAGACAGAAAAAATAACTGGTCTTCATGCACAGCTTTGCTCAAGATGAAGATCACTAAAAAGCAGTTTACAACCAATAGAATATTTTTGTAATATAGTAATTGTGTTAGTAGGAAACACGACAGTCAAATATAAATGGGAAGCTCTCACAAATGGCAATGAGGCAATGACATGATCATCCTTTTTAATGATGCTGTTTGAGTGGTAATATTGGATTGAAAGCAGTGTAGAAGTCTTACTCATTTTCCATTAGTACCACTGTACCAATGACCCCTACCTGAGAGGTTGAACATCTCCACCACTCTTATAGTGTAGAACTGTCTACGGCCAAGCATTCCTTTCTCTTTGTTACCAATATGGTATCCAATAAGCCGTAGGACTACAGCACTTACTCTTTCAGTTAAGGTCCTCTGAAAAATTCCAGAAAAATGTTGCTCGGGCATTGGTGAAGTCTTGACAAAATAGCAGAAAGTTTCCCTATGTCCTTCAGGGATCCTTTTTATAATACCAACAGATTATGAACATAGGCAAATGTTCCTTTAAATGACATTTAAATCCATGTGTATGCTGTACTTAGTATGAGGGAAATGGGCTCTTTTCTATTTAATTTCTATTTATCTCTTGAATGGTCACAATAGCTTTTATTTAATTCACTCTCTAAGTGCAAACTGTGCTGCCTACCATCATCATTCAAATTGCAAATGTGCAATGGAAATCAAAATGGTTGCCACACAGCTGGAGTGAGTGAATTAAGTGATTTTATTTTCTGAAGGAAATCTCTCCACTTCTGTGGAATGTGAGTCTTTTAAAGGGCAACAGCATTAAATAAACTCCCACACAGTACAGGTGAAGCACATCTGTGATCACAAAACAGTGTATGTAGGCCTCACACATTGACTGACTGTGTCGGCTGAAACTCTTGGCTCCATCCATTCTTCACCATCTCATTCAACATTTTAAATGAATCCTACTAATGGCCGTGAGGCACAAGTAATGTCTTGCAGGCTGACAATGTTCACAGTTGTTGCCAAGGAAGCAGTCATCTTCTAAGGCTTCATGGCCACCACAAGGTGCAGAAGCTGCTCACTTCACATCTTAGAACATAAACCACTGCACGATGATTCTACAGACAGTACTACCTTGGTTGGGTGTTGTGGGGATTTGAGGAGAGGGGTAGAGGTTATCATTATTGTTGCCACACCCACAATCTCCAACTGTAGGTGCACCAAAAGACATGAGCTACAGATGATTGTGTCACGGTAATGGTGTGCAATGTCCATGTAGAGATATCCCACTGTGCTCTTTGTCAAGGGCTTCCATGTCTCAAAGATTGGAAGATGCTGGTCTAATTTATTTGTGTGTGCTGCGACTGTTGAATGATTAAATCTTTGAGGAGCTGCTTTGTTTCTGATATTTCCACGTGGGCTCATTGGAACTGTTCCCAATGGATCCAGGCACATAAGCTGTGATTGTTCACTGCATGAAGAACTGCAGTACAAATGGATGTGGATCATGTGCATCCACAAGCACAAGACTCCCACTGAGGAGTTGCAGCCATAGGTGCTCTCATGATGCAGTGAGATGCAGGAGGTCCACAGTTCACTCATCTTCGACAAATGCAGTGAAGATAAAAGAAGGGTAGTGGCACAGTACTTCGTCACAAGTAGCAGTCAGAATATGGTCATGACATATAGTGCATTTATAATGCAACACCTTCTTTCCCAGGAACCAATGAGGCCCTCAACTTGGTTTCTATGCAGTTCATATCTGAAGTTTTGTACCAGCACCATTCAGACAGATGACGCAGTTTGATCTTCGAATGCTTACACTGGACAACCGTAAGACTCTGAGATGGATGGAGGTTATCAGTGCAGGCCACAGCACTGTGATGATGAAGGTGTTTCCAGACAAATATTAGCACCTTCAGCGTTTTACAGTGTAACAGTGGCTAAAGCACCAAAGGAAGGGCTTCCTTGTGAACATTGTTCAATGGAGCTGAGTTGAGTGAATTCGCTTTTCACTAGCTGTAAATGTTTTGATGCTGCTGAGGCCAGCCTCACCTGGATAATCCCAAACGCAAGTGCAATTTAGCAGATTGATCCTCCCAGTTCATGCTGTTTCACAATTGTTAGGGTTACGAACATATGGAAGCCTTCCCAACATTTGATGATCCCTCAATAAATCGATGACTTGAATGAGGAAGTGGAAGGGTGGGTCAGTAAGTTTGCCAATGACACAAAGGTTGGGGAGTTGTGGATAGTGTGGAGGGCTGTTGACAGGATGCAGAAATGGGCTAAGAAGTGGCAGATGAAGTTCAATCTGGAAAAGTGTGAAGTGATTCACTTTGGAAAGTCGAATTTGAATGCAGAATACAGGGTTAAAGGCAGGATTTTTGGCAATGTGGAGGAACAGAGGCATCTTGGGGTCATGTCCCTAGATCCCTCAAAGTTGCCACCCAGACTGATAGGGCTGTTAAGAAGATGTATGGTGTGATGGCTTTCATTAGCAGGGGGATTGAGTTCAAGAGCTGTGAGGTTATGTTGCAGCTCTATAAAGCCCTGGTTAGACCACACTTGGAGTGTTGTGTTCCGTTCTGGTCACCTCATTATAAGGAAGATGTGGGGGTGCAGAGGAGATTTACCAGGATGCTGCCAGGATTGGAGGGCATGTCTTATGAAAAAAGGTTGATAGAGGTGTACAAGATACGAGAGGCATAGATAGAGTGGATAGCCAGAGACTTTTTCCCAGGGTGAAAATGTCTATCATGAGGGGGCATAATTTTAAGATACTTGGAGGAAGGTTTAGGGGAGATGTCAGAGGTAGGTTCTTTACAAAGAGAGTGGTGGGTGCGTGGAATGCACTGCCAGCAGTGGTGGTAGAGTCAGATACATTAGGGACATTTAAGCAACTCTTGGATCGGCACATGGATGATAGTAAAATGAAGAGTATGTGGGTTAGTCTGATCTTAGAGTAGGATAAAAGGTTGGCACAAAATTGAGGGCCAAAGTGCTGTACTGTTCTATGTTCTATGTTCTATGCCCTATGCTAGTGTGGGTGCTTTGGAAATGATACCAATTACTCAGATAGAGTCAGAATATCATACCACAGCAAGTATGGCTAGTCTCTCTACTTGCATTCTTGTATAGGCAGCTAAGATGATGTTCACCCATTGATCTGATGATGAAAAGTGAACCAATATTTATAAACATATTGTGCCACTGATGAACATTTTCATCATTTTCCTTTCCCTGCCACTACATCCATCTAGGTACAGACCCAGTGCCTACAGCTGGGGAGGATGAAGCTTATTGTGGAGCCAATTGGCCTTGGAGTTTTGGTTGGTTGACCCTGAGGATGTCTGTGGCCACAGGACCCAGATATCCTGAGTGTGTCCTGACGTGATGCAGGTTCACTCTCCACAGGGTTGGAGGTGGTAGATAGGTGAGGATGGTTTGTGCACTTCTGGAGTGTCCTGAGAGGAGAGCTGACCTTGATCTGGTACATAGATAAGGTTTAAATAAGGACCTGGAAGGACCCAGCAGGGGCAAGTAGTTGAACTATTGGTAAGTGCACAGTAATGTGTGAGGGCTCCATAGAGGTGTAGTGCACACATAATGATGTGATCAGTGCAGAATTGTGTGAGAAAACTTGCTAGGGTTCACATAGAGAAATCCTCTATGAAACAGCCCAACATTGACCCTTGCAAAACCTCCCTGCTCTTGTTTATGGACAATATTGAGGGTGACTAATATTTCAGAACAGTGTAACAATATCTTGGAATGCTCTATTCCTTGAATGTTACAATTTCCACAGATTGCTGGTTTACATAGTGCAAATTGCATACAGGTATTTCTGGTATAACATAATGGTTGTGTTCCTGTGCAGCCTTGCACTGTACAAACATCACACTAGAAAACATAGAACATAGAACAATACAGCGCAGGTCAGGCCCTTCGGCCCTTGATGTTGCACCGACCTTTGAACTCATCTAAGCCCATCCTCCTGCATTATCCATCGTCATCCACCACATTAGAAAATGACACTGAAGAAAATCTATAGAAAATTGCTATACCTATTCAATAGAAAGTTTGTGTTATCCAAACAATGTCCACAATTCATCATTTATAGCCAATTCATATTGATGAAACATGTGTTATATTAGAAATATCTGTACAGCAAATAACGCTGTGATGTTGGAAGGAAGACAGCTTCACAAGAGTAAAGGTTTCATTGCAATAGCTTGGATAATACACTAAGTTCTTATCATTTTTATGTAAACTTCTGACAATTAGTTTATTACAGAGTATGAAGATAACCCCTTTGTTTACACACTTGCAAATATCATATTAACAAAGCTACAAAGGCTTAATCTAATGTAGTTTAATGTCAAATAGTTGCCTTTTTAATTTCATGTTTGAGTTTTCTCATTTTTATTCTTTTCTAATTCAGGCAGCTTCAACCACAACTGAATCCTCGAAAACACAAGGAGTCTCCTACTTGAGTTAGAATCATCTTCCAGCTCCAAATGCTGGGTTATTAGCTCAACCAACTCTGCTTTCTTAGCCTTTGCTTTAAATTCTAGCTCTTACCTTTCTGCTAATGCTTTTAACCCTATTTTGTTTTTTTTATGTTTGCAGTCACTCATGAATAAACCCTCCCTCTTCAGAAAAGTCATAATAACTTACCGAGCCACTTTGGTTTGCAATATGTGTAGTAAAATTAACTGTAGAAATCTTTTCAGCCTTAACATCAGGTAGCACTACCTTTTATATTTACCTGTGTATTCAAAATCCCACAAGAGCCCCCAAATTTAAGCTAAGGCCATAAGTACAACTTTAAAACTAAAAATAAAATGAAAGATAATGTAAATTTCTTTACTTTTTAAGAATTAGAATTACTACAGTGTGGAAACAGGCCCTTCCATCCAACAAGTCCACACTGACCCTCCGAAGAGTAAACCCAACCAGACCTATTCCTCTACCCTAACTAATGCGCCTAACCTACACATCCAAGAGCACTATGGGCTATTTAGCATGGCCAATTTACTTAAGATTAGATTACTTACAGTGTGGAAACAGGCCCTTCGGCCCAACAAGTCCACACCGACCCACCGAAGCGCAACCCACCATACCCCTACATTTACCCCTTACCTAACACTGCAGGCAATTTAGCATGGCCAATTCACCTGGCCCGCACACCTTTGGACTGTGGGAGGAAACCAGAGCACCCGGAGGAAACACACGCAGACACAGGGAGAACGTGCAAACTCCACACAGTCTGTCGCCTGAGGCGAGAACTGAACCCGAGTCTCTGGCACTGTGCCAACGTGCCGCCCACTGAACTGATTTCCAATTCCCAATCCCAATTAAAGTCCACATCTTTGGATTGTGGGAGGAAACCAGAGCACCCTGACAAAACCCACACAGACACTGGCAGAACATGCAAACTCCACACAGACAGTTGCCCAAGGCTGGAATCACACCCAGATTCTTACTGCTGTGAGGCAACAGTGCTACCACTGAGCCACTGTGTCACACATAAGAGGCTCTAGTTATTTGGCATAAATGAAAACAAGTTTTTTTTTCTAGTCTATATTTAATTAGGAGCAAGAATCAAATGTAAGCAGGGTTTAATATTTGATTCTGTTGAAATATGTCTGGGGAGTTTAGACCAGTGATTTGTACATCTTGTATGATGTAGGAAATTCTAGGTGCTCCTGGTGTTCTGGATGACCATGTGTACAGGAGTTGCCTTCAACTGGAGCAACTCAAGCTCTGGGTTTAGGAACTAATAAGCTCACGTCTCCTCTATGTCCGTGTAGTTGTCATCTAAGTTTACATTCAATATAGTTTTTTTTTAACACTCAAATTTCAGCCAAGTTTCACCCGGCATCAAACACCCAGTCTTCTATGTAATATTCGCATAGCTATATTTTTTTCCTTTGTTTTCATCTTTTGTATAAAAATCTTCTGTTTTGTTGTTTAAGAAATTCTGCAGCCTTGAGTGAGAAAGTTACAGTGAATGATCACGTTAACTTTTTTTTTACAAGATCAAACCAGGTTTCATTCTAGAACCTGACATGTCCAGTAGTACTGGCAATGATCAAAACAAAACATACAGTCTTAATCCCAAACTGCTTGTAACCTTTGAATGCTCTTCAGTGACCCTTTCCAACAAGGAGACTTTGCAACAAGCCCTGCACTTGTTCTTAGACTAGAGTGAATTTAGCTAACATTTTGGAATAGGGAAGTGTAGCAACCTCTTTGAACTCCATGTTCTATGAATGCTACAATATATACAGATGGCTAGTTCACATTGCACACATTGTGTACAACACAGTGGATTTCATCACAACTATCTCAGCTAAAGCCTTGCTCTCTAAACTCCAGAATCAAGCTAAATTAAACAAGAATTAACAGGCTATTGTGTTCAGTTATAAACTATAAACTTGGAGGAAAAGTCATTTGGTTGATTTATGTTCTTTCCATTAGTTGGGAGCTCAGAGCTGCATACAGTTTGGTGTTTGTTTCATAGACCAACAGAAAAATAGTACCAAAGGAAATAAGGACAGGCAAATACTTACACAGGAGACATCAAAACACAGACCAATTTCATTTTGTTAGATCTCTTTAATTGCATTTTATTTGATTGCTGATTTGTGAATGATTGTAATTTTATTTTCACCAATGTACAGCACAGAATGAAATGAGGGTCAGGCTTCCTTTTACTTGGACTGCACAGATTGGAAGTTGAATTTTTCAGTCTTGAGTTACATTGCTGCAGAGCAATTAACCAGACTTCAGAAGGTGCAGGGAAAATGTAGGTACCATATAATGCAGTGCCTGATGCTGTGCACTTTAAGTGGCAGATAAATCTAGAAGATATCTCACAAACTTTGCCAGCAATCCATTCTGTATATATGTCATCAACATTAAGTCTCAAGGTCCTCACAGCTCTGTCAAAAAGAATTTCAGCTCCTCCCCTATTTAAATTAAACGTGGGTTTCAGTTGAAAGCAGTGCAAAACTGACCTGAATTCCATAGTATAAAACAAAATTGGCATATATCTGCAGAACCTCCTCAATCCTGTTTACAACAATCTGAATGATGCAGATCCATCAATGATATGCTTGCCTACCAGAAAAAGTTGCCACAATAATACCTTTGTTCATTTTTAGATTCTGAATCATGCCTATGCCCCCATTAGCCTGCACTGTACTCATCATTTATTTTTGAGTTCTGAGTTCTGTCATATCTCCCTGCAACTCTGAAGATGGACGAGGGAGATCCAGTAGATGTAGTGTACCTGGACTTTCAGAAATATTTTGATAAAATCCCACTTAGGAGGTTAGTGAGCAAAATTAGGGCGCATGGTATTGGGGGAAAAGTACTAATTTGGATTAAAAGTTGGTTGGCTGATAGGAAACAAAGAGTAGTGACAAACGGCTACATTTCGGAATGGTAGGCAGTGACCAGTGGGGTACCGCAGGGATCAGTACTGGGACCGCAGCTTTTTACAATTTATGTTAATGATATAGAAGATGGTATTAGCTATAACATTAGCAAATTTGCTGATGATACTAAGCTGGGTGGCAGGGTGAAATATGACGAGGATGTTAGGAGATTAAAGAGTGACCTGGACAAGTTAGGTGAGTGGTCAGATGCATGGCAGATGCAATTTAATGTGGATAAATGTACTTTGGTGGCAAGAACAGGAAGGTAGATTACTACCTAAATGGAATCAATTTAGTTAAAGGGGCAGTACAGAGAGATCTGGGTGTTCTTGTACACCAGTCAATGAAGGTAAGCATGCAGGTACAGCAGGTAGTGAAGAAGGCTAATAGCATGCTGGCCTTCATAACAAGAGGGATTGAGTATAGAAGCAAAGAGGTTCTTCTGCAGCTGTACAGGGCCCTGGTGAGACCACACCTGGAGTACTGTGTGCAGTTCTGGTCTCCAAATTTGTGGAAAGACATTCTGGCTATCGAGGGAGTGCAGCGTAGGTTCACGAGGTCAATTCCTGGAATGGAGGGATTACCTTACACTGAAAGACTGGAGCGACTGGGCTTGTATATCCTTGAGTTTAGAAGACTGAGAGGGGATCTGATTGAGACATATAAGATTATTAAAGGATTGGACACTCTGGAGGCAGGAAACATGTTTCCGCTGATGGGTGAGTGCCGAACCAGAGGACACAGCTTAAAAATACGGGGTAGATCATTTAGGACAGAGATGAGGAGAAACTTCTTCACCCAGAGAGTGGTGGCTGTGTGGAATGCTCTGCCCCAGAGGGCGTTGGAGGCCCAGTCTCTGGATTCATTTAAGAAAGAGTTGGATAGAGCTCTCAAGGATAGTGGAATCAAGGGTTATGGAGATAAGGCAGGAACAGGATAATGATTAAGGATGATCAGCCATGATCATATTGAATGGTGGTGCAGGCTCGAAGGGCAGAATGGCCTACTCCTGCACCTATTGTCTATTGTCTCCCTTTATATGATTTCAACTATCTTCATCAGATGTTTTGGTTTTCAATCATTGTCTTAGTTTCCATATAAATTGGAAAGGTAATTTTTTTCTTAGTTCTCTTTTATGTTTCCATTTCAAATGGAAACTGTCTCAAAGAGAACAGGATTCGAAACTAAGAATTCCATCACGTACTTTACAGTACTGAGTGCTGCATGTTCAGAGATGACATTCTTTAGATGATAGGTCAACCAAGGTTCAATCTGCTAAATATGCCATGGTCCAAATAAAGAAAGCCTTCAAAAACAGGGGTTGGTATGGTGGCTCAGTGGTTAGCACTGCTGCCTCACAGTGCCAGAGACCTGGGTTCGATTTCAACCTTTTGCAACTGTCGATGTGGAGTTTGTACATTCTCCCTGAGTCTGTGTGCGTTTCCTCCAGGTGCGCCGGTTTCCTCCCACAATTCAAAGATGTGCAGGTTAGGTGAATTGGCCATGCTAAATTGCCCATGGTGTTCAGGGATGTGGAGGTTTGATGCTTTAGTCTGGGGTAAATTTAGAATAATAGGGATTGGGTCTAAGTGGGTTACTCTTCAGAGGATCGGTGTGGACTTGTTGGGCTGAAGGGTATGTTTCCAGGCTGTAGGGTGTTTATATAAAAAAAATCAGAACTCAGACAAATGCAAGGTATAACCCAATAGATTTATTTGAAATCACAAGTTTTTCGAGTGCTGCTCCTTCATCAGGTGAAATGGAGGGAAGTGCACAGGCACAGAATATATATAGGTGGAGAGATATCCACCAAGTATTCCATGCCTGTGCATTTCTCCCCACTTTATCTGATGAAGGAGCTGCACTCTGAAAACTTGTGATTTCAAATAAACCTGTTGGACTATATTCAGGTGTCATGCGATTTCTGGCTTTGTCCATCTCAGTTCAACACCAGCACCTTCACTTCAAAAACAGATTCATTGTTTATCCATCTAATTGCTGGTACCAGAAATTTTGTGCACACAAAATAGTTGCAATGATTGCATGCAGAGCATCAGGCACCACATTGTAGGTACCTAAATTTCCCCTGCACCTTCTGAAATCTGGTTAATGGCTCTGCATCAACGTAACTCAAGACTAAAATAAATTCGACTTCCAATTTGTGCAATCCAAGTAAAGGGAAGCCTGACCCTCATTGTACATTGATGAAAATAAAATTATAATCATTCACAAATCAGCAATCAAATAAAATGCAATTAAAGAGATCTAACAAAATGAAATTGGTTTGTGTTTTGATGTCTCCTGTGTAAGTATTTGCCTGTCCTTTTTTCCTTTGGTATTATTTTTCTGTTGGTCTGTGAAACAAACACCAAACCGTATGCAGCTCTGAGCTACCAACTAATGGAAAGAATATAAATCAACCGAGTGACTTTTGCTCAAAGACTTGGCTAATTTATAATTGATCATGGGAACACAGAAATACAGATTATCTGACAGAAACCACACATTCACATTTAGGACCTTTATTGCATTCCCTTGATCAAATATCTAATAATACTTTCTGATATCATTTAAAAGATTCAGTAATTTTCATATGAGAGCAACATACCCTTTACTTGCAATTAAATATGTATAACAAATCCTGGATTCATTGTGGTGGCACTGCCTTCAGCTGTTACTACTTCAAAAAGAATCCAAAAATCAGCTGGGGATCTTCAATAAGAAGACCATTAAGTTCGATTTACTGAATTGCATTTAATAATAATACAATCTTCACAAAAATCCATTACAGGAAATGTTTTTGACAAAGCAGTGACAAGTTAGTGAAAAAGGAAAAGAAATAATTAGCCAGTAGTCATTCAGAGCACAAGCTTATTTTTTTGGTTGCAACACAATAAAAAAATTCAGATTTTGAAGACCAAATAATAGAATAACAGGAGATCCATTGTTCTGCGGGGGTATCACTGTGATTGATTGACTGAGCATTTTGTCTTCATTCTGTCAACAAAGATCAAAAGGAAGCAATACACTTGCCCAAAGCAAATATCAGGCAAATAAATTCCCCCTAGACTAATGTCCTCATTTGGGATTCAGGTTGGAAAATAATTTCTTGAAATGTGCACATTAGCTATGCATTTCCATTACTTCATCTTTAACTCTGCATATTCAGCATTGATTTTTTTTTCAATGTGCAGACATCAGGTATCCATCCATGATCACTTGTTCTAGACAACAATAGCATCATCTGGCTTAAAATTTTCTCCTTAAAGCCTCTGGTGACCAACTACTTTACATTGACACATATATATGAATTCATTAGGCAATTCATAAAGTGCATCATTAATGCAGAATTAGGATTTGCGTCCCAGAAGCCTCTGCCAGCTATTCATGGTTAATCCAATTCTGATGCTTTCCTATCCACTCTGCTGACAATGTGCATCCTACAATGTGTTTGTAAATTGGCTCCAATCTTGAAGATAATTTAAAGACAATTAAAAATACCTTCATATTGGAGTTGGTGAAATGTAAAGTTTGATGCAACATTAAGAATATCGTTGGCATAAAGTTAAAAATTACACAACACCAGGTTATAGTCCAATAGGTTTAACTGGAAGCCCTAGCTTTTGGAGAAGGAGTGCTGCTTCCAATTAAACCTGTTGGACTATAACCTGGTGTTATGTGATTTTTAACTTTGTACACACCAATCCAACACCAGCATCTCTAAATCATTTGGCATGGTCTACATATCCCAACAGATGCACATTGCCATCACATCTTGCATGATTAGAGCTGTCTTCAAATGACACACCTTCCATAGTAACTGGATGTGAACAGTAATTGATAGAATTGCTCAATCTTCCACTCCATCCCAAAATTTCTTCGGGAGACCTGGAAACATGTGGAAGAGAAGATGGCACACATCAAATAAATCTGGCACAGACTCAACGGAAACATTTATTGTATACACCTCTCAAAAATTGTTTTTTTTTGCATAATCTTGTCTGTTCTATTATATACTCCTTACCTATACAAAGCCCTCACATATTTCATTTGCTTGTTCTTTGCTGCTCATCACTTGTATGGCTCAGGGAGGGCAGGACTAATTGGTGAATCTTTCAGAAAGCTGGTATAGACAGGATGGGCAAAGTGGTTTAATGCCATGCTGTTCTGACAAAGGGTTACTGGAGCAAAACGTTAACTCTGCTTTCAGTCCACAGAGGAGAAAGTGAGGTCTGCAGATGCTGGAGTATCAGAGCTGAAAATGTGTTGCTGGAAAAGCGCAGCAGGTCAGGCAGCATCCAAGGAACAGGAAATTCGACGTTTCGACTCCTGATGAAGAGCTTATGCCTGAAACGTCGAATTTCCTGTTCCTTGGATGTTGCCTGACCTGCTGCGCTTTTCCAGCAACACATTTTCAGCTCTTTCACTCCACAGATGCGGCCAGACTTTCTGAGTTTCTCCAGCAGTTTCTGTTTCTGTTTCTAATTTTGTGCTGTACAGTTCATGATTCAGTAAGCCAATGTAGAAAGCAACTTGAATTGTAGTTGTCAGTTTCCCCTAGCGCACTTTGATATTCTGATGGCCTATATGAGGGCAGATATGCTTTCACGTTATTCAATTTTTCTCTCTTTAACATGGTTTAAACACTGGGCTTAGATGTTACCTAGTAGTCTTTTACATCCAGCATTCAGAGACCAGTGAAGGAGATCTCAAGGCAATAGGTTAAGAGGAGATGCAGAGTGTGACTATACACAGGCACTATTCATGTAATGGATAATTATTATGTCTAAAATGTTTTCACAAAAGGCCTTTCTCATCCACCTAAGGGAGAAACTTTCTGTTTTAAACTGGTGCATCATTGCTGCTAACTCTTCCTGTGTTATTCTTCCTCTGTTGACTAAAGAGGCTTGGACTATATTGTCCACATCATGCTATTTTGCTTTCCAATTGTGCCTAATGAACACTTGACTTTAAGCATGCACAGTTCATAAATCACCTTTCTGCAAGAAAAAAAACTACAGAAAAAAAATGGCAGACTTTTAATGAAATAGAGGTAATATGGGAAAGTAGGCATACAGACAGGTGAATATATCTCAGTGTGTGCTGCTCATGTGCATTAATGTGCACTAGGAAAAAGTTTGAACCACATTTTTAAATGTCACTATCTTGATATTTAGACAATTTGACAAGTTATCAAAAAGCATATCAAAAATGGCTCAGCCGACACACAGATTATTAGTTATAAATAGTAAGGTAAAATCCAATCTCTCAATCTAATCTGTTACATATTTTCTCTTATCTGGTTTGTCTGTCTAGTAAAGCTTATAGCTGTGACTGGAGAGAAATGGGTAAAAAATCCACAATCTTTATGATTTATACTGGAATTCTGAAGTCCTAGATCATAATCCTTCACACAAATTTGCAGTGAAGTTTTGTACAGTCTGGAAGAACTGATGCTCTTAGATGTAAAAAAGCGACAGTATAGTGATTTTTAAGCATGTTTTTTGTGAAGTACATTATAATCAAGGAGGGTATGATAAAAAGCTTTCCAACTTCTCTGATAGATTGATATAATGATACAGCAAATCATGAATAATGTGTAGATTAGATTTTTTTCAAAAACAGGTTTCTTATTAAGGATTTTTAAATGAACCTCGTGTGGTGAGTAATGAAAGGTGCAAGTTGCAAATGTGTGGAAATACTTGCACGATCAATACAAAATTTTGTCAATTGAAGGCAGGAAACCAAGATAGATTTATATAATTTTAATACCAGTTTTAGAACACACCACATATTGCTGAGCTGGAGAGGAAAATATTATCTAAGCTAGCAAGTTATGGTACCCTCTTGTGTTGTAATTGACGAGTTTGACGTTTTCTTGTTGAGTTTGATAATTTGGTAGAACTAACATCAATGGAAAAATTAGTTTATGGGACAGTCAATTTTGAATGAAATTGTCATACACTCAGTTTTTCTTTTTCTATAACGACCATGATAATAATTTCCCAAGGGGTCATAAGAAATGAAATGATGGGGTAGGAATGTCTCAAAACAACATTTGTATTACTTCAATCAGAATTGTCAACATTAGGCGGCTTGGTATTCAGTTGGTTTTCATGTAGTTGGTGAAACAATGGCTATTGAACATAAAACAAAGAATTCTCAGTCTTCTGAGTCCCAAGGGGCAGCTATCAGATTACCAAATGTAAATACCTGTTGAAGAGTTTTCTTACAGTAACAATGTGCTTTCATGGCTTTGTGACCTACTGGATCCAACATTTCATTGACAGTAAAGAATAGGACTTTTGTAGGCGTACATGCAGTCTGATATTACTTGAAATAAATGTTTTAAAGGGAGATCTAACAGTAAATTGATGTGTTATTTGTGTTGAAGCTGCTCCTTCAACGAAGTCCTTGGTTCTTGCTTCTAACTCAAGGTGCTTCATTATCAATTTAACTTTAGCCACCTCTAAAGATTCTGATTGCATTTCCAGGAAGTTCAATTGGTGAGCTATTGCTGTAATTATCTCTCTTTTCCTCACAGAAGAAGGCAGCTCTAACTCCAGATTGTCTGCTAATTCCAGCATCTTGGCCTTAATCACCTTTTTCCACTCCCAGAAAATTCTTAGTGACTGAAAGAGCCACTGTTATCCCAAGCGCTGTTTAAACCAACCAAATTCAACACCCAGAACAAAAGACACTAACACCCACCACTCGCTGCCTTCGAGTCCAACAACTCTAATGCCAATTTGGAACTACCGAACAAATCCTGCAAAGAACCCCGAATCCATTATGGACCAGGCCAGACGCCCTCAAAACATTTCAAGAAGATAGACCAGACCTAACTTTGCCAGTTGTTTTAAGCTAGTGTAACACAGATATTCCAGAAGAGAATCAGCTGGCCAAACCACTTAGTTTTAAAAAAAAATAGAATTTATTTACAAGATTACTGAATGAAACACAAACAACAGTAAACAGAATACCGAATAATTTAACCCCTCTGAAAACCCAACAGATCATCCCAACTTAATGATGCTGTTCCAAATACTTGAATCAATCCCCATAAACACCCCTTGACACAAATGGTAAAATCCAACAAGTTCTTACAGGAGAGAAGTCAGAGAGAGGGAGTACCAGCCTGGACTTGCTTCTTTGGGTCCAGCAGCTTTTTTTTCCCACAGAAACCAAACCAGAGACTAGCTTAGTTGGGAGAACTGGCCACACCCCTTTCATTGTACAAGTCTTTTTTAACTTGAAAGCTTCTGTGTAAGGCAGTGAGTTAGCTATTATCAAATTGGCACTAAAACCCTACATCTCAGACTTTTCAGAGTCTGTGTCATTTACGACCTCTCTGAACAAAATCCAATGACAGCATAGGACGGCACGGTGGCTCAGTGGTTAGCACTGCTGCCTCACAGTTCCAGGTTCAATTCCAGCCTTGGGTGACTGTCTGTGTGAGTTTGCTCATTCTCCCCGGGTCTGCGTGAGTTTCCTCTCACAGTCCAAAGATGTGCAGGCCTAGGAAATTGGCCATGCTAAATTGCTCATAGTGCTAGGTGCATTAGTCAGAGGGAAATGGGTCTGGGTGGATTACTCTTCGGAGGGTCGGTGTGGACCTATTGGGCTGAAAGGCCTGTTTCCACACTGTAGGGAATCTAGTAACCTTGTTAAAGGAAAAGTTTTGTCACATATTCAACTGGTGCCAACAATGGTGAAAAAGTGTAACAAATAACAGATTTTGGTGAAACAGGGAGTGAGATACCAATGTTTGATTTTTCAAATATATGATAGGTTCAAAGATGTGAGGGTCAATAGAAGCTAACGAGTCTTCCAATACTGAGTATGGAATTGATAAACTTGGTTACTGATACAGTTCCTTCAATTTCACAACCTTATGTCGAAAGAAAAGATACATATAGTAAAATTGTCTAAATATATTAATATATTTGTAGCAAGGAAAGTACTAGATTTAAGAAGTCTTTATATGCACACTTGCCAAGACATACGATACTAAGTCATGAAAAATGGAATTCGAATAATTAAGTGGTTGTTTTTGAGTAGTGCACACTTGATAGGCTGAGGGGCCTTATTCTGCGCTGTACACCTCTATGACTCTAAGTAGAAGTATTCAAATATTTAAAAAGCATCATCTGCAGCTGGAAGATGCAACAAAGGAATAAGAATAAGAATAGCTCCAAGAAAATCTATAATTCGTGAGAACAGACCTTACGAATTTGAAATTGAAAGAGATTGACTTGGAGTGCTGATTCGCCTGGATGTGGACCTGGACCTTATGAAAAGGAGTGACCAGCATGTTAAATAACTTTGAAATGTTAGGTTGGAGGAGAATGGAAAACATGCAGAACCAAAGGGAAAACGGAAGACGAAGTGCTGTAGAAAGTGAAAGAACAAAGAAATTTGTTAATCATCATGAGGAAATGGTAGAGAAGCCCACCTTAGTCTTCCCTGTCCCTTCAGACCCTGATATAGCAAGTTACTTTAGTACTTACCATCTCATAGCAGCTTTCAAAATGACTGTCAGTGATATTGCAGATATGGTAACTGACTGCTGTGAAAAAGGGGCTGTTGTTGGTCTTCCCCAAACTGCTCTGTACCACAAGAGGCCAGTGAGAATATAAACAAGACTCAGCATTTCTGAGGGATCCCTGATCAGTTTCCCGTCAGAATTGTGGGGCTCTATCATTGCATATGAACACAGTGAGCTGACACTGAGAGTGGGATTGTCACTCTTTGGAAATTTGGCCCATGTATTTTTCTTCTTTTTGAATCTTTTATTATTCCAACAATAAAATGATCTCAAATAAATATGCTTACATTCCCAATTTCAAGTACACAGATTAGATTAGATTAGATTCCCTACAGTGTGGAAACTGGCCATCTGGCCTAACAAGTCCACACCGACCCTCCGAAGATTAACCCATCCAGACCCATTTCCCTCTAACTAATGTACCATGGACAATTTAATATGGCCAATTCACCTGACATGCACATCTTTGGACTGTGGGAGGACATTTTTAATTCTTGTACAATATGAAATGATGATTTCTTTTTAAATTATCCATACCAGTTCTCTATTCCTAAATCAAACACTGCTCCCCACATTTTCACTTTTCTGTCATAACATAAATATCTGATTGATAATAGAATTGAATAGGTAAAGCTAGAGATAATTTAGCGTTGTATAAAAGCATCATGGTGATCAATTGGGATATTGGACCTGTTGGGAGGTCAGGTGAATTCTCTTTGAATCACCTCAAGGGAATAAGAAGATAAGAAATGGGGAATATAGAGTGAGGACAAAAACACTGATAAGAAATTTTGAAAAATAATTTAAGTGCTATTTTATGCATTAATAATGTTTTATGAAGGAATTCTAATGGAACATCTTAACATTGTAGTGAATTTAAACACATATGAGTTTGGGTCAAGGGATATGTTATAAATCTGAAACTTAACGCCAACTCACTCCCCTCTGGGTTTTATGAAAGTGGGACAAAGGACAGGCAAGCAACAAAATTTAAGGAGGTTAGCAAAGTAAAATATCTTAATGAAGCTGCCACCCCTTATCTAACCTGCAAGCTTAATAATGGAGAGGACTTTGGATACCCAGTTGCTGATGGGAGGTGAGGAAAGCTTTGGAGAGTCTCTTTATAGTCTTTATAGCACAGCTTCTGGGCTATGAGAAACTTAGTGCTCAGACCTGACTCAGAGCTGGAGCAAATGAATGACTGGATTGGTGATTGGAGACCCCACACTCCCAAAAACCACTACCTTAGCAATTAAGCATCCAAGTTACCTACCCTCAAAGTGGGCCCCACAGTTCTTCCCATCTGGCTAGCTGGCATGCCTGTCTGTTAAACCAACTTCCAGATGGAGAACCTGCCCAAGAGGAAAAAAACTCAACTTCTGGGTTCCTGTCCAAACCTCTGCACCCTCAGTTATCGGTTTAACCCTGTCAATATGCAGACTATTCTCTTCACATGGGTTTGATTAAACCAAAAAGTTCCTCAATTATAAACAATGCATTTTATATATGTAAACAACATAAAGCTTCAATAATTTGGATCAGGTTTTGCTAGTTCAAGGTATTTTTAATTGAAGATAGCATCACAGATTGTCAAAATATACATAAATACTACTTGAGATCAAGGACATTTTTGAGATCTCTAATAAATATAAAATGCAAACTCTTGTATTTTCATAGCAACCCGATTAAGATGACTTTCCAATATGGATGTTCGTTGAGGACAAAATTAAATGCATTCATGATTACCTCATTGCCAACTGTTTGTTACTTGCCTTGGTGATATTGGAAGGCCTGTAGGAATCTGTGATGCTATATATCAGCAAAGAATCAGGTCTTTCAAGGGAGAGGGGTGAGATAAAATTGTCAGAAAATAAATGATTGTATCTAACCATGAATTGTCTAAATATTTATCAATATTTATATGACATTTGCAAACTGAGAAGCAATTGCTTATTTATGGAGTTTATTCCTCTGTTGGAAATTTTCTTGTCCAGACTGCAGTCCCTCGTGTTATGTTGTGTTGTGCTAAAATGCTGGCTTTTAGCTTTATCATCACACTACTTTTTCTTCCCAGCCTTTCCATCTCCATTTCATTGATTTCCCTCTCGAATGTATTTCAATCCTTCCTTCTTTATGTTACTCACACTGACAGTGGGTACAACCTTGCACCCCTTGGTGGGTTGGTGATGAGGGTTATTTAACGTATTGAGAATGAGGTGGAGAGAGAGACAATTAAATCAATGGTAGGAACACTAGTGCATAGTCTATCCACTAGTGCATAGGCTCTTAAGTGGGACAATTACTTAAGGATATTGCCCCACCATCACTGGCCCATACCCAGCAGTGGGTAGGCTATGCTGAGACTACGATGAGCAAACTCTGACACATTCCTTTGCAGGATCTTAGTGAGGGGAAAGTGATCCCTACTTCAAAGTCATTTAGAGCCTGATCAAGAGACTTAACACCATGGAAGGCAATGCTGCTAGAAACCAGACTCGCTGCCCATCAATCCCACATTCCCTATGGCTCCTTCCCTCCACCTAGGTCCCTTATTGTCCCAGGGCCTTGGGTGAGTGCCAGCAGCAACCACCACCCTCCCAGTGACGCTGTTCAGTAACAAAGAGCTGCTGGCTCTGATTGACCAGTAGCTCTTGAATGGTCTTTGATCCCAGGGAATGGCCAAGTGCTAGCCTATTACAATAGTTGCCTGATTCTCATTAGGTGGGTATCTTTCTGGAAAGAGGCAATGACAGGTGGGGGGGAGGGATATCTCATTCACTCTCCAAAGGAAAGTTGACACCTCTTGTCACCTCAACAAGATTGTGGCTCATATCTTTGCTGTTACTGCATGAGAATGGGATTGTATGTATAGAGGCAGGATGTCAACCATATCAGCCAAATGTGGTGGCTAACATTGCTTCATGGGTTTTTATACCGTTATGGTGCTGGTGAGGAGTCACACCAGATTTCTTTCACTTGACCATGTGCACAGTGGCCTTTCAAAGATGGTGTAGGTGCAAGTGATGCTGGTCTTTGAGCGGATATCCACTGAATGGTGAGATGTTCTGGGAATGGGATGTGGTAAGATGGAGCTGAATTCAGACACGAGGGACACCTTTGGAGCACGGTAGGTAGCTAATGAAGCATAGTTGGTAAGATATAGTAAAAGATTTCATTGGACCTTGTAGTGAAAACCTCTCTAAAAGGCTCAATGCAACTTGCAGCCAAAAATAAAGTACGATTCAGCCTGTTGTTCATTAAAGTGCAATTTAATTTCAGATCGAGAAAGAACAGGTTGCTATTCTTTTGGACTCAGTGTTGATATATTTGATGTCCTTAATATTTAAGAATCTTCATGCATTAATTTATTTCTTACAGCACATGTTTTGTTCAATTATTTTTACAATAGGTGATGTAGATTATCAGACTGTTCCCTACATTTGTTTAAGATTTTATGTGGATCTGGGGAGAGGAACTGTTAGCTCCTCAGGAAGAAAAGTCCGTTCCACCTCTTAGTGAGAGGATGTCCTCCTCTCGAGAGCTACCATCCATTCTGATTGGCTGGTAGTTACGACCATAAGTGGAGCACAAGAAGGTCATTCAGCCCATTGAGTCTGCTCTGCCATTCACTGCGATCATGGCTGATCTACTGGTCCTAGCATTGCCATGAAGTAGTGGCTGCTGATGGGACTGCAAGGAGGCCCTGGAAAAGCATACAAACCCACCAAAGAGAGGTCAGTTGAGGGTTTTGTGTGAGGAGGGATTCATTAGTTTGTTGGAGGGTGTGGTTTAAGGTGTTTTACAGACCAAACAAACAGACGCAAAGGGCTGGGCCTTCTACATTGGGGTTTGGATCCCCATGATGTCTACAGGGCACCCCAAAGTGTTGCATACCCTCTCCCCATCTCCATCCTAACCACCCTTCAAACAAATTTGTTTAATAAATAGGTTTCTCATTCATAATAATAACAGCATAATACTGATGTAACGTGATAGTTCCGCTCTTGTGCAATTTCGCATTGAAAGAAAATCAAGCAATAGCCTCGCATTTAAACTAATGGGGCCAGAATCGCGTTATAACCAATACACATTTTAAAAGATTGCAATGTCCCCAATTCATCAATCACATTACAGTGAATTCACATTAAGTAAACGTGCATTATAGCAGAACGGCCTTAATAAAAATGACAAAGACACATCACATTAGGTTTGAAATGTTAACTCTGTTTGTCTCTCCACAGATCCTGGTGAGTTTCTCCAGCAATTTTCACTTCAGCTTTCTCTCTCTGGTAGCCTGTCACTGGCCAGTTTACTGCCCACTGGAAGGTGGATTCAGAGTCTTAAGTGGGCAATAATTAGTCACATAAGGGTGTTAATAGGCTTAAGTCCAGGTGTCTAGTGGATGCTTTGTCCCATTATGGTATTATAACAATTGGATATGTGGTGGGTTAGCCTCTTCTTTAGATTAGACTTACAGTGTGGAAACAGGTCCTTCGGCCCAACAAATCCACACCGACCCGCCGAAGCGAAACCACCCATACCCCTACATTTACCCCTTACCTAACACTACGGGCAATTTAGCATGGCCAATTCACCTGACCCGCACATCTTTGGACTGTGGGAGGAAACCGGAGCACCCGGAGGAAACCCACGCTGACACGGGGAGAACGTGCAAACTCCACACAGTCAGTCGCCTGAGTCGGGAATTGAACCCTGGTCACAGGCGCTGTGAGGCAGCAGTGCTAACCACTGTGCCACCGTGCCGCCCATATTGTTTACTATTCATGCCTCATCCTTGCCATACTATGCCTGGGCAAGGTCCTGTGAAATCCAGCCCACGAAATAATTATGGAACATTGATTCGGATTATAGCTGCTTTAACCAACCTGTTATGACATATCTCTGAGCCCTTGATTCTGATCTTATTTTCAATATTTAACCCACCACTGAATCACCCAAATAAAGGTTCAACAATTTCTTGTCAGTCATACTGTTGTAACGACCATGTGAGAATTCAAATCTCTCAACTGCAACTCAGTTGTCATAACCACAACCTTTTAAACACCTCAACAAACAGAAAATTAGCTCTCCCAGCCTCATAAGGATCAAACTGTTCAAAGGTTTTAAATGTTTTTCAGTTCCTGGAGATGTTTAATCATTAACAAAATTGCTGACGAAATCTCATTAATTGTTAGCTGGTTTTATGAATACCTGCCAGGCATATTTTTGCTGGAGTGAGGGCAGAGCATATGTTGAATTGGTCAGCCCATTTCTTTGCTCCCTTGCCCCTGACCCATTCCTCATTATACAGGAGGTGGGTAATGTGACCACCATCTCATCTGTCCTAAGCCTATGAGAGGGCAGTTATGGCCCACATAAGCTCCTCGATCCTCCTCAAACATTGCACACACCACCTCTCTGCATAGGCAGCACCTTATTTCATGGCCTTTGCTCCTTGGATAGCTGTTACATTCAAGGATTCACTTTGCATTGTTCCTGCTCCACTGTGCTGTAAAATCAGAATTTATTGCAATCTTGTTTCATGTATAGGAGACGTTTCAGCTTTTGCTGAAGAAGATTCAGATGCAGTACTTTCAGTTGCTATGGAAGTGTCATCTGTGGCAGCAAAATATTGTTGAGGCTACTTAAGTAATAATGGAGACCACATCATTCAATTTGGATTGCATTGTCCAATTAGATCTGCATCACATAACAGAACATTGCATTTAAAAGAAATGTGTGCTAAAGAAACCAAAAAACAAAACTTCTTTATCGTTGTGCATGTGCTCTCAGCAATCACGTCACTGTCAACCCTTTCTTAGCCGGATAATTCGTCCATTGTGACTATCAATTGAAAGCTATGTGTGACTGTGCATTATGTGCATCAGAGTTCGGATATTGATTCAAGTTGACTGATTCTCCTTTTCCCTAAAGCACATCACTCTCACAGTGGAAATGAGAGTGGTAAAGTTGTCACTGAGGCTGCTGAGTACACCCGAAGGAACAAATGTGTTGTCTTTCAATGCATTCATGAAAGGGATGATTGTCTTTGAAGATTTCCTCTGAAGGATTGTTTATTTCTGTATAGATATTTTGCTGAAAAATAATTGGCTTTCGTTACAATCTTCACTCCCGATAATAATGCTTATGAAAGACAAGATAAACATTGCATGCATATCCACCATTCATAGTTCATTGACACTGGTGATGTATATAAGACTCTATGCAGGCCTGACTGGGCAAGTGCCATTCAATGCTGCTGCAGCTAATTAAAGAACTGCACCAATTTGAATGAAAACTGGATTCTAAGATTAGACCAGATCCTTAGTGACTTGCACCACTGTAATGGTACCTCTGTTTCTTTGGAACTCTTCAATGGTGCAAAGGAAAGAGAAAATTATAGATTCAATGGCTTAACATATTTTTCCGGGATTTTTCTGCTTTTCTTTCGTTCCTCTGGTTTAAAATATATTGAAAGCAATCATCACAGTTCCACTCTGTGATTTTAAAAAAAACCCAACCATACACTAGCTTTGATGCTGCTGTTATTTTTGTGACAGATAAAGTAAGATGTGAAGGGCAATTGCCTTAGCTTGATAAGAATCGTTCACCAACTTTGACCATCCTTCAACTAAGCCAAGCATTGAGAATCACTTTAGTTTTTTAAAAAAGAATCATGATTGCTGCTGAATGCTTAGAATTAATAGATTTGAAGCCCCTGTCATTCATGAACAGTATGATTCGGTTGCTGACATTCATGCCACCAATTACTGCTTGAGCCTTGGGGGTTCCTGTAAGCTGAATGAATTTCAGTCCTCTCGTTCTGGGACTTCTTTTTGGGAAATGATGAAGCTGTTTGCCCTGCTGAAGAAAGGGACAAAGATCTGTTTGATGTTTCTGTACACTGTTGATTGAGCTATCCCTGGAGAAGGCTGGAAAGAGATGAACGTCTAGAACCAGGGGTCAATTGCGAACTCAGCTGCTCCTGGGCTAGCAGTTCGTTAGTTTGCAATGGGCTGCAGCACTCTGACTGCCTCCCCAGTGGAACTTAGCCTGAGAAAACAATATTTATTGATCAGTTTCAAACAAATGCATCAAAGTCTTTGAAACTGGGTCATGGTAGATGCATATGAATTGCTCCGTCATTCCTTCACTCATACTTCCCTGGAGGACCAATAATGTAGACCAAGCCAAAAGGTATACCATGTTCTGGGTTGCAGAATCAAACTTAGAATGGTTCATTTTTAAAGTGCCTGTACGGCCAAAATGTAACTGCGCTTGTCTTTCCTTCTTCTGTGTTTAGAGTAAACTTATTGGCGTGGGTAGGAATTTTCACATGGATTTTGAAACCCTGCAATCAGAGCCAGATGGGGGTCCGATGCCTTACTCTCTGGGAAACAATCACCTACTGTCATTGTCCCTGAATTATCTAAGTACTATCTGGAGAGCTGGATCGCCAAACAATTAAGGCAGGTGAGAGGGCTCTCAAAGCTGGATGACTAAAGGGAGACCCTCCAGCACTAAAGGAGCAGCAGGCTGCCTTTTCAGTTCAGTGAGAGTGTAGTAGAGTTTCACTGTGGCCCATTCCTGGTTAGACTATCCTGTGAGGAGATATTCGAGAGGCTGGGTCCGTATCTTCTGGTGTTTGGAGGAATGAGAGATGATCCCATTGAAACGTACAAAAATTCTTAAAATACTAGACCCAATAGAAATGGAAAGAATGTTTCTCCTGGTTAGATGAGTCTAGAAAGCCAAGAGACTCTATCTCAAATGAGGAGCAAGCCAATTGGGACTGAGATGGTGAGTTACTTCTCTACTCAAAAGGTGATGAATCTTTGGAATTCTCTACACTAGAGGGCTATGGAGGCTCCTATGTGGGCAAGTTCAAGACAGAGATTGATCAATTTCTTGATACTAATGGCATCAAGGTATATGGGGACAATGTAGGAACAAAATGTTGAGGTAGATGACCAGCCAGGATCTAGAATGTCAGAACAGGTTTGATGAGCTGAATGGCCTACTTCTGCTCCAATGTTTCTATGGGCGAGAGGGATCTCTGAAAGAGAGGCACTCTCTTCTCAACTTTCTAGACTTTAAAATGAACAATAGGTGTAGCAGAGCACCTTCTAGGCAGTTAAATTGGATACATCTGACAATGGGCCTTTAACAAGTGAATCAGCTTAGCAGCCTCAGCAACACCATCAATGCAGATGCTTGTTTTCGAGACTAGAAGGAAGGAAAGAAGTCAGGGTATATTTCTTTTATCACCCCAGGCCCTGGCAATTAAGTGGTGAACCCCGTCTATTGGCGGTGCCAGGGCAGGGCATTCTCTTTGGGACACCTGCTCACTGATCACCAATCACAGTCCAACCAAACAGGCAGGGAGGCTGCCATGTTTTATTGATAGGCTCCCTACTTGGCAGAGCCTCCATCCTCATGTCCCACTATGGCTGGCTATGGTTTGCTTAATTAGCCTTATCATGGCCCCAGTTGCTTTGGAAGGCCATCCTTGACTTTTTCCGCCCCCGATGGAATCATGGAGAGAATCAATGAGCATTCTATTCCTCATTTTTCCTGCAGATTCCAAGATTGCCTTCCCACAATGGCTTCCGATCTGGGACTTGCCTGTTTAGCCCTGGCGACTTGGCTCTGGAGGTTAGGTGCTGGCATGGACTGGGGTGGAAAGATTGTAAAATTGAGTACTTTTTGATTTTTAAAATATTTTATACCAAATACTTCAGTATTTGTGCCTAGATATCTTGTATCTAAGATGGCACCATAAATGGCACCATTGCAAACTTTTCACTGCACTCATTCGCATGTACATGACAATAAAGCTAATTCAATTCAATACCCACTCCTGTGGGCTGGATTACATTCTGTCCCCCTCTGTGAGCACAAAACCATGACGCTATTTTGGTCTCATTGACAGGCATCCACCTACAAACTGCCTGGTGCACCCACAGCCCAAGCAGAATGGAAAAGGTTACAAATCAGTCATTCATGCGTCAATCCAGTTTTCAGCTTGATGACAGACACTGTATATCCAAACTTCTGGTGATACCAACTGAATAACTCCAACTTTGTACATCAAGAAATAGTACAAGTGCTGAAATCACTAGGTAGCATGACATTAAAAAAATGGGCATAGGTCAAGTGTGTTAACTTCTTTACCAAAGCAGCTTCTATCTTGCAATGCTGAGGAGCTATAAGAAGTGACAGTAGCTATTATTCTTTAAAACTCAGGTGTAACATATCATCCAGCAATTCAGGTATTGACAATGGTCTTGTTGGATGTTGCCCTGAATTGCAATCCACAGTAGTGGTCAGATGGTATTGTGATTGCTAGAGATTGCTTTCAATTCAACCAGCAAAGCAATTGCTTTGGTTTCTAAAGCCTCACTTGTCTGAATGACCCAAATCACAGATTGCAGGTTGGACAATGCTGGACTAATGTTGGAAATTGCCAAATCGCTGGTTATCAATTGTCACCATGTGAATGCATTAGGGTTGGATGACACTTCCTGCTCCTGCAGTTTTGGAGCAGGCTCCAAGTAAAGGGAATTGTTTTAAGTTATGAGAAAGTATGTTAAAACAACATTCTATAAACATATGCTTTGGTCTCAATTGCATGTTCTCATGTTTTTAAATTTGTCATGAATTACCTGGACTGCAGATTCCCATACATGCATAAACACAGATTCCTTTGTAGCAATTAATAATGTTATAAGCAGAGCAGTTGTTGCATTCATTATCTATGGAAAGTATTTGAACAGAATGAATAGAATAGATGTGTTTATCTCAGTGAAACCATCTAGATATACTGTGATTAGATTAGATTACTTACAGTGTGGAAACAGGCCCTTCGGCCCAACAAGTCCACACCAACCCTCCAAAGAGCAACCCACCCAGACCCATTCCCCTACATTTACCCCTTCACCTAACACCACAGGCAATTTAGCATGGCCAATTCACCTAACCTGCACATTTTTGGACTGTGGGAGGAAACCTGAGCACCCGGAGGAAACCCATGCAGACAGTTGCCTGAGGCGGGAATTAAACCTGGGTCTCTGGCGCTGTGAGGCAGCAGAGCTAACCACTGCGCCACTGGGCCACCCATAATCTAAAAGATCTAAAAGAGAAAAAGAATTTTGATAGAAAATTTGCAAAGTATGCCACAATATCACTCTAAGTTGGTCTGTGGCTAATCCTAGATAGTTAAAATTGGATAGTTAAACAAATTATTCTGAAAAATATATTGGGAGGCTGAAAATAGCATTGTTTGTGGCAAAGCAGAGAGTACAAATCAACTAATTAAAAAATTATAACCGATTGATATTTACTTTGTTGTGTTTAAAAGAATTCCAAAGTGAATAAACATGAAGGGAAAACAGGCCAAATTATGGATTTGTCTGCAATATTATTCAAACTATCTGTAAAAGGTCAGTATCTTAAAATTACATCTGTGCTCTAGGTATTGCATGTCACTATTTTTATTGAAACTCATGGATCATTTTGGTTACAGGTGAGGCATTCAATAATTTAATGGCTAAAGTAAAACAAAGAACTATGGATATTGGAGATATGAACCAAAAAAAATAAATTGCTGGCAAAACTCAGCAGGTCTGGCAGCATCTGTGGGGAGAAAGGACAGTTAATATTTTAAGTCCAGTGACACTTCATTACAACAGTTTTACTTTCTCCCCACAGATGCTGCCGGACCTGCTGAGTCTTCCCAGTAATTTTTGTCATTTATTTCAATCGTTTATTGGGTCTCTTAATTCCTGATACTTAATGTCCAAACAAAAACATTGGTTTATTATGTAACTACTTTATTGTGAACAGTGCAGAATGCATTTCAGTTCTGTCCTTAGATTTACTTGTCATTTCTCAAAGATTTTGTTATTATCTGTGAATATAGAAGACTAATATTTATATTGTGAAGCTTCATTTTAGCAGAGTTAAAATGCCTTAAAAACACTGCTTTTATAACTGTGACCAGCTTGTTTTAATACTACTTTGATGTAATGCAATGTAATGTAGAATTTGTACAATACATTTGAACTCCACCTAACAATTTCACTTTAATGTAATTAGGAATAATCATTATTATGATTCGTTGTCACTAGAGGGCATCATATGTATTAGTCTTGTCAATGCTGCTGATATTATTTGTCTGTTTATGGATTGCACAAACAGGGTGAAATTTTGACTGAATGATTTAATAGGCTCAAAGTACTTAATAGTCTCCAAGTGCATAAGGTCACTGTCTGAATGCTCTGAATTGTTTTATTGCAACCTTTATTGTTGTTAGAAAGTGGAATCTTCATACATCAGATATCTGGTTGTACAAACTAAAGCCTAAAAATTACAGGGAAGTTCTCATAGGAAAGCTCAACACACGTGTATCAATTCCCTCTGCTATTTTAACAAAGGCCTCATGTCTTGCTAAATGAGCAGAAAAAGAAATGTGATACAACCATGATGAACATGGGTTCAAATAAAAAAAGAGTAAAAAGTGAGGTCTGCAGATGCTGGAGATCACAGCTGCAAATGTGTTGCTGGTCAAAGCACAGCAGGCCAGGCAGCATCTCAGGAAACGAGAATTCGACGTTTCGAGCATAAGCCCTTCATCAGGAATGAGGAGAGTGTGCCAAGCAGGCTGAGATAAAAGGTAGGGAGGAGGGACTTGGGGGAGGGGCGATGGAGGTGGGATAGGTGGAAGGAGGTCAAGGTGAGGGTGATAGGCCGGAGTGGGGTGGGGGCGGAGAGGTCAGGAAGAAGATTGCAGGTTAGGAGGGCGGTGCTGAGTTGAGGGAACCGACTGAGACAAGGTGGGGGGAGGGGAAATGAGGAAACTGGAGAAATCTGAATTCATACCTTGTGGTTGGAGGGTTCCCAGGCGGAAGATGAGGCGCTCCTCCTCCAGCCGTCGTGTTGTTATGTTCTGCCGGTGGAGGAGTCCAAGGACCTGCATGTTCTCGGTGGAGTGGGAGGGAGAGTTAAAGTGTTGAGCCACGGGGTGATTGGGTTGGTTGGTCCGGGCGGCCCGGAGGTGTTCTCTGAAGCGTTCCGCAAGTAAGCGGCCTGTCTCCCCAATATAGAGGAGGCCACATCGGGTGCAGCGGATGCAATAGATGATGTGTGTGGAGGTACAGGTGAACTTGTGGCGGATATGGAAGGATCCCTTGGGGCCTTGGAGGGAAGTGAGTGTGGAGGTGTGGGCGCAAGTTTTACATTTCCTGCGGTTGCAGGGGGTGGAGGTTGGGTTGCTGGGGGGTGTGGATGTGACGAGGGAGTCACGAAGGGAGTGGTCCTTGCGGAACGCTGATAGGGGAGGGGAGGGAAATATATCCTTGGTGGTGGGGTCCGTTTGGAGGTGGCGGAAATGACGGCGGATGATACGTTGTATGCGGAGGTTGGTGGGGTGGTAGGTGAGAACCAGTGGGGTTCTGTCTTGGTGGCGGTTGGAGGAGCGGGGCTCAAGGGCGGAGGAGCGGGAAGTGGAGGAGATGCGCATCTCCTCCACTTCCCGCTCTCCACCGCATCTCCTCCACTTCCCGCTCCTCTGCCCTTGAGCCCCGCTCCTCCAACCGCCACCAAGACAGAACCCCACTGGTTCTCACCTACCACCCCACCAACTTCCGCATACAACGTATCATCCGCCGTCATTTCCGCCACCTCCAAACGGACCCCACCACCAAGGATATATTTCCCTCCCCTCCCCTATCAGCGTTCCGCAAGGACCACTCCCTTCGTGACTCCCTCGTCACATCCACACCCCCCACCAACCCAACCTCCACCCCCGGCACCTTCCCCTGCAACCGCAGGAAATGTAAAACTTGCGCCCACACCTCCACACTCACTTCCCTCCAAGGCCCCAAGGGATCCTTCCATATCCGCCACAAGTTCACCTGTACCTCCACACACATCATCTATTGCATCCGCTGCACCCGATGTGGCCTCCTCTATATTGGGGAGACAGGCCGCTTACTTGCTTCAGAGAACACCTCCGGGCCGCCCGGACCAACCAACCCAATCACCCCGTGGCTCAACACTTTAACTCTCCCTCCCACTCCACTGACGACATGCAGGTCCTTGGACTCCTCCACCGGCAGAACATAACAACGCGACGGCTGGAGGAGGAGCGCCTCATCTTCCGCCTGGGAACCCTCCAACCACAAGGTATGAATTCAGATTTCTCCAGTTTCCTCATTTCCCCTCCCCCCACCTTGTCTCAGTCGGTTCCCTCAACTCAGCACCGCCCTCCTAACCTGCAATCCTCTTCCTGACCTCTCCGCCCCCACCCCACTCCGGCCTATCACCCTCACCTTGACCTCCTTCCACCTATCCCACCTCCATCGCCCCTCCCCCAAGTCCCTCCTCCCTACCTTTTATCTTAGCCTGCTTGGCACACTCTCCTCATTCCTGATGAAGGGCTTATGCTCGAAACGTCGAATTCTCTTTTCCTGAGATGCTGCCTGGCCTGCTGTGCTTTGACCAGCAACACATTTGCAGCTCAAATAAAAAAAGACATATATTAAGAGACCAGCTTTCACAACTTCAGTATGTTCCAAAGTACAGTAAATGAAGTATTTTTTTAAGTGTTGTCACTATTATAATGTAGGGAATGCTTCATTAATCAGACCATAAGAAATAGGGGCAGGAGTAGGCCATTTGGTCCCTCAAAACTGTGTCACCATTCATGGCTGATTCGACATTCCTCATGTACACTTTTCTGCCCTTTAACCATAATAATTCAACTAATGCAGAATGGATCTGACAATGTCACATCAATAGATTTTCTTTTCTTGTTTATCCTTATGGGGTAAAGTCCCAGGCTGTAGACTAGAGCTCATGGAGCACACTGACAGTTCAGAAGCCCTGAGTGGTTTAGTTTTAAGTAGCGTTTGTATTAGTATTAGCATTAATGTTGGTGTCAGCGTTAGTAAGAGAGAAG
Source organism: Hemiscyllium ocellatum (assembly GCF_020745735.1). Classification (NCBI taxonomy): domain Eukaryota; kingdom Metazoa; phylum Chordata; class Chondrichthyes; order Orectolobiformes; family Hemiscylliidae; genus Hemiscyllium; species Hemiscyllium ocellatum. The sequence continues at coordinate 38,781,494 of NC_083422.1, read as the reverse complement.
ATCCTGATAAAGAAAGCTTTCAGGTGTCAGACAGGAAGACATCTTTCAATGGTTTTGAATGCATGGGTTTAAGAACCATGTGGCAGGGAGTAAGTGAACTGCATTTGCAACTTATTTATGAATCTCATGGAGAAACAGAGGTAGCACTGAGAGTGCAAAAGTTTACCAGAAAGTAAACAAGTATAGCCTTGCAACTGAACAAGAGAATTTTAAAAAGATTGAGATGTAAGCACCTGTAAGATGTTGTTGAGGGCAAAAGTGGTAAATCTTTGGAGAGAATCTTATAAGAGTATGAGCAACATGGGTTATGACAAGATATGTGGCAGAATCAGATGAGAGTATAGTGAGGCTGCTTTCGATGGGAGATCATCTTACCCCTCTCTCTTACATTTTTCACCAGTGACTTAGTGGAACAGCAAATTGCCACTCGATGGGGACTAATGCTTGTTAAGTTCCTTCTTGATGGCCCAACTTCCCTCATTAATATTCCAGGTGTAATCTTACCAAACTCGCTAAACAAACTAGCCACTAGGAAAACACAGCAGGAAAGCCAAACCGGGTGTTCAATGAGTCTATAGCTGCCTCCTCCATGTGCCTGCCCCATCTTGCCCATGGCCACACTGAAGAGCAGGACACAATCAACAGGCACCACCCACCCTAGACACTGACACCTAACTTTCAGGGATGAGTCACGAGTATCCTGGCATCTCACCAAAGCATTGACAATCTGTCAGGGCACACCAGCAATCAGAAGGGTATAGCTGCATTGGGTACAGGTACCGCTGATATAAGCTCGTTTTGCCTTGCCATGCCTGTAATTGGAACTCACAAAACCAGGCAGACGGTCAAGCTGTGGATACCTCAGTGCGCCACATCAGGCCAGTACGCAAACCAGATGGTTAGTCTGGGAGTCCCAGCACAGTGAATCAAGGGCCTTCCATATCAGTGTGGGCTTTGGTCACAGTCATGCTTCCAGTTAGGGTGGCTTCGCAGATAAGATCCATGTTTGAAGAGTGGATTACATCCAGACCTTTGTCTGTCAATGGGCCAATTGGGAGATAGACTGTCCCAGTGGCAGAAGAACATTCCAATCATCAAGTACAGGGAAACTGGGCAATATTCAGGAGATTGGCTGGGAAAGCACTTGCAATGGGTGGGATAAGTGTGGCAACATGTGAGGATGTGGGGGTGACAATCAGTCACTGGGCATTTGGAGAGGAGAACATGGGCTGCAGAAACATGTCATGTTAGTGACACCAGTATACAGGGGGCTTACTTCCTGAACCATTTTGTAGCATTGACCCTTACTCCATGCTACTCCTCCCTGGCACCATCACTGCTTGAGTACACATCTGCACTCACATCCAGTTGAACAGTAGGCAAGGTGGTAGGATGTTAAAGTGTTACAGTCAGCCAATGCCATGTAAATGCACTGCCATTCCTGCTCCCCCATGATCAAATTGGGACCCATTATAAACCCCTTAGCACTGTGCCTCATTACTGCCCATGGAGAGATGCCAAATGACACAGCGATATACCCAGACCCTACACAGAGATACGGACAGCCAGATAAATGGCAAGAAACAAATGTTTATGAACAAAACAAACTATGTACTTGACTATCAGTCATCACCCCCCCACCCCACCTCCAGGTACCTTCAGTAAAATTTCTTTTCCCTGTCTCTCCTACTGTAATGTACTGAGCTCTCCCACTCTGTGGACAGGGTAAAGGGAACCTGCTCCATAGTGGCCTTGGAGATTTGGTCAGTCAAACTCGGGAGGGATTGGGTCCGGACAGGACAGACAGGCCGAGGACTTCCTGTCTGAGGACCGTTGACCCTCTCAGCCTGAACCTCCAGCTCAGAGGGGTAGGCAGAGTAGAGATTTGCTATCTACTGAGTGGAAACAGCAGAGGGTTTGTGTATAGCTCCTCCTGGCACTGCCCTGTGAGGACATGGCACCTTGTGATCAAGGTTTCCCATCCACCTCTCGCCCTCCCTTTATGAGGATCAATGAGGATCAACACACATGGCTCTACAGAAACCAGGACGATACCAGCTCTGTTTCTGGATGGCAACCGCCAACCTCTCCTTGGAGACAGTCACTGGATTGGCTGCATCTTCTCAGCAATGGAGGCCAGTACATCCATTCGCCTGTCTGCTGCTGCTCCTCTCTGTGAATGTCTACCGAATCCCTGATTGCCAAGCCTACAGCCGAATGCTGAATGGTTGACTGGTCTGTAGCACACCTCCAAGTGTCAGTCACCTAGGGCATTGTTCCCTCATCCAATCTGTGCTACAGTTGTTGTGAGGTCCTCAGTGGCCTTTGGACCCACACTGACTGCTCAACACTTCCTTATCAGAGCTGGGAGGGCTTCAATAGAGCTTTCTCCGGGTCCTCAGCACCATCATCTACAGGTGGTGAAGGACGTGTCCCCTGGTGGACTCGGAATGTTGGCTGCACCAATAGGACACAAGGGGGTAAAGGCGTTATGATCACAGATTACAAGTGATGCCCGATGCATGGCACTGACCTTCTGGTAAATGTTCACATTTCAATGCAATGGTAAGTGGAACTTTCTCAGTTGCTGGCCTATGAATGTCTCTGCATCCTCCAGGTGCCATCCTGGCCCAGTCCTCTGAGGGCATAGATATCAGGAACCATACCTTCCACCAGTATGGCATTGCTCTGCCTTGTTATGGGCTGTCTTCTCCTGTAATTACATAAAAGGGGCATGACCATTTATGCTGGTGCAGGTGGAGGAAAGGTTTTGATGTGTTCCAAGGGAGTGAGCACACCTTGTGGAGGGGATGTAGCACCTGTATGTGAAAGCATAAGGGGATCATGAGAATGAGTAAAAATGATGCATACCACAGTAGGGGTATCAGAGTATGAGCATTGTTGGGGAGGGTGAGTGCAATGGCACAGATAGAGGGAGCAGGGTGTTGTACTTACTCTGGCGGGATGGCAAGATCTTTCACTTTTTTACAATACTTCAGCCCAGACCTTTCACCATGAAGGTGCACTGACATGAGGTGGGGGGGGCTCATTTCCGACCAGGCTGGCATACTGTGGTGTTCAGCCTCCTCTGCCAATCCTCCAGGAAGGGCACAAAACTTCTCTGCACAGTCTTGTCAGCCAGGGCCTCTAGGTCCGTGTCAGAGAACCACAGTGCCAATGTCTCCTTCTCAGCAATCTCCCCTGTACAAGCAGGGCAGCTGCCAGGTGCCAGCCCTCCTTCAGCACAGTGCGATTTGAAAGGTGGCATGGACACATGTTTGCTGGTCTTTGGTGGATATCCACAGAGTGGCTTTTTCTTCAAGGAATAGCCAAGTAAGTGGAAACAGAGATTGGAGGGGATACTCAGGATTGGGGCAGCGGCAACAATTAATGCGAACAAGTTTGTAAAATACAGCAAGGTAACTTGCTCTACCTTGCAGCAAGAATTACTCTATCAAACCTGACATGACTTGCACTTAGACAAAAAAAGCAAACAATTCAGGCCGTAGTTTAAATCTTCACTGCACATTTCATAGAATGACACAAACAGCATTATTTTCATGGTAGCATTGTGTAAGTTCACTGCAGTAATTATTTGAATTTTATCCTGTGATAGATTTATCCTGATTTTCCACTAGTGAGTGGGATGAACTCCCAGAGGATGTGGCAGATGCAGGTACAGTTACAATGTTTAAAAGACATTTGGATAAGCACATGAGGAGCAAAAGTTTGAAGGGATATTGACTGAGTGCAGGAAGGTGAGACTAGTTTGGTTGGGAACATGGTTAGTGTGGCTATGACTCTCAGTCACGAGTGTGATGGAATACTCTGCAGTTGGCTGGAAGTCTGCATCTCCAACAACACTCAAGCAGCTCAACACCAACTAGAACAAAGCAGTCTGCTTAACAGACTCGTAATTTGGCACTTTAATATTCACTCCCTTCAACACGAACCCAGCAGCAGTAGTATATCCAATCTACAAACTACACTGCAGCAACTCACCAAGGTTCCTCCGGCAGCAGCTTCCAAACTCGCCAGCTCCACTAACTCAAAGGACAAGGGCAGCAGATAAATGGGAAGACCACTACCTGCAAGATCCCCTCCAAGTCACACACCATCCTGACTTGGAAATACATCGCCATTCCTTCACTGTCGTTGGATCCAAATCCTGGAACTCAGTTTCAAACAGTATTGCCATACACTAATGACTGCTGCAGTTCAAAAAGGCAGCTCACCACCACTCCCTCCTGGTGATTACAACTCACCACCACTCCCTCCTGGTGATTACAGTCAGCGATGGCCAAATTCAAATAATGAATGAAAAAAGAATTCTACAGGAAGTACAAAAATATTCCATAGACTATTTTAAGTGATAAATGTGTTGTGCAGTCAATTAAAGCACCACAATTTGGTCTCAGAGCAGGGAGAATGAATGTTTAAGTCCATATTATGCTCTTTATAATGTTGTCACCTCCAAGTGATATAATGATGACATTGCATAGCTGCATTGTGTTGTAATACCATGTCCCTTATCATAGTGTTTGATGAACCCAGAGCTTATAGCAGATTCACAAACTCAGCCAACCCCTTTTGATAACCCTTCTGGGCTCTGGGATTTTTTGAAATGATTGCAGATTAGGAAGAAAACAAATTTGGCACAATGGTGTGAGGCCGGTACATTGTACTTAAGATGGACAGCCCCTGTTTATGCATGGGAATAAACATTAGGATTAAAGGCACCTGCAGAACATGGAACTGAGAGTACTTTATTATCTTGGGTGACAGGTTAAACAAAAGTTTATTCAAAGCCCTGTTTAATTACCATGATTGAAAGCTCCACACCTGGACAGTCTGTGCACAATCAAACCTGCCAGTTGAAATGCACTTGAAAACACAGGAAGCAAATAGAAAGACCACCCTGGTTGATAGGAGTATTGGAAAAGGATTGACGTTCCTGTGGTATGACACAAAGCAACAGCTCACTTCCCATTTGTTACACCCCCACTTCTATAAAGCAGCAGTGGGACTTGTGGTTCACCTACATAGACTTTAATTAAAGCTATAGAAAAATAAATTTACACAACATTCCTTTCACGTCCTCTGACCTTGTTTAACCATTCTTATATGATTTGAGAGAAGGCGCTTCCTTTGTCATGGAATACCATGACTGCCTTGACAAATGTCAAATCCTCGCGGTCCTCATCACCGTTACACTTGTCCTTTAAATTGCAATTTTTTTCACATTGCCTTCACACATAACAAAAATGCAAAGCCTTGCCACATTGTGGAACATTTGATTTCAATCGAATTGAATTTGCAGATCGAACAGAAAACCATGCTTTGATTTGTTACTTAACACGCTGGAGCCTCGCCAACATCAATTGAGATTGAAGTGGCACCACTGAACCCTTTAGACAATGTGAGTGGAACTTCAACACATCTTGTCTGCAACATAGAACGCCTTGCAATCTTTGTAGTTTTGTGCAGAAAGGAACAGCTTTCCGAAACCAGGGTGAAATGTCTAAAGCAAGTGGACTGGGATGGGGTAGGGACAAGGATGAATGGCTCACATTCACATTTCACAGTAAGGGCCCCTCCCTCTGGCTTTGATTGCTTGCTGGTTTTTCCCCTTCATGGTTGTGATCCACAGCAGCCTGCATCAGTTATTTTAAGCTTCAGTCACAGCGACTTCCTGTTCAGAGGGAAGATAGGTTTCATTGGAGGCTAGCAGCTTCAAATTCTTCAGCTGGTTTGAAACATGAACAGTGGGCCTCTTGTGGTGCAGTGGTAATACTCCTATCTCTGAGTCAGGAGGCATGGGTTCAAGTCCCATCTATTCCAGAGGTGTGTCATAACATCCCTGAATGTGTTGATTTCACAATAAACATAACTGGCTGATGGTAATAAGTGTGGGTAACAAGGCACACAATCTCGATGAAGTGAGAGAATGGGTTCAAAAGGAAATCCTTTCTTCTCGGGTGTAATTTCATCCAAGGTGCACAGTTCCCGATGGCAGAACTGGCAAGGGGATAACATCCATCTTTGCTTCAGGAACCAGTGCCTTTGGGATTCAAAATTAAATTGCAAAGAACTGATGGCAGCTATGTGAAATTACACAACAGGGATTATTTTCAAATGGAGATAGGCAAGTAGAAACTGAGCAGGGGATTCAATAAGTTAAAAACGAAGAACTGGGGATGGCGGAGATCTGAAACAAAACCAGAAAGGGCTGGACAAACTTAGCAGCTCTGGCAGCATTTGTAGAGAGAAAAACTGAGTTAATGTTTCAACAGCTGAGCAGACTCTGAGTTACAGACATGAAATTCTCTAATAAAACCAATCTTGAAGCCTTTTTTAAAAACATTTAAAACAAATGACTATTCTTGACAAGCAAATATATTGCAAGTAGGAACCCACCCAGTCTGCTGCAGCCACCTCACTGATTTAATGGGCCAAATATTCCAATCAGGATTGGAAAGCAGAGGAGACAAACAGGCATGGGAAAGGGTAGTGTTGTCTCTGGTGGGATTGGGAGGATGGGGCCATGAGGGGGTATGGTGTGGGGAAATAGCTGTGTTAGGTCAGAAGGGGGGTTGTTGTGACTGGCAGTGGGTGGTCTTGGCTCCAGGGGTTCAGGCCAGTAGAGGGGGCTAGTGTGAGGTGTGCCAGGTCGGGTCAGTGTGGGACTAGAATCAGATCGACTTTAGGAGGTAGAGGTGGTCTGATTAGGAGTCATTATCAGGGGCCCAATGTTATACTTGGTGGTCAGTGGTGAGTCGGGATTTCATTTAATATTCTTTCAGGAGTTAAAGTATGCCCTTAACAATTCCTGGTTAATTTTTAGCTTAAGTGAATCAGAACCCTCCATTTCTCTGACTTCGATGGACTCTTTTGGACATTAGTTAAGCCAGACATCCATTAAAATTCAGCCACATTACTATGGGCCCAGAGTCACAACTTGGCCGGACAGGTGAGGATGATAGTTTCCTTCCCTCAAGGGCATTTGTGAACCAAGTAGGCTTTTACATCAACAGTTTCATGGTCATCATTCGACTTTTCATTCCAGGTATTTAAAAAAATTGAATTCAAATTCCACCACCTTTTTGTGATTAGATTCAAACCCAGATCCCCCAAATATTACCTGGGTCTCTGGATTACTAGTCCTGCAACAATACAACACACTATTACCTCCCCTCTAAAGTAACAGCAATACAACAGAAGGTGGAAACAGTCCATCCCAGCAGCACAGAACAAGCTCATGGCAAAAACAGCCAATTTTCCACGTTACAACATCTTCTCTAATACTGAAGCCCATGGGGCAATAGTTTGAATTTTGTGGAGACTTTTTTTTGTTTCATTGTTGCCTTTATTTGGTTTAATGTTAAAAATCTTGTCAATATTTCCAAAGTCAATGGGAAACAACAGCAGGACCACTGGATAACAGGGTCACCATTGACTATGAGCTCACTTCCTGCCACTGGCTGAGGTCAATTTCACTCCTGTCACATCTTCTCATCTTGAGGGTGAACATGACAGTGCAAAAGGAGCCATTGACAAGTCAACAGTGTTGCTTAAGGTAGTTAGTACCTTAAAGAGTTAATGGACTCACAAGTTGAGCCCCCTTATTAAGATATAAAGGAACAATTCCGGGTGGAGATACCTGTGTATGTTCAGTATCTGTCCAATATAGTCTTGTGTGTACCAAAATGTTTCAGTAGCAGTAATGTGTACTTACTTTTTAGTTGAGCCTGATGTCTCACAAGAGATTATCATATACTTTACTGTTTATCAAGCATTATACTGTCTTCTGCCAAAGGCCAAATGTAAACTTCCATCCCCACTTCATATCAGTAGCTTAAACCAATATCAGTCAGAGGGATTGGTAGTTGTGAGTCTACCCCAGAAAATTTAGCAGCATGATAGATGGTGACAGTGGTGAGGCATTTATCCATTACAATACACTGGCAACTTGGGTATCTGACTTTTTTTTTTCATTCATTCACAGGATATGGGCATCACTGGCTGGGCCAGCCTTTATTACCCATTCCTAATTGGCCAGAGGGCAGTTGAGAGTGAACTGCAATGCTGTGGGTTTTGACTCACATGTGGGCTACACCAGGTAAAGGACAGCAGTTTCCTTTATCTATTCACAGCGTTCATGAACCAGATGGGTTTTTCCCTTTGACAATCAGCAATGGTTTCATGGTCTTCTATAGACTCTCAATCCCAGATTTATAAAAGTTTAATTCAAACTCCTCCATGTGTCATGGTAGGATTCAAAACCAGATGCCCAGAACATTACCTGGGTCTCTGGAATAATCGTCTAGTGATAATACTACCAGACCATTTCCGCCCTAATGTTACTGTTCTATTGTTGGAATAAACAAACATTTTACACTCTGATCCATTTTCTTTTCCACTGAATTGAATAGAAGGAAAACCTTGATAGATATTTTATTTAAAATGTTGAGAATGTTTTCCAGGTGCAAAGATCTGTGAAGAGTTAAGTCCTGGCATGAACTGCATAATGGAGGCTGGCACTTGGGTTCAGCTGGTTTCAAAATAACCCCTGTGTACATTGGGGAGAAAATTGATGAGTACACATGGTCTATTGTATGATAATGGTTTTATTTTTCCAATGTATTTAAATTAAGGAGACACCTACTGATTTCCAGTGAGCAATTATTATAAGACCGTAAAATACAGGAGTGGAAGTAAGGCCATTCGGCCCATCGAGTCCATAAGAGCAAGATTTAACCATGTTTCACACCAACTTTAGTTAGAGTTAATCAATTTCCTTAGGTCATGAATGGCTTGGCAGAAGATCCATTTTAACATGAGTTCAATTCTAATCAGACCTGAGCAAACTCACACTTAAAGAGAACTGCCATTTATACTTGAGTAATCGTCAAATTTTTTTGACTACTTTTAAGGTTTAATTTATGGGGTCAACTATTACATGGATGCTACTTTTGAGGGGCTGAAATTCATACCCATCAAAATTCTGACCATATCATTAACAGAAGCCTAACTGATCTCTAAACAAAGGAAAAAAAAGGAATTATGTTAATTCTGAAAACGTGGAGTGGAATTCAACAGCCAGTAGACTGGAGGACCGGGAGCAGAATGGAACAACCAGCAGACTGGAAGGTTGGAGCCAGATGTGATGGCCGGCACACTGACTCATAAACGTTGATCTTTTATTTGTGAAGAACTAAGGTCAACCTTTACACAATATAAATGGAAAATTCCGGGTTATTTGGTAAAATAAAACAAGGTCAACTTTTAGGTGAGATCGACTATTACTCAAGTATATACGATTTGGAGATGCCGATGTTGGACTGGGGTGTACAAAGTTAAAAATCACACACCACCAGGTTATAGTTCAACAGGTTTATTTGGAATCACTAGCTTTCGAAGCATTGTTTCATCATCAGGTGATTGAAGGAGCAGTGCTTCAAAAGCTAATGCTTCCAAATACTGTAAAGCTGTTGAACTATAACCTGGTGTTGTGTGATTTTTAACTTCGAGTATATACGACATCTTCTATTTGAATTTCAAAAATATTTTCATTCAATCCTTAATGTGAGACCCTGAAACCATTCACAATCGATTCTATAATGGACTTTCCTTTATATTAATCTCTGCCTCCTTCTTTTTGATGCCTTGGCTTGTGTTTAAAATCCATTACAACCCCCAATGTATTTTTTTTCCAGTTCTGATGAAAAATCTATGGCTTGAAACATTAAATCTGTCTCGTTCTCCCCTCAGATTCTTCCAGGCCTGCTGAATATTTTCAGTATTTTCTGCTCATGATTCCTGAGTTCCTCCATTTTCCTTCAGGTTATTTTCTTCTTTTCCTTTATTAGTGTGCCAGAGGCTTTCAATAGACCATCAATGAGAGGATGGGAATGAGCTGTTGGCCTCTTCCTTTTGTTCTGTGCAGTTCATCAGTTGACCACTGGAAGGTGCACAAGTGTTGCACGGTGATTTCTGATCCTTCATTCACTCTTTCTCACTGTCACTAAGTTCCTGACCTTGATGTAGTGCTTCCCACTAGCCTGTGGATGGAAAACAACATTTCCCAATGTTTAACTATCTAACAATCTCTTCAGTAAAATTCAAGCGTACTTTCCCACTCTTTAATGCAGTCTCCAAACTGACTTCAACTAGGTTTTAGATTTTTTTTCTCTCAAGGCAAGACATGAGAATTTCTCCCCTGCCTTTTTCTATAACATCCTGAAACTGAACACGAGGAGCGTGGCGAGGGGTGTGCATTCCTACGAGCATCCCCTGGACATATACCTTGGCCTGCATTCAGCAACTTGCACTGCAAGAAAGCCCAAGAACTCTGTACAAACTCTATTGCTGCCAGATGCTTTTTATTACAGAGACTGAATCACTATGGCACTTGATTAGCTTCAGTTCAATAACCTCAAAACAAAAAAGAAAGAAAAAAAACTTGCATTTATACAGTGTCACTCATGATCATTGGATGTCACAATGTGTTTTACAATCAATGAAAGACCTTTTAAGTGTAATCATTGTTGTAATGTAGGAAAGTGGGAACCTCCTGACACTCAGCAAACACTCACAAACACTGGTGTGGCAATGAACAGACAAGCTGTTTAATATCAAAAGAACCAGAAGATTATATTAATTCCTGGAAAACAAATCAAATGGGAGTGCTGTAGTTTATGTAAATAAAATAATTGCAGTATTGTTCTACAAAATGATAGCGTTGTGGAACAGGACGTTTCAAGAAGTTTTCTTCGAGATTTGCACTAATACTGCAGCACACTGCAACCCTGCATTCTTTATACTCAGTTTCAGTGTCACCCCAACCGTAAAACACGTTCCCAGAAACTAGGGCTAGTGAGTCATATCACAGACAGTTTCAAATTTGGCATCAGGCCTTACACCAGCGTGGACTGGGGAACTGAGTATGTGTCTACTGACTTGCTGCCCTGTTTGGTACACAAGCTAAATGACATTTCTGATAATGCCTTCAATTCGATATTATTACACGGACAGGCTAGTGGAACACAGTTGGCAGCTGAAGTTCAGTGGTGAAAAGTGAGAGTTGCTAAGAAGATTAGGCATAAGAATGGGCAGCACGGTGGCTCAGTGGTTGGTACTGCTGCCAGATTCAGGTGACTGGTTGTGTGGAGTCTGCACATTCTCCCTGTGTGCATGGGTTCCCTCTGGGTGCTCCAGTTTCCTCTCACAGTCCAAAGATGTGCAGGTTCGCTGAATTGGCCATGCTAAATTGCCCATAGTTTCCACAGGGATGTGCAGGCTAGGTGGATTTGCCAAGGGAAATGCAGAGTTACAGGAATAGAATTGGGAACTAGCTCTGGGTTGATGCAGACTTGATTGTCCTCTATCTACACTGGAGTGACTTTATGAGACTTAGGTGCTAAATTCTACCCTTTCAAAGGGGGTCCTAGAAGAGAAAGGCCTGTGTTGGTACAACCCTTGAGAGGTGATGACATATTAATGATTAAACAGTTAAGAAAGCATCTGGGATCTAGGCTTTATCGATAGTGCACAAAAGAAATTATGCAAAAAGCTATTTAAAAAAATACGAGTTTGGTTCCAGATGGATTACTGTGTTTAGCATGGCTCAGTTGACAGTATTCTTTTTCAGAGTCAGAACTTTGTAGGCTCGAATTCCATACCAGCATTTGAGTCCAAGCTTTGAAGGTTGCGCTCAGATCTGCTAGAAATGGTTCAGGAGTGATGTTTTTACAGATTCATGGTTAGATTGAAGAGGCTGAAGAGAAGAAGAGCTTTGATATAGTTGTGTCAAATTATGAAGGATTTTCGTAGATGGAAGATTGCCTACAATGGACAGGTCAAATAAATGGTAGAGTTGATGACTAGAGAACATTGACTCACCACAATTGGTAAAAGGAGTGGATTGAAAGGTGAGGATTTCAAATGCACTTCCTGATAAGATGAAGGAAACAAAATTATGGTGGCACAGATGGAGGTCATTCAGCCCATCGTGCCTGGGTTCTCTTACCCATTGCCAATTTCCTGCCTTTTCCCCATGCATTTACCCACTATTTCTATTCAAATAACCATCCGATACCTTCTCGAATGCCACAATTGAACCTGCTTACACCATAATTTCAAACAGGTTATTCCAAACTCTAACTACTCGCTGTGTGAGAAAGTTTTGTTTCTCATATCACACTTACTTCATTTATAGATCACTTTAAATCAATGCCCCCTCATTCTTTTCTGTTTTACAAGCAAGAACAGCGTCTCCATGTTTACTCTGTTTAGACTGCTCATAGTTAAAAATCACACAACACCAGGTTATAGTCCAACAGGTTTAATTGGAAGCACACAAGCTTTCGGAGCGTCGATCCTTCATCAGGTATTATTTAGACTGCTCATGCATTTAAAAACGTCTATCAGATCTCCACTCAGCCTGCCTCTGTGCAAGGAGAAAATGAAATTTCTCATTCCTGAAACCATCCAGTAAATTGTTTCTGTGCTCTCTCCAATGTCTTTCTTATAAAGTGATACCCTCACTTTTACACAACACTCCAGTTAAGGTCTGACAAGTGGCTTGTACATGTTCAAAATCACCTCCTTGATCTTGTACTCTATGCCCCTATTAGTAAAGTCAAAAATACTGTAAACTTTATGAACTGTATTCTCCACCTGTCCTGCCACCTTCAATGATCTGTGCATATATTGACCCAGGGCCCTCTGCTCTTGCATCTGTCTAATAATTGTATGTCCAATTTTATATTGTCTTTCAAAAGTCTGCAACTAAAGTGCATCAATTCACACTTCTCTACATTGGGTCTCCTCTACTGCCTATCACCTACTCCACCAACTTGTCAATGCCCTTTTATGGGAGATGATGGCCCAGTGGTATTATCGCTGGACTATTAATTCAGAGACTCACGTAATGTTTAGGGATCTAGGTTCATATCCTGCCACAACAGATAGTGGAATCTGAATTAATAAAAATCTGGAAATAAGAATCTAATGATAACTATGAACCCATTGTCAATTGTCATTAGGAAAAAGTATCTAGAACATAGAACAATACAGTACAGAAGAGGCCCTTCGGCCCACAATGTTGGGCTGAACATTTATCCTAGCTTAAGCACCTATCCATGTACCTATCCAATTGCCGCTTAAAGGTCACCAATGATTCTGACTCTGCCACTCCCACTTTCTATGCCCCCATCACTCTCTGGGTAAAGAACCTACCCCTGACATCCCCCCTATACCTTCCACCCTTCACCTTAAATTTATGTCCCCTTGTAACACTCTGTTGTACCTGGGGAAAAAGTCTCTGACTGTCTACGCTATCTATTCCCCTGATCATCTTATAAACCTCTGTCAAATCACCCCATATCCTTCGCCATTCCAATGAGAAAAGGCCTAGCACTCTCAACCTATCCTCGTACAACCTATTCTCCATTCAAGGCAACATCTAGTTGTCTAATGTCCTTTAGGGAAGGTAACTGCCATCCTTACGTGGTCTGGCCCACGTGTGACTCCAGACCCACAGCAATGTGGTTGACTCTTAACTGCCTTCTGGGCAATTAGGTATTGGCAACAAATGCTGGCCTTGCAGCAACGCCCTCATCCAATAAATGAACAAAAAGTAGTTTCAGGCTGTCCTCACAGTTTACAATTCTTCCAAGTATAGCGTCATTTACAAACTTTGAAAATGTTTTCTGTACGCTAAGATCCAAATCAAATCATTAATATACATATCAGGAAAAGCAAGGTGCCCAACACAGAAGCCCCACCCTCCACTACAATTCATCCCATAGTTCAAAAAATCCCCAATGATCATTACTCTCTGTTTCCTAGAACTCAGTCAATTATGTATCCATGTTGCTACTACACTTTTTATACTATGACCTATGATTATCTTCACAAGTGTGGCATAGCATCAAATACCATCTGGAAATCACCTTAGAGACTAAATGAAACAAAAATTTCAGTCAAAGATACAGTGACCTCTCTTAATTTTGAATATTATTGTGTCCATGATATGTCAGAACCGTTCCTGATATAACTTCATTTGATGGGGGTTTAGACAAAATCACTTTTATTTATCTCATGCCATTGAGCAAACTCTTTCTCAGGGGATACTGATCGTTACACTATGGAATTTGTAATTGATTCTTGAATCATACTAATAACTGTAACCAGGGCAAATCCTGTGGAAAGCTGGGCAATGATTCTTGTTTGTTAGCAATCTGTGAAGAGAGCACATTAATCAAACAGGAAAAATGGTAATTTAAGATTTGCAGAATTTAATATTACGGACCCAAAAGAATTTAATTCTTCATACTTCCAATTTGCTCCGCTCTGCTTTTCCTAGAAATAACTGGATTTTTTTTTCCCCCCATAGTAACGACATAATAAACTGAAGAAGCTCTGACTGAGACATTGAACTGAAGAGGTATGTTTTCAAAGGCTCTTATTTTTCACACCACTTTCCCACAAATGGGAACAACATGGATTATTTTGTGGTTTTTTTTTAGCTCTTCCCAAGTAATGGCAATGCTGGTATTTAATCCAAATGAATTAGAATAATTCCCAAGGAAGGGTCCTGGTGACCAATTGCAAATTCTGAAAACATCCAACGATTGTGAGTGAAAGAAAGCAGGTCAGGCCTGCCTGAAGTCATTTTTCTGCGATGTGGCCTCTTGAGGTATTTGCATTAAATTGTCCAAGAACCACTCACAGATTGACGCTGCACAGGAATATGTTCTTGAACATGGAAAGAAAACAGTGCTGTGAAAACATTTTCTCTGCAGGAAACTGTGAAGCCTCAGCACAGACCATTTACAGAAATAACAAGCTCTGAAAAAGCAGTGTTGAGTCAGAAATGTTTTGAAATTCGCCCCATAATTAGTCCCAAGGCAGGGTGAAGTGCAATTGCTGCAATTGATTCAAGTGACACCCATAACAACCCATTATCAAACCTAATCTGTATGCCTGCCTGCACATGCACAAACTGTACAAATCCATATGATGGTGAGATCCCTATATTAGGATGAAAACACAATGGCTGCAAAATCCAGTTCTATCCTGCCCATTTTCTCGGTACTACAGGATCGGTTACATGTCTAAAATGGCTTCTTTGTTGAGTGTGCACATTTCTGGTTTTGTGTCATATGTACACATTTTGGCTGGGTAGGTAACGACAACACTAAAAGATTTTACAAGACAAATACAGGGTCGGCATAATGATAGCGTGTAACACTGATTTGACAGCAGCTGTACCATTTTCAACCTGAATGCTCCAAGTGACAACTTTTTTTAACCTCATGCAGCTGAACTTGTGTTTAGCAAAAGGCAAAAGCCTCCTCAGAGCTGGTTATAGGTATCATCAACCACTTTCAGGTTAGCTAAATTGACTTTCTCTTGGCTCTTGCTGAGTTGGTAAAAGTGTTTGGAGGTTTGGAGTCATGTTACACATGATGAATGCTTTGGTTCTCACTCAAGGTTCTGCTTGAACTACTTGCTCTCAATCACAGGAGCTGTAAATTCTATCCGTCTTGGCCTACAGCATGATGGGGAACTGGAACAGAGGGGCTGTGATCCAGAAGATAACAACCTGCTTACAAGGGGAGAAGGAGGGAGCAATTCTCCACCCTTAAACTAATCAGTGATCAATGTACTCGTACCCCACATCACAAAGGAGGCACTCACTGAAGTATGCCATCTGTTGTGATGGACCTAAAACCTCAGACCTATGGCTGTGAAGGTGGATATGGCCACGAAACCTTTTCACCCGGCTGAAGATACTGACATCACTCTATATCTTCTACTGCTGGAGAAGCAGATGGTTCATGTTCTATCTGTGAAGAGAGGGAAATACATTGCCTTCTCTTTTTCCAGAGCAGGTGAAGTGTACGGGTAGTTTAATCAGAATTGCACCCTTCCTTGTGGCATGGGGTGAAATCAGTTGTACACATGTTGTTTTGTATTTGGTCTATCCAACTACAGAGGATCCCACTGCCCCAATAAGCAGCAGGTGTAAGACCATACTCAGCGTGTCATGGAGACCAATGGCCAGCATCCTGGTGATAACTAATTGGCAGGTGACCTTGCAAGACAACCACATGCAACTGTGAGCCAACAAGACCCAAATTTCAACTGAACCATCTCATACTGGGCTCTGTTGCTGAGCAGGGCACGGTCACTGGCATAGACAGAATATTGAGATGTGTTCCGTTGTTCTGATTCTGTTAATTTGGTGGGCTACAGATTGCTGGTTTGCACTGCCCTTAACCTCTTATAGCATCCATAGCTATGACAGCAGCAAGCTAAGACGATAACTATACTGCAAGCTTTCAGCACATCACTCAGATATTGGGCAGCTTTTGTTTGTGTTTCCATGGAAACTGAAATGTTGGTTTCAGTTGACATATTAGAATTGGATCCTTAACTGTTCCCATGGAGTTGGCATCCATACAGGAAAGATAGTCTCTGTATAAGGCCTTGGGGTACCAGACTCTGTCTTGTTCCTTGACTAACTACAGATTTTCTGGTTGTCTGCCAGTGCCACAAACATTTAATTACATATTCCAATTAGCATTCTTCAGTCTACCATCAAAGTTCTTACCTGATTCCTCTGCAGCAGGACTCAGGTGTAATCTTGTGAACTGCCATTTGTGCTCCCCTTTTGCCACGCATCTCAGCCACGCATGGTATCTCAATAGGTCCCCTAACTCCTAGTTACCATCTAAAGAATGCCCAATGTCTCCATCTGAGCTGCTGGCAATGAGTGTCAGAGCGAGTGATGGTGTTTTTTCACCGTCAGTCTCTTTTACTTTTATTTGTTCTTGTCCTTACATTACTACCTCAGGATGAAGTTCTCAGGTACCTGAAAGGAAGGAAGATTAGGTTACAGTGAAGGGAGACAGAGAAAACAGGAGCTGCATCCTTGCACCATGTGTAGCTTGTAATTCAGAAAAGGTAGGAGGAGAGGGGATGGGAATGTGAGAAGGAGAATGAAATATGAAGATACTGACTTCAACTGTTTTAATGTTGCTGCCAACTGTAGTCACAACCATGGCTGCTGTAACAGTGCTGAGTACTGTTGCCTTTGTGTGGGTGAGGGCACATAGCCATGTATGTCTCCTGCCGATTGATGCTGCTGCCTCTGGTTACATGCTACATCTTCATTTAAGAGAGAGAGAAATGCATTAGTGAGAGTGCTCCAAGGTGTTGAATTATGTGCCTACCAAGTTGCAACAGTTGGTGAGTGCAGGTTGTGAAAGCTGAGTGAGAGAGGGGCAGCAGCACTCAATAGTGAGAGTGAAAGTGATTTGTGATTTGTGACAGAGCTTGCTAGTTGGCAGTGAAGTGAGATGGTGGATTAAAAAATGACTGAGGTTCGTGATGTAGTTGCAGCATGTGGTATTTGTGGGTGAATTCACGAGCCTGACCACTCATGTGCGCTGACTAAACCCCTTTCAGACTGCATCCAGGTCCATGGATGCACATATTGACCTCCTTGGCAACTTGGTTTCATTTCCTTCTCAGAGTTTGTCTGCAGTGCCTCCGGGTCTCCTGTAGATCGAGGGCATGTCTCTTCCAGTGCATCTCCTGCACAGAAGCCTCTATCACTGCACCAGAGAAACATAGAACACATTCTCTCACATTTTGTGTCATCCCTGTGTCCCACCAGGGGTTAAAATAGCATGTGGAATGACTTCAACTGTCTAATCCAACAAAAATGCACCTCTACTTTAAAAGGTGCAGGGTCGCTTTAAACATTGTAAGTTAACCTGAGTACAATTGTGGCCCCTACTCAGGCATGCAGCCACTCAGCAGCACACTTACAGTGGCTGCATGAAGCAATCATTTAATCATGAGCAGCAGCATGAGGTTTACCCATTACCTGTGTCAGAAGCGATGGATGCGGGTTAATTGTTGAATCATAATCCACGTGCCACTTTTTTGCCCGTAATTAATCCTGGTCTCGATTACTCTATTACAAGTGTTATTCCTATGGATTTAGTTTCTGCTTAATGAGAAGCTCCATACTGGGCAATGCTTTACTCAAAATGTACGCATTTGGGATCAGTGTTCTGCTATGGTCAGATTCATTAAAATATCAAGAGTTGGCTCCCAGTGCTATCAATGTTGCCTTTTGGGAGTCATGCTGAGGTGGATCATAGGGTAATGTAACCAGCTGAGCTGGCTGAAGACTAAGATTTATTTTATCCAGCACTCCTTAATGCAATTGATCACCCTGCACTTAACAAGGCAACCCTTTCAATTTTACCTCCCCCCGTTCACTCTCCTTCACTCCCCCACTGGCTAGCCATCTCCAAAATGATCAATTTCCAGAACTCTGCCGTGATATGGGGAATTAATTGGGTTTCCAATTTTCTTTGACTACTTCTATGTATTAGTTGTAAGAATACAGGAGATTGGGGAAAAACAGCTGCTTGACTGATGTCAGACATTAGCCGATTGGAAAGAAAGAGACTTCTCCTTTTCTAATTGGTTTGGGACAACAGTACATCTTAACAGCAGGAATATCGGACGACCAATGATAACAGACTGGGGACAGATCAGGTGGAGGCAACAAGTCATGAGATGTAACCTGCAGGAAATCAACTCTAATTTTCAAGCTTGTGTACCAATACTAGGCACCCACAGCATAATGTATTTTCTGACACTTTACTTTGCTAAGTGCGTGTTGTACCTCTGCTTCTGTCACTTCCAGCAGAAATTCCAGAAATGGCAACTTAGGTAAAAGTCACTCCCTTTCAAAATTCCTACTCCCGTTTGACCCAAAATGAGCTCAAACAGTGAATAAAACATGGATTACTGGATCTTTTTCACATGCATTATGATTTAATATAGGATGCTATGATTTCTTTAAAGTTCATTACATGATGCCACAGGACAGCTGAAGAAGTCTGTTAGCTCAGTAGGTAGCAGAGCTGCCATTAACTAGCAACTCTAGGTTCACATTCCACTCTGGAACTTGTGGCCACAGCCATTCATAATAGTGTTCAAATAGATTTGTGGTTTGAAGCGCTTTAGGATATGTTTAGGTCAGGAAAGTTGCTACATAAATGAAATTACCTTCTAATTCTAAGGCAGCTTTAAAGCTCTAAAATTCCATCAGGAATTTCTTCCTTGAAGTTGCTAATTCTGTAACTAAACTTGTCAGCATTGAATTGAAATGCCTGTGATGAGCAATTGGGCCCTGAGGCAGCAGCGTCTGGATGAACAATCAGATTAGAAAATGAGAAAGGAGTTGCAGTTACGGAGGACTTTATCAGGTGTTCAGTCATCATTACAATCAAATACTAACTTTCAAGGTGTGCTTATTATCATGCAAATATATCACAGTAAAATTCCTTTTGAATGGTGTTGGTGTTGACTCCAAATGGGAAGAAAAGTTGCAAAACTTGCATATTTGATACTTGTTAATGTTCATTTTTCTATTCAAACTTGTTTGTTTATAACATGAAATTTTGACCACTAATTCCGATAGGCATATCCTGATGTGACAGTAATGGACATTTGGAGAGCATACACAACTCCAACTGTATACACATGGTCTCAAAGAAAATTTGCATCAATGCATTAGTCATATTGGAATGTTTTGGAGACAGAACTGGGGAATTAAATTGTCAAATTCTATTGACTTAGTTAGAGCTTATACTCTTCTTTTTTTCCTACTATGCTAAAATCCAAAGTCACTTCACAGTCAGCTATTCAACCCTTTCTTTTTACAGGACTGTAACACTGATCAACATAGCTCCACCATTCAGTGTTTCCTGTGCCCCTACATAACAGTTAAACAGTTTAGCCTCATCAATTAGTCACAAACTAACTCACGGAAAATTCTCATTTATCCTGTTTAACCTTAATGGTGTTCTTTATTATGAAGTTTTAGGAAAACTTTTGAGATTCTACTTTGATGGGACAGTCTGACAAATACTTCAGCTTTTCACAGATTTAACTTCAACCAGTTCTGAAGTTGACCATATAACTCCAGCACTGACCGTCTAACTCTAATACTGACCTCTTAGCTCCAACACTGATCTCTAACTACAAAATGATCCCCAACACCAACATTAATCTACTAACACCAACCATGCCTCCCAACTCCAACACTGACCTTGTAACTTCAAAGCTGATCTCCTGACACCAACACTGACTGCCTAACTCCAACACTGACCTCATCATATCAATGCAACCACCCAATTCCAATACTGACAACCTAAATCGAATTCTGTTCCCTAACTCCAGCACTGATACATAAATTACAAACTGACTACCCCAATTTCAAAGAATAAATGTTGTAATTTCTCACACTTTTCTATCACTTGTGATGTAGCGCAACATCTTCTTAGTCTTTTAATTCATATTGTATTTGTGAGCCAGTTTTTACTGATGTGAACATTTCAAAGCCTATTTTGCTTTGTTTTGTATTATCTCACACATTGTTAAAGTTAAAAACAGCATCTGCCCACTTGCTTTATCTGCTGATCACATTCTCCTCTCCTCCCTACAATTCACATTGCCCCCAAGACGTTAATGAAACATTGATACATCTCTCTATATATTCAAATCCACATTTGTGTCTGTAATAGGAATAATTTTCACTCATTTTGCTTCTGAAATTGGAAGATGAATGGGGCATGGAGATGGAAAATTACAAAAGGAAAAAACTGGGAACCCACATTAATCCTGGGGAACTCCATTACCTTCATATGTATAGTATAAGCTTCCCAATTCTATGTAACTCAAATTTAGTTGGACACTTCATGTATCAAGTTTGTATCTTAACTCATTGATTCCATTTTACATGACTTCAATAAATGCACCAAAATACTCATTAGAATCCCAGGTGAAGATCTTTATCCTTCACAGCTTTCAGAAAAAAACACCAGGGCTGTAAGCTCTTTGCTTACCTTAACAATGGAATGATCATTAAGAACAGTCACACCTATAGCAGTGTATTGAAAGCTCCATGTTGCCTCAGCACACAGCAGTAAACTCACAACAGATTTATCCAATACTTCAAAATGTAATTCGTTGTGTAAACTACTTTAAGACATTTCAACCTTAAAAAAACACGATAGAAATACAACTGTCATTGTAAAGCAGGTATCAATATCAGATCTGGTGCTCGCAGTGTGAAAAAGCTATTTCAAATCCAAATTGTAGGAATAGATGAGAGCAATGGCTTCTGAGGTAAGGGGCAATAATTGACTGTTTTAATCAATTGAAGCACATCCTGTAATTACAACTCACAATTAATTATTCAAATAAATGAATTACATTGAAGGAGTCTTAAAACAATTCAATGGTTCTAGTGGCCTAACAAGCAATGAGGATGCAGTTCAAGTCCCAGAAGAGTGTTTGTGTCTTCGAAATCAAACAGATGGTTGATATTCTTAAATTTAGAAAATTCCAGATATATTGACGTTATGAACTACGCTGATATTGTTATGTAAGAATAATGCTTGTATTGGCATTTTAGAATTTTGCAAATGTTACAGAACAGAAAATCATGTAACCAGTTGATTCTCTGCAAAAGCAATTCACCTAGTCCCATTCACCTGCATATTCTACCTCACTCTGCAAATCTTTCCTCCTCAGGTAATTATACAGTTCTCTTTTCAGAAGGAATCTGCCTGCTCCACATGTTCAGGCAGTGCATTCTAGATCCTAACCACTTGTTGCATGAAAAGTTTTGCTTCATGTAAATTCTTTATTTGCTCATTATCTTAAATCAGTGTCCTTTGCTACTTGATCCTTCTATCAACAGAACTTGGTTCTTCCTAATCTACCCTGTCTGTACCCCTCATGGTCTTGAATCTAAATGGATCCTCCTTTTGAGCTTCTTGACTGTGGGAAGGACAGACCCAGTCTTTCCAATATATCCGTATTATTGATGTTCCTCATTCCTGGAACTATTCTTATGAATCTTCAGATCCCACAAACTAGGAACTATGCCCTCGCACTGTGGTGCTTCAATATTATCACAGAGGACACGGCCCAGAAAGCAAAACACCCACCTGCATTGTAGACAAGGACCTTGAGTTGTTGGTGGACTTGCTAGTAAAGAGATTGACAGTTATTTTTCCTGCTGACCATCAGAGGAGATCACACCACCAGACACAGCCAGCCCGGACCCAGATAGTTTTCTGGGTCACAGCTGAGTTCACCTTGAACCCTACCACTGGGTCTGCACATGACCTAGGTTAACAGACTGTAGGTCTCACTATTGCATGCAGCACATTGACTCAGTGGCTCTGTAAAGTTATATATAGATTTATATGTATTTTAAGTTTGGACTATGAATTTTGAACTAGAGGTATATGGGTTTTTCTTTACATGCCTGATTAACTTGTATGTATTGCTGTAGCTGTGGTAATTACTTTTAAAACAGTTTGAAAGTGATTGGAACTAGATGGATCCCATTGACTATGAGATCCTTGATTGGGCTTGTTAGCCTCGGCAAATCAGGGACCCCTGGCAGACTGATATAAACAGGGGATGCAGAATCTCCTCAGTGCAGGGACTTACTCCGAGAGGGGAGGCCACAGTCAATGCACATGTTAATAAAGGACGGCTTGGTGACGGGATACCAGTCTCTGTGCAGTTATTTCAATAGCAACAGGAGAAAACAGTGCATGCCTGAAGAATGTTCACTTGCAATACCCATCTTAGAGTTGGGGTAAGCATTTCTGGTATCATGTCCTTATTTGGGAAGCTTGCCTTGTTTGATTCTGCCATCAAAGACTGGGCCCAGTATGTGGCAAGATTATTTTTTCTGGGCAAATGAGGTTGATGCAGATGAAAACCAACAAGTATTCCTTCTGGCATAAAGAGCTGTCCAAACATTGAAGGTCAGCTAAAAGAAAATGCCTACAGCGTCAATTGATACCAAACTGTCTCAGCCCCTGTTCAATTATAGGATCACCCCTCGTGCAACTACAGGGATAACTCCAGGAGAGTTGCTGATAGGGAAAAGACTCTGCATCAAGTTAAATCTGATATTCCCAGATCTGGGGTAGAGGGTGAAACAGCAGCAGAAACACCAATACTGGCTGTATACTTTCCTTAAGTGAGAGAGACAAGTTTAACTATGGAAGGGCCTGTATGGGGACAAGGTGAGGCTGAACCATGAAAGTGGCCCTGTATGGAGACGAGGTGAGGTTGAACTATGGAAGGCCCTGTATGGGGACAAGGCAAGGCTGAACCATGGAAGGGCCTGAATGGGGACGAAGTGAGGTTGACACGAGGTCAGGTCCTGTGACTTACAAAGCTCGGGTGGGTATGGCAGTCCTCAACAACCATGTGGATCACCTGATAGCTGTAACTTCACAAACAGGGCAGGAAGACAAGACACCTGGCTCCTCAGAACAACCAGAAGGCCTGTCAGAAACCGTAGAATCTTCCCCTCCATCTAGTATCGAAAAAACCTCAAAGTTGAGATTGCTGAAGCCTTGATACTGTTACCACCAGAAGAAGAGGAGAACCTTCTCTCAAGATGCGCTGGATGTATGAGACAGGCACAGTCCGGTACACACCGTCAGTGTCCGAGTCAGAGATTAGATTAGATTCCCTACAGTGTGGAAACAGGCCCTTCGGCCCAACAAGTCCACACTGACCCTCCAAAGAGCAACCCACCCAGACCCATTCTCCTACATTTACTCTTGCACCTAGCACTACGGACAATTTAGCATGGCCAATTCACATGACCTGCATATTTTTTGACTGTGGGAGGAAATTAGAGCACCCGGAGGAAGCCCACACAGACACGGGAGAATGTGCAAACTCCACAAAGACAGTTGCCCGAGGCCAGAATTGAACCCAGGTCCCTGGCGCTGTGAGGGAGCAGTGCTAACCACTGAGCCACCGTGCTGCCATGAGGAACCTGTCATGAGGCAAAAACATTGCAGGAAAAGCTGTAAGAGGAAAACCAAGGCCTACATCTCCAGACTTTGGGATGGGGAGATGTAGTGATTAGAACCAGATGGATCACATTGACCATGGTATCCTTGATTGAGGTTATTAACCAGGGCCAATCAGAAACCCTGGCTGACCAATATAAACAGTAGATTCCCCCTCCAACTTTATTTTGATTTAGTCCCTTCCCTCCCCTTCACTGTTTTGATCACACAGCATTGCCCTTTGATGGGAAGGGCACTGCTCGTCACAGGCCACTCGGGTGTTTTCCTACTTTTCCTGGTGGTGGAAATTAAATAAAGATTTGTGCACTTATGTCTCTCACTGTGTCTCACAACTACACACACACACACACACACACCATGGGTGCTGGGAAAAAAATAAGCACTACCGCAGTTAGGCGGTAGTGTAGGGAAAAAGAAGAAAAAAAAATATATAACCAGAAAAAAAAACAGTAGATTCCCCCTCCAACTTTATTTTGATTTA
Source organism: Hemiscyllium ocellatum (assembly GCF_020745735.1). NCBI lineage: Eukaryota > Metazoa > Chordata > Chondrichthyes > Orectolobiformes > Hemiscylliidae > Hemiscyllium > Hemiscyllium ocellatum. The sequence continues at coordinate 38,757,059 of NC_083422.1, read as the reverse complement.
GTCCCTTCCCTCCCCTTCACTGTTTGTTCACACAGCATTGCCCTTTGATGTGAAGGGCACTGCTCGTCACAGGCCACTCGGGTGTTTTCCTACTTTTCCTGGTGGTGGAAATTAAATAAAGATTTGTGCACTTTATGTCTCTCACTGTGTCTCACAGCTGCACACACACACACACACACCATGGGTGCTGGAAAAAAAAAAGAAAAAAAGAAAAAAAAAATAAACAGGAGTCCCTCCCCCTCCAACTCTATTTTGATTTCGTCCCTGCCCTCCCCTTCACTGTTTTGATCACACAGCATTGCCCTTTGATGTGAAGGGCACTGCTCGTCACAGGCCACTCGGGTGTTTTCCTACTTTTCCTGGTGGTGGAAAAAAAAATAAACAGTAGATTCCCCCTCCAACTTTATTTTGATTTAGTCCCTTCCCTCCCCTTCACTGTTTGTTCACACAGCATTGCCCTTTGATGTGAAGGGCACTGCTCGTCACAGGCCACTCGGGTGTTTTCCTACTTTTCCTGGTGGTGGAAATTAAATAAAGATTTGTGCACTTTATGTCTCTCACTGTGTCTCACAGCTGCACACACACACAAAAAAAATAAAAAAAAATAAATAAACAGTAGATTCCCCCTCCAACTTTATTTTGATTTAGTCCCTTCCCTCCCCTTCACTGTTTGTTCACACAGCATTGCCCTTTGATGTGAAGGGCACTGCTTGTCACAGGCCACTCGGGTGTTTTCCTACTTTTCCTGGTGGTGGAAATTGAATAAAGATTTGTACACCTGTGTCTCTCACTGTGCCTCACACCTGCACACAGGAAAAAAGAAAAAAAAATAAATAAACAGGAGATCACATACCACACCATCGGTGCAAAAAAAAATAAAAAAAAATAAACAGGAGATGAGTGCATCATTTCCCCCTCCAACTCTATTTTGATTTAGTCCCTTCCCTCCCCTTCACTGTTTGATCACACAGCATTGCCCTTTGATGTGAAGGGCACTGCTCGTCACTGGCCACCCAGGTGTTTTACTATCTTCCTGGTGGTGGAAATTGAATAAAGATTCATGCACTTTGTGTCTCTCACTGTGTCTCACACCTGGGTTTAAAAAAAAGAAGAAAAAAATAAATAAAGAAAAAAGGGGAAAGAAAGAGAAAAAAGAGGATGCTTCATGTTTTCTTTTCTTCAAAAAAAAAGAATTAAACAGTAGATTCCCCCTCCAACTCTATTTTGATTTAGTCCTTTCCCTCCCCTTCACTGTTTGATCACACAGCTTTGATGTGAAGGGCACTACTTGTCACTGGCCACCCGGGTGTTTTCCTATCTTCCTGGTGGTGGAAATTGAATAAAGATTTGTGCATTTTGTGTCTCTCACTGTGTCTCACAGCTGCACACACACACCATGGGTGCTGGGGGTAAAATAAACACTACCGCAGTTAGGCGGTAGTGTGGGGGTTAATTAAAAAAATTTTTAAAAATAAACAGTACATTCAAGGTGTGTAGGGGTGGGCTGCCTTGGAGTAGCCGGAAGGTGGGAGGGTTGGGGTTGGGGTTGGAGTCTTGTTGGGTCTGTATTGTATGCCCTGTTTATGTAACTGGATTGTCCTTTTATGTACAAATGTCATTGTCACTGTCTTATATGTGAAACTGGGATTTGATGTTTATCCTCATCTCCCTGTAAACTGGTTGAACGGTAGGGTTTGGGGTCTGGCTTTGCTGCTCCTCTCCCTTGTAAAATTGCTGTTGTATACAGCTGTAAATGTTAACTGTTTTTTGTCAACTGTTTTGTAATTTGTTTAATAAAATATTATAATTTGGAGATTACAATCTCCTCAGTTGAAAAAAAAATAAACAGTAGATTCAATTGGACTGTCTTATATGTATTTGTTACTGTTTTGTGATGACGGAAAGTGGGATTTGAGGTTTGTCCTCATTTCGTGAAAATTGGTTGAACATTAGGGTTTGGGGTTGACTTTGCTGCTCCTCTCCCTTGTAAAATTACTGTTCCTCTGTATACAGCTGTTAATCTTAATTGGTTTTTTGAACTGTGCATTGTTTAATAAAGTTAAGAAAAAATGAACAGGAGATTCAGAAACTCCTCAGTCCAGGGAACTGACTCTCAGCTGGCTGGTATAGGTAGTGTACTGTGCATACGCAAATAAAGGGTGACTTGGTGCTGGGATACTGGCCTCTGTACTGCTGTTTCAGCCTCCATGGAGAAATAGATTAGCTTTTGCTTATATTGGTAGAGTTTAACAATGAACAGAGTATACAATATAGTACCTTATGCTTTCTAATGAAAGATTCTGGAATTTTTAAGTTTGGGGAAAACACCCATAGGTTGGAGAGAAATCTTTCCAGTTTAGTTTTGGTTTGGTGCAGTTTTGCAGAATTCTTAGCTGAAGATAGATGTGTAAAGCAAGAGAACGGGAGAAGATACTTCAAGTTTGTTTAAACCACTTTATCTAAGAGTAAGGACTTTGGTCATTGTTCCAGAAGAGAAGCGCTTGGGTAAAACCCTGAACAGGTTATTTGAAGCAGAAAAAGTTTAAACTCCAGAGTTTGAATGACCCAGGAAGAGACTAGCAGATTCTTAAAACAGGGAGTTGAAATTACAGTTATATTAAGCCTAAGGAGATGATAGAGAAGGAGATTCGCTCTGGTATGAAGACTGTAAAGGGATTTTTTGGGGGGATCTGTAGAGAAATGTTTTTGAGATTAATGGGATTATTTCACTGTGTTTTGGAATCTCTAAATTTGTTTAAATATGTGTAAATAGTTTCATTTATTCTATTTTATCTTTATCTCTTTCGCATAATAAATTATTGTTTATTGTTAAACCTAAAAGATCAGTATTAAAAACCAAAAGAAAAGATATATCAAGCCATTTCAGGTTGGGATCTGATTGTCCATAATAGCACCAGCTGAGATCATAACATCTCTCACCTATCTCATCTTTCTGAAGTACAAACCACCCCTGCCTTCTGTGCTTTTCACTCACTCATTGGGGTACATCACCATCTCTCCTGTCCCTGGATCACCACTAACTGCTCTTGCAGCAATTTACACTGCATGCAATTTTTCCTTTTGCCTCATTGCAGGAAGTACTGACCCACACTTCCCCAGATTGATATCTTCACAACACCCTGACTATCCTACCTGTGGTTACATTTGATTTGCAGGACCAGCTCTGGCCCAATCCCTGGAATACAAGGACCTGTATCTTAGACTCTGGTAGGATCAAGCAGCTGAATGAACCTAGCAGTGCAACGTAATGGCGACAATATAGTCCCCGTGAACCCACTTTGACTTTCAGACATGCTCATTTGCTTGAATCACATGCGTAAGCAATCAGTGTGATACTGACATAGCCTGGTGCCAAACAGTGGCATGTCCACCCCTTCGACTGTTCAGTTCTCCTCACTGCAACAAACTACCTGCCTCTCCTTCCACACTAAAAACCAAAGCAAGACATGGAGTCTAGCAACTTCTAAGTGAGCACATAGTGAATGACCATTAAGAAAGCTAGCAAAGAGCCATAAGTTACATCCTGTGGGGATGCATGAGCTGAACGTGTACCTCCTTGTGCTAAGCAAAAAGGCAAAAATATGCAGGTCACATATGTTCCTGAGCTTAAGAAAAGTGCTGAAGGACTGAAATGGTGTGTGAGTTGATCTGAGAGCAAGCTCAATGTTATAGTGAGGCTGGTGGTTTGCTGATGTCAACTGTTGTGGACAAAGGGAAGAAGAGGATAGTGTCCAGGGAGCCCACAGGAACATTGTGCCAAAGACTCACTTAGATGAAGGGCTTTTGCCCGAAACATCAATTTTCCTGCTCCTTGGAGCTGCCTGACCTGCTATGCTTTTCCAGCACCACACTCTCGACTCTAATCTCCAACATCTGCAGTCCTCACTTTCACCACACTTAGATGATGGGCCTTGATAAACATACAGTGAACTGCAGCATCAAGTACCTGCTCTACTTTACGTGACGGAAATTTGTATCATCTAGAATCTCGGGACAAGCAGCAAGAAGTTGAAGGCACGTTGGGCGATTAATGACAAGCAAATGCACAGAAATCAGATGGTGACCACTCAATATGAGGTTCTAAAGTCACAATTTAAAGCTTAAGGGTAAAACCAATTCCTCAATGTCAAGATTCTGATTTATTTCATATTTGTTACATTTTCCAAACTTTTCCAAAGTCAGTGCCCATGCCAAGTTGGTGAACATGTTTTTGAAAGTGTACAAGGTGGTAGTGCAGGTCCCATAACTCAGTGTCAGACAGAAGAGTGCTGAAGACTCTATCCAGTTTCTCGTCTATTATGGCATCAGATGTGATGATGCTTCCCAAATCAGTAAATTACTCAATGGCTTCCAATTCACTTCCCAGTATTTCATGTAGTTTTACCATAACTCCCTTATTTCTGTACTCTTTTTAATTCTTTATAAAACCCAGGGTGCTGTGTTCTTTATTAAAGGCTTTCTCAACTTGCCTGTTGCTATCAGCGATCCTTACAAATATAGACCAGATGTCTCCCCTTCTACACCTGAATCATATTCAGAATTGTCGCCATTACATTGTACTGCCTCTCCCTATTCTTCCTATCAAAATTAATCACTTTGCAATCCCTGCATTACATTAAATTTCATTCAGCTTCCCCTATTCTACCAGAAAAATCCTTTGCAGATTTATCATTATTCTCCTCACAGTTCACAATACTGCCAGGTTTTGTGTCATCACAAAGTTTGAAACTGTGCCCTATTCTTTCAAGTTAAGGTCATGAACATATAGCAGGTATTGCTTTATAGTATTTGCATATAAATTGTGTTTAATTATATGTGGGTGGTGGGCATTAATGGGCATTCACCTGGATGCCTATAAACATGCTGAAATTGTAACGGTTGGGGTTAGAGGCACATGTTTGATATGTATAATAAAAGTCTGTAAAAATAGTCTATCCTTCACCAACTGGTTTTCTGCAATATAATGTCATAAAATCTAAAAGCTGTCTGAGCTAGCTAGTGCTAGCAAAAGCAAGGATCATTTTCATTTAGTCATTTATTTCTATGAATGCCTCCTTCTGTTTTCTATTTACTGATTTTTTTCTTCTTTGTTTTCTGTTCTCAATGTAACAAAGTACAAAACAAACATGCACAGAGTGAGACTGAGTTCCCACCCCACAACAATGCAAGAAAGCAAAGTAACCTTCACTTCTAGTCACATTGGCACTAGCAATTATCATTCAGCATTACATACACAACACAACTTACTACAAATCCAATCACTTTCTTCATACAACATAAATCCTATCCTTTGAACCTTCCTAGTATTTTATGTACATCTGGCAATTTGTTATTCCTCAAACAACTAGGCTGTCAGCTGGTGGAGGGATTATGGTGCTGGTTGTGTTTTGGCTTTGACCCACATCTCATGGACATCCCACAGGGACCCCCCGGAGCTTAGATCCAGGCACTATGTTGGCCCTGGTGGAGCCTAACATTTTTCCCCATGCTATTATCAAACTGGCTTGACACGCTTATTGTCCCACAACTACCACTCTTTGTTGAATCACATCAATGCATAGTTGGCCTTCCAGGATTAGACATTTTCTGGCAGGGGATTGCACTGTATTGAGCACTGTTTTCTTTGATAAATTAAAGTGACATTTTACCTTTCTCTGATTGACTGAAAACAAATCACAATTACCTTATCTTACATAGCACGCTTTTTTTTCGCTGTATAACTTTACCTTGTGAAATATTCCAGTCTGTTCTGCAGTTTCATGTGCATTTGAGGAAAAAAGGCAATGGATTTTAGTCATTCTACCTACAGATTAATTATGCTTAACTTACTTTAACTGTTAATGTAGATGGAAGCAAACGATGCTGTGTGAACATGTTCCTTCATTCTTTTCAAGTGCATAATCAGTGGAGGCTAACAACAGTAAACCTTGGAATTGTGACATAGTTAATAATGTGTTCTATAATTTACCCAAGTCTTGTATTTCTTTATGCTAGATTTAAAGGCATTTAGGATACCTTTAAATAAATAATGAGTTAGTAATGAACAAAGGTGTTTAAACTAGATCAATATTTAAAAGATTACTGAATACTGTTGGGAGAAATTGCAGCTTATGCTGATTTTCCATGTGAGCCAAATAACTGTATTAATGCAGTCTATTATACACCTCAATACTGTATGTGTACATAAGAACTTAGTCAAAATATAAAATGCCATTACAATAGCTGATCATTTTAATGTGCATTCTGAAAATCAGATACTATTTTGTTAAATTGCCCAATTGTAAATGGCCCATGCACTGCCACTGGTAGCTTTCTTTTTTGTTTTAACACTAATATATAAATGGTTAGCAGGTCCCTGCAAACTAAAACAAACTAATTGTCTTCGGTGTTGAGCGGAATGGCAAAATTATGGTGTTTTTAAAATTTAATTAAATAACTTCACGTGACCAATGCGCCTGAAACCTAAAAACAAATGTAATCATTTAAAAGTTATTTTGTGAGGGGAAAGCAAAGTGTAAAAACCATAAGTGAACATGTTTCTGTGTTACAAAGTTAAATATGGATGGCCCTCTGATAGTCTATGACCAGCTTTGGATCATGGAGATATGCAGCGTTTTGCTGGGGGTTGGGGGGAGGTGGAATGCTTTCCAATTGTTGCCTACCTGCAGGAAATTCAACTTGCTCTTTAAGTCATTAAATATTTCAGTGAGTGTATGAGAGAATGTATCATGTGGTCGACCTCCTTCCATGACTGTTGAATGCAGCTCCCACCGACAGAATGTAAATGCTCGCCTTGACAGAAGCCAGATGTTTCCTGTACCCGTGGTGTCCACAGCAGAAGCACAAGCCTTCCAGTCAGGGGCACTGAATCCCAAGTACTGCCGTCTGTTCGCTATTTATCCTCCCATCAGCCGGTCAAAAGATCCCACTGAACAAGGGCTGAGACCTGGGGAGTTGCTGCAAGGGGATGGGGGCAGGCGGCAGAAGTTCATTTCTCAGAATCATTTATCCTTTCTGTTGCAATTCCCTGATGTGCTTCTCTGATCACTATCAAACAGGTGGCAGGAGAAATCTGTAGAGCTGCTTCTCAGAAAATAAAAAAAAAGGCTGGGCCACAGCATTGTGCCTGTAAGTTGTTTTCTGCCCTGTTGGTGTGTGTTTGATTGCAATGTAAATGCCTCACAGGGCAATGTACTACTGTTTACTTCGAACAACATTGACTGCATTATTAAGCATTAATCTGACAACAATGCAAATTCCTCTTGGGGTTATATATTTCTAAGCAACTATTATTATGTCAAATGCCATTTATACATCAAATAAGAACACAGGTTAGACGGTTGGCTCCAACTGGCACCTCTTAATAAATGAAAACCGAGTGGATGCTGGAATCAGAAACAAAAACAGAAATTGCTGGAGGGGCTCAGCAGGTCTGGCAACATCTGTGGAGAGAAATCGACCTTCATCTCTGTGTCAATTTCTTCCTTGTCCTACAGACCCCTCCACTTGCCACCGACACTGTCCCTCCAACATGAGCGCTCCCTCTGGCCTTTTACCTGCACTCGTTCATTCAGAACTATCGATGTGATGTTGGTCACCTCCGTTTCTCTGTTCCCATTCCAACTTATCTCCCCATGAACAAACTGCACTCCATGCTCCTAGATCCAACCCTGACTTTGTAATTAAGCCTGCTGACAAGGCTGTTGTTGTCTGACAGACTGACCTCTACATTGTGGAGACTGAACATCAGCTCTCAAGTATCTCCTCTTATTTCCCCTGGACCATGACCCCACTGTGGAAAACCAGACCACTGTGTTCACTATGGTTACTAATCTCAGGGCCTTCAGCCAGGACTGACCCATTTCTCACACTTCAGCCCTCACCCCCTCTCTTTTCCACAACAGCAATAAGGTTCCCTTTGTCCTTACCTACCATCCCACCAGCATCCACATCCCAAGGAACATTAGCTGCCATTTCTGCCATCTCCAGCCGGAAACCACCCTTAGACACACATTCCCTTCCCTTCCCTTCCCTTGTCTGCCTTCTGCAGGGAGCGTTCCCTCTGGAAATCCCTGGTCCACTCTTCCTTCACTTCCAACACTCCTCCACAGCCCCATAGCCCCTACCCCTGCATCTGCAGAAACTGTAACAGCTGTTTGTTTATTTCCTCCCTCCTCAGGATGCAAGGCCACAAACATACTTCCAGGTGAAGCATGCATTCCCTGCACTCCACACAATCTAGTTTACTCCATTTTCTGCTCATAATGTGGTCTCCTCTACATTGGGGAAATTAAGTGTACACTGGGTGACTGCTTCACAGAACATTAACATTCCATTCACAAAAAAGACACTGGGCTTCCAGTTGCCTGCCAGTTCAACATACCACATTGTTCCCTGGCCAACATTGCCATCTCGGTCTTGTTACAGTGCTCCAGCAAAGCTTAGTGCAAGCTGGAAGAACAGCACCTCATGTACAACTTGGGAACACTCCAGACTCCTGGAAGCAATATCGAGTTCAATAATATTAAGGCTTGAGGCAGCTTCTCCCATCTCCTTACCCCAACCCTCACAGACCAGGTCTTTTTATCACATGGTCTACTATTGCACACAACCCATTGTTAGCCACTAATACTCCCCATTAGTAGCTATTCATTCACTTAGGCTGATCATTATCCATATCTTTATCTGTCCAATATCCATTCCTTTATCTGTCCAACTGCTCTTCTTGCTCTTTGGTTTCCATGTCCACATATAGTTTACTTCTTACCCCCTTCCCTCATCCTATCTTCTCCATAAAAACCAATATTTTCCTGGCTACCATCAGTTCTGAGAAAGGGTCATTGGACCTGATATGTTAACTCTGATTTCTCTCCACAGATACTGCTAATTCTGCTGAGCTTTGCCAGCAATGTCTGTTTATCTCACCTCTTGATAAAGCTGGAATAGTAAGATTGTACATGGTGGAATGTTTATGTCTGCTTGCTGAAGAAAACCAGAGCTAACAAGAAAACCATGGTCCTAGCACTGAGCTTGGACATTTTGACTTGAGAGTTCCTTTGAGTCTCATCATGCTCAGAAAAGGATGTCCAAAATTGAACAGAAGTCAGGTATTGCAATTTTTGAAACCTCCATCCTGTGTGGTTTTGTGACAGGCCACATTGTCTCCTGTAACTGTATGACTCTATGATCCTCTGTAGGAAGAGTTATCACATCCCACAACTAGAAAAAGAATGTTCAGATGTGGTGTACTGGGGCTTTTAATGTACTGTGCTATTGGAACTTGTGTAAGTAGACATTGAAAGCGGGGAGTTAATTAATAAGAATCATTGCAAATCTTGATAATGGAGAGAACGGAAGATTGAAACATATTTTTCATATTTGAGTTGAGGACTTGTAGAAGTAAGAAGAAATTATTTCTATTGGTAGTTAGGACAATAATTAATTGACACAGATTCAATATAATTGGCAGAATATAATAACCAGAAGAGAGATGAGATTTCTTATGTATTATAATAATTATTGTTTATTCTGATCAAGTGAAACCAAATCACTTTGCTGTAAATAAGACTGTCACCATGATTTGATATAAAATCCTAACTGGGACAAGCTAGCACATGTTACACCCTGCAATAACTATGGGTGCATAGTCACCAGGTGAATTCTCGAGACGTCTTTCTTTCCTCAGTTATACTGTGAAAATGTGCCATGTGGAATATGGAATTATTTGATTCAAACCATTATTGAAGCAGCATGTAATAAAAGGCAATAAGAGTTGAGCGAAAGTGTGGCAATATACACGATGACTCATACTGGGGAAGTAAGGCAGAGGTATGATAGGCCGAATGGCATTTTTTCACATTGTGCCTTTCAATGATTCTGCCATTTTCAATAGCAACATCTCCCAGTATCATTCAAGGAAGTCAGAAATACATGAACACATAGACAGGATGGCAACACCATCTTCTGCCAATCTTATAGATACATTTCTCTGCTCAACAAAGATAGCAGCCACAATACAAACTAATCCAATACAGTGTAGTGTTACATAGCTGGCAGTACTGTATTCCAGTTCAATTGCAGCATTATGATAGTAGACATCTTGCAAATAATCTCTTTCTAAATGCAGAAATATACCTGCTTTGATGAAATGGAATTTTCTACTTACACTACTCAGATGAAGTTTTCAGACTTACGTATGAGAAATCAGTTAAAGTTCTACACTGAACCTCCATGCTCCTTCCCCCCAGATATTCTTAATCATTTTGCATTTCCCTCCAACAAAGAACCTTTGAACAAAGGGACCTCTTTTTTTCATGATTTGGAGATGCCGGTGTTGGATTGGGGTGTACAAAGTTAAAAATCACACAACACCAGGTTATAGTCCAATAGGTTTAATTGGATGCACTAGCTTTCAGAGCACTGCTCCTTCATCAGGTGGTTGTGGAGAATAAGTTACATTCTCAAGTGAACTTTAACAATTGGTGTCGTGTCGGCCCAGATAATGCACAGAATTTATAGCAAAATTTTTCAGTGTGATGTAACTGAAATTATATATTGAAAAAGAACTAGATTGTTTGTTAAGTTTCGCATCTTTTAAAATGACCACGTTGGTTTCAGTTCTTTCATATATATATATCGCAAAACCTTTTTAAAAAGTTACATTCTCAAGTGAACTTTAGCAATTGGTGTCATGTTGGCCCAGATAATGTATGGAAGGTGCAAGTTACCCTGTGTGAGGCTGTCTATGCCACAATGGTCAGACTGATTCTAATCTATAAAATGGATTTACAGAATCTTACATGGATTCATTTCATTCACCTTTGGGTGACCATCCTCCAAGGCAGACTTCAGGTCAGGAAACAACGTAAAGTGACCAAGCAGAGGCTGATACCCAAGTTCGGTACCCATGGGGATGGCCTCAACCGGGACCTTGGGTTCATATCACACTCCAGGTGACCCCATTGAACTATATATACACACAAACACATACAGACACACACATACTCACGCAGCCCCTCTCTCATACAATTACACATACACTCCCACACACACTTTCTCACAGACGTATACCCCTCTACACTCACACACATACATACACCCTCTCACAGACACTCATAACCCCCCACCACACACACACACACACACACCCACGTGCACACATACACATATACGTTTGTGGGGTGAATTTGTACTTGCAGAATTACATTTTAATTTGCTCTAAAACTGCATGAATCCATGTAAGATCCTGTAAATTCATTTTGTAGATTAGAATCAGTCTGACTATTGTGGCACAGACAACCTCACACAGGGTAGCTTGCACCTTCAGTGCATTATCTGGGCCGACACAACACCAATTGTTAAAGTTCACTTGACAATGTAACTTTTTTAAAAAAAATTTGCGATTTACATATGAAAGAACTAAAACCAACATGATTTGAAGATGCCGATGTTGGACTGGGGTGTACAAAGTTAAAAATCACACTAGCTTTTGGAGCACCGCTCCTTCATCATGAGTACCTGACGAAGAAGCGGTACTCCGAAAGGTAAAGCTTCCAATGAAACCAACATAGTCATTCTAAAAGATGACAGACTTAACAAACAATCCAGGTCTTTCTCAATATATAATTTCAGTTACATCACACTGTAAACTTTTGCTGTAAATTCTGTGTCTTATGATCTTATTCTCCACAACCACCTGATGAAGGAGCAGCACTCAGAAAGCTAGTGCTTCCAAATAAACCTGTTGGACTATAACCTGGTGTTGTGTGATTTTTATCTTTTTTTTCATTTCTTGAGTTAACAACAGAGTTCACTGCAGCAAACATTAAACAAACACAGACATTCTTTGAGTTGCACACAAAATATCACTGAGAGCTCATTTACCTTCTGTATGTGTCTTCAGGTCATGTCTTTAAAAAGACCCTCTTGGGAGTCATCTACAGTCCCCCAAACAGCAGTCTGGATGTCGGATGTAAGATGAATCAGAAGCTGAAATTGGCCTGTCGCAAAGATGTTACTACAGTTGTTATGGGAGATTTTAACATGCAGGTAGACTGGGAGAATCAGGATGGTTTGGACCTCAAGAAAGAGACTTTGTGGAGTGCCTCAGAGATGGATTCTTAGAACAGCTGGTGCTGGAGCCGACCAGGGAGAAAGCAATTCTGGATCTGGTATTGTGTAACGAACCAGGATTGGTCAGAGACCTCGAAGTGAAGGAGCCATTGGGAAGTAGTGACCATAATACATTAAGCTTCAATCTGCAATTTGAGAGGGAGAGGGTACAGTCAGAAGTGTCAGTACTTCTGTTGAATAAAGGGAACTATGGAGCTATGAGGGAGGAGCTGGCCAAAGTTCAATGGTGCAATACCTTAGCAGGGATGACCGTGGAGGAACAATGGCGGATATTTCTGTGTATAATGCAGAAATTGCAGGATCAGTTCATTCCTAAAAGGAAGAAAGATCCCAGGAGGAGGCTGTGGCTGACGAGGGAAGTTAAGAAACATATAAAGTTAAAACAGAAAAAGTATAACATAGTAAAGATAAATGGGAAAACTGAGGACTGGGAAGCTTTTAAAGAGCAACAGAGGATTACTAAGAAGGAAATATGCAGAGGAAAAATGAGGTACGAAGGTAAACTGGCCAATAATATAAAATAGGATAGTAAAAGCTTTTTAAAGTATGTGCAAGGCAAAAAAATTGTTAGGACTAAAATTGGGCCCTTGAAGACAGAAACAGGGGAATATATTACGGGGAACAAAGAAATGGCAGAAGAATTAAATGGGTACTTCAGATCTGTGTTCACTGGGGAAGACACAAGCAATCTCCCTGAGGTAACAGTGGCTGAAGGACCTGAACTTATGGGAATCTATATTTGCCAGGATTTGGTGTTTGAGTGACTGTTAGGTCTGAAGGTTGATAAGTCTCCAGGGCCTGATGGTCTACATCCCAGGGTACTGAAGGAGGTGGCTCGGGAAAGCGTGGATGCGTTGGTGATTATTTTCCAGAGTTCGATAGATTCAGGATCGGTTCCTGAGGATTGGAGGGTGGCTAATGTTATACCACTTTTTAAGAAAGGTGGGAGAGAGAAAGCAGGAAATTATAGACCAGTTAGTCTGACCCAGTGGTGGAAAGATGCTGGAGTCTATTATAAAGGATGAAATTACGGCACATCTGGATAGTAGTAACAGGATAGGACAGAGTCAGCATGGATTTATGAAGGGGAAATCATGCTTGACTAATCTTCTTGAATTTTTTGAGGATGTAACTCTGAAGATGGACGAGGGAGATCCAGTGGATGTAGTGTACCCGGACTTACAGAAAGCTTTTGATAAAGTCCCACACAGGAGGTTAGTGAGTAAAATTAGGGCGCATGGTATTGGGGGCAACGTACTAGATTGGATTGAAAATTGGTTGGCTGATAGGAAACAAAGGGTAGTGATAAACGGCTCCATTTCGGAATGGTAGGCAGTGACCAGTGGGGTACCGCAGGGATCCGTGCTGGGACTGCAGCTTTTAACAATATATGTTAATGATATAGAAGATGGTATTAGCAATAACATTAGCAAATTTGCTGATGATACTAAGCTGGGTGGCAGGGTGAAATGTAAGGAGGATGTTAGGAGATTACAGGATGACCTGGACAAGTTAGGTGAGTGGGCAAATGCATGGCAGATGCAGTTTAATGTGGATAAATGTATGGTTATCCACTTTGGTGGCAAGAACAGGAAGGCAGATTACTACCTCAATGGAATCAATTTAGGTAAAGGGACAGTACAGAGAGATCTGGGTGTTCTTGTACACCAGTCAATGAAGGCCAGCATGCAGGTACAGCAGGTAGTGAAGAAGGCTAATAGCATGCTGGCCTTCATAACAAGAGAAATTGAATAAAGAAACAAAGAGGTTCTTCTGCAGCTGTATAGGGCCCTGGTGAGACCACACCTGGAGTACTGTGTGCAGTTCTGGTCTCCAAATTTGAGGAAAGACATTCTGGCTATTGAGGGAGTGCAGCGTAGGTTCACGAGGTCAATTCCTGGAATGGTGGGATTACCTTACACTGAAAGACTGGAGCGACTGGGCTTGTATACCCTTGAGTATAGAAGACTGAGAGGGGATCTGATTGAGACATATAAGATTAAGGATTGGGCACTCTGGAGACAGGAAACATGTTTCCGCTGATGGGTGAGTGCCGAACCAGAGGACACAGCTTACCCGTAGACCATTTAGGACAGAGATGAGGAGAAACTTCTTCACCCAGAGAGTGGTGGCTGTGTGGAATGCTCTGCCCCAGAGGACAATGGAGGCCCAGTCACTGGATTCATTTAAGGAAGAGTTGGATAGAGCTCTCAAGGATAGTGGAATCAAGGGTTATGGAGATAAGGCAGGAACAGGATACTGATTAAGGATGATCAGCCATGATCATAATGAATGGTGGTGCAGGCTCGAAGGGCTGAATGGCCTACTCCTGCACCTATTATTTATTTAGAAATCAGAGCAGTTCAAATGTGAGTACATGTGCATGCATTTTTTAAAAAAAATATTTATAGGAGACTTCATGTATGTCAACAAAGCAAGCAACATTTAAAGCAGAAAGACATCACACTACATTCCATTATCAGGTAACTTCAACTCACACACTATAATAGTTATCGTTATCATGGCTCTGTGGAGGTTTCATCACAACTCATAGCTGAGGTGCACACCATTTCTCTTTATACCTTCATTATTAAAGAAAGGATGCTATGCCTGAGGAAATGGTTCCTTTTGCTAACATTCTGGTACTCTTATGATTGGTATCAGTAAGGAATAGTTGTATTATCACACAGCACATTCTTCCTGCAGACAATTGCTGTTTCATCACTTGGATCTTTCACCATAAGTCATGGTTACAATTCATCCTTGCGGAATCTGTCATCTCTAGGTTTGCCTGCCTCATCTTGCAATGGAATATTTCATTGAAAAGATATACCCTACTTGTTCTTCTTTTTCCCAACATTTCCATCATCTCCTTATCATAGATCATACTTTGCTTGTGTTTTATATACACATGAACCATTGTTTAAAACATTACCTTCCACATAACTGCAAGTCATTGAGCACTGATTAGATACTTTAAGTCATTGCAATTTAAGGATCATATCACTTTTGGCAAAAACATGTGCAAGTATACTCATATGTAACCAAGTAAAGCAACGTTAAACCAGTAGGTTCCCTCATTAATCCGATTAGCTCCAGGATTTCTGTTACTGCCTGGATTAACGCCTTCTAAATAGACCTATTAGAATGTCTCATATATTCCTGATGAGGGGCTTTTGCCCGAAACGTCCATTTTTTTGCTCCTCGGATGTTGCCTGACCTGCTGTGCTTTTCCAGCCTCACAGCGCCTGAAGACCCGGGTTCAATTCCCACCTCAGGCGACTGACTGTGTGGAGTTTGCACGTTCTCCCCGTGTCTGCGTGGGTTTCCTCCGGGTGCTCCGGTTTCCTCCCACAGTCCAAAGATGTGCGGGTTAGGTGAATTGGCCATGCTAAATTGCCCGTAGTGTTAGGTAAGGGGTAATGTAGGGGTATGGGTGGGTTTCGCTTCGGCGGGTCGGTGTGGACTTGTTGGGCCGAAGGGCCTGTTTCCACACTGTAATTCTAATCTAATTTACTTCCGACTCTAATCTGCGGCGTCCTCACTTTCGCCCTGTCTCATATATTGTCAGACCTATTAGTCATCAGAATTTACCCAACTCTCAGGCTGTAAGGTTAATTACTGCAGAACATAAGGCATGTCCTTCATGTAGAACATGCTTATCCATAGCCAGGCTTCAAAATTGTACTTCAAATACTGATATCTAATTGTAATTCCAGAAGAACTTCCCACAGAGAATAATAATTGACAGAGATTGTCAAAATAACCTTGCAATACCATTCCTGGAAAGGAGAAGTATGATAGAAATGCCTCTCTTATCACCACTTCCTTTGTCTTCAACACAAACCTCTCCATGAAAATCATGTATCATGACTGTGGACCCACAGATTAAGCCATGAGGGACATGCATAAGGGAGTTTAATAAAGCACAGGGCATCCATGCCAACCATATACCATAAATTAATCTACTCCCATTTGCCAGCATTTGACCCATATCCTCTAAACCCTCCCTATTCATATACCCATCTAGATGCCTTTTAAATGTTATAATTGTACCAGCTTCCACTACTTCCTCTGGCAGCTCATTCCATACACATACCACCCTCTATGTGAAAAAGTTGCCCCTTGGGTCTCTTTGAAATCTTTCCCCTCTAACCCTAAACCTGTGCCTTTTACTTTTGGACTCCCCAACCCTGGGGAAAATACCTTGACTATTCACCCTATGGTAAAAACAATGACTGCAGATGCTGGATTAGAGTGGTGCTGGAAAAGCACAGCAATTCAGGCAGCATCCGAGGAGCAGGAAAATCAATGTTTCGGGAAAAAGCCCTTCATCAGGAATAGAGGCAGAGTGCCTGCAGGATGGAGAGATTTATCTCCACCCTGCAGGCACTCTGCCTCTATTCCTGATGAAGGGCTTTTGTCCAAAACATTGATTTTTCTGCTCCTCGGATGATGCCTGAACTGCTGTGCTTTTCCAGCACCACTCTAATCCAGAATCCCTATTCACCCTATCCATGCCCCTCATGATTTTATGAATCTCTATAAAGTCACCCCTCAGCCTTCAACACTCCAGGGAAAATCGCCCCAGCCTATTCAGTCTCTCCCTACAGTTCAAACGCTTCAACCCTGGAAACGTCTTTGTAAATCTTTTCTGAACCTTTTCAAGTTTCACAGCATCTTTTCTATAGTAGGGAGATCATAATTGCATGCAGTCTTCCAAAAGTGGCCGAACCAATGTTTTGTACAGCTGCAACATGACCTTCCGACTCCTATACTCAATACACTGACCAATAAAGGCAAGCATACCAAACACCTTCTTGACAATCCTGTCTATTTGTGCCTCCACTTTCAAGGAACTGTGATCTTGCACTCCAAGGTCTCTTTGTTCAGCAACACTCCCCAGGACCTTACCATTAAGTGCACGGAGAGTGAAGGGCACACAGTCAGACCTGGGAACAGATTGGTATTATTCTCTGAGCAATGGCATCTTATACCTTGTGAATGTAAAACAAAATTAACGTCCCTGTTGCAAAATTATTTATCTCTTTCAAAGACCTAACTAATACATTCATCACTATTTGCAAGACAAATGAACTCTAAGCTTACACCAGATACCACATAATTTTTAATCCCTCCGTTTACTAAATGAGGCCCCTCACCCATTCAATTTCACCTATAAAGCAGTTAAATGGAATATTTTTTGTTTTGACATGCTTCCTAAGTGAATGTCAGAATTCTGGAACTTATCTAAAATGTTCAGAGAAATCTTCCATACAATAGTAATATATTCTCCCCCTTTGTTATTAAAATGGCAATAGCTAAAAATGCGATTGCAAAAGCATGATCCTCTCCTGTAATTCATTGGAACTTTGAATAACTAATCTGCTTATGTATTTATAAATTGGAATTTGCTGTAACATGGAAACATTACAAATCATTTTATCAGCAGTTCAGAATATTTTCTTATCAAATTGATGAATAATGGTACACTGTTTTCATTATGAATCCTGAATTATAAATAAATGGTCTCATGATTTTAAATGTAATTTTTATTTTGAAATGTAAAGCAGCAATATTATTTAAAAAGATAACATTTGAAACATGCCTAATGATTAGGCATGTTTCTGTTTAGTGATTGCTCAGCGGCTATCAGTGAGCCCATCAATAAAGCTCATCAATGCCTCAGTTTCCATACAGATTACACCACCAGCAGGAGAGGCAGTCAACAATAAACAATGAAAGTGCTAATCTCACATCCTATTAGATGAACAGAAATTCCCTCATATTTGGTACTGGGAAAGCTGAAATCCGTTGTTTTTTTTTCCCATATGACTAACTGTGGGCTGGCAGAATGACCACAGCTGAGGGCAGTATATTGGAATGAGTAAAATTGGATGCCATTGTAGTTATGTCTTACCCGTTGCCAACTGCTCCATCCACTACTGACTGGAGGACTTTTTTTTAATTCCCCAGTGAACATGGGCATTGCTGACTGGGCCAGCATTTATTGCCCATTCCTATTGCTCTTGAGAAGGTTGTGGTGGTGAGATGCCTTCTTGAATCCCTGCAGTCTGTGTGCTGTAGGTAGACCTCCAATGTTGTGAGGGAGAGAATTCCAGAATTTTAACTGAGCGACAGTGAAGGAACAGTGATTTCCAAGTCAGGATGGTGAGTGGTTTGAAGGGGAACTTGCAGGTGTTCCCATGTATTTACTGCCCTTGTTCTTCTAGTTGAAAGTGACCATGGGTTTGGAAGGTGCTGTTGAAGGATCTTTGCTAAATTTCTGCAGTGCATCTTGTCAGTAGTACACTGCTGCTACTGAGTTTGTGGAAATGGCTAATTGGACAAGATGCTTTGCTTTGAATAGTGTGAAGCATCTTGAGTGTTGTTGGAGCTGCACTCATCCAGGCAAATGAGGAATATTCCCTCACAATCTTGATTTGTGCCTTGTAGATGGTGGACAGGCTTTGAGGAATCAGGAGATGAGTTATTCACAGCAGTATTCCTAGCCATTGACCTGCTCTTATCACCACAGTGTGTATATGGCAAGTCCAGTTCAGTTTCTGGTTGATAGTCACCCCCAGGATGTTGATAGTGGACAACTCAGTGATGGTAATGCCATTGAATGTCAAGGGGTAGTTGTTAGATTGTCTCTTATTGACGATGGTCTTTGACTGACATTGGCGTGGCATCACTGTTACTTATTATTTGCCAGCCCAAGCCTGGATATTGCCTAAGTATTGTTATATTTAACATTGTCTGCTTCTGTATCAAGGGAGTTGTGAATGCTGCAGAACATTTTGCAACTGTCAATGGACATCTCCACCTCTGACCTTATGATGGAGGGAAGGTCATTGATGAAGTAGTTAAAAATGTTTGGGCCTCGGTCACTACCCTGAGGAACTGCTGCAGTGATGTCAAGAAGCTCAGATGACTTACCACAACCACAATCATCTTCCCAAATGACTCCAACCAGTGGGGAGTTTTCCCTCTGATTTCCATCGACTCCAATTTTGCTAGGGCTCCTTAATGCCTCACTCAGTTCTTGATGTTAAGGGTTGTCATTCTCACCTCACCTCTGGAATTCAGCTCTTTTATCCATGTTTGAACCAAGGCTTAATGAGGTCAGGAGATGAGTGATGCCCGGTTTAGATTCTGCCAGGCCCAGTGAGCAGATTATTGCTGAGCAGGTACTGCTTGGTAGCACTGTTGATGACACTGTCCGTCACTTTACTGATGATCAAGAGTAGACTGATGAGTAATTGACTGGGTTGGACTTGTCTGATGTTTATGTACAGGACAAACCTGGGCAATTTTCCACATTGTTGGGTAGATGCCAGTACTGAAACAGCTTGAACAGGGAATTGGAAAGTTCTGGAGCCCAAATCTTTAGTACTATTGCTGAAATGTTGTCAGGACCCATAGCCTTTGCAGAGTCCAATGCCTCCAACTATCTCTTAATATCATGTGTGTGAACCAAATTGGCTGAAGTCTAGACTTTATGATGCTGGGGGCCTTTGGGGGAGGCTGAGATGGATCATCCACTTGGCACTTTTGATTTAGGATTGCTGCAGATGCTTCAGCCTTACCTTTTGCACTTATGAATTGGGCTCTTCCTTCATTGTAGGTAAGGATATTTTTGGAGCTTTCTCCTCCAATGAGTTGTTTAATTGTCCACCACTATTTAAGACTGCATGTCATGGGACTACAGATCTGATCAATTGCTTATGCAATCACTTAGATCTGTCTATCACTTTCTACTTAGAGTTTTGGCCCAAAAGTAGTCCTGTTTTGATAGCTTCACCAGGTTGACACCTCATTTTTAGTGCTGCTCCTGGCACCTTTTCCTGCATTCTCCATTAAACCGGGCCATGAAGTTGTAGATTGTATGTTTCCGCTATTGTTGATGGCCCATAGTGCCTCATGGATGCCCTGTCTTGGGTTGCCAGATCTGTTTGAATTCTGTCCCATTTAGGATGATGTCATTACATTGATTCAGTATTAACTGACATGGAACGTGGTGGGGCAATTGCCTATATTTGAGGAAGTATATATTGTGGAAATACTGAGGAAATATATTCATGGAATGGGATTGGAAAAAAAGACAATTGCTCAGAAAAATTGTTTGTTGTGAAACTTGAAAGGGTTCAGAAAAGACTTATAAGGATGTTGCCAGGGTGGAGGATTTGAGCTACAGGGAGAGGCTGAACAGGCTGGGGCTGTTTTCCCTGGAGCGTCGGAGGCTGAGGGGTGACCTTATGAAGGTTTACAAAATTATGAGGGGCATGGATAGAGTCAAGAGACAAAGTCTTTTCCCTGGGGTCGGGGAGTCCAGAACTAAAGGGCACAGGTTTAGGGTGAGAGGGGAAAGATACAAAAGAGACTTAAGGGGCAACTTTTTCACACAAAGGATGATACATGTGTGAAATAAGCTGCCAGAGGAAGTGGTGGAGTCTGGTACAACTGCAACATTTAAGAGGCATTTGGATGTGTATATGAATAGGAAGGGTTTGGAGGGATATGGGCTGGCTGTGGCAGGTGGGACTAGATTGGGTTGAGATATCTTGTCGGCATGGACGGGTTGGACCGAAGGGTCTGTTTCCATGCTGTACATCTCGATGAATCTATGTCTCTAGAAGGAAGGCAGTATCAATTTGAACTGGTGAGCACCTCGTTGCATTTGACTGAGTCTACTTTAACAGCAGAACTCAGTTCAGTGGAGTACAGACCTGATTTGCTGTGGACCTTTCCTAATACCTTTGAGTCAATTTGTGGGAAAAAAAACTTGTGTGAAGTCTTTCTTGACCTCAGGACATCTCAAAGCATTTTACTAATGAAGTGTTTTTCAGCTCTTGTGGTTTGAGAAGTGTGAAAACCGATTTGAATGCAGATACAAGGTAATGGCCAGATACAAGGTAATGGCCAGATAATCTGTTAATCAGGTGCTGATTTGAGGTAAATATTTGTTGGGCCACTTCCTGCTCTTCTTCAAAATAGCACTGTGGGATCTTTTATGTCCTCGAGTTATACAGGAAAAACAACCAATTAAGAGGCAGTCATAATGGAAAAGATTTCTATCCATTGTTGTTTTACAACATGGTAACTTTCAAATATGTAACATGCCAAAAGTCTTGTTTGAGTGGAGTGGACATTTTACTGGACTGACCCAGTATTAGATTGCTTCAGGTGATAAATAAATTCACAAAGGGGATTAAAATTAGAAAAATGTGACCTTAACTTGATTTTGAAGTGCAGCGCTTACAAAAACAAGAGTTTATCACCAAGATGAATGTTTTCAAATAATTTTACTATGTGAACAGACGGTGTTACTTACTTTACCTAGGGCTAATTTTAAATTCAGCTCTCCAGAGGTGAAGTAGGGCACACAAAATAATTTAATTAATTTAAGTCTATACCATTGTCATTGATTGGTGGTTTTCATTGATAATATTATTCTCATGAATAACATCAGAGAAGTAATACTCTGGATCTGATTTTTTTATCGACTTCAGCATTTATACTATTGTTACGGCATTATTGCATGAAACACACATTTTCTTGACCTTCTTAGCAGTGTAAATCTTAGACCCATCAAAGTCTCTCAGTGCTCATTTACACAGCTGTGCTGCTCAAACAAAACCCTGGAAAACACTCCTCCTACAATTAAAGTAAGTCCTTCCCCAACCCCATTCAGAAAAGGTGATCTAAAAACTAGTTCCTTATTCTATCAGACATATATTACCTCCTTGGGTACCAATGGCCCACTACATAGTTCAGGAAGAATTGCATTTCATATAGCCACTAAACAACTTGGACACTGGTTATGGAGTTGGGAGTCATAGGCTAGATGAGTGAGTTTTGCCTCCTATAGTGTATTTTACCTGATGCAGCAATGTTTCTGTTTTCCATATAACATTAGAAAACTGGAAATGGATTTCATAGTGTTGAAGAATCCAACAGATGTTTATTACAACTAACCATTACAATGGGCGGCACGGTGGCTCAGTGGTTAGCACTGCTGCCTCACAGTGCCAGGGACCCATGTTCAATTCCAACCTTGGACAACTGTCTGTGTGACATTTGGACATTCTCCCTGTGTCTGCGTGGGTTTCCTCCGGGTGCTCCAGTTTCTTTCCACAATCACAAAGATGTGCAGGTTAGGGTGAATTGGAATGCTAAAATGCCCATAGTGTTCAGGGATGCATAGGCTGGGTAGATAAGCCAAGGAATGTGCAGAGTTATGGGGATGGAGAGGGTGTTGGTTGGGTCTAGGTGGGATGCTCACCAGAGGGTTGGTGTGGACTCGATGGACCAAATGGCCTGTTTCCACGCTGGAGGGGCTCTGTGAATTATACACAAATGTTACACTCCTCAGACATGTAAGTGGTAGGTCTAATATTAAGCTAACAGGATAAAACAGAAGAGCACACTTACAGTACCATGCCATGCTTCTAGTGATCTTGGGGTAAAATGGAATATAAGACCTTTTACACCTTCAGGTCACATTGCTAGGAAACAGTGATGATCTCATAAGCATGGTCCTTAAATGTATACTGAGAGTGAGATATAACATTGCATCCTCAAACATAGAAACTTACCTCAAACATATATATATGACTGCCTGTGGCATCTGTTGTCAATTCAATAAATATACAAGCACCTAAAACAGAGTTTGCAAGATTAACTGTTCAAACTTCAATGTAACACTTTGGAAGTTTGACAACTTGTCCTTATCTGATGATCATATATCCATCTGGAGAGATATGAGTTGTTCTTATTTCTGGATACTGTCACTCAACACTTCTACACAATCATCATTGACAAAGTGTTCTTCTTCACTGTCTTAATTCATATTTGATGTGTCATATATTGGTCTGAGCTGGCCTCAATTCCTTCACAATGTAGCACCATAATCACAATGATCTGAGCTGGTTGCATATTCTATAAATCTTTGCTGGTATCAAAATAATTGCATTTGTATTTGTAACTTGCACTCTCTTTGTGCCATTTGTTGGTCACCTATGTTTTATTCTAGGGACTGGCTTTGACAGATTACCTGCACATGCATCCCCTTAATGCCACAGACTTACACCTATTAAAAAATGCTGGACAGTTTTTGGATATGTGTGGCAAACTACACTTGTTTCAGATTTTGTTGGTTTTGTGCATTTTGTTGACCATAGCAAGAGTGTCGACTGCACCTAAAGCATATCGTTTAGCAAGCTGTTGACCTGCCATTGTGGCTTCACACTTGCAACTATCCTCAAATAATGAGTCAATGGTGTAGCCCTTTTTCTTGCCCATGAGATCCTTACCAAAAGCTTTAATTGGTACATAAGCAATTACTAACTCAATGAGCCTCCCTGACAGCTTCTCTTCAAAAATGTCACACTCACCCAAATTGTTGATGCATGTTCCAGCAAACTGGTTTATAGATTCTTGTGGCTGCTGCCTTTAAAATGTAAGTTTGTTAATCCGAAGTTAATTCTTACCTTGAATGTGTCTTTTCAGGATCTTTCCATTGAAAGACTGGATGTGTTAATTCTGCAAAGCCCCTCTTTGCCAATGAGCCAATGTACTCGTTTCTCAGCATCCTCTATTGTTTGGCCTGTAAAACAAAACTGCATAATATTTTTGAATAGTTGCAATTCAGTAAATGTGTCACTGGATGCCCCGGTCCATAATTATGTATTACCTTCAATTTCTCTTTGAAAATCTTTGCATTTTTATTAGAAATATAATGCAGTAGAAAATTTTCTTGTTGTTTTTCTGGTTTTGCTTCTGTGTACTTTCAGTTTTCCTTTTTCCTTTCTTTCTATTTCTTTTAATTTTCCTTGCTGCTGGTGCATTAAGAATTGTAGGCTTGTCATATCAGGTTTCAGCCAATAGGTGGCATTGCATGATTAAACAGTGGGTTATCACATTCATTTTTTTATTATCAATTTGATAATGGCACAAGTCAGTAATGTCTGGACATAGACAAGATATCTTAATATAAAGTTTCACTTTTTAATGTCTTTAACCTGTATTTTATTCAAGAACTGCTTTAGAACTGTGCTTTCAAGACCATTTAACTGCTGCTCTTTTAAAAAGATGGATAAGTAGCCTCTTATTTGTTTTGTTTCAATGGGAGATTAGATTAGACGTGAAAACAGTCCCTTCAACCCAACAAGTCCACATTGACCCTCCGAAGAGCAACCTACCCAGACCCATTCCCCTACATTCACCCCTGACTAATGCACCTAACACATCTCCATTAATAATGACTGACTTGACACCGACATTTTTTGCCCATAAGATCCTTACCACTGTCTCCTTCAGGCTCTCTGCCTGTATTCCTGATGAAGAGCTTTTGCCCGAAACGTCGATTTTACTGCTCCTCGAATGCTGCCTGAACTGCTGTGCTTTTCCAGCACCACTCTAACCTAGAATCTTTTACCTACAACGGGCAATTTAGCATGGCCAATTCACCTGACCTGCACATCTTTGGACTGTGGGAGGAAACCGGAGCAGCCAGAGGAAACCCACGCAGCCACGGGGAGAATGTCCAAATTCCACACAGACAGTTGCCCAAGGCAGGAATTGAAACCGGGTCCCTGGCGCTGTGAGGTAGTGGCACTAACCACTGAGCCACCATGCCACCCCAAGAGATAAATAGAATAGTCACTGTGCTTCAGTGTACACCTGTGTTCTTTACTTATGGCTGTTATTTGTAATGTTAGTTTTTTTTAAAATAAGGCACACCTAATGATTACTTGTATCTTGAAAGAATTCAGAGCTAATTCATTTTTATTAGACTGAATTTCCTTGGTTGTCAATATCCTCTCAAGAGACCTATGTAGCTGTCAGTATTCATTAATGCTGCTGAGGGGTGAGAAAATGCCACTGTTCAAATTCTGTGTTCAGGTTGTTCTCTGGTTGATCTACAATTAGTTTTCCAAACATCTACCACAGACATATTGGAGTATCATAGAGATCATCATCACTGATACCATGCTGTGAGTTTGCTTTCAACATGTAAGGTATAGACAGGATAGATTGAGTGAATCCTTAGAAGAGTATAACAAAAATAGGAGTATACTTAAGAGGGAAATCAGGAGGGCAAAAAGGGGACATGAGATAGTTTTGGCAAACAGAAGCAAGGTGAATCCAAAGAGTTTTTACAAATACATTAATGACAAAAGGGTAACCTAGGGCGGCACGGTGGCACAGTGGTTAGCACTGCAGCCTCACAGCGCCAGGGACCTGGGTTCAATTCCCACCTCAGGCGACTGACTGTGTGGAGTTTGCACGTTCTCCACGTGTCTGCGTGGGTTACCTCCGAGTGCTCCGGTTTCCTCCCACAGTCCAAAGATGTGCGGGTCAGGTGAATTGGCCATGCTAAATTGCCCGTAGTGTTAGGTAAGGGGTATGGGTGGGTTGCGCTTAGGCGGGTCGGTGTGGACTTGTTGGGCCGAAGGGCCTGTTTCCACTACTGTAAGTAATCTAAACTAGAGAGAGAATAGGGCCCTGATTGAAGGTCTTTTGCCCGAAACGTCGATTTTACTGCTCCTCAGATGCTGCCTGAACTGCTGTGCTCTTCCAGCACCACTAATCCAGAATCTGTTTCCAGCATCAGCAGTCTTTGTTTTTACCTAGAGAATAGGGCCCCTCAAAGATCAGCAAGGTGGCCTTTGTGTGGAGCTGCAGAAAATGGGAGAGATACTAAATGAATATTCTGCATCAGTATTTACTGTGGAAAAGGATATGGAAGATTTAGATTGCAGGGAAATAGATGGTGAAATCTTGCAAAATGTCTACATTACAGAGGAGGAAGTGCTGGATGTCTTGAAATGGGTAAAGGTGGATAAATCACCAGGACCTGATCAGGTGTGCCCTAGAACTCTGTGGGAAGCTAGAGAAGTGATTACTGGGCCTCTTGCTGAGATATTTGTATCATCGATAGTCACAGGTGAGGTGCCGGAAGACTGGAGGTTGGCTAACGTGGTGCTACTGTTTAAGAAAGGTGGTAAGGACAAGCAAGGGAACTATAGACTAGTGAGCCTGACCTCGGTGGTGGGCAAGTTGTTGGAGGGAATCCTGAGGAACAGGGAACTGGCTCAAAGGTAGAAGACAGAGGGTGGTGGTGGAGAGTTGTTTTTCAGACTGGAGGCCTGTGACCAGTGGAGTGCCACAAGGATCAGTGCTGGGTCCTTTACTTTTTGTCATTTACATAAATGATTTGGATGTGAGCATAAGAGGTACAGTTAGTAAATTTGCAGATGACACCAAAATTGGAGGTGTAGTGGACAGCGAAGATGGTTACCTCAGATTACAACAGGATCTTGACCAGATGAGCCAATGGGCTGAGAAGTGGCAGATGGAGTTTAATTCAGATAAATACAAGATGCTGCATGTTGGGAAAGCAAATCATAGCAGGACTTATATACTTAATGATAAGGTCGTAGGGAGTGTTGCTGAACAAAGAGACTTTGGAGTGCAGGTTCATAGCTCCTTGAAAGTGGAGTCGCAGGTAGATAGAATAGTGAAGGAGATGTTTGGTATGCTTTCCTTTATTGGTCAGAGTATTGAATACATTAGTTGGGAAGTCATGTTGTGGTTATACAAGACATTAGGTAGGCCACTGTTGGAATATTGTGTGCAATTCTGGTCTTCTTCCTATTGGAAAGATGTTGTGAAACTTGAAAGGGTTCAGAAAAGATTTATAGGGATGTTGCCAGGGTTGGAGGATTTGAGCTATAGGAAGAGGCTGAACAGCTAAGGCTGTTTTCCCTTGAGTGTCGGAGGCTGTGGGGTGACATTATAGAGGTTTACAGAATTATATGGGGCATGGATAGGATAAATAGACAAAATCTTTTCTCTGGGGTCAGGGAGTCCAGAACTAGAGGGCATAGGTTTAGGGTGAGAGGGGAAAGATATAAAAGAGACCGAAGGGGCAACTTTTTCACACAGAGGGTGGTACATGTATGGAATGAGCTGCCAGAGGAAGTGGTGGAGGCTGGTACAATTGTAACATTTAAGAAGCATTTGGATGGATATATGAATAGGAAGGGTTTGGAGGGATATGGGCTGGGTGCTGGCAGATTGGGTTGGGATATCTGGTTGTCATGGATGGGTTAGACCGAAGGGTTTGTTTCCATGCTGTACATCTCTATGACTATGACTGTATGGTAATTTACCCGATGCAGTAATGTGGTTGTTGTGTTTATGCTCTTCAATGACTACTTCTGGGCCCACTAGCTGTTCTCACGCTGAATTGCTGCCACTATAATATTACTCTGGTAGCACAAATGACAGGATCAGTTGCCTGGTCTTCGAGGCCAGCTTTACCATAGAGACACCCTCTCTGTTGGAATTACAGAAATGGCCACTACTGAAACTGCATCCCGTTGTTTGTAAACAAGGAGACAAAAAGGATATTTCAATAACGCTGTTTCTGATTTTGAAAGGCATGTGACCATTCAAATGTGATAGGTTAAGACTAGCAAAATAATTATAACTAACATTGATTCAGCGAGACACAAATGTGAAAATAAAGAGCATATTTTTTTACATGATATATATGCGGAAGTATAATGGTCCCAGTAGCAACCACAGCAAAATGCTGCCCCAGGGGTTTAACGTCTGCTAATGCAGGGTTATCTGCCACTTGTGGTCCCAATCATGGGACCTCTCCGATCCTGAGAAAATCCAGCCCTTGCAATACAAATTTTCACTTTAACAAAAAGTGTATTTTCTTCATGTGGTAATTGTTTTCTGAAGGCATTATCAATCCTCTGACCAAAGATCTGTTAGGAAACAATTGGACATGTTAGTATGAACAATCCAGCCCATACTACTTTCCATAGTTTAGAGTATTAATGAAACATTGACAAATCGGGAATCTGTTGGAAAACGTGTTTTGATTCGCAAACTTGTAGTGTTGGTATATGCAGGCATATTGTGTGTGTATGTGTATGTGTGTATATGCTCTTTATTGTCACCTTTGTGTCTCACTGAATCAATGTTAATTATAATTATTTAGCCAGTTTTAGACTATCACATCTGGATGTGTCAATAAAGTGGTCACATGCCTTTCAAAATCTGATGCGCCGTTATTGAAATATCCTTTTCGGCTCCTTGTGTTCAAACATCAGGATGTAGTTTCAGAATAACAGTTAATCTGCTAACTTCCGTTGCTATACAATTATGAGAAAAATACACTGGTTTATTCCTAGACTAGAGTGCATGGGGTCACTACCACATACAATTGGTAAGTATCATGGTGCTCAGGAATGGGTCTTTGAGTGGGTAGAGCTCTCTCTATGACTGGGTTATGTCAGCTGGAACATGATGCATAATGAGGTAAAGGAAGGTGAGAGCAAATCAAATGGAAGTGGGATTGCCTTCACATTGAGCTTAGTCATCTGTCACATCTTCAGTTGTAGATTTGATCTCCAAATCAATCTGATTTCTGGACCTCAAAATGTTGCCCTGATCTTTGATGCTAAAAATAAAAATTGAAAAAGACCTAAAATGTTTTGTATTGGCCACAAAATACAAAGCTTCGAAATCCTGAGCTGTAAATTTATAAAATAACTAAATACAGTGAGAGGTCTGGCTACCTCAGTTGGCTAAATGACGAGACTTCAGATAAAATTAATGCCAATAGCAAAGTGTTCCATCCCTGTTCTGGCTGGTGTGGACTTGAGCACTGCCTCTGCAGCCTATACAGTGTAAAAGGTCGTGGCAGTTTGCCATGGTTCAGTAAATTATTGCCATGGACCTATCTTTGGGCAGAGGGTAATTACAGTTACTGGAGAGCACAGATGATTTGGAAACTGCCCTTTGGAATCAGAATGTTTACTGCAATAAGTAAGGTATAAGGTTAAGGATAAGGTCAGAGCATTGCGACTGTATCTGTGGGGTAGGGTGTTGCCCCATGCAGTTCCAACCCACGCTACTCATCTCTTGATAATCATAAACTGTCATTACAAACCAAGTAACAGGCAGTTTGTTAAGCTCTATGTACAATCATTACCTATCAATTATGTCTAGCTATATACAGACATTACTGCAAATTGCAATCACCAACAGTTTTGAGTGCAGGCTAATATTGTATTCTCTTAACACTTCATCAGATTTCACATAACCTTAATATTCCACTTGATTTTAGCTCCAAATTGAACTTAACAAATTGATTTTATGAGCAGCTATGACTAGAGGGAATATCAAAGCAGGAGAATACAATGTTGGAATCCAAGATTTAATCTTCACTCTGATTATTTCTGAATCTTTGGGTAGATTTCAAATTAGATTTAACACGTGAAATGCTCAAGAGATTAATACTTTACCAAGTTTTATACTGGGATATCTCAGTTGTCTGTGGCCATTTCTGGATTCTGATATGTTCATAATCGCTAAGTTAAACTTGAAGGGATATATCTTGACAGAATTGAGGTCCTTGACAAATGGTATCGTTCTGCCCCATTTCCAGTCTAAGTTGGCAGAGCCATGTTCAAACTCTAATGGCTTTGCCATAACTTGTTAGCTTGTATCATGTCCCACTCCACACATGATTCATTTTAATGTTTGGAAAACAAATAAATGACTTTTTTGAGTTTGCCTCCCTTGAAATGTGGATTTTGATGGCCAATAATTGAGCAGCATTGACACAAGAGGGATTTGCATTCTAGATTGATGCTGTCTGATAAGATATATACACAAGACAATTCAAAGAAGAAATCTGAAGCAATCTAAATTGTCAACTTCAGATTTCAATTTGTGCTTCAAATTTGAATACTACGCCTCACTTTGGGAATTTTATATTCTCATATTTGTAGGCTGTTATTGCTTTTCTCTTGTGTTTACTAAATATGTGCAACCATACCTTGTTGTTTTAACTTCTAATTCAACACTACTACCTGAACCAAAAAGCGTGCATTACTCACTAATGGTATGCTACTTTTACAATACAGTAATCCAACTGTGTGATCTGACAGCACATTTAGAAAGCAAATTCTGATGTATTTATAGTAAACCGCTTTACAGATCTGATAGTTGTATCAAAAACCCTAGATTAATAGAGTTTAATCTTTTAAATAAGCTAAAATTGTACCCTTCCTTTTCAAAGGGAGAACTGTGACATTGTAATCCATAATTACAGCCCTTTGTGTAGTCATCTAAATTTTTGAAATCTTTAGCAACTTTTCAACTATATTTCATGCACAATATTAAAGGGTTTAGCACTTTGATGAGTTTAGTGCTGGGCCAAATCCACTACATGTGATTTTATTGCCAACGTATTCAGTAATGTTTTAGATTTGATTATAACTGATGTAATATTGAAATGATTCTCATTAGGCTCAATTTGGTATGAAGCTGGATCATTAGGGCAGTACTGTCAAACTTTGGGCAGGAGTCTTTTTTTCATTCCTTCATGAGATGAGGGAAAGTTAATCAAATGTTATGTTTTATTTCAAGGGGAATTGAATGCAAGAGTAGGGAGGTCATGCTCCAATTATACAGGGATTGGTGAGATTGCATATGGAGTACTGTGTACAGTACTGGTCACTGTACTTGCAGAGGGATGTTAATGCAATTGGAAGCAGTTCAGAGAAGGTTTACTTGACTGATACCTGGAATGAGCAGTTTGCTTTATGAGAAAAGGCTAGACAGGCTAGGCCTGTATCCTCCAGAGTTTAGAAGAATCAAAGATGATTTAATTGAAACATGCAAGATCCTGAGGGGACTTGACCAGGTGGATATTGACAGGATGTTTCTTCTTGTGGGAGAATCTAGAATAGTGGTCATAATTCAAAATTAATATCCACTTAAAATAGAGATGAGGAAAGAATCTTTTTTCGCAGGGGTTTGAGAGTCTTTGGAATTTCTTTGCACAACAGCCAGGGGATGCAGAATCTTCAAGTTTTATTTTTGAGTTTTATTTAAGGCAGAGGGGGAAATATTCTTATTATCAAAGAGAAGAAAGATTATCAAGAATATGCTGAATGTACAGTCAAGGTTAATATCAGATCATGATTGCATTGACCATGCTTAAAGGGCTGAGTGCCCACATTGTTTGTACATTCATACGTGCGTGTCATTGCCTAGACGAGAAATTATTGCCCATTCCCAAAAGCCCTTGAGAAGGTAATGATGAACCATGATCGTCATCTGCTGCAATTGATGTCGCATAAGTGCACCCAGAGTGCTGTTCAGAAAGATCATTCAAGATTTTTAATCAGCAGGAGTGGCAGAATGGTAGTATAGTTTCAAGTTAGCACGGAGGAATACAGAGATGGCGGTGTTCCCATGCATCTGCTGCATTTGTCCTTATTACATATTAGCGGTCTTGAGATTTCCCCCTGTCAAAGGGAGTCGCGAGTGTGGTGCTGGGAAAGCACAGCAGATCAGGCAGCATCCGAGGAGCAGGAGAATTGATGTTTTGAGCATATGGCATTCGTCAGGAATGAAGTTTGTAGGCCAGGGTGGGCTGAGAGATAAATGGGAGGGGGGTGGGGTTGGGGGAAGGTAGCTGAGAATGCAATAGGCAGATGAAGGTAGGGGAAAAGGTGAAAGGTCGGAGAGGAGGGTGGAACGGATAGATAGGGAAGATGATGGACATGTCAAGAGGGCGGTGCTGAGTTAGAAGCTTGGGACTTGGATAAAATGGGGGGAAGGGAAATGAGGAAACTGGTGAAATCCACATTAATCCCATGTGGTTGCAGGGCTCCAAGGTTGAATATGAGGCGTTCTTCCTCCAGGCGTTACGTAGTAAGGGTTTGGCAGGAGAGGAAGCCCAGGACCCGCATGACTTTGGTGGAGTGGAAGGGGGAGGGGAGCTAAAGTGTACAACCATGTGGCGGTGGGGCTGGTTGGTGCGGGTGTTCCAGAGATGTTCTCTGAAACGATCCGCATGTTGGCATCCTGTCTCCCTGATGTAGACGAGACCACAGCGGGTGCAAAGGACACAGTAGATGATATTTATGGAAGTAGAGGTAAATTTCTATTGGATGTGGAAGAATTCTTTGGGGCCTTGGATGGAGGTAAGGGGGAGGTGTGGCCACAGATTTTACACATCCCAAGTTTGACAAGACAGTTTACGTTTAGTCCACATTGCTACTACAGTCCATCGGTCATGGAAGATGTGAATTTTGTTTTGTAAATATATTTATTTGCAAATTTTTTTTAACTTTACAAACATATAAAACTCTTGTAAAATACAATCAATAACAAATATCAGTATAATAAAAACAAAAAAAACCACAAATTACAACATAACTACTGTCTACCAACTACTAACCTACCCTATAATACAAAACAAACCCTAACACTGTGCAAAGCAACACCAAAAAAAGAAAGAAAAGCAAAAAAAAAACATAAAATACAGAACAGCTATGCTCAGCGCAACGCTCCCAAAATATATATATATATATATCCATTTTAACTCAGGAGACCCCCTGCAGGGCCCAGGGCTTGACAAACCTAACCATCCTGGTTAAACAAACGCCCTAGTTAAGACAACTGACAAATCTATATCC
This sequence comes from Hemiscyllium ocellatum, assembly GCF_020745735.1. Lineage (NCBI taxonomy): Eukaryota > Metazoa > Chordata > Chondrichthyes > Orectolobiformes > Hemiscylliidae > Hemiscyllium > Hemiscyllium ocellatum. Next base: position 38,724,381 of record NC_083422.1, on the reverse strand, counting down.
AAATAACTCAAGTAGGGCTCCCATGTCTTATTAAAATGGTCTGTTGTGTGGTGCACCATGTGTGTAAAAGCGTCCAAGGGAATGTGCTCCATCATTAATTTCTGCCATTCCAGCAAGCCGGGGAGGTTCTCAGATACCCAGTTCATTAGAATATTTTTCCATGCACAGTATGCAAGAATATTAAGTAGCCCCATGCCTGTCCAAAGATGGTAAATTTAGTAGACCTAAGAGGAGAAATATCGGGTCTACTTTGACTTCAGTCCTCAATACCCTCCCTATCTCTCCCACCACAGCGCTCCAATAAACATGGAGCCTGTGGCATGTCCAGAAGCAATGGGTAAGAGTACCTACACTTACTTTACATTTGGGGCACACTGAAGATGCTGCTTTTTTAAACTTTGCCAGTCAGTCTAGTGCCAGATGAGCCCTGTGCAGAACTTTTAACTGCATAGCACATGTCCTATTATAGATTGAGATCTTTCGAGTATTTTCCCATATGTTCTCCCATGTTTCAGAAGAGATCTCCACTTCTAGCTCTTGCTTCCAGACCTTACATACCCAGTTAATATCCTGCCAGGCCCTGCCACCCAGCAGGTGATAGAGGGCACTAACTGAAAAGATGCATGTGGAATGTAACAACAACCTCTTGGTGTCAGGCTTATAGGGCTTAGTGAGAAGCGTAGTCTTCTTCTGGATGAAATCCCTAACCTGAAAAAAACGGAAAAGATCTCTGTTAGGCAACCCGTATTTGCGGCTCAGTTGCTCAAAAGACATCATAAACTCCCTCTCAAACAAGTCTCCCAACCTAGAAACTCCTCTCGCTGCTCATAGTTTGAACCTTGAGTCCATCATCCCTAGTCTGAACACTGGCATGCCAACTATAGGTGTAAGTGGTGAAGTCCCAGATAAACAACCCTCACTCTGACACATTGCCCTCCATGCCTTGACTGTACTAATGCCAATGGGGTTGCATCAGTCGTCCATAACTGTCCTCATCTTATCCATGAACAACAGATTAATAAGAGGGCGTTTTGCTTGGGAGGCCTCAATATCCAGCCATATTGAGTTCAGATCATTACCTACACGATCACAAAGGACAGCAGGGAACTCAATTGATACCTCCTGATGTCTGGGAAATCAACTCCTCCCCTTCCTTGAGGCAACTGCAATTTAGTAAATTTGATGAAGGGCCGCCCACAATGCCAGACAAAGGAATAAAACCACCCCATAAGCTTCCACAGCGTTGACCTGGGAAACATTATAGGGAGCATACGCAAAGGATAAAGCAAACGAGGAAGAACATTCATCTTAATGAGAGATATTTGGCCCAGCCATGAAATTGGAACAGCCTTCCATCTCTGGAGATCTCACCTAATATTGTCGAGCAAGTGAGCAAAGTTAGTCTGAAAAAACAGATCAAACTTGGGGGTAATAAAAATGCCTAGGTGTCGGAACCCTGCCCATGACCACTTAAAAGGGAACTTAGGGCCACCTTCAACTTCTGGCACATCCTTAAGGTTCCCCAAAGGCATAACCTCCGATTTTGCAAAGTTAATCTTATATTCAAAGTTTGGGAGAAGATTTGTAGCTCGGGTGCTCGTTGTTGTGGTTCTGTGCGCTGAGCTGGGAAATTCCCAGCCCGGCGAACTTAATCTTATATCCTGAAATAGCCCCAAATGAATTGATACATTGTATCAAATGGGGTATGGAAGTCATCGGGCTCGATAAAAACTGAAGGACATCAGCCGCATACTGTGTCATCTTGTGTGTCCTCGATCCCACTTCTGGAGTGGTTATGTGGACGTTCTGACGAATGGCCTCTGCCAGCAGCTCTATCACCAACAATGATGCGAAGGGGCAGCCTTGCCGACTACCCCTACCAATCCTAAAATTCCCAGACTTCACCCCATTGGCGATGACCGCGGCCAGAGGGTGGTGATATAAAATATCCACCACTGAGCAAAGACCCCACCCAACCCAAATTGTTCTAAGACATAAAAAAGATACGGCCATTCCACCCAGTCAAATGCTTTCTCTGCATCTAAGGAAACCACCAACACCTGAATCGCTGACAAACTTGGACCATATTCAGCAACCTTCAAATATTATTAGTGGACCTATGGCCCCTTATAAAGCCTGTCTGGTCCTCTTTAATAATATGGGGCAACACCCTTTCCAATCTCAGTGCCAGGATCTTAGACAGAATCTTAAAATCTGAATTTAAGACAGAAATGGGCCTGTATGAGGCACAATTCTCAGGAACCTACCACTTCTTATGAATTAAGGAAATATTAGTTTCTCTCAAAGATGTGGTAGGCATTCATGCATATGGGAGTGATTGTACATCTCAAACATCGGCCCTGACAGAATCCCTATAAACTCCTTATAAAACTCACACAGGAGACCATCAGGGCCAGGCGCTTTCCCACTCTGAAGTTGCCTAGCTGCCTCCTGTACTTCCTGAACTTCAATGGGGAATTAAGGAGGCCTGTTCCAAAATTACCCCTGGGAGATCCAGGTTCTTAAAAAAGGTCTCCATTTTAGCCCTCCTGTCCTCGCAACCTTCAGACCGATACAATTCAGAGTAAAAGCTCCAAAAAGCCTCATTAATCTTTTTAGGATTGTACGTAAGGACCCAGCGCTGTCTCTGATTGCAGTAATGGATTTGGGAGCACGCTTTTTCCTAGTCAGGTACGCTAAATACTTCCCAGGCCTATCCCCATATTTGAACAGCCTTTGTCTAGCTAAAGCAAGTTCTTTCTTTGCGTTTTGTGTCATTATTGAATTCAAGGCAGCCCGGAGGGCTGTGATCCACTGTAGCTTAGTCACTGAAGGCCGCGCAGTATGTGCCACCTCAGCGGTTTTCAATCGCGTCTCAAGTAGACGCTGCTGTTCCTCTTTCTGTTGTTTCCGGCTAGCCGAATAGGAAATATAAAACTTCCACCCACCTAGCAAAGACTCCACTCAACCCTAGTAAAGGCCTTAGCAGTCTGCCACAGCATAGATGGACTACTAGCCGTGCCTGAGTTGATAGTCAAGAATTCCTGAAATCCCTTCAAAAGGTATTCCACAAATTAGGAATCCTTAAGGAGAAAAGAGTCCAAACGCCAGTGCCGCATACCTGGCCCTTCACTCTTGGCCTTAACCTCGAAATATACCGCCGCGTGATCAGCGATAGCTATATTCCCAATTTTACAACCCATAATCGAATCCAGAAAGACTAAGGGAGCCAGAAAGCGGTCAATCCTCGTGCGACATTTATGTGGGTTTGAAAAAAAGGTGAAGTCCCTGCCGGTAGGGTGAAGACATCTCCAAATATCCACCAGCCCCAACTCCTCGCACAAGACAATCACATGCTTGACCTGCGAAGAAATAGTTGAGGGTCCACAGGCATCTTGTTCACTGTTGGATCCAAAAGACAATTGAAATCCCCCCCCTTTAATAATGAACTGTGTTCCAAATGCACTCAACTTAGAGAAAGCACTAATCAAAAATTTGAGGGGATGTGCCAGAGGACAGTAGCCATTTAAAATGCCATATTCCTCCCCAAGGATCATAAACGTCCCTGCTCATCTCTCACCTGCTCTAATAATGTAAACGGCAGATCTTTCTGGATAAGTACAGCCACCTCCCTACTTTTAGTAGTATTAAATGAAAAGAATACCTGGTTATAACCCCCCTGTTGTAATTTCAGGTGTTTTGCATCGTCAAGATGGATTTCCTGCAACAATGCGATATCAACCCTTTTCCTCTTAAGGCTAGAAAGCACTTTTTTCCTTTTAACAGGTGAATGACTTCCCTTAATGTTCCGGGTGCACCATTTAATAAGACACTTAGCCATATCCCCTTTCAGAGATCCTTGAAACCCTCGGAGGGAGAACCCTGCTTACAAAGTGCCGAGCATAAGTAAAGAAAGACTCATAGAATCAAAAAACTATATATACAAAAACTACTCTATCATAACTATAAACAACTATTACCACCAAAAAAACTACAAAGAAAGCCAACTATAAAACTTTGAATGGAAGACACTTCCCCCCGCCCATAGGGGGCACTCACCCTACCCATCCCCTCCTTCATAGCTCCTTCAAACCTGGACTGTGCCCCAGCCTTAGGCCAGAATTAAAACCAGGAGATGATCCTTAAATCAACAGAAAAAAGACAAAGTCAGGATGAGCACTCCACCCATCCCTGGCTTCATGTCACCCCTACTTGTGACTAAAAGAGAAACAGAATAAACAAAACAAAGGGAGACAACAAAGAACATCCACAAAATTTCCCATCAGAAAATCCAGTTATTTAAAAAAATAGGAACAACTTATTCTAAGGTCTTTTCCCCCTTTCCAAAAAGGAAATTATTAGGGTGAAAGAACGGAATTAAAAAAAAGAGAAAACATGGGGAAGATAGAAAAGAGAACAAAATTAACCGTATTCTTCAGGCCAATCCGTCTATTTTAAAATGTCCACAAAGTCTTTAGCTTTATCTGCTGAGTGAAGTGTATAAACTGAGTCCTCGTGGCTGAAACGAAGTACTGATGGGTATCTCATGGAGTACTGGATGCCCATGTTCCTCAGCCTATTTTTAACTTCATCGAAGGACTTCCTGTTTTGAATTACAGCTGCAGAGAAATCCTGGAAAAACATGATTTTTGACCCCTTGTACAGTAGTGCCTGCAGATCTTTTTCCAGGGATCTGGAAACTTCTATGACTTTTTCCCTTGTCCTTATATGAGTGGAAGTGCACTAGGACCGGGCAGGGGTGCTGCACTAGCCCTGATCTGTGCACTTTCAAAGAAGCTGATTGGTTGCTCACCTTCCTCACCTTCAGGGAGCCCGACAATTCAGAGATTTATCCTCCAACCTCGATTTGTGAGATCATCGATATGGTCTCGCAAGGCCCACACCTCTCGCTCCAGCACCTGGAATGGACTGGATGAGGACTCCATCGCAAGGAGGCCTTAGTTCGAACCTCCTACCTCCTCCAGCCGCTCCCCGAGGCCCTGGATCTCCTGCTCATGCTTCTGCAGCATGGATGCGATTGGTTGGACTTGGGCACGAATCTCCCCATGGATCTCCTCACTCGCAGCCCCAACTTTCAAGGTAAGTCTCTCCATCGCTGCAGCCAATTCCTGAGAGTCTGTCAGGTCCCCGGGGGTTCAGGAGAGGTTGCTGCTGCTGCAGTCTCTGGTGTTGTAGGTGCTGCTGGGGAGTGTCCTCCCTGCTGCGGTTTGTTCGCTCCTTTTCCCTTTGGCATCCTTCCCACTCCCAAATGTTAACAAATATGTGTTCTGTAAGGTTTTAAACTAATAATTCCACCATATAAGTTGGACAGGGATAGCTAAAAACATCAGTATGCCTTGGCTATTAGGCAAAGCTATCCACAGCAGTTCTACAGAATCGCCGCCATCTTGCTGAGTCCCCAGATGTGAATTTTTAAGTTGGTGGGTGGGATGCCTGGAATCAGGTTTATGGCTGCAAAATTATCTGTCTTTTCACCGAGCTAAAGAATTACCCCATAGTCCTGCCTTTCAGCTCTGCTTCCTCCTTTCTTTTACAGTGAAACCAGCCATGGTGTTATGGCTTGGCTACTGTATCCTGAATGGTTTTGAGCCTTTGAATGTTGTTCAAGCTGCACTCCTGCAGGCAAATGGGGAGTATTCCACCATACCTCTTGACTTGTGCCTTGTATAAGGTTCACAGGCTTTGGGGAGTCAGGAGGCAGGTTACTCACTGCAGAAGTTTCAGCCTCTAAGCTGTTCTGATATGGCCGGTTCAGTTCAGTTTCTGGTCAATGGTAAAACCCTAGGTTATTGATAGTGAGGAGTTTGGTCGGGTAATGCCACTGAACGTTAAGGAGAGATGGTTAGAAAATTTCTTGATGCAGATGGACATTGCCAAGCATTAAGTTAATGTGATTGTTATTTTCCATTTATGAGGCCTTTCCTGAACGTTGTGCATATGGACAAGGACTGCTTCAGTATCTGAGGTGTCACGAATGGTGCTGAACATTGTATAATCATTGACGAACATCCCCACTTCGGTTATTATGATAAGAGGAAAGGGCAGTACTGAAACAGCTGAAGATGGCTAGGCCTAAGACACACATCTGAGAAACTGAAGCAGAGAACTACATGGATATTGCATTCAGAAAGGAGGTCAGACCGCAACTTAGAAGAAAATACATGTGTAGGGAGTAGGTGGCTATCAGGCAGTCAGGAGAAACCACTAGGAGATACCAAGCTTCCAATGATCCCATTCATTAACCGGATTTCTGATCTGCAGATTGGTGAGGGTGGGATCTTCAAAGGAATGCAGCAAGAGGCAAGCCCATAACACTTGGCTCAGCTGTAAAACAGAGGAGCTGAAAGGTAGGACTGAGTGAGAGAATTCTTTAGTTAAGTGAAAAGACAGATGTTTCTACAATCATCAAACTGATGCCAGGATGGTTTGTTCACTCCATGGTGCTAGGATCAGGAATGTCACAGAACACAGTAGGATATTCTTCTGGAAGAGGGTGTGGGCCACATTGGCACAGAGGAGAATGGGGAATGTGGTCCTGCAGACAGAATTTAGGGTAAGTAGTGACAATGCAAAACAAACAAGCCAGCAGGAGTATTACAGTAGTAATCTCTGCATTAGCCCCCGCGCCATGTGCAATGCCCTGGGACATTGGGACTGCCACTGGGGGAGATGGTACCTGTACAGGCCGGACAGATTTTTTTTATTCACTCCTGGGATGTTGGCATCATTGGCTGGGCCAGCATTTATTGCCCATTCCCAGTTGCCCATGTTGAATCTGAACAGAGACTGGATTGAGTTCCTTGTAGGGCATTTTATCCGTGCTGCTGAGGAGGGTTTAGACTAACTCAGCAGGGGTGTGGCAATAAGGACAGAATATTAGAAAGCAATGCAAGGGAGTACTAAATGCTAGGAAAGACAAATAACACTAAAACAGAGAATAGTAAGTTCATAAATGGAATCAAAGTAAAAGGTAAAAGTCTCCATAGTCCCATCAGACTATAGGGCTGCCCTTTCATTAGAGAGAAACAACTTTGGTGATTTAATCTGAGGGTCACCACTCCTCAGATTGAGAAGGAGAGTCTTTCACGGTAACGTCAGCCAATGCAGGAATTAAACTTATTCTGTTGGCATCACTCAGCATCTTAAACCAGCCAAGTGAGCTGCAATCAGAGTAATGGAGAATGTCATGAAGTTTAAATCAAGATTGCAGTGCATGTATATGAATGCACAGAGTAGGGACAGTTTGTGGACTTATGATATTATGGTGATAATGGATACCCAACCTCAGGAAAGCAGATTTTAATGTTGAAGATTCCTAGTTACAAAGTGGTGACCCACAGGCCCCAACGGTGAAGATTGGGGATAACATTTCATCCTCACTGACACTCAACACTGGAGCATACTCAGCCCCTTAATGTACTCACTGTATACCTATGACTGCGTCGCTAAATACCAGACTAATTCCATTTACAAGTTAGCTGATGATGCCACCATATTGGTCAAATCTCAAATGGCAATGAGACAGACTACAGACGGGAGGTGGAAAACGAGGAAAAATGGTGCACTGAGAACAACCTAGCTCTCAATGCCAGCAAAACCAAGGAACTCATTATGACTTTTGGCAGGATGTTACACATGCCCCCTACACATCAACAACGCAGAGGTGGAATGAGTGGAGAGTGTCAAGCTCCTGGGTGTGGTCACCAACAACAAGCTTCCTTGGATTCTTCATGTGGATGCACTGGTTACAAAGACCCAACAACATCTCTTCTTTCTCAGGCAGCTGAGAAAATTTGGCATGACATTGAATACTCTTGCCAACTTTTATAGGTGCGCCATTGAGAGCATTCTGTTTGGATGTATCACTACTTGGTATGGCAACTGTACCATTCAAGATCAGAGACGGTTACAGAGAGTGATGAATTCAGCCCAGACAATCACAAAGGCCAACCTCCCATCTATAGAATCCACCTACCAGGCCCGCTGTCAAGGAAAGGCCGCCAGCATTCTCAAAGATCCATCCCACCCTGGCAATGCTTTTCTACAACCTCTACCATCAGGGAGAAGGTACAGAAGCCTGAACACATGCCAGTTTCAAAACACAGTCTCTACCCTACTGTTGTTAGAATATTGAATGGACTCACAAACTCTTAGGATTCACCTGTACCTATGTTTGGTTTTTGCTGCTGTTTATCTATTATTTACTTATCTATGCTCCCTAACTATGTGATCTGCCTGTATTGCTCACAAGGCAAAGCTTTTCACTGTGCCTTGGTACACGTAACAATAGATTCAATTCAATTCTATTTTATTGAGAGAGAAGATAGAAACTTTTAAAATAATTACAGGTGACATTTTTGGTTAAGGCAAGCATTGCTGAATTGGAAGAAGAGGATGCTTCAAAGGGTTCAAGGCTAGAATTAATTTGGCTGGAGCTAAGGAATAAGAAAGGTGCAATTAAATTCTAATATATAGACCACCAGGTAGTTGGAAAGATATAGAGGAACAAATATGGAAGTAAATTACAAAGAGGTGTAAACATTATACATTAGTTATAATAGGAGACTTTAATTATCCATATATCAACTGGGATAGTGGTAGTGTAGGGGGCAGAGAGGAACAAGCATTCCTAAATAGTGTTCGTAGGGAGTTCCAACAGCAGTATGCATCCACTTGAACCAGAAGGAGGCACTGCTGGACCTGGTTCCTGTTAATGATGTGTGCTAGATAGATCAAGTGACAGTGAGAAAACCTTTAGGGGAAAGTGATCCTTGTATCACAGGGTCTAACATGACTGGTAAAAATGGGCATTGGTCGATTCGGAGTAGGAATAATCAACTGATAGAATGGACTTTAGTGGAACAAGGACATAGCTGGGCAGGATATACTGGCACCAAGGGTTGGTGGGATAAGCAGTAGCTGAACAATGATTTTCCTTTAAAGAGGAGACAGTTTGGGCATAGTCATGGTATTTTCCCACAAAAAAGAAAGATATCACAAACAAGTCGAAAGCTCCATGGATGACAGAGATAGAAATTAAGATTAAAAAAGAAAAAGTGTGCTTGTAACAAGTGGCACGTAGTAAACACTTTCCTTCCACAGAACCACACCCTTTCAAGATCTTAGACTTTCTTTCATGGAGCTAGGAACATAGAAGTCAAAATATTGGCTACAACATAGCAACAGAGAATATTTAAAATACTAGAGCTCTGTTTTATGGTAAGTAAATTAAACTTTCCGATTTATGTAAGGCTAAATCTCATTTTGAAGTCAACTTCTGTTGCTATAAGAATTAACTTGTCTGCGTGAATTTCAACTCAATATTTTCCATGTTATCACAATAGAATTTGCTTGTTCAAGACCTGCCTGTATAGGTTGTGATGTTAGACAGCACCTTTCAAACCCACGGCACTTCCATTTAGAAGGACAAGGGCAACAGATACATGGAAATACTATCATTAAGCCATTCCCTATTCTGAATTGGAAATATATTGCTGTTCCTTCACATTTGCTATGTCAAAATGCTGGAATTCCTCTTTTAAGGGCATTGTGGGTCTACGTACAGCACATGGAATGCAGTAGTTCAAGAGTGAAGTTCACCACCACTTTCTCAAGGTCAACTAGGAATAGACAACAAATACTGCCGAACCAATGATGCCCATGGTCCATAAAAAAATCCTTTTTATATAGCCTTCTTTGTGTTGCAGATATCAGCATTTTTGAGAACATAACATACAGGGTACACTCATATCCAAGTACTTGTCACATTTGGCTGTTCCCAAATGTTGATTACATATAATTCTTTCTAGAAATAGGGTTGGGGCTAATTGCCTAGCTTTCAATGTGTTTCTCAGGACAATTCAAAAGTCACTGAAAAGGAATTCAAAGGTGACAGGCAGTGGGTGTTAATGACTATATATGTGCAAGAGAGGACCAGAGACAGAGAGAGAAACAAACAGATTCCATGTTAGTGCTGTTTTTAACTGTACAGATAGGCAGGCAACATACATAAGCCCTGTGTTTCAGAGTAGTGGACTCAATGAGAAATCCCAAGAGTAGTTGGATATCTCTGTGTTGTTAGGCCTCAGGCAGAAGGTCTAGGAGCCAATAGTTTCGCACTCCAGAAAAGTCCTGGGAGTCGTGGGGCTCAGAGAAGTTATGGAGACAGAAAGTTCAAAATCCAGAAGCTGTATTTGTTTTATGTAAATGACCAAGATTCATGTTCAGAGAAAAGTCCTGGGCAGTTCTAGCTTGGTGACACTAGTTACCAGTGAAAAGTTGAAGTTGTACATGTAAATAAGTACTGGAGTACAGCTTTTAGATTCCAAGGAATATAAACCTAAGAACAAAGGGTGATTGATCAGAAATGAGAGCAGTTATTGAGGCAATCCATTTGGAGAAAATTTTGTGTAGGAGTTCCATGGCCAGATTGGCAAAAGTGAAAAATTGTAATCCTTTGTGATATTTAAAGAGGCTTGATAACCCACCATGTCATTAACATCAAGTGGAAATTACTCAGAAAGCCATGGGACTTGTCTTGATCTCATTTTCTATTTGATGTGTGCTGTGGCATGTTTGTTCAAAACCTCTTATTTATATTTACCAAATATTAATTCAGGGTGTTAGAATACAGCTTACACAAGTAATCTCTGATTCTCTGTTCCATTCCCAGGCTGACCACTCCAAACTTGGCCTACTATATTCTACCAATGAAGCTCGACAGAAGCCCATGGAGCAGCATCTCATCTTTCAATTCTAGGGGTGAAATAAGGACCACCCAGCACGGATGCAAAGATAGCCCATTCAGGTCAGAAACAGCCATTTAAAGCCTAAGGAGGCCATTTCAGGTTTATCTTGTCAGGTTTGAAGTGACTTCCCAGCAACCTGTTGATCATCAGGAGGGTGTAGGCACTATTCCAGGCAGACCTAGAGGCCGTTACTTCTTGCCTAGGGACAAAAGCAGCCAAAGGGGAGAGGCTGTCTCTAGCACTCCAAACCCAACATTCTGTCTCGGCAGCAAAATCCATCTTTCAGTGAAGATATTAAAATGTTCGCATGGAGGGCCCCTCTCAGACACCCCTCAGCTTATCCTAGCAACTGGTGCTCCTTTCTAACTGCAAGGCCTTTGATTGGCTTTAAGGGCATGGTTGCTCCTTGGCCATTAATCGTCGATCTGAAGAAATGAGTGACTTCCACACAGTGCAGGCTTCTGACTCCCATTTCAGTCTGACTACAGGCTCCAGAAGTCTGCAGAGAAAGCTCCACCTGTTCGCTCTGTTTTTCTTCTCTCTCTTTCTCTGTGTTATCTGGCCTATGGAATATATCCAGCATTTTCTATTTACATTCCAGCATTCCAGCAACCGCAACATTTTGCCTTTTCTAACTGTGATAGTTCTGTGCCGAACAAACAGAAATCAGCACTGCTCGCTTACGTAATTACCTTCGGAAGTGGCCAAATGATCCTTGGGTTCAGTCAAGAGTATTACTCAGAATTTGCGAGCTAACTGTGATCAAGATTTTATGTGAGGCTGTGAAATGATTGGTCAATGTGCTTATTCTGAAAACACCAAAGGAAATCCAATTGTCAGAGTGTTAAGGGGAAACTATGGAATGTGTCACTGAAGCAAGGGCTTCAGATTAAAATAGACATCAATGTCGACAGTGTTAAAATGCTGTGTCCATGAAAGCCTGGAGCAAAATATTAGTTCCTTGATTTGCAGCAAGAGTCTGAAGGTTAGCAGCTGCAGCTGGAAAGCTAAGCAGTTGGCAGAAGGGACAGAGCTTGTCTGCTGAGGCTAAGCTTATTGATTGCTCATCAATGAAAGGTCATCCCCCTTTGAGGGGCTACGAGTGCAGCCGTATTTTGTCTCCTCTCCAGATATTCCTCTTTCAGCTTTTGTGCTGGTCTCAAGGTAGACACCTGGGGTAGAAGTGAGTTGTAAATGAGCTAATAATCACTGCAGCTCTGACAGAAACCACCAGCCTGACATCTTTACTTTCCCCTCCTAATGGCTGACAAATGTCAGGGTGACATGTATGTATTTTTGTTAATTGATTTGGTTAATTAGGTCCCAGAGGCCTGTGCTTTAAGCCACGCTAATTATGGACCACAGCAGAGAGCTCTAAACAAGCAGCAAAGAAACTAAAAACAAAAGTGAGACAGATAACAAGAGGGAGAAACTGCTCTTTTGTATTCTTGGATTGTGTTCTTCTCCCATTGCATCAATTCTGACCTACCACATGTCGCCTAGTACTTGATGTGGTGCAAACCAGGGGAAAAAAGCAAATCAGAGCCTGTCTGATACCATACAGCATCTGTTCCACAAAAATATAGCATTCATTAATCTAACAATTAGCATTTAGTTCTGAGATTCCTAATTTCATATTCTGGTGTTTCAACTTTCTTAATATATACTCTATTAGTTTAGGTTTATTGACGGAGTCTGTATTGACACACTGCCTGTGGAGGGTTCTTTTGCTATTGATAAACAGCATGGTTTTCTCTTAAGTTCAAACAAAATAGCATTTTTCTTTTATGTTTGTAAACATTATTGATCTGCATAATATCATCAGCATTAAAATCCCGGATTACCAAGACTGATTACAAAAACTGCTGCCAAATTTCTGTGCTTGGTAGTCTTAATTAGAAGCTGCTGTGCATTATGGTGCATTCTAGAAAAGACAGTGCCTAATTTTCTCCTAAGTTTAAAGAAAAGTGCAAGTAGAGAAAAAAAAATAGTTAAAAAAAATTAGACTGAACTATTCCAAAGCCAATTTATTTGCTTGCAAGATGTTTTGTACATTTCCTGCAAAATACTGTTTGTTTTTACTTAGAGACGAACATTATAAGAACTTTCTCTTTGGGCTCTTGCTTGGAATGAAAATTCTTTATCTAACACTAAGAAGGAAAATAACATACAAAACAAGATTGAAAGCTAGTAACTGTGTACCAGAAAGAACTTCTCTGCTTTAGACAGGAGTATTTACAATATATTAAAACGTTGTCTTGTTTGAATCATTGGAAGACAGCAGGAAAAGTCTTTGAAAAAGGGGCAGGATGATTTCAATCATGTTGTGAATTTAGAAAAACATACTCTGCTTGCAGTGCTATGATTACAGTATGAGTTTAGAAGTTACTGTTTGCAATTTTAATGTATAAGTGTTTAGCACTTCTGTGTGACTTCTTCTGTTCACAAAGTTATGGATATTGGAATGTCAGAATTTAATGAAAGCCATTCGTATGTTAACATTGCTAGAACATTACACCAGACCAGAAGGACAATGAGCCATCGTTCAAATCTAGGCCATGCTAGAGCAAAATCAATTTTCCACACAAAAGTTCGAGCAATTTTGATACTCTTTGCCAAAATAACACTGTGTGGGCTCAACCTCTTGTTTGGAAAGGTAAGGAGTGACGATTGGTGAATAGAATTGAGGTGCAGATCAGTGACGATCAAATTGAATTCTTGAAGAAGCTCAAAGAAGCAAATGGTCAATTCCTCTCCCTAATGTTTCTATATTAGAATCCCACATGCTTCAGCTTTGCTTTCAGTATGTAGCTATGATAGACTACGTGCTACATGGGTTGTCATTTTAAATACATTCCCAGAATGTGTCAGGCATTGCGACTAAAAATGAATCTTAGAACGTGGAACTCTGTGAGGAATTAATGCCCGCTGGGCAGCCAGCTGGGTCGCTGGAGTCTAATAAACTATCTATTAATAAGAGCTCGAGCCTGACAGAAAATCACTTTTACAGCTGTTAGATTGAGGAGAACTTGTTTTGAAAGATGCTGGCTACTTAAGAGGGCTTATAAAAAAGACAGAACAATGATGCTAGTCTTTCTTTGTGATATATATTCCTTTGCTTCACAGTTATACATTTTATTGGTTAATTCTCAATATCACCAGTGACTGATAATGAAGCCTAGAGCATGCTAAATAACAAGATATAATGTCTCAAATCTTCCAACACCTAATTTGTCAGAGAGCAGACATACTAAGACCTGCATTGGGATCCTGCAGAGGTCCAGATGATCAGATCTTTGTAGGAATTGCTGGGAAGTTTGAACAGTCTCACCCCTAACCCAAGTACTCTCCTGTTCTGACTGACCGACCCAATCAGCAATCGTCCCAACTACATACCCCTACCCATTGCCACCCTACTCATTAACACAATAACACCAACACCTCACTCAATGACCAATGGGCCAACGTATAGAGTCATAGAGTCATGCAGCATAAAACCAGGTCCATCACCATATCTATGCTGATCAGCAAAAACCACATTACACTAATTCCATTTACCTGCACTTGGTCCATAGCCTACTATGTCCAGCCATTTTAAGTGCTCATCCAGATGCTTATTAAATGCTGCTAAAGTACCTGCCTTCACCACCCTTTCAGGCAGCAGGTTCCATATTTCTACTCTGGATGAAAAAAATAAATTTCTCAAATTTGCTCTAAACCACTCATCCCTCACCTTAACTGTATGCCCTCTGGTCTTAGACACATCTGCCATGGGGAAAAGATTCTCATGATCTACACTGTCCCAAACCCAGTCTATCCAATCTCTCTTGGCTGAGACTTTTCATCCCAGGCAACTACCTGGTGAATCTCCTCTACATCCTCTCCAGTGCAGTCACATCTCTGATAGTGTGGCAACCTGAACTGCACATTATATGACCTAACTAATGTTTTATAAACTTGTTACAAAGCTTCCTTGCTCCTACATTCTGCACAAAATTTATCATCTGACCCAATGACCACCATATCCAGTGACCACTCTATTCATTCACCAGCCTACCCAGCCGTAACATTCTTCCTACATACTACTGTACCCACCTACCAGTGTACCACCTTCTGCCCTATCCACAACCCCACCAAATACCACCCAATCCACCAACCATTCTACCCATCTGCCAACCTACCAAAATACCACACTAACAACCCTACCTCCCAACAACTACACTCACCTAGCACTCTATTCACATATCACCCTATGCAGCTGCCACCCTATCAAACATCCAGCCTACCACCTACCATCTGCTCACTATAACACCCCACCATTTATATCTGTTGAGATCACCCACACTACCCATTCATGCAGTTATCCATTCACCTACCACTCACCTTCACACTGGATGTTCAAATGTACCTCACAAAAGCTCATGCTATCACAAAGGGAGTTTGCTTTGTCTTCTGCCAATATTTTTGTGATGGTATGGAGCTCTTTGCTGGATGCTGTGCTCCACATTCCTGATGAAGTCAGTGGAGATATGGAGCAGTGTCAAGAAAACAGCTCAAGGTGAAGCACCAGGAGAGACTGAGCCAAAGGCATGCTTTTGGGTATGATGATGACATGCCAAAGCACTGACACACTTAGCCTAATAACATGAACAAGCTTTGCACATGAAGAATAGCACAAAGGAGCTTACAGAGGAGATATCCTTGGCTGAGTAGCCAGATGTATTTGTATAACATGTATAACCATGATTATTGAAAGATCAAATGGATTGAACAGTATGAAAAAAGTGATGTTTTCATTTTTGCTTTCAATGGAGAATACAAAAACAAAGCAAATTCATTTTCAGGCACATTCTTCAATAATTTCTGTGCACAAATGATCAATGGAGAAAGAAAGAATTAGAATTGGCATCAGAATAAAAGAAAGAACATCTTTTATCACAGTGAACACAATTGGACATCAATGTTTTAAATTATTCTTGGAGGCATTACTCTTCATATTTTGTGCATCTAAGTCGCATATTTGTTGTTTCCAAATGGGTTTCCAATTCAACTATGTAGAGTGCACAGTGGAAATATACGACATGGCAAGTAGGGAAATATGACAACAATTTTCATAGCTCTCAGAACACATACGAGTCTTATTTGCGCATAAAGTATCAGCATAACCACTATATCCAAAAACAATGTGATGCCATTTTTTTCTGTTTCTGGACACAGTTCCATGTAATCCAAGTTCTGAAACTCGATGGTGCTGACCAAGGATCGCATATCACCAAGTGAATACAGGCCATGTACAAAGGAGGGAAAGAGAAAGAGATTGCGGAATGGAGAGACAAAAGAAAAGGAGAGTAAAATTGGGGTGGATCATTCTTAAATACAACTAATCATCTACGAAGTTAAGCAAAAAGCATTGGGAGGAGGTTGCAATCCTGTTTTCAGGTGGCGGTGTAAGATGGGAGAGGAACGCAAAAGAAAATGTGTGAAAATTAGCAAGAATTGTACATGTTAATATGTATTGAGAGACAGTTAATGCTTTTCAAAGGAATAAATACTTAATTGAAAATTGTGGTTAAAATTGTCTTTAAAAAATATTCCTATTTATTACATTTACACCTATTTATATTAATAGCCTAATGTCCATAATTACCAGAAAATAAATGCATTTTCATGAGATTTATAAATTTCCTTCCATATGACATTGATTTAAGAAAAAAAGCAAATCTTATCAAATCCATATGTGTAATGATTTCCTTTACTGAGAATGACATCCTTGTATCTCTGGACTCAGGAGAATCTATGAGAACAATCTCAGATATGCAGATAATAAATGATTTTTCAAGGCATGTGTCACATCAGAATTTTCTGCTCATTCCTCAGCATAATGATGGTATCAGTAACAAGGTGGCTACTTTTTTTGTACAACCGGGGTTTTGATGTCATCCTGCATTAATCAATAACACTTACTGAAATTTTTACTTGCCCATTTATGATGACATTGAATTACGTGGATCAGAGCAGCTGATCATTCACAACAAAACTTTCTCCCTTATCATACATACCACCCTGTTCCATCTCTGTTTGATTAATAAACTGCTGGGGTACACTTCCACGTGACTGTATCAGCTTATCTATCACAGTTAGCTTTGCTCTTCAGGAACAATAAGTCTGAAACAAATCTGTCATTCTTAGCTAATAAAATGAAGCAGTATTTGATCTAACCCACCCCTTTGTTCTCTGTAGAAAAGTTATAAAGTTAGCTCCCAGGGAGGTCAATTAGAGATCATTCACAAGAAGAAGTTTTGTTGATGGCCAACTATTTGTAAATCCCTGGTTTCACTTTCCTTTAGCCTTTCATACATGTAGGTATCATTAGAAAATACAGCATTTGTTGGCCATCCTTAGTTGTCCTTTTGATGAGTATCTTGCTCAGCCATTTCAGTGGGCAGTTCACAATCAATCATTTTGCTGGGCATTTAGTGTGACATGTAGCCACATCAGGTAAAGATGGCAGATTTCCTTTCCTAAAGGACATTAGTGAAATAAGTTGTTTTTTTTTAATGATAATTGATGCTGCTCATCATTACTGAGATGAGTTTACAACTCCAGTTTTATTAAGTGAATTTGAATTCGACCAGCTGCTGTGTTCAGATTTGGACCCCTGTCCCCAGAGTATTAGCTTAAGCCTCTGTAATACTGTTTTAGTGACATCAACACTACAGTAGTATCTTCCCTTCTCTCCCTACCCCTGCAAATGAAACACCCGGTAAGCCCCACGACTATGGAACAACTCAGGCTGCAGGAGATGTGGGTGTCACGGGAAGGTGGGGGAGTGTAGCAAGTGTGAGGGAATGACTTTCAGCAGGTCGCTCCCCACCTCCCTTCTGATGTGCAGACTGTCCTTTCTGCCATCCTGAGGTGACAAACTGGTTGCATGATTTTAGTTGTCCTGGCAACAGGCTTGCCTGCAGCTTTTGATGAAGCCAGCAAAGGTGGGATAGGGCCCTTAGGTAGCCATTGATCAGCAGCAGGGTGTGAAAGTTGACTGTGGGCCTTCCCACCCAGAACGTAATTCTGGTGGAGTTGGGAAGTTGGCATTGTTCAGGTACATTATCACCCAACCTAATTAAAAGCCCCACACACCTCCAGTACAACATGTCACCTGAGCTTTCAGTTTCACATTCATACATTAAATTTCATGCTACCAGCTGCCATGTTGGATTTGAAGCCATGTGCCCACAGCATTGTCCAGAGCACTGGATAACTAGACCAATGACAGAATCGTTATGCCTTCTAAATGGTTAGCTCTTTAAGCATATCACTATTCCTTCCATTTCGCTATTCAAAGTTTACTTCCTAGTTGATACATCTCCATCCTGAGAATTCCCTCTTTTATATCATTTTATCTTTCAAGCTCCCTTCCTGTATTCAGAAGTCTCATGAAAACTCTTTTCTTCCAATTCATACCCATCCTTTATTTTTCCATCATTCGTTTTTCCTTGGTATCTATTTTGAAACTTCTTAACCTTTTTCAGATACTATTGTTTATATGGTAAGCAATGTAAAAATGGAGGTTATTTCTCATGATCAGACAATCCTACTAAGTATAGAGTTATCAATTCCATAGTACTCAGTGGCAAAAATGATGTGCTTGGTCAGATCTCAAAGTCTCTAGTATAATGTACCAAGCATTCAGCTCACTAGTGAGGGGCTCACAATGCACCATTTATTTTTATGATTGTTTATTTATACATTACTATTACTAATTAACTAAATTAACTGGAACCTGTCCTCCTCTAGCATAATGCCATATGATTTTCCACAGTAACAATTGAGTCTTTTATTTACTTATTTATGAATGAAAAGCAAAATAATATGTTAGAATCCTATGTTTATTATTTTAACCACAATTATATCAATGTTTCATAAGTCTATTGCTAAGGTAATCCAGAAAGCTAAAAACTAAGTGACTCAATCTGCATTGGAGTAATCTGCATTGGAGTAAAAACATGGTATATTTTTAATCAAAGATGATAATTGAACAGGAGTCCAGGAGGAATGAAATAGGCAGTCACAACTTTCCTTATGGGGAAACGACCTCCATTAAGTTAATGTAGGAAACAGTGAAATATACTATGCCATATTCTTAGTTGAGCTAACTTATGAGAGTGGAATGTCGACAGCCAAGAGAGACAATGGAGTAAAATACTGCATTAATGACAAAGCCGACTGAGTCTCAAGTGTTGAATTGGAGATTGTAAAGCATTCCCACATGCTGCACGTTGAACACTCCCATCATTAATTATTTTGCTGACAGGACGTCCACATTGAATTTATTTTTTGCAAGGTAAATATTTTTTTATCCCAGCAGTTTTCTAAATATGTTACAGATGTTAAAGTTATAAATTATACAACTAGTTTCCCACATGCTGGAATGAATTGCATGTTGAGAATGTCTTGCCATCCGTTGACAGTGATCAATGTCTTGGCCATGTACCTAGTCACATTTTAAACAATTTGTGGGGTCTACTGCCAAATAGAACATGCCAATTACTTAAACCAGATTTACATGGTCACATTCCCATTTTCTTTTGCCACAGCTGGCATTTTTGGATAAAGGCCCTCTATTATCCAGGGATCTCTGTGCGCGTGCATGTGTGTGTTTTTTAACAGGCACTTTCATGTGAAGAAAAAGTCAACCCATTATGTGTTATGCAATCACTGGTTGTTTTATGAAAATAACCCCACTCCACCTCTCTATACTGGAAGAAGATTTGTTGAAAGTTGCCGCAAAGCCATTAGTGATACAAATACTTGTTTCGAAGCAGAAGAAGTGTGTAGGAGAGTTTTTCTACTGCTTTTATTCCACTTATGAGGCTGACCACATAACTTAGGAGAGCTCTGTGGTCAGCTTGACAAATGGGGAAAAGATGGTCCAAGCAGATTATTGTACTCATAAAATATACATTTAACTCTGTTTCCTATGGAATGTGTTTCTAAAATACATTTGGATGAGAAAGAAATTGTGAACATTATGCTTAGAAACTTGAGCTATGATCTGCCTCCTTTGCAATAAATTCCACAGCAGTAGATGCATAAGTGTTCTCACCTCGCTAACCTCTAGAAGCCAAGAAATTATTGTTGTCAATATTGTTAGGCAATCCATTGTTTATCCCTTTTGGGGAATAGTTAACAGCCTGATTACGACCTGCTGAATGCTCCTTCTGTGGCTGGAAAGTCTTGCCATGAATTTGAACCTCAAGTTTCTGGCTTGGACTCAGGCTGAGTGAGTACTGGCCTTACTAGCACTCAGCCTGTCTGGATATCATTCCCTTGGACTGACTTTCAGCAGAAGTACTGACCCACCAAAAAAGACAGGACAGTAACTGCATTTAAATAGCAGACAGAAGAATATGGTTAATAATCATAATCGGTTTGCCCATTAAAATTGACATTGCAGCAGCAGGGATTTATACAACAAACCTGCTGAGACAACAGTAATATTGTACTGAGTGTAATAGATTAAGGAATGTTTCATGGCAGAGAACAGGAATGAGAACAATAACATGGGGGAAAAAATTGCTAAATAAAATACATTCTTTTCACACTCCACATAAATTTCTAATGCTGCAATGGTAATGTTCATCGATTTCCAGTCAATTGGAGCTGATTACATCTTTTGAGATGAACCCTGGTTGGAGGCTCATAAACACCTGGTGCAATTAGCAAATAGTCAAAGGGGAAATGCCTCGCATTATAACTCATTGCGAACCTTATTCATAGGATTGAATACAATGGGTTGAGATTCAGGCAAGTTCGATAAGTGGGAGGTAATTTGTTACATTTGCTAAATGTGTGATTCTTCAATTTAATGCATCTGCTTGTGTGGAAAGATAGCAGCACATAACATACGGAACATCCCGGAACTGGAAAAGATGGCAGATATTTTTGAGGTTTAGATTTCAGTTAAGAGATAGATTTGGATATCTTTTTGAGAAAGGCAGAACAAACAGAGATCTCCAATAAGTTCAGAGTTAATATCATCCATTCCATATATTTTTCTTACCCACCCCCACATAGAAATGGATAAGAGGAAATGAGCAACATTTACAAACAGTGCCTTGAAATAGAAGTTTTGTTTAAAGGTACATCGTTATGTCATATTTATTCCTTTTCTGTCTTTATAGAGAACAAATTGTCAGTACTGACAGTGACTGAAAACATGAAATCATTTCCTAAATATCTAGTGTTCCCTCACACCAAAGTAATTGAGCATCAGCACAGCTCCACACAACTTAAAGAATGCAGTTAGGGAGTTTGTGGAAGTATTACAGTGAATTACATTCTATATACAGTGCAGAAATATGTCACAAAGATCTGACCAGTCTTCACCAATGTTTATTATCACTAGAGTGCTCTCATTTAACCCTATCAGGATAAATTTCAATTCCTTACTCCTTCATATGTTTAGATACTTTCTCTTATATGCTACTGGCCTTAACAGCTCTCCATAATATCAAATTCCACACTCTAATCACATTAGGTGAAGAGCTTTCCTCAAAATTCTGTTCTTGATTTCCTGGCGACTATCTGATATTAATGAACTCATAAGAAGAAGAATTCTTTTTACATTTACTTGATCGAAGATCTTTCATAATATTTTTTGACTTCTCTTAAGTTTTTTAGGCCTCTACTTGGTCACCGTCAGACTTCTCTTTACAAGTAGAGGCCTAAAAAATTTAAGAGAAGCCAAAAAAATTATGAAAGATCTTAGATCAAGTAAACATTACTTGAACTTTTCTATTTACATTAGAAATATAGAGCTTATTCAAGGAAAAGCTCCTGTGTGTCCTAGATAAGTATGTACCTGTCAGGCAGGGAGGAAGCTGTATAGTGCAGGAGCCGTGGTTATGAAGGAAGTGAAATCTCTGGTCAAGAGGAAGAAGAAGGTTTCTGTTAGTATGAGATGTGAAGTCTCAGTTAGGGTGCTTGAGTGTTACAAGGTAACCGGGAAAGACCTAAAGAGAGAGCTCGAGGAGCCAGGAGGAGATTTGAGAAGTTGTTGGCGGATAGGATCAGGGTAAACCCTAAGGCTTTCAATAGGTATTTAAGGAACAAAAGAATGACAAGAGTAAGATTAGGGCCAATCAAGAATAGTAATGGGAATTTGTGTGTGGAATCAGAGGAGATAGGGGAAGCACTTAATGAATATTTTTCGACAGTATTCACTCTAGAAAATGACAAAGTTGTCGAGGAGAATACTGAGATACAGGCTACTAGACTAGGTGTGATTGAGGTTCACAAGGAAGAGGTATTAGAAATCCTGCAGGGTGTGAAAATAGATAAGTCCCCTGGGCCAGATGGGATTTATCCTAGAATCCTCTGGGAAGCCAGAGAGGAGATTGCCAAGCCTTTGGCATTGATCTTTAAATCGTCATTGTCTACAGGAATAGTGCCAGAAGACTGAAGGATAGCAAATGTGGTTCCCCTGTTCAAGAAGGGGAGTAGAGACAACCCAGGTAATTATAGACCAGTGAGCCTTACTTCAGTTGTTGGTAAAGTGTTGGAAAAGGTTATAAGAGATAGGATTTATAATCATCTAGAGAAGAATAATTTGATTAGGGATAGTCAGCATGGTTTTGTGAAGGGTAGGTTGTGCCTCACAAACCTTATTGAGTTCTTTGAGAAGGTGACCAAATAGATAGATGAAAGTAAACTGGTTGATGTGGTGTATATGGATTTCAGCAAGGTGTTCGATAAGGTTCCCCTCAGTAGGCTACTGTACAAAATGCCTAAAAATGGGATTGTGGGAGATATAGCAGTTTGGATCAGTAATTGGCTTGCTGAAAGAAGACAGAGGGTGATGGTTGATGCGAAATGTTCATCCTGGAATCCAGTTACCAGTGGTGTACCGCAAGGGTCGGTGTTGGCCCACTGCTGTTCGTCATTTTTATAAATGACCTGGATGAGGGCGTAGAAAGATGGGTTAGTAAATTTGCAGACGATTCTAAGGTCGGTGGAGTTGTGGATAGTGACGAAGGATGTTGTAGGTTACAGAGAGACATCAATAAGCTGCAGAGATGGGCTGAGGGGTGGCAAATGGAATTTGATGTGGACAAGTGTGAGGTAATTTACTTTGGTGAATGCAAAGTACTGGGCTAATGGTAAGATTATTGATAGTGTAGATGAGCAGAGAGATCTCGGTGTCCAAGTACACAGATCCTTGAAAGTTGCCACCCAGGTTGACAGGTTGTTAAGAAGGCATACAGTGTTTTAGCTTTTATTAATAGAGGGATCGAGTTCCGGAATCATAAGGTTATGCTACAGCTGTACAAAACTCTGGTGCGGCCGCACTTGGAGTATTGTGTACAGTTCTGGACATTGCATTACAAGAAGGGTGTGGAAGCTTTGGAAAGGGTGCAGAAGAGATTTACTAGGATGTTGCCTGGTATGGAGGGAAGGTCTTATGAGGAAAGGCTGAGGGACTTGAGGTTGTTTTCATTAGAGAGAAGAAGGTTGAGAAGTGACTTAATAGAGACATATAAGATAATCAGAGGGTTAGATAGGGTGGACAGGAAGAGCCTTTTCAAGTATGGTGACAGCGAGCACAAGGGGGCATAGCTTTAAATTGAGGGGTGATAGATATAGGACAGATGTCAGAGGTAGTTTCTTTAACCTAACCTAAAAAAAAGTACTCAGTCGGCTGAACAGGTAAGCTACTTGGTGTTCTTGTTTTGGAGACTAAGTATAGAGTTATGGCAGCGCAGGCTGTGGAATGTTCCTCCTGCAGGATGTTTGAGGTAGGGGTGACCACCGATGCTCCTGCCGACTTCACCTGCAGGAAGTGCAGCCAGCTCCAGCTCCTCACAGACCGCGTTAGGGAACTGGAGCTGGAGTTGGATGAACTGAGGATTATTCGAGAGGCTGAGAGGGTGATAAATAGAAGCTACAGGGACAGAGAACAGAGTAGCTGGGTAACAGTTAGAGATGGGAAGGGGAGGAAACAGGCAGTGCAGGGATACCCTGTGGTCGTTCCTCTCAACAATAAGTATACCTCTTTGGATACTGCTGGGGGGACGGCCTAGCAGGGGTAAGCTGCAGAGACCGGGTCTCTGGCACTAGGTCCGGCTCTGAGGCTCAGAAGGGAAAGGGGGAGAGGAGGACAGCGCTAGTTATAGGAGACTCTATAGTTAGAGGGACAGACAGGCGAACATGGGTGAGACTCTTGGATGGTTTGTTGCCTCCTGGGTGCCAGGGTCCGAGACGTCTCGGACCGTGTCTTCAGAATCCTTAAGGGGGAGGGTGTGCAGCCAGAAGTGCACCAACAACATAGGTAGGAAGAGGGGTGGGGAGGTCATTCAGGAGCTCAGGAAGTTAGGCTGGAAGCTAAAAGCTAGGACGGACAGAGTCGTCATCTCTGGGTTGTTGCTGATGCCATGTGACAGTGAGGCAAGGAATAGGGAGAGAGTGTAATTGAACGCGTGGCTGCAAGGATGGTGTAGGAGGGAGGGCTTCAGGTATTTGGACAATTGGACTGCATTCTGGAGAAGGTGGGACCTGTACAAGCAGGACGGGTTGCACCTGAACCAGAAGGGCACCAATATCCTGGGAGGTAGGTTTGTTAGCACTCTTCGGGGGGGGATTAAACTAATTTGTCAGGGGGATGGGATCCGGACTTGTAGTCCAGCAAGTAGGTTAGCTATTTTTCAGGATGTCCAAGAATGTAGGGAGACTGTGGAGAAGGTAGCACTGACAGGGAATACTTGCAGACACAGACATGGGTTCAAGTGTGTATACTTCACCGCAAGGAGTATCAGAAATAAGATGGGTGAACTTAAGGCGTGGATCGGTACTTGGGACTACGATGTTATGGCCATCACAGAAATGTGGATAGAAGAGGGACAGGAATGTTTGTTAGAGGTTCCTGGTTACAGATGTTTCAGTTAAGATTAGGGAGGGTGGTAAAAAAGGAGGGGGTGGCGTTGCTAATTAGAAATGGTATAACAGCTGCAGAAAGGCAGTTTGCGGGGGATCTGCCTTTGGAGGTAGTATGGGCTGAAGTCAGAAATAGGAAAGGAGCAGTCTCCTTGTTGGGTGTTTACTATGGGACCCCCAATAGCAGCAGAGATATGGAGAAACAGATTGGGAAACAGATTTTGGAAAGGTGCAGAAGCCACAGAGTAGTAGTTATGGGTGATTTCAACTTCCCAAATATTGATTGGAAGCTCTTTAGATCAAATAGATTGGACGGGGCGATGTTTGTGCAGTGTGTCCAGGAAGCTTTTCTAACTCAGTATGTAGATTGTCCGAGCAGAGGGGAGGCCATATTGGATTTGGTACTTGGTAACGAACCAGGACAAGTGATGGGCTTGTTAGTGGGTGAGCATTTTGGTGATGGTGACCACAATTCTGTGACTTTCACCTTGGTTATGGAGAGAGATAGGTGCGTGCAACAGGGTAGGTTTTACAACTGAGGGAAGGGTAAATACGATGCTGCAAGACAAGATTTGAGGAGCATAAGTTGGGAGCATAGGCTGTCAGGGAAGGATGTCGTTGAAATGTGGAACTTTTTCAAGGAACAGATACGACGTGTCCATCATATGTATGTACCTGTCAGGCAGGAAAGAGATGGTCATGTGAGGGAACCTTGGTTGACGAGGGAGGTTGAATGTCTTGTAAAGAGGAAGAAGGAGGCTGACATAAGGTTGAGGAAACAAGGTTCAGACAGAGCGTTGGAGGGATACAGGATAGCCGGGAGAGAGCTGAAGAAAGGGATTAGGAGAGCTAAGAGAGGGCATGAAAAATCTGTGGCGGGTAGGATCAAGGATAATCCCAAGGCCTTTTATGCATATGTGAGAAACATGAGAATGACGAGAAAGAGGGTCGGTCCGATCAAGGACAGTAGTGGGAGACTGTGTATTGAGTCAGAAGAGATAGGAGAGGTCTTGAATGAGTATTTTTCTTCAGTATTTACAAATGAGAGTGACCGTATTGTTGAAGAGGAGAGTATGAAATGGACTGGTAAGCTAGAGAAGATACTTATTAGGAAGGAAGATGTGTTGGGCATTTTGAAAAACTTGAGGATAGACAAGTCCCCCGGGCCTGACGGGATATATCCTAAGATTATGTGGGAAGCAAGAGAGGAAATTGCAGAGCCGTTGGCAATGATCTTTTCGTTTTCACTGTCAATGGGGGTGGTACCAGGGGACTGGAGAGTGGCGAATGTTGTGCCCCTGTTCAAAAAAGGGAATAGGGATAACCCCCAGGAATTAGAGGCCAGTTAGTCTTACTTTGGTGGTAGGCAAAGTAATAGAAAGGGTACTGAGGGATAGGATTTATGAGTATCTGGAAAGACATTGCTTGATTAGGGACAACCAGCATGGATTTGTGAGGGATAGGTCTTGCCTTACATGTCTTATTGAATTTTTTGAGGAGGTAACCAAGCATGTGGATGAGGGTAGAGCAGTGGATGTAGTGTACATGGATTTTAGTAAGGCATTTGATAAGGTTCCCCATGGTAGGCTTATGCGGAAAGTCAGGAGGCATGGGATAGTGGGAAATTTGGCCAGTTGGATGGAGAACAGGCTAACCGGTCGATGTCAGAGCGGGGTGGTAGATGGTAAATATTCAGCCTGGAGTCCAGTTACAAGTGGAGTTCTGCAGGGATCAGTTCTGGGTCCTCTGCTGTTTGTAATGTTTATTAATGACTTGGAAGAGGGAGTCGAATGGTGGGTCAGTAAATTTGCAGACAATACGAAGATTGGTAGAGTTGTGGATAGTGAGGAGGGCTGTTGTAGGCTGCAAAGGGACTTAGATATGATGCAGAGCTGGGCTGAGGAGTTCAACCCTGTCAAGTGTGAGGTTGTCCATTTTGGAAGGACGAATAAGAATGCGGAATACAGGGTTAACGGTAGGGTTCTTAGTAAGGTGGAGGAACAGAGGGATGTTGGGGTCTATGTTCATAGCTCTTTGAAAGTTGCCACTCAGGTGGATAGAGCTTGTAAGAAGGCCTATGGTATATTAGCGTTCATTAGCAGAGGGATTGAATTCAAGAGTCAAGAGGTGATGTTGCAGCTGTACAGGACCTTGGTAAGGCTGCATTTGGAGAACTGTGTGCAGTTCTGGTTGCCTCATTTTAGGAAAGATTTGGAAGCTTTGGAGAGGGTGCAGAGGAGATTTAGTAGGATGTTGCCTGGAATGGAGAATAGGTTGTACGAGGATAGGTTGAGAATGCTAGGCCTTTTCTCATTGGAACAGCGAAGGACGAGGGGTGACTTGATAGAGATTTATAAGATGATCAGGGGAATAGATAGAGTAGACAGTCAGAGACTTTTTTCCCGGGTACAACAGAGTGTTACAAGGGGACATAAATTTAAGGTGAAGGGTGAAAGGTATAGGGGGGATGTCAGGGGTAGGTTCTTTACCCAGAGAGTGGTGGGGGCATGGAATGCACTGCCTGTGGGGAGTGGCAGAGTCAGAATCATTGGTGACCTTTAAGCGGCAATTGGATAGGTGCTTAAGCTAGGACAAATGTTCAGCACAACATCGTGGGCCAAAGGGCCTGTTCTATGCTGTATTGTTCTATGTTATCTATCTATCAATGTTTTACTCAGACAGTAGTAAGGGTATGGAATGCTTTGCCTGCAACGGTAGTAGATTCACCAACTTTAAGTACATTTAAGTCGTCATTGGACAAGCATATGGAGGTACATGGAATCGTGTAGGTTAGATGGGCTTCATTTTGGTATGACAGGTCGGCGCAACATCGAGGGCCAAAGGGCCTATACTGCACTGTAATGTTCTATGTTCTATATCCATGATATTTTAAATCTCTAGGACTCGCTGCCTTAAACATATTTATTAACTGAGCCTCCACAGTCATAGAGTCATGGAGATGTACAGCATGGAAACAGACCCTTTGGTCCAACCTGTCCATGCCGACAAGTTGTCCCACCTGCCAGCACCCAACCTATATCCCTCCAAACCAGATATCCCAACCCAATCTAGTCCCACCTGCCAGCACCCAGCCCATAATTTGTGTTTTCGTTCTCCATGATTTCTTTGCTTCTCTCCTTCAAATAGACTGAGAGGAACCAAGTGACAAGGGCAATAGAAGATTGAGGTCTAAGAATACATAAGGCTGAATATTTATGAACCACCAGGGGCAGGAATAGACTTTAGCAGGCCTGGCAGGCATCTGCTCCAGCAACTGGGATAGTTTTTCACTGTTGTACTGGCAGGGATCAGTTGATGTGCCTGAAGGTGGGAAACTGGTGGCAGGCTGAAAAGCCTGAAGACCAATGAGTATATTTTTTCAGAAACATGTTCTCAAGTTCAAAAACAGAACCAAAACAGCAAGATCTGGATAATATCCAGGTTTGTGCTGAGAAATGGCTAGTAGAATTCGTGCTACACAAATACCAGGCAAAGGCCATTTCCAACAAGAGAGAATCTAACCATTGCTCCTTGACACCTTCGACATATTATCACTGAATCTCATGCTATTAACATAATGGTTGTTTGAGGGGGGAGTTTACCATTGACCAGAAACTGAACTGGATGAGATATATAAGTCAACACCAGGTCATAGGTTAGGAATCCTGCAGTGAGTTGCACACTTTCTGACTCATCAAAGCCTGTCAGCCATCTGCAAGTCACAAATCAAGGATGTGATGGAATACTGTCCACTTGCTTGATTAAATGCAGCTCCAAAAGCACTGAAGAAGCTTAACACAATCTAATCCACTTGATTAGCATCATATCCACAAACATCCACTCCCTACCAAAGCTCAGTAGCAGCAATTTGCACCATCCCCAAGATGCACTGCAGAAATTCACCACAGCTCCGGAGATTGCACCTTCCTAAACCATAACCATTGCCACCTAGAAGGACAAAGGGAGTATTTAAATTGGAACACCATCAACTTCAACTTCCCCTCCATACCATTCACCATTCAGACTTGGAAACATGTTACCACTCCTTCAAGATCACTGTGTCAAAATTCTAGAACTCGCTGCCTAACAGCAGTGTTTGACTATTAACAGAAAATGGACTGCAGTTGTTCAAGAAGACAGCTACCATCAATAGACAATAGACAATAGGTGTAGGAGTAGGCCATTCTGCCCTTCGAGCCTGCACCACCATTCAATATGATCATGGCTGATCATCCTTAATCAGTATCCTGTTCTTGCCTTATCTCCATAACCCTTGACTCCACTATCCTTGAGAGCGCTATCCAACTCTTTCTTAAATGAATCCAGAGACTGGGCCTCCAATGCCCTCTGCGGCAGAGCATTCCACACAGCCACCACTCTCTGAGTGAAGAACTTTCTCGTCATCTCTGTCCTAAATGGTCTACCCCATATTTTTAAGGTGTGTCCTCTGGTTCGGCACTCACCCATCAGCGAAAACATGTCCAATCCTTTCATAATCTTATATGTCTCAATCATATCCCCTCTCAGTCTTCTAAACTCAAGGGTATACAAGCCCAGTCGCTCCAGTCTTTCAGTGTAAGGTAGTCCCGTCATTCCAGGAATTGACCTCGTGAACCTATGCTGCACTCCCTCAATAGCCAGAATGTCTTTCCTCAAATTTGGAGACCAGAACTGCACACAGTACTCCAGGTGTGATCTCACCAGGGCCCTGTACAGCTGCAGAAGAACCTCTTTGTTTCTATACTCAATCCCTCTTGTTATGAAGGCCAGCATGCTGTTAGCCTTCTTCACTACCTGCTGTACCTGCATGCTTACCTTCATTGACTGGTGTACAAGAACACCCAGATCTCTCTGTACTGCCCCTTTACCTAAATTGATTCCATTTAGGTAGTAATCTGCCTTCCTCTTCTTGCCACCATCACCTTCGCAAGGACAACTCAGGATGAGCAATGTATGCTGGATCAGCCAGTGGTGCCCATATAAGATAGATGAATAAAAGAAAGCCTGTTTATTTTAATACCAAATCTCAACAAGGCAGAGAGAGGCAGTGACACGAATGAACCAAACCCATAATGGCACATGAGAGAAAGAGAAAAATAAACATGAGCAACGTTGCCAGCTCAACCTCACTACTATAAATCCTTCAACTATACTAATCTACCTGTTCATAAACAGCCTTTGCAATAAATATCTATGATATATGATAATTTATGGAATTTGTATTTTTTTAAAATACAGAACCAGATGGACTTTGGTTAAACCCTTGAATTTTTTTATATAAAGGTCAGAAAGTTAATTTGAACAACGACCCAAATGAACAATTACAAAGAAACCATAGGATTTCTGTCAATTCCTAACAGGCTTACATGGTGTTAATTGTTAAAATGTTAATATTGTTAAGTTAAGACAGATAGAGTAAGCATGTTAGGGCAGTCAGTTTAGTTTTGATTTCAGAAAAGCAAGTTCAAAGTTTGAGTTCAGAGGAACTCGTTGTTTAGTTTAGACCAGAACAGCTTTTCTTCCAGCAGCAGAACTAAGATTTTCAGATCAGACATCTCAGCAGAAGTGCTTTCTAGTCTGTGGAGCTTCCAAGTTGGCTGAGTTTGGATAGAAATCTTCAAGTTATTAGAATTGCAACTTTAGCCATTAGAATTGTGAAGATTCATCCAGTGGACCCCGAAAGGAATTGCAAAAGAAATCAGACCAAGGGAAAGAAATTGAAAATCACCAGTTAAGTAAAGATTCATGAACAAATAACAAATAGAAGAACAGCACAGGAACAGGCCATATGGCCCAGCAGAACTGCACTAACATGTGTTGCCTTTCTAGATTAAAATCCTTTTGCCTTGACTCAGTCATAACCCTCTACTCCCTGCCTGTTCATGTATCTGTCAAGATGCTGACAAAATGTTTCTATTGTAACCTCCTCTGGTTTTGTATTCCAGGCACTTTTTATCCTTTGTGTAAAATAAAACTCTGCTTTTTGTGTTGCTTTAAACTTATTCCCTTTTACCTTAGACCTATGTCCCCTAGTTTTTGACACTTCTTCCCTTGAGAAAAGGCTCTGACTGTCCATTCGATCCACGCTTCTCATAATTATGCAAACTTCTATCAGGTCACTGTGATGTTCAAGTGAAAACAAGACAAGTTTGTCCAATGTCTCCTCACAGCTAATATCTTCCAAACTAGGTGACATCCTGGTAAACTGTTTCTGTACCCTCTCTAAAGTCTCCACATCTTTCTGGTAGTGTGGCAACCAAAACTGTACTCAATATTCCAAATGTGGCCTAACCAAAGTTCTATACAATTGCAACACGACTTGCCAATTTTTATGCTCTATGCCCTGACCAATGAAGGTAAGCACGCTTTATGCTTCTTGACCACCTTATCCACTTCTAATACCACATTTAGTGAACTGTGGACTTGTACGCCTAGATCCCTCCGTATATTGATGCTATTAATGGTTTTACATTAGATCTCGCAAAATGTATCATTTTGCATTTGTCAGGATTAAGCTCCATCTGCCATTTCTCCCCCAAGTCTCCAGCCTATCTATATCCTCCTGTATTCTACTGCAACTCTCCTCACAATCCACAGCACCCCCCCCCCCCAACCTTTGTGTCATCCACAATCTTACTAATCAAGCCACTAACATTCTCCTTCAAATCACTTGTACATAAATATTGCAAACAACAAGGGTCCCAGTACTGATCCCTGCTGAACACCACTGCTCATAGATTTCCAATGTGAAAATCACCCTTCCACTGCCACTTTCTGTCTTCTATGATTAAACCTGTTCTATATTCATCTTATCCATAATTTCCAGTTCCTGCCTAACATTGTGGGGTTAACCTGTTCTCAACGTAATACTTTTACCGAGAACTACTTTTGTCCTTATCTGTAAGTAGCTTAAAACTTACAGAGTTTTGGTCACTTTCCCAAAGTGCTTCACCACTGAAACTTCAATCATTTAGCTGGGCTCACTCCCCAAAATAAGGGCTGGTATGGCTCCTTCCTTAGTTGGACTCCTAGCTGCTGGCACTAAGTGAGTCCCAGTCAATGGAGGGGATATTACCCACCACAACAACACTGTTGTTTTGACATTTTTCCATAATCTGTCTACATGTTTGTTCCTCTATCACCCGCTGTGTTTGGAGTTCTGCAGTACAATCCCATCAAAGTAATTGCACCTTTCTTATTCAGATCTACCCATTTGGCCTTGCTGGATAA
The DNA here is from genome assembly GCF_020745735.1 of Hemiscyllium ocellatum. Taxonomy (NCBI): domain Eukaryota; kingdom Metazoa; phylum Chordata; class Chondrichthyes; order Orectolobiformes; family Hemiscylliidae; genus Hemiscyllium; species Hemiscyllium ocellatum. The sequence goes on along the minus strand of NC_083422.1, from coordinate 38,692,450 downwards.
GCCCTCCAAGGTGTTCTCCCTCAGTACAGCTGTGATATCCTCCCTTGTCAGTAACACAACTTCCCCACCTATTTTACATCCCTTTCTATCTTGCCTGAAACATCTAACTCCCTGAATATTAACCTGCCAGTCTTATCCCCCTCTCAATCCTCTCTCTGAATTAGCTACAACATCATATTTATATGCATGAATCCAAGCTCTAAGTTCATCTGCCTTACCTGTCATACACCGCTCATTAATACAAATACACTTCAGATCACCAATCTCACTGCATTCAGTCACCTCTCCATGTCTGTTTTTTTCTCTCAGTCTTACCAGTCTTAGTCTCTAACTCTTCCTTTAGTTATTTTACTTGCTGACCTACTGCTCTGGTTCCCACTCCCCTACAACATTAATTTAAACCCTCCCAAATGGCAGTAGCAAACATCCCTGCCAGGATATTGATGCCCCTCCAGTTTAGGTGAAACCCATCCTTCTAGTACAGTTCCAACTCAGCCCAGAAGACAACCCAATAATCCATATGTATCTGAAGCCCTCCTGCCTGTACCAGCTGTTTCCCACATATTTAACTGTAATATTTTTCTATTCCCAGCCTCACTGGCATGTGGCACAGGAAGTAAATAATTGGTCTGAAATTGAAAACTAGTCTTTATAATGGTGATGGTAAAACTATTATTAACGGTTGTAGAAAGGGGGTGGTGATGGTCTCATGGTATTGTTGCCAGACTGTTAATCCAGAGACCCAGGAAATATTCTGGGAACTTGGGTTTGAATCCTGCCATGACAGATGGTGGAATTTGAATTCAATAAAAATCTGGAATTAACTATGTATTGTCAGAAAAAACTCATCTGGTTCACTAATGTCCTTTAGGGAAGGCAACTGCTATCCATACCTGGTCTGGCCTCCGTGTGACTCCAGACCTACAGCAATGTGGCTGACTCTTAACTGTCCTCTGGGTAATTAGGGATAGACAATAAATGCTGGCCTCACCAGCAGTGCCCACATCCAATGAATGAATAAGAAAATGGCACTTTAAGTTCCTTTAGGGAAGCAAAATCTCCTGGCCTTACCTATCCAAACTTATCTATGACCGTGATTGACTCTTAAACTGCCTGTGTCACAAAGATAGTCCATTTTTCACTAAAAGCTGTTCCTTGGCTCAAGGATACTCCGTCCTTGATTTGTTTCAGAGGGGTAATAAACCAGGCCAGTCTGGTTTGGTACAGAGATGAAAAAGATTTTGAGAGGCCTGTGTTTATATGTAAACAGATGAGACTTCAGGCCAAAGTGGTCATGTTTTAGAAGTGACCTATATAAAGAAAGGGGAGTGGTCAGCTCTCTAGCTGAGTGGTTCAGTTCAGTCCAGAACTGGTTGGGAGTTCAACAGTGAGCTGTGTGGAAACTGTTTCTAACTTCAACCTGTCAGCATCTGACCCTTTCTTGTACTGTGTTTTAAAGGGGGTTTGCTTATTGGGACTGTTGTGTATATTCAGATTAGCATACTTAAGTCTAGTTGGATAGATTAAGTTCTGTAGAGGGTTCTTTATTCTGTTCTTCCTGCTTCATTGTGTAATTTTGTGAATAAAGTTTTTGTCTGTTTTAAACCTGGTAGTCAACCTCGCTAACTTACTCCGAGTAATCTACACTGCACACTTACCAAAACAAATTGCAAAGTTATGGTCTGGGCTGCTTGCTTAAGAATGTTTTGAGTGGTCTGGCCTCGTCCATAACAGATTGGGGGTTCTTTGTGGGATTTTAAACAGTGAATGGTGGGTGCTAATGTCTTTACTTCAGGTGTTGGTTTGGTTGGGTAGACAAAACTTAGGATAGTAATGGTTCTTTCAGTCACCAAAAGTTTTCTGAATGTGGATGTGGTGACTTTGTAAGTTTTGCAAGAAGTGAATAAGACCAAGCTGCAGAGAAGCTGGAATTAGAACTACCAGCATCTGAGAGGAAAGGGGAGATAATTATAGCAATAGTTCAGCATTTAAACTTGCTGGAGAAACCATCAGCATCTATAGAGAAGGCTAGAATTCAATTGCAAATGAAGCAGCTTGAGTTGGAGGTGAGAGAGAAGCAAAGGCAGCAGAAATGAAACAGATTGAGGTACGATTAAAAGCAGTAGATGGAAAAAGAGAGAGCAGCAGAACAGAGAGAAGAAGAGAGAACAGCAAAAGATAGGAGTAATGGAGAGAGCAACAGAAGAGAGGGAAAAAGAGAGAGCAGCAAAAGACAGGGAAAAGAGAGAGCAGCAAAAGACAGGGAAAAGAGAGAGCAGAGAAAGAAAAAGAGAGTTTTTGAACTTCAAAAACTGACACTTAAAAAGGAAAGTCAGAGATAAAGGCTAAGGATACATTTAGTGAGGAAGAGAGTGCGAATGAGCAAGCCCCTGATAGTCAGAAGCCCAGTGAGAAACTGTTTAAGTATGTTCAAGCATCGCCTAAATTTGATGAGAAGCGTGTGGACGGCTTTTTCATCTCAATTAAAAAGTTGGCTAAACAAATGATGTGGCCAATAGCAACGTGGGTGTTGTTGATCCAAACGAAACATGTAGGTAGGGCTGGTGAGGTGTTTGTATTACAGGCAAGGGAGGTATCTTGGGAGTATGAGGAGATGAAAATAAAACATTTTAAGTGCATATGAGCTTGTACCAGAAGCCAATCGACAATGTGTCAGGAAGCTAAGGAGGAACCCAGGTCAAATCTATATTGAGTTTGAAAGGATCAAACAGAGTAATTTCAATAGATGGACAAGAACTTTAAAAATCGAGCAAACTTATGATGTCCTTAGAGACATAATTATTTTGGAGGAATTCAAAAATTCACTGCCTGAAGTAGTGTGAAGTCATGTGGAAGAGCAGAGAGTTAAAACAGCAAGATGAGCAGCTGAAGTGGCTGATGATTATGAGCTGGTCCATAAAACTCAGTTTGGCTTCTAGAATCCATTTCAGTCCATGAGGGATAGAAATTGGGGCAAAGAGAATTTCTCACGTGGAAAGGGAACGGTAGATCTCAGTGAAGATGATAAGGATAACGCCACAGGATAAAAAAAGAAATACTTGAGGGGGACAAAAAAGTTAAAAAGCTCCGGTTTTTTCATTGTAATAAAGTGGGTCACACGAAATCACAGTGTTGGTCGGCATGGAGAAAGCCAGCTCCAGGAATGCAATTTCTCCTTGCAAATGATATCTCTGATTCACCGGTAGGAGTGCTGCCTCCTCTAGTTGAAAAGCCAGTGGAGACGTAGGCAACTGAAGACATGGACAATGTTTATCCAAGAATTTTCCCTGATTGTGTGATCACAAGATCACAGAGGCACAAGTTGATGCAGGAGGGATCGAAAAGCACAATAAGGACATAGTGTTATCTGAGACTTTTTTGGGTCAGATAAGTGGCACAGAGAAGGAGCAAATAGGTAAACATGTCAGTATCTTTAGCTCTGCTAAGCTGGTTGAATTAGAGCAGAAAGATGAGAAGTTAAAACAATTACATCAAAGGGCATTTACAGAGGAAAGTGAATGCACTCCTGTGTGTTATTACTGAACAAATGATGCCTTAATGAGGAAATGGAGAACATCACACATTCAAGCAGGTGTGAAATGGGCAAAGATTCATCAAATTGTTTTGCCTGAAAAGACCCTACCACCAGGGATATATTTCCCTCCCCACCCCTTTCTGCCTTCCGCAAAGACCAGTCCCTCCATGACTACCTGGTCAGGTCCACGCCCCCCTACAACACACCCTCCCATCCTGGCACCTTCCCCTGCCAGCGCAGGAACTGCAAAACCTGCACCCACACCTCCTCCCTCACCTCCATCCAAGGCCCTAAAGAAGCCTTCCACATTCATCAAAGTTTTACCTGCACATCCACCAATATCATTTATTGTATCCAGTGCTTCCGATGCAGTCTCCTCTACATTGGGGAGACTGGACGCCTCCTAGCAGAACGCTTTAGGGAACATCTCCGGGACACCAGTACCAATCAACCACACCGCCCTGTGGCCCAACATTTCAACTCCCCCTCCCACTCTGCCGAGGACATGGAGGTCCTGGGCCTCCTTCACCGCCGCTCCCTCACCACCAGACGCCTGGAGGAAGAATGCCTCATCTTCCGCCTCGGAACACTTCAACCCCAGGGCATCAATGTGAACTTCAAGAGTTTCCTCATTTCCCCTTCCCCCACCTCACCCTAGTTCCAAACTTCCAGCTCAGCACTGTCCCCATGACTTGTCCTACCTGCCTATCCTCTTTTCCACCTATCCACTCCACCCTCCCCCCCGCCCCCAACCTATCACCTTCATCCCCTCCCCCACTCACCTATTCTACTTTCTCACCACCCCCCACCCTCCTCTAGCTTATCTCTCCATGCTTCAGGCTCTCTGCCTTTATTCCTGATGAAGGGCTTTTGCCCGAAACGTCGATTTTACTGCTCTTCGGATGCTGCTTGAACTGCTGTGCTCTTCCAGCACCACTGATCCAGAATCTGGTTTCCAGCATCTGCAGTCATTGTTTTTATCAAATTGTTTTGCCTGTTGGGTATAGAAAAGAGGTGCCACAAGTGATGCATGAGCTACCACTTGGAGGTCATTTAGGGGTGAGGAAAACCGCAGGCTAAAATACAAAGACATTTTTACTGACCTTGACTACACAAAGATGTAGTTGAATTTTGCCAGGTATGTCATACATGTCAGCTAATCGGAAACCACAGGCAGTAATAAAAACTGCACTTTTAATACCTATTCCAGAATTTGAGGAACCTTTCACAAGAGTCTTGATTGATTGCGTAGGCCCCCTATCTCAATCAAAAAGTGGAAATAAGTATTTATTAACAATAATGGATGTGTTGACTAGATTTCCAGAGGCAATCCCATTATGCAACATCGTACCAAAAAGGGTTGTAGAAGAATTACTTAAATGTTTTACTAGATACGAACTGTCAATAGAGATCCAGTCAGATCAAGGAACAAACTTCACATCCAAACTATTCATGGAGGTTATTGATAACTTGGGAATAAAGCAATTAAAATCTACTGTGTACTATCTGGAATTGCAGGGATTGCTGGAGAGATAGCATCAAACACTAAAGACCATGTTGAGGGCACATGGTCAGGATTATCCAGATGATTGGGATAAGGGAGTTCTATTTGTACTTTTTGCGATCAGAGATGCATCGAATGAATCAACCAAATTCAGTCCATTTGAATTAATTTTTGGGCATGAAGTAAGAGGACCGTTAAAATTGGTGAAGGAGAAACTAATAAGTCAGAATTCAGACACCACTCATTTGGACTATATGTCAAATTTTAGAGAACGATTAAATAGAGCTGGAGAGTTGGCTAGACAGTATTTAAAAGTATCACAGCATACAATGAAATAGGAAGCAGATAAGAAATCACAAATTTGCAATTTTGCAACTGGGGATTAGGTATTGGTGTTACTTTCAGTAACAGGTGAGCCTTTAAAAGCAAGGTTTAGAGGAAATTCAGTGAGGTGAACAATCTGATAAGGAAGAAATCTCACAGCGTGTGTCATGTGAATATGCTCAAAAGGTATTTTGATAGGGAAGGAAAGCAAGAAGAGAAGGTGTTAATGATTACAGCACAGAAGGAAGAATGAAGTTCAGATGATTATGAATTGGATATCCCTCAAATCAAATTGGACAATGAGGAAGTTGTCAAAAATTAAGATAAATTATTGAGTTACCTTCCACAAGAAAATCGAAATTACCTGAAAGAGTTATTACTATCACATGGGGATATATGCAGAAATAAACTGCGCAGTATTAAGCTAATTGTGCATGCTGTATAGATATGAGGTGCTGTTCCAATTAAACAACATCCCTATAGGCATAACCCTCTAAAGTTGGCACAGGTTCAGAAGGAGATAGAGCGCATGTTTCAAGATGGCATAATCATTAGTGAGTTACAGTGATTGGAGTTCACCCATAGTCATGGTCCCAAAAGCCAGACGGTACCCAACAGTTACGTGTGTACTATCACAAAGTCAACGCCATTACAAAGACTGATGCATATCCAATTCCACACTTGGAGGACTGTGTCAAAAAAGTGGGACAAGCAATTTACATTTCTAAGTTGGTCTTGCTCAGAAGCTACTGGCAAGTACCTCTGTCAGAGAGAGCAAAGGCAATTTTGTTTTTTGTAAATTGACTCAGCGCAAAGTCATGCCATTTGGTATGAAAAATGCTCCAGCCACATTTCCAAGACTGACTAATAAGGTCATTGCCAAATTATTTAACGGTGTTGTGTATATTGATGACCTGGTGATTTTTAGTCACTCATGGAAGGAACATTTACAGCATTTATCGGACTTGTTCAATTGACTTCGGGAGAAAGTCTTGGTGGTATAACTAGCTAAAAGTGAGTTTGCCAAAGCCCAAGTCCCTTTCCTGGGCCACCCTATTGGACATGGACAAATGGTCCCACAAGATGCAAAAATGAACGTAATTTGGAATTTCCCACACCATCAATGAAAAAAGCAGTACTATGGTTCCTGGGGTTGAGTGTACTTTACCAAAGGTTTGTGTCGAACTTTAGCAGTTTGGCTGCTCCACTCACCAAATTGTTAAAAATGGGCAAGGACAGTGGACTGCCAAAAGGCATTTAACAGCCTCAAAATTGTGTTAACCACTGCCCAGTATTAGCCACACCGGATTACGTGAAGCTTTTCAAGGTGGCTATCGATGCTAGTGGTGTGGATGTCGGTGGGGTGCTCCTGCAGGAGGATGACGAGGGGATAGAAAGACCCATTAGGTATTTTTCCAGGAAGTTGAACATTCATCAACAGAAATATTCAATATTGGAGAAAGGGGCTTTAAGCTTAGTGTTGGTATTGCAACATTTCAATGTCTATATTATCAGCAACGCATCTGAGACAATTGTATACATTGATCACAACTCTGACATTTGTGGAAAAATTTAAGGACAAAAATGCCAGACTGTTTAGATAAGGTTTGTTGTTGCGGCCATTCAATTTGAAAATTGTGCATGTGGCAGGTCGTGGAAATGTGATTGCCGATGTGTTATCGAGACTCAAATGAGATATGGAGGCTTTCAGTGGTGGGTGTACCGCGGCCTGAATTTGTATCTGGTTGTGCATATTTATATGCTTATCGTTAGAATAGTGTGCGTGTGTTTAGACTACTAATGAGTTTTGAAGGATTAAGAATGAAGCCATCTTTTGATATTGAAAATTCATTTCTTTTAAGGGTGGAGGTGTCACACAGCTAGTACTTTTTTTGCTAAAAGCTGTTCCTTGGCTCAAGAAGACTCTGTCCTTGATTTTTTTTCAGATGGTTAATAAAAAGGATTTTGAGATGCCTTTTGTTTATATGTAAACAGATGAGACTTCGGGCCAAAGTGGTCATGTTTTAGAAGTGACCTGTAGAATGAAAGGGGAGTGGTCAGCTCTCTAGCTGAGCAGTTTAGTTCTGTCATGAACTGGTTAGGAGTTCCATAGTACGCTGTGTGGAAACTCTCTCTTCTGCCCTTCTACCTTCAACCTGTAAGCATCTGACCCTTTTTTTGCACTGTGTTTTAAAGAGAGTTGGCTTATTGGGACTGTTGTGTATATTTGGAACAGCATACTTAAGTCTAGTTTGGATAGACTGAGTTCTGTAAGGGTTCTTTATTCTGTTCTTTGTGTTTCATTGTGTAATTTTGTCTGTTTTAAATCTAGTAGTCAAACTCCCTAACTTAATCTGGGTATTTTTCACTGTACACTTACTAAAACAAATTGCAAAGTTATGGTCTAGGCTGCTTGCTTAAGAATATTTTGAGTGGGTCTGGCCTAGTCCATAACACCTGAATAGCTGAGAAAACCACTCAACTCAAGGTTAATTTGGGATGGCCAACAAGAGCATGTAATGCCCATATCCCATGGAAGAATAAATATCTAAATTGAGCTCAGATAACAGTAGCTAGGAATGGAAATTAAATTGGCTCAACAGAATGCTTATCTCACACAATGTTGGACTAACTCACTTTTTGTCCATGTTCAATTCAGCTTTCGAGGAATTCTGATTCTCTCTACTTTATTTCATAGTTAAGTATGAAATGAATGGCTCAATACACACATAGAAACAACCCAAGAAAAGCTTACCAAGAGAAATCCTTGAAACTGGTAACTCACAGAGCAACTTCGGCTTGCCATGGTGCAAATGGTGTCTAACAATTGGAATCTATACGTACGCTAGACCATAAGGTGTAGGAGCAAAAATAGGCCATTTGGTCCATCAAGTCCATTCCAGAATTCAATGAGATCATGGCTGATCAGTCCACTTTCCTGACTAATTGCTGTAACACTTGATTCCTTTGCTGGTTAAAAATCTGACTATACTCAATGACCCAGCTTTAACAGCCCTCTGTGGTAAAGAAACTCATAGATTGACTATCCTCTGACAGAAGAAATTCCTTCGCATCTCTATCTTAAATTGACAATCCCTCATTTTGAGATTATGCTCTCGAGTCCTAGGCTTTCCAACAAGGGCAATCAGTCCCTCCTCCAATAATCTTAGATATTTCAATAAGATCATTTTTCATTCTTCTAAACTTCAATGAGTACAAACCCAATGTACTTAATCTGATCTCAGAAGAAAATTATTCCAAAACTAGAATTAACCTAGTGAACCTTCCCTGATCTCTACCATGAAAACCGATGCAAAATACTTTTTCAACTCCTCTGCGGCACAAGTCCACAAACAGTCCCTCCAAACAGTAGCCCACCCAAACCCATTTCCCTCTAACTAAAGACAATAGATGCAGGAGTAGGCCTTTCTGCCCTTCGAGCCTGCACCACCATTCAATATGATCATGGCTGATCATCCTTAATCAGTATCCTGTTCCTGCCTTATCTCCATAACCCTTGATTCCACTATCCTTGAGAGCTCTATCCAACTCTTTCTTAAGTGAATCCAGAGACTGGGCCTCTAATGCCCTCTGGGGCAGAGCATTCCACGCAGCCACCACTCTCTGGGTGAAGAAGTTTCTCCTCATCTCTGTCCTAAATGGTCTACCGCCTATTTTTAAGCTGCGTCCTCTGGTTTGGCACTCACCCATCAGCGGAAACATGTTTCCTGCCTCCAGAGTGTCCAATCCTTTAATAATCTTATATGTCTCAATCAGATACCCTCTCAGTCTTCTAAACTCAAGGGTATACAAGCCCAGTCGCTCCAGTCTTTCAGTGTAAGGTAATCCCACCATTCCAGGAATTGACCTCATGAACCTATGCTGCACTCCCTCAATAGCAAAAGGTCTTTCCTCAAATTTGGAGACCAGAACTGCACACAGTACTCCAGATGTGGTCTCACAAGGGCCTTGTACAGCTGCAGAAGAACCTCTTTGCTTCTATACTCAATCCCTCTTGTTATGAAGGCCAGCATGCTGTTAGTCTTCTTCACTACCTGCTGTACCTGCATGCTTACCTTCATTGACTGCTGTGCAAGAACACCCAGATCTCTCTGTACTGCCCCTTTATCCAAATTGATTCTATTGTGGGCGGCACGGTGGCACAGTGGTTAGCACTGCTGCCTCACAGCACCAGAGACGTGGGTTCAATTCCTGCCTCAGGCGACTGACTGTGTGTCTGCGTGGGTTTCCTCCGGTTTCCTCCCACAGTCCAAAGATGTGCAGGTCAGGTGAATTGGCCATGCTAAATTGCCTGTAGTGTTAGGTAAGAGGTAAATGTAGGGGTATGGGTGGGTTGCGCTTCGGCGGGTCGGTGTGGACTTGTTAGGCCGAAGAGCCTGTTTCCACGCTGTAAATAATCTAATCTAATCTAATTTAGGTAGTAATCTGCCTTCCTGTTCTTGCTACCAAAGTGGATAACCATACATTTATCCACATTAAACTGCATCTGCCATGCATCTGCCCACTCTCCTAATTTGTCCAGGTCACCCCGTAATCTCCTAACATCCTCATCACGTTTCACCCTGCCACCCAGCTTAGTATCATCAGCAAATTTGCAAATGTTCATGCTAATACCATCTTCTCTATCATTAACATATATTGTAAAAAGGTGCGGTCCCAGTACTAATCCCTGTGGTACCCCAGTGGTCACTGCCTGCCATTCCGAAATGGAGCCATTTATCACTACTCTTTGTTTCCTATCAGCCAACCAACTTTCAATCCAAGTTAGTACTTTGCCCCCAATACCATGCACCCTAATTTTGCTCACTAACCTCCTATGAGGGACTTTATTAAAGCTGTTTGAAAGTCCAGGTACACTACATCTACTGGATCTCCCTCATCCACTTTCAGAGTTACATCATCAAAAAAATTCCAGAAGAGTAGTCAAGCATGATTTCCCCTTCATAAATCCATGCTGACTCTGACCTATCCTGTTACTACTATCCAGATGTGTCATAATTTCATCCTTTATAATAGACTCCAGCATCTTTCCCACCATTGAGGTCAGACTAACTGGTCTATAATTTCCTGTTTTCTCTCTCCTACCTTTCTTAAAAAGTGGTACAACATTAGCCACCCTCCAATCCACAGGAACTGATCCCGAAACTATCGAACTCTGGAAAATAATCACCAATACATCCACGATTTCTCGAGTTACCTCCTTCAGTACCCTGGGATGTAGACCATCAGGCCCCAGGGACTTATCAACCTTCAGGCCTAACAGTCTCTCCAACACCAATTCCCGGCAAAGATAAATTCCCTTAAGTTCAGGTCCTTCAGCCACTCTTACCTCAGGGAGATTGCTTGTGTCTTCCCCAGTGAACACAAATCTGAAGTACCAATTCAATTCTTCTGCCATTTCTTTGTTCCCCGTAATATATTCCCCTGTTTCTGTCTTCAAGGACCCAATTTTAGTCTTAACCATATTTTTGCCTTTCACATACGTAAAAAATCTTTTACTATTCTCCTTTGTATTATTGGCCAGTTTACCTTCGTACCTCATTTTTTCTCTGCGTATTTCCTTCTTAGTAATCCTCTGTTGTTCTTTAAAAGCTTCTCAGTCCTCCGTTTTCCCACTTATCTTTGCTATGTTATACTTTTTCTCTTTTAACTTTATATGTTTCTTAACTTCCCTTGTCAGCCATGGCCACCCATGCCTCCTCCTAGGACCTTTCTTCCTTTTTGGAATGAACTGATCCTGCAACTTCTGCATTACACACAGAAATAACCGCCATTGTTCCTCATCCCTGCTAAGGTATTGCACCATTAAACTTTGGCAGCTCCTCCCTCATAGCTCCATAGTTCCCTTTATTCAACAGAAATATTGTCACTTCTGATTGTACCCTCTCCCTCTCAAATTGCAGATTGAAGCTTATTGTATTATGGTCACTACTTCCTAATGGCTCCTTCACTTTGAGGTCCCTGACCAATTCTGGTTCGTTGCACAATACCAGATCCAGGATTGCCTTCTCCCTGGTAGGCTCCAGCACCAGCTGTTCTAAGAATCCATCTCTGAGGCACTCCACAAAGTCTCTTTCTTGAGGTCCAATACCGTCCTGATTCTCCCAGTCTACCTGCATGTTAAAATCCCCCATAACAACTGTAGTAACATCTTTGCAACAGGCCAATTTCAGCTCCTGATTTAACTTACATCCGACATCCAGACTACTGTTTGGGGGCCTGTAAATAACTCCCAAGAGGGTCTTTTTACCCCTTGTATTTCTCAGCTTTATCCATACTGACTCTACATCCCCTGATTCTAGGTCCCCCGGCGCAAGAGACTGAATATCATCCCTTACCAACATGGCCACCCCACCCTCTCTGCCCGTCAGTCTGTCCTTACGATAGCACGTGTAGCCTTGAATATTCATTTCCCAGGCCCTGTCCACTTGAAGCCACGTCTCAGTTATCCCCACAATATCGTATCTGCCAATTTCCAAAAGAGCCTCAAGCTCATCCATCTTATTTCTAATGTTTCGTGCATTCATGTATAGTATTTTTAATTAGTTACTGCCCTCACCCTTCCCATCAACTCCTACTTCACTCAACCTTACAGCATGATCCCTTTCTGAGTTTTCTGCCTCATTGATACAGTTGTCTTTCTTGACTTCCCTTGTTCTAACTTTCCCTCCAATTTCCTTCTTAAACATCCAGTTTGTCCCCTCCTCCCCTTTACTTAGTTTAAACGTAGCTGTGTTGCAGTAGCAAACCTGCCTGCCAAAATGCTGGTCCCTAACCTATTCAGGTGCAAACCGTCTCTCTTGTAGAATTTATGCTTATCACAAAACATACCCCAGTGATCCAAGAGTTTAAATCCTTGCTTCCTGCACTAGCTCCCCAGCCACACGTTCAAGTCCATAATGCACCTAATACTATGGGCAATTGAACATGGCCAATTCATCTGGCCTGCACATCTTTGGACTGTGGGAGGAAACCCACGCAGACATGGGAAAATATACAAATTTCACACAGTCACCCAAGGCTGGAATTGAACCTGGTTCCCTAGCACTATGAGGCAGCAGTGCTAACTACTGAGCCACCATGCTATTTGTAGTGCTACAGAACCCACCCCATTATTCATTTTAACTTGACTTCCTAAACAGCACTGATTTCTTCACCTTAAGATACCCAGTGCCACGTGAAACTCCTGCTCAAAGTTTGCGCTCTTTTTCAAGTCCCTTCTTTATTTTTAACCTTATTCTGGGCCATAGCCTTGTAAATGATTCAATTGCACCCATCTTTCTGGCAAATTATTGGACAAAAATAATCCCCACTATATTGTACAGTACCAAAATCTACCACTTGGATGAAAAGTCATAGAAGTCACAAAAAACTTCAAATGCATTATCACAAAATCACTCTTAAAAACATACTGTAAACCTACTAATCATTAAAAAAAGTTAAAAAGTGGCAGTCCTTTGACAATGTAATCTCTCAGAGTTTCCTGTTGTCCAACTATAAATGGGAGAAGAACATATGTTACCCATACACATGCTAAACTCTATTTAATTTAAAAGGTTAAGAGTAAAGTAGATTCAGATCAAAATAGATTGGCACACTTTTCATGCTTGCATTGTGGATCAGTTTAAAGACTGTCCAGGAAAAGAGCATGGCATTAAAGTGGCAGAACATCAGTGATTTAGATCAAGTTGCCTGCTATGATCTGGCAGTGCTGGGCATTGCAATTGGAAAATCAGAAATGGACATGTTCAGTCATTTCACTGTATGGGAGGATCAATAATTCACATGTGGAAGATCAAGAATTCACTCTTGCACAATAACATTTAGTGTGTGACAGTGCTGTCTGACATCTTGGAGATCATTAAGGGTATATTTGTTCTGCAAACAGTCACCTGCCTGCACAATAAAATACGTATGTCATCAGCGATGAAGAGTTCAGTTAGCCATCACTTTCAGTGAAATTTTATCACCACAATTGTATCTTTTGTGGTCAGAACCTGTCACCAATGATGAGAGATGCTGACAAACGGTCTATTTAAAATTACACTTTTCATCTATTAGCTATTTTCAAGAAGACAATTCACTGAAAACCATAATAAAATGTCAGCAAACCATTATTTCACTGATCAGGATGTACTATTTCTTTCTTGTCATGAAATCTATTTTTAAGTATCTTTACAAACATGCTATGTTGATGGCACTCGCCATGATGCACAAATACTCACCTTTGGATCCAAGATCTGGAATGGATTCAATTCTGAATAGGAATGAAGGACCAGATACTGGTCTCATTTCCAGGCCCTTAGCATCTCAAATTGGCATCCACATAAATGACAGAAACACATGGGAAGGACACATGGGATAGATCAAGCTGGACAGCATACGTTGTCTTTTGTAGTGATTGTCAGAAGTATCAGAGTAGACAGATCAGAGCATCAACCCAGTTTGCAATACTGAGTTGGTATAGGTTCTGTCATCTCACTCCAGCTAAGACTTTCTTTTAACTATGTGTAAATGCATAGCTTCACTGCAACAAAACATTAGGGATGGGCAACAGATGTCCACCTAGCCAGTGTTGCCTCCATCTCGTGAAAGAATAAAGAAAACTATCCCTTCGCCACCACCACAAAACAGCACAATTTAAAAGAATCATCAGTGAAATACAAATTCATTGGTTGGTTTCTTTTGGCTTTTCCTACAATTCTACAGTGTTTGTTGCTTTCAATAGTTAGTGCAAGTTACAAAAGTGTACAGGATCTGTGGGTAAAGATGCTGAAGGAGGATTTATTGAGCAGTTGCTGAGAGGTTCCTAGTCCAGAACTGAAAACAAAAAAAACTGGAGACCACAGTGGGTCAGACAGCATCTGTGGAGAGAAAGCAAGCTAATGTTTTGAGTCTAGATGACTCTTCATCAGAGCTGATGCTGGTCATAATATTCAATCCTACATTTCCCCATCCTGCCATCATTTACCCGTGGCCTAGCTTTTTTTTATATCTCTCTTTTTCAGTTAGTTTTGAATATTGTCATGGTAACTGAATTTCCACTTCGTTTTCCTGTCTAATTTGATGGACCCAATATTTAGTCACAACATAGTCATGTTACAATCCAAGATGTTCCTCTTGTAACATTTCATTTTCTTTTACCTCCACTGGTTCCTCCCCAGAAAGTATTTCACTACTCCCATCACAATTTTTCCATAATACGCCATGTAGCATCATGAGCCAGCATCAGTGGCTGACTTGCTCCATTATGTCTCAATATCCTTATGAGCTTATGTTTTAGATCCAAAGCACAAGGGAATACCTCCTGTTGGGAGATAAAAAAAATCAGAACCTCAAGCAGACTGATTTTCCTTGTCAACGTTCAAAAATGATCACTGTCCTGAATCATCTCTTCCTTCTTGGTACTTTCTAAGGAAGCATGCTCTCTTTGATGAATTGCTGGTGTTTTAATAGCTATTTCCTTTCCAGATGCCTCATTTTCTAGAGTCTCCTTCCACATTTCTATTTAAATTCAAGTCATTGGCTTTGGTATTTCCAGCCTAATTACAATGGATGCATGTCAATTTGTTTTTGGTTCTAACTTTTCTCATTTATTAATTCAATGTCTTTCTGTCTGTTCTCTAAAAGTAGAACCTCTTTCATTTGCCAATTTTCCATTCCTCCAGTTTCCTTGTGGATTTCAATGTAAGCATGTCCCCACTTGTCATTGCCTGGGTGAGATATCGCAGATATCAGCCACAACAGCTGCTTCTTGGATCTTTGATATTTAATATTCATTGAAATTAATTTTAAAGGTTGCTACTTCTAAATTTTTTCGCAATCTTAAGTTTCCTTATAGTCTCAAAATACTCTTCTAGCTTTAGTGATCTAAATTATAAGCCCACAGTATTTATTTTTTTCCTGGCAAATTCTACAAATGATTAATTTTCCTTCTTGAAGTCTGAATTTTAATAGATAAACTCCAGGCACAAGCTCATAAGCCTTAAGTATTCTGTTTTTGTCAGTTTTGTACTCGGCAGTTTGTTCTTCTGACAAACTGATTTGCAAAGTCATTGATGTACCTGTTAAAACATTCTGTCAGTATTAAGGTCCAAACATCATTTGGTCACTTCATCAGCTCACCTACCTTCACAAATGAGGTCTTTACCTTCCAACTCCTCCTCACTAAATTTAGGCACTAAATGTAGCTTTGTTGTTTAAGCAATCTCTCACTGGAATCAGAACCTTTCTTCAAACTATCACCTTCTCCTTCTTTCTTTGCTCTTTTCTCTGGCGAACTCATGCTGTCCAAGTCCCGCATCTCTTTAGAATTCAAGTTTACTTTATTCAACTTCTTAGAGTTATTTTTTTCTTTTTCCTTGCTTGCTAATATCCTGCTTTTCTTTTCTCCTTCCTTCCATTTCAAATCTTCTTAAATCTATGTGCCTTCGTTTTTCTCTTGTCTCTGACTCAAATCTTTTCATTTCTCTTTCTAAGTCACGATTTTTCAGTTCTAACAGTACCATAGCTAATTCTAGCTTTACACTACAATATCTAGTTTCTTTCATCCAATTATAAATGTTGAATAATCACTTGAAACATTTCATCTTTACAAGATTTTGCTGTTATGTCCACCTTCAATTTATTTAGACACTCTCTCAGTTTAACTTCAGTCAAAGATTTTAAATAATTCACTCTTCTATCTTCTATTTCTAGAAACTCTTAGCAACAGCCAAAGCCATCTTCAAAATCAATGCAATAAACTTAATGGAGAGTGAGCCATTTTCTGTTCAGAACCATCACACATCCATTCAATTAAAAAGAAAGATATGGATCCTCTTAAATCAATGAATTCAAATGACAGCTGAGCCCCCTCTTGACATGGTTTCAGCTGATGGACAAGGATGTTGGGCAAGTTAGACCCCAGATGAAATCTGGTTTGATAGATATTTTGTTATTTTTATTTAACAAATGGTCTTTGTTATGGACTAGGCCAGACCATTCAAATCATTCTTAAGCAGGCAACCCAGACCATAACTTTGCAATTTGTTTCAGTAGGTGTATCATGAAAACTACCCAGATAAGATAGCTAAGTTGACTGCCAGGTTTTAAAACAGACAAACATTTATTCACAAAGTTACATAATCGAACACAAATAACAGAATAACAAACCCCTACAGAACTCAGTCTATTCAAACTAAATTTGATAATGCTGTTCTGAATATATATACAGGACCAATAAGCAAACCCCCTTAAAAAAACAGTAAAAATGGAACAAATGATTACAGGTTGAAGTTAAAAGGACAGAAGGAGAGAGAGTTTAGCAGCCTGTTTCCACACAGCTGAACACCTAATTAGTTCTGGACTGAACTTCTCAGCTGTAGAGATGGCCACTCTCTTTTCATTATACAGGTCTTTTCTAAAACATGACCAGTTTGGCCTGAAGTCTCATCTGTTTGCATATAAACAAAAGACCTTTCAACATCCTTTCTCATCTCTGTACCAAACTAGTCAGTTCAGAGCCGGGAGGGTTTTATAACCATCTGAGAAAAATCAAGGACACACTATCCTTGAGAAAAGGAACAGCTTTTAGAAAAAACAGACCAGCCTTCACAAGGACATAAAGTTGTAGATTTGGTGCTAACGATAAAACACAAATGTATTGCACAAAATAAATGAAGATTAAAGAAAAGAACAATCTAAGCTATTTGGATGTAACATAATTTGAAAAATTTTAAAGCATAAAGCAAAAATACAATCCCATCTATTTACAACACCATCAAGTTACAGTACTCAAATACCAGAGAACATCCTCAAATCTTATCACATCCGTGTTTAACTTAGTTTACTTTCAATTCTTGGTCTTGAGAGTTTAATAGATATTTTTCTTGGTTAACCAATTGCAATTAAAATTTCTTAGCTTCAAATAGTCCATTCATGTTTCTAGAGTTGAAAAATGTGGTGCTGGAAAAACACAGCAGGCCAAGCAGCATCTGAGTAGCAGGAGAATCGACGTTTCGGGCATAAGCCCTTCTTTCAGGAATGAGGCTGGTGTGCCAAGTGGGCTGAGATAAAAGGTAGGGGGGAGGGAATTTGGGGGAGGGGCACTGGGAATACGATAGGTGGAAGGAGGTGAGGGTGAGGGTGATAGGCCAGAGAGGGGGTGAGGGCGGAGAGGTCAAGAAGAAGATTGCAGGTCAAGAGGGCAGTGCTGAATCCGAGGGTTGGGACTGAGGTAAGGTGGGGGGAGGGGAAATGAGGAAGCTGGAGAAATCTACATTCATCCCGTGTGGTTGGAGGGTTCCTAGGCGGAAGACGAGGCGCTCTTCCTCCAGGCGTCGTGTGGCCAGGGTCCGGCGATGGAGGAGGCCAAAGACCTGCATGTCATTGGCAGAGTGGGGGGGGGGGGGAGTTCAAGTGTTCAGCCACGGGGTAGTTGGGTTGGTTGGTGCGGGTGTTCCAGAGGTGTTCCCTGAAACATTCTGCAAGTAAGCGGCCTGTCTTCCCAATGTAAAGGAGACAACATCGGGTGCAGCAGATACAGTAAATGATGTGTGGGGAGGTGCAGATGAATTTGCGAAGGATATAGAAGGATCCATTGGGGCCTTGGAAGGAGGTGAGGGGGGGAGGTGTGGACGCAAGTTTTGCACTTCTTGTGGTTGCAGGGGAAGGTGCCGGGAGTGGATGTTGGGTTGATGGGGGGTGTAGACCTGACGAGGGAGTCGCGGAGGGAGTGGTCTCTCCTGAATGCTGATAAGGAAGGAGAGGGAAATATATCCCTGGTGGTGGGGTCTGTCTGGAGGTGGCAGAAATGACTGAGGATAATATGATGTATCCGGAGGTCGGTGGGGTGGAAGGTGAGGACCAGTGGGGTTCTGTCCTGGTGGCAATTGGAGGGACGGGGTTCTAGGGCGGAGGTGCGGGAAGTGGAGGAGATGCGGTGGAGAGTGTCTCCCTCCAACTCTGCCAATGACATGAAGGTCCTTGGCCTTGTAGATTTCTCCAGGTTCCTCATTTCCCCTCCTCCCACCTTATCTCAGTCCCAAACCTTGGATTCAGCATCGCCTTCTTGATCTGCAATCTTCTTCCCGACCTCTCCACCCCCACCCCCTCTCCGGCCTATCACCCTCACCCTCACCTCCTTCCACCTAACATATTCCCACTACCCACCCCCAAATTCCCTTCCCCCTACCTTTTATCTCAGCCCGCACACCAGCCTCATTCCTGAAGAAAGGCTTACGACCGAAACGTCGATTCTCCTGCTCCTTAGATGCTGCCTGGCCTGCTGTGTTTTTCCAGCACCACATTTTTCAATCTGGTACTCCAGCATCTGCAGTCCCATTCATGTTTCTAACCAAACACTTCTGGTCTAGAACTTCTTTCAAACTTAAAGCCTTACACTGATGTAACCTATTTCCTAACTGTTTTGGATAACTCCTTTCACTAACTGATCTTACATCTAACCACAACTCAATCTTCTGTGAACTGAAACCAAATGCTTTACAATCCATGTCTTTTTCCCCAAACAAACAAAACACTAATATTTCTATACCACACGCAAGCTAATGCTTTCTCATATTTACTCTATTCGATTATAAAATTTTTTCCATGAAAACAAATTTCCACCATAACTCCAGGAGCTGCTCTACCACAGATAGGTTTGAAAATCATCGTTCCAAAAAGACTGGAAGTTTAATTTCTATGTCCTATCCTACACACAGACCAAAACCCACGTGCCACTATTTCAAAATGCAATCTCTAAAATAAACAATATTAATACATATACAAGTTATGATCTTAAATAATTAATAGAATAAATAATAAATCCTTACATAATTTTCTATTTTTCCAAGGTTGGCAGATCAAGTTATGGTTTCAGAAGTATTACATTATTGTATAGAGTGCAACAAGAACATTGCTTTGCTGGTGCTGCAAGTCAATCTTTCCATTTGCCAGATTTGTCACACCGTTTGCTCTCAGATGGACCAGCTGGTGCACAGTCCAAGGTCCTGTATCCTGTCCTGATGCCTTCAGTCTGAAGCTGGCATCACTTCTGGATAACATGAGCTGTCTGCTGAAAAGGGACTGATGGCTTCACTGCACAACCCATACCAGTACTTTGTTTTTTAAACAGGATGTGGGCATCACTAGCAAAGCCAGAGTTCATTGCCCAGCACTAATTGCCCATAAGGCAATTAAGAATCAATCACATTATTCTGAGTTTGGAGTCACAGCGTCATCGAGATGTACAGCATGGAAACAGACCCTTCAGTCCAACCTGTCCATGTGGACCAGATCTCCCAACCGAATCTAGTCCCACCTGCCAGCATCTGGCCCATATCCCTCCAAACCCTTCCTATTCATATATCCATCTAAATGCCTCTTAAATGTTGCAATTGTACCAGCCTTTACCACATCCTCTGGCAGCTCATTCCATACACGTACCACTCTCTGCGTGAAAAAGTTGCTCCTTAGGTCTCTATTATACCTTTCCCCTCTCACCCTAAACCTATGCCCTCTAGTTCTAGACTCCCTGACCCCAGGGAAAAGACTTTGTCTATTTATCCTATCCATGCCCCTCATAATTTTGTAAGCCTCTATAAGGTCACCCCTCAGCCTCCGACGCTCCAGGGAAAAACAGCCCCAGCCTGTTCTGCCTCTCCCTATAGCTCAAATCCTCCAACCCTGGCAACATCCTTGTAAATCTTTTCTGAACCCTCTCAAGTTTCACAACATCTTTCCGATAGGAAGGAGACCAGAATTGCATGCAATATTCCAACAGTAGCCTAACCAATGTCCTGTACAGCTGCAACATGACCTCCCAACTCCTGTACTCAATACTCTGACCAATAAAGGAAAGCATACCAAACACCTTCTTCACCTTCCTATCTACCTGAAACTCCACTGCCAAGAAGCTCTGAACCTGCACTCCAAGGTCTCTTTGTTCAGCAACACTCCCTAAGTCCTTACCATTAAGTGTATAAGTCCTGCTAAGATTTGCTTTCCCAAAATGCAGCACCTCGCATTTATCTGAATTAAACTCCATCTGCCACTTCTCAGCACATTGGCCCATCTGGTCCAGATCTGATGTAGCCCTCTTCGCTGTCCACTACACCTCCAATTTTGGTGTCATCTGCAAACTTACTAACTGTACCTCTTATGCTCGCATCCAAATTATTTGTGTAAATGACAAAATGTAGAGGACCCAGCACCGATTCTTGTGGCACTCTACTGGTCACAGGCCTCCAGTCTGAAAAACTACCCTTCACCACCACCTCTGTCTTCTACCTTTGAGCCAGTTCTGTATCCAAATGGTTAGTTCTTCCTGTATTCCAGGAGATCAGTCTCCCATGGGGAACCTTATCGAATGCCTTACCGAAGTCTATATAGATCACATCTACTGCTCTTCCCTCATCAATCTTCTTTGTTACTTCTTCAAAAAACTTAATCAAGTTTGTGAGGCATGATTTTCCATGCACAAAGCCATGTTGACTATCCCTAATCAGTCCTTGCCTTTCCAAATACTTGTACATCCTGTCCTTCAGGATTCCCTCCAACAACTAACCCACCAGAGGTCAGGCTCACCAATAAATAGTTCCCTGGCTTGTCTTTACCACCCTTCAATTTTGGTCTCCTAACTTGAGAAAGGATGTACTGGCAGTAGAGGAGGTGCAGAAGAGGTTCACTAGAATGATTCCGGAGTTGAGGGGGTTGGCTATGAGGAGAGCCTGAATAGACTGGGATTATATTCATTGGAACTTAAACACATGAGGGGGGATCTTACAGAAGCATATAAAATTATGAAGGGAATAGATAAGATAGAAGTAAAGAGGATGTTCCCACTGACAGGAGAAACTAAGACAAAAGGGCATAGCTTCAAAAGTAAGCGGAGCAGATTTAGGATCGA
This sequence comes from Hemiscyllium ocellatum, assembly GCF_020745735.1. NCBI lineage: Eukaryota > Metazoa > Chordata > Chondrichthyes > Orectolobiformes > Hemiscylliidae > Hemiscyllium > Hemiscyllium ocellatum. The sequence goes on along the minus strand of NC_083422.1, from coordinate 38,671,177 downwards.
ATTGAGAAGGAATTTCTTCACACTGAGGGTTGTAAATTAATGAAATTCCCTGCCCAGTGAAGTGGTTGACGCTACTTCAGTAAATACTTTTAAAGCTAAGATAGATATTGTTTGAACAATAAAGGAACTAAGGATTATGGTGAGAGGGCAAGTAACTGGAGCTGAGGCCATGATCCTATTGAATGGCAGAACAGGCTGGAAGGGCGAAATGGTCTATTCCTGCTCCTAGTCCTTATGTTCTTGCTCGGGGAGTAGTGGTTGGGCACCTAATTTACGTAGAACCAGCAGATATTGTGAGCGTTATTCTGGTTCCTGCCTGTCACATGTTGTTGCAGTGTCCAGTACCTCTCTGCCAACAGTAAGATAGGAATCTCCAGAACCCTTTCATCCACCTGTCTCTGCAAAAGAGCAAATGGAAAATCCTACCACTCCTCAGAAAATGGCGTACCCTGGAATTCCTTCACTTCTCCCCTGGCCCTGCCAGACCACTACCAATATAACACTGGAGAAAGTGACATGGAGTTGTACCAGTGGTAACTGGCTACTTTGGGAGCAGAAGCAAGTTCGACATGTCCTAGCACTGCCACCTTAGCATAGTTGGCTTTTTGATTGTTGCATGGAGACTCCAGCCTAGGCTGGATCCCAGCAGAACACTTCCAATATCTAGGTCATTGCATTGGAACAGCCCAACAATCCTCCACCCTGACATGACCACATCCAGAAGATCAAGATATTCCACTCAATAACCTAATGGTGATGGAGTTCTATCAAGATAGGAAATACATGGATTGACGTAATATTTTGCTGCTGAAATATTCCATTTACTTCTTTATACATTTCTAATAAGCCTTAGAACACATTTCCACTATCCATCAAAGTTTTATTAATATTTACTGCTGGAGCAGATTCAAATGAAAGCCTGTTTTAGACATGTGATTAAAGATATTTTCACTGCTCTTTGTCTCAAAAGACTTAGTCACATAGACTGCTTATGTTGTTCAATTCAGCTTGCTAATTTTCACCTAGTTAGTGGATTCAAGCCAATGATCAGGATATTATCAGACTTACACAGAGTTATTGTAATCTGATGAAATAATTCTTGCCTTTCCTCACTGCCTTAAGGTATTTCCTGGCACCAGTGCCCTTGGCTTATAGGCTCATGATGCTCACAGGGCTTGAGAAACTCAGATGATGATATTAGCATAAGAATTTATCCATTGTTGGTAGATTAAATGCTAACTCGCATTAAATCATTACCAATGTATAATCAAATATGCATTGGGTAATTTTTTTTAATTATTGACAACAGCAAGGGGAAAACTTACATTTTATTTTAATTCATAATTAATAATTGCATTCGATCAATTTTACAAGATTTTCAAACTATTTTACATTTATGACAATGATTTGATTTAACTGTTAGAAACAGCAGTCGCAAAACTGTTCCTTCAGTCAGGTTGTGGTTGCACATTGTTTGCTCTGTCAATATGAATGTAGAAAGACAGTTATTTATCCTATGGCTGTGTTACAGTTGCAAAACACATTTGTCTATGGATGAAAATGAGACAGTACTAGGTCAGAATGAAATCATTCAATACTCTATTTACTCTCCCATACAATGGATTTTCCCAAGGTGCTGATGTACAGTGTTCCACATTCCTTTAGTTACTAGTCTTGTTGTTCTGGTCTACAATGCTGCAAGTCTTGCAAAACTAATCTGTGCTCTTACTGGTGTAACCTTGTATTTAAATAGAATAATCTTCGAGGAGAAAGTGAGGTCTGCAGATGCTGGAGATCAGAGCTGAAAATGTGTTGCTGGAAAAGCGCAGCAGAAGGGCTTATGCCCGAAACGTCGAATTTCCTGTTCCTTGGATGCTGCCTGACTTGCTGCGCTTTTCCAGCAACACATTTTCAGCTTTAAATAGAATAACCATCAGTTTGAATATGGTTAAAAAGCACCTCAAACATCAATATGAATATGATTTCTCAAAAGCACCTCTGCTTAACAGCACAAAAATATTTCCTTAGCACTTTAAGTTTAAATAGGTCAATGCTTTCAGAGTAATATGTCATGACCAGGTTCTGTGTCCCATTTGTGTTATTAAAAGTTTTGTTAATTTCCCCATTAGAGGCTGATAACTTTTTTAAGGAAAGGAATCCCCTCAATATAAAAGGAAAATCACAGGACTACTTTTCGTACTGCAACAAACCAAATAAAATCAACAATACTCAGACATTAATTGACAGGAAAAGAATATTTCAAATAAAGAGGTAAAGTTCACTTCAACTAGTTGATACAATAAATATATTCTTCATATAGTTACAAGTACTCCCTGCACAAATTGACACTAGGTGCAAACTCACAGTCTTTCCAAATTGGACTTCACTGTGTAGAATATCTCATGTATGTTTTATCATTTTGATCTTTATGTTACATTTACCAGCAGCCATATTTCACTTGAAGCCCCAGGATTAGGTTACCACTGACAAGGGTGTACATCTCTGAACACTCTCTGACTTGACAAACCTATTGGCAGAAATTCCCCAGAGATTCCTTCTCTCAGCTGTTTAAATCGTCTGGTGGGTTCTGGAAACACTGAGTCAACAGCACTGCATCCTATCCAATCTATAATCCCTTGTCCTTGCTTTATTTTTAAGTCACTACCCTTTCCAACTGTATAACACATATGGGAACACAGTCTCTGCTTTATTCCCATTTACCTGTTGCATCACAAGTATCAATTCAAAAAATGCAGACGTCAAAGCTGTTCCATTCAAAGAAAGTTTTGTTTATGTTCCCTCACACAAATTTTCAGTGTGAACTAAACTGTCAAACAGAAAAAAAAGGGTTAAATCCAACACCACTGCAATTAGCTTTCTATTTACCCTTTGTTTCTTAGCTGTTAATCCCCATTGCAACATAAGGTCACATTTTTTGTAATCTAAATGTACAAAAATTGAGAAACCAATCAATCATCTTTAAGAATATTCCACAGTTTCTCAAAAAAACTCCACAGTCCTTGTATACTAAAAGAAAATGTAAGCTTTTCCCAAAGCATATAAGTCATCACTTTTTGCAGTTCTGTGTTATGTAATGACATGTATAAGTCTTATGGCAGATGTCACACATTCAAATTGCAATTGAGATATTCTGAAAATATGTTTTTATTCATTACACAATAAAGCATAATATCTTTATGTAGATAGTTAAAACTAAGTTAAATACTTCATGTATTTTACCAGGTTAAGTAATTTTCCAATTATACACTGGACTAGATGTAAGCAGTATTGTGAAAATTCATTGTAATGGTCTAAATGGATATCGTCCCTATACCAGGAAGGAGATCAATTATGTTAATGCTAAATAAGGTTTAGCTGCTTCAAGCAATAACAGAACTATCTAGAAGGTAGCACACAGTCAACCTATTGTTGTATCTACAGAATCATTTGCAACTGTGCAACAATCTGCAACTTTCAATAATTTGCAGTGGGAATACCAGAAGACAGCATTCATCTTGATCAGAAAAAGAAAATCAGATTTCAAGTCACTAAAGCTCCACTCTTTAGATAATCATGGTGTTTCAGTCTGTGTATACTTAAATGTCAATGGGTTTGAAGGAAGTTCCAAAAAGTAATATGTCTGTATTATAATTAACAAAAAGACAGGTGTTAGCAAAATACGACAGTTTAAAATATCCTCCTGCCGAACAAAATCAAAAACCATAACAGTACATTTTTGTTGGTGATGTTGAGGAACAAATGCTTAACATTCCTTTCCTATGTTTCTTTGTCCACTAGTTTGCTGTTGTGTTAATCTATTTAGGATAAATGAGTGGACATCTCTGTTAAATCATCTAACCGAGGAATGTCATAGCAATGCAGGTTCTGGCTAATTACCATTCTTAAAGAAAAACTTTGTTTTAATTTGAGTTACAACAGTACTTCAGTAATCAAGGGGTCAAAATATTATCCAGTTTTCCTTTAGTTCTTCATAGCAAACTTCTTCTTTCAGCAGGTTGTGTATGAAATTGATTTTTACAGTGCTATAGATAAACTGTCAAATGACGATTCAATGTGTTTTGACAAGAAAAGTGAAACAAAAACAAAATGAAAAACTTCTGAGACTCTTTGTTTCTTGCCCTTTTTCAAGAACAAAGCAACCTCCTTCCATGCTGCCATCCTTCAGGGAAGTGCAGACTGTCAGACAATACAGCATCCTGGACTTTCCTGCTGTGAACTACACTGCACTGCGATGAACCAAGTGCTGATGCTGTATAAATTCTTTTTGTATTTCCTGTAAGAACTAAATTCATGATTTTATCTTAACAAAATATTTTACTGCATTTTATCTATAATGCTGATCAATGTTTGCAGGTTGCTTATTAGCACAGGCTTGCATTCATAAAGAGTATTTGGAAAGTTTGGCTTGGATATTAATGGAAAGATTTTCAGTTGTTGGATACCTGCTTCACACCTGAGAAACATGCAACCAGTTGGAAGTCACGTCATTTTATTGAACAGTTTGGTGTTAATACAACAATTATTTATCTTTTGATTGGCTCTAGCAAGGAAAGATCAGGCACTACATTCAGAAATCCTTCCAATATTTGAATGGTCATTATGAATTATCAATGAGCACCAGTGTCCATTCACCATGTCCCAACCCCACACCTTTGCCACGACATGATCTCATCTTTTGGAAAATGATCTCCTTTTCAAACAAAGTCAAAGGGGTGAATTTCATCCTGATGTTTAGACCCCAGGACATAAACAACCTTTCAGGGTTTTGCACGAATCCATAAGAATACTTTTAATGAAATTCCTTTGTCTGCTTACCATTGGATATGAATTCGTTTACTCTGCTCTTGCCGTTGAAATATCAGATAAACAATTTTATGCTAATATCATAGTGTAGTTTCAGCCCACGCATTTAAATTTTTGTCCCATTGAGTGACAGGTATGAGATCCACCACTATTGAGAAATGTACAAAAAAAGACTTGAAAATATATGACAAATAAATGGTTTCCAGTATCCCTCTACTGCACATTAGCACTAGTAAATTAATAGCTTTGTATTTCAGCTTGGACACCTTTATTGTGGCAAAAGCCATTAAAATTCCAATGTGCAACAGCCCTGATAAAACAGCACAATCTTCCAGTTCCAATATCACTTGAAATTTTCCATGAAATGCTGTTCAATTACATCAGCTCATGGGGACATAGTTAATAGGAGTATTCCTTCATAAATTGTCTTCCAATTGATTCCCAATGTATTTAAATCAGCAGGCACAGGTTTTGCTTAATAAGAAGGATTTGATAAATAGGACAATTTCCATCAGAACATCTAATTAGTAAGCTTTAACAGTTTTAAAAAAGCCTACAATTATTTATGCTATGTAGTTCCTGTATGGATAATATGCATTTTAATGTTAATTGACATACTGCCTTTCTGTATTTGCTTAAAGAAATCCATATCTACCTATCTGTCTCATTTGGAATCGAGCAATCATGTTACATGAGAGACTGGCTTTGACAAATACAGACAGATTACAGTAGCATTAAAGTGTGCTCCAAGTTACTTCCAAAACATGTTGCTTTTCTGAAATATTTGTCGGTGAACAGAAGATACTATCGTTGTCATGTCATCATACAACTGAATGTCTTATTTTTGGGAGTAAGTTTCTATTCATTTCCCTAGTGCCAAAAGAAATTTGAGTCATCTTTTCTTCTGGTTTTGTGCAACACACAGAGAGAATTCAGTCAATACAGTGTGCAGCAATGTGCAAAGATGATGATTTGCCCTCATGATTACTAGATTTCTCATGGGGCTATTTAAGCAAGAAGTTGAGAAACTCAATCATAAGGAGATTGGGAATGACTTACTCAAAACTAATTTTACACCCACATGATCAGTACAAACGTTGGAAAGTCTTATCTGCCCTAAGAGTCACAGAATGTGCCTAACAAAGTGATAAAACCAGAACAAATGTTTAACCAAAATTTTAGTTGCCCCTGTCTAGGGAGACAGGATGGGGCTTGGCTTTGATACCTTTCGCACTATTCTGCCGACAATGGTGCCTAAATATTTTGAACTTGCAGAATTAGGAGATAGCTTTAGCTTCACAGGAAATTCCCCCACTGTAAAGAGCAATCCTCAGAGGATTTTATGACTTTGAGGTCATTACCGTAACTATGGTGGACTTCCTATTCTCTGCAAAACAGCTCACTGCAGAAGAATGCAATGGGTGGCCCGGGAATCCTGCCGTAGCATTATCCTTATGCTGCAGGAGTGAAAGCAATCAGACAGCCTAATGTATGACTCTCAGTAGTGGCAGAAAGAATCTCATTCCTAATGAAAAGCTTATGCTTGAAACATCAACTCTCCTGCTCCTCGGATGTTGTCTGACCGGCTATGCTTTTCCAGCACCACACTTTTCAACTCTCATCTCCAGCATCTGCAACCCTCACTTTCTCTCTGAAAGAGTCATAAACTGGTACAGTAAGGCACTGCCCACAAAACTTGAGTTCTTGTGAAAAAATAACAATCCAGATGCCAGCAAACATGTCTCGAACTGGCATATGATTTGTAAATGTTAGCTCTGGGGCAACATTGCTCACTCTGCTGCTTTGTCCAAGTTATGCTTCAGCTTCATCCTCTTGAAAGCCTAGCATTGTTTCTTCTTGTATATTCATTCATGAGAAGTGGCCAGGCCAGTATGTATTGCCCATCCTTAATTAGCCATGCGGAGGCAATGGTGAGCTGCCTTCTTGAACAGTTGCAGTTCATTTGGTGTAGGTTACCTGACAATTCAATTGGAAGAGGAGTTCTGGGAGTTTGACACTTCAACACTGAAGGAAACAGCAACATGCTATGACCTACTGCCTGGTAATGCAATGAGGGGTCATCTTGCTTGTCTTTTGTTAATCTGTGCGAAATTTTGTCTGGACATAAATGCTTGCAGATTCCTCATCCAGAGATTCCTGAATGATTTGTCCTACCAGTTTTTGTGAATTTTGGAGAAGATTATTTTTCAGACTAGCGAAATGTATTTGCATAACATTATCATGAAGAGGAAAAAGATTGAAGAAGCAAGATTAGAGGAACTTTAAAGTATATTGGCGCAAAAATGAATCGTTTCCATTATATTAAGGTCCATCACACAGGTTTAATGAGCCTAGTGATTGTTTAATGTGCTGCATCTCACCACCAGGGCTTTTGGGGATTGTATATTCCTGACTATTGCAGCATGCTCTGGATAATTGTAGTGTTAGTTAGTATTGAGCTAAAAACATAACACTTGAGGTATTTGAGAATTGAAGAATCACTACTAATATTGACATGTGTCATAAAATGGTGAGTAGTACATTATTGTAAATAGCAATGGTCTTTCTCAGCCAACTTAAAGCTAGTCCCAGTAATAATCAAAGTCATAGGCCATTTGTTCCAATGGGTCTGCGCCAATCAGAAACAGAGCTGAAAATGTGTTGCTGGAAAAGCGCAGCAGGTCAGGCAGCATCCAAGGAACAGGAGATTCGACGTTTTGGGCATGAAGAAGGGCTTATGCCCGAAACGTCGAATTTCCTGTTCCATGGATGCTGCCTGACCTGCTGCGCTTTTCCAGCAACACATTTTCAGCTCTGATCTCCAGCATCTGCAGACCTCACTTTCTCCGCCAATCAGAAACAACCAGTTAACTATTAGAATTGCATTTTCTACCACTTGGCCCATTGCTTTGCATGCCTGGCATTGCAAATGCATATCTAAATATCCATAAACACTCTGAGAGTTTTTGCCTCTACTATCCTTATAGGTGGTGTGTTCCAGGTTCCCACCAACCTCGGTGAAAAAATGTTTTCTCACATTCCCTCTAAACTTTCTGCCCCATTCCTTAAATCTATGCCCTACTGTCATTGATTTCTCCACAAAGGAGAAAAGTTTCTTCCAGCCTATGCTGTCTATGTCCTGAGTGATCTTCTATACTGCAATCATGTTCTTCCCTCAGTCTCCATTTCTCCAAGGAAACCAACCCCAGTCTGAAGAATTAGCTGAATCAAATGCTCTGATGAGCAACTATGTGTGTCTGCAGACATACTCTGGGAAAAGTTGGTTCTCCTGAACCATTAATTAAGGCAAGAACATAAGACCTATGCACAATGCAAGCAATTTACTTCTTCTCTCTTGTATCTGAGTCACTTTAAAAGCAGGTTTGTTTTATGGAGTGAAAACATTTCTCTCCTAATTGTTTGAAAAATGATTTTACGATGAGCAAAAACAATCAGTTAAATCCAGATTAAAGCTTTTTCAGTGTCACCATGATCTGGCGCCATTTTGCATAGCTTTAAGAATAAGAAGCAATAAGCAAAGGTATAGTTTCAAAAGAGTCTGTCTGTCCTGAGCCAGCTCATCATGAAAACACCTGTGCCGCCATCCCTCCTCCCTCCTCATTGCCGTCTATACCAGATCCAACCAACAATGAAGTTGCCACTCTTCAGGTGCCATCTTTAACCACTGGGCTGATTCTCCTCCCCCATTGGTTTGTCACCGCCAGTGCCGGACCCACCAATGTCTCTCACCCTGGCCCCGCCTCGTCGATCTTGCTGTGATTCTCTTCCAGCACCGTCAGCATTGCACTCAAACAACAAAGTTACTGATCCTCAGGTGCCAGTCCTACCTCACTGGCAATGCCTCCGCAAATGTCGCAGCCACCGATTTCCAATGCCAAGTCCCGTGCTCACCCCAGAAAAGTAAATAAGGGCTCACTCAAATCCCTTGTAGGCTCACTCTCTGCCACCACAAAGTCCATGCTGAGCCCACTCGAGTCCATGCTGGTTCTACTCGAGTACACGCTGGGATTCCTTGCTGCCAACACCACCTTCCCACACCCCCAATGCCAAGTAATAAGTAAAAAGAAAAAGAGGAAAAAAAGAAATGAAAAACAGTTGGAGCAGATGAGCCCCAGCTCAAGGACCCTTCTCCACCATCAACTTGAAAAGTCCATACTCCTAATAATGTCAAAATATGAAAGTCAATGCATTGTGAATATAGACAATTGAAAATCCAATGGCAATTTAATTACTTGTGGAACTCCCATTCCAAATGACCACATAATAAACAAAGGCTAAAATAATGGTTAGATTACCTACAGTGTGGAACAGGCCCTTTGGCCCAACAAGTCCACACTGACCCTCTGAAGAGCAACCCCCTCCCCTCTGACTAATGCACCTAACACTATGGACAATTTAACATGACCAATTCACCTCTTTGGACTGTGGGAGGAAACCGGAGCACCCAGACACAGGGAGAATCTACAAACTCCACACAGTGACCCGAGGCTGGAATTGAACCTGGGACCCTGGTGATATGATTCTCGATCAGTGGTGCTGGAAGAGCACAGCAGTTCAGGCAGCATCCAACGAGCAGCGAAATCGATATTTCGGGCAAAAGCCCTTTATCAGGAATAAAGGCAGTGAGCCTGAATGTGTGGAGACCTTTATTCCTGATGAAGAGCTTTTGCCCGAAGCATCGATTTCACTGCTCGTTGCATGCTGCCTGAACTGCTGTGCTCTTCCAGCACCACTAATCCAGAATCTGGTTTCTAGCATCTGCAGTCATTGTTTTCACCCTGGTGCTATGAGGCAGCACTGAGCCACCGTGCCACCCACAATAATACCACTCAGCCATCACCTTCCCTGGCTGGGTCATTGAGTAAATTCAAAGCTGAGATAGATTTTTTTTCCCTATCTCAGACTGTGTATCAAATTGAGTGTCCTGAATTTTGCAATATTGAGCCTAGTGTACAAACGATATACAAAACTGTATATCAGTTCCATAAAAGCAATAAATATTGAAATGCTGCATAGAATAAATTAGTTCTGGGCTTGGTTTCCAATTCATTGTTCCCTGTGTGTGGTTGCGCACTTCCTTCTGGTGAAGAGGCCCATTGGATCAGCCCGTGGAGGCAAGGCAACAGATTTAAAATGTAGATGGCTAACAGGAAGGCATTCGCTTTCTCATCTGATCCAAATTCAGCCAATCTATAACTTTGACGTTCAATTTTGACCTTTCAGGCTGTATTTTTTTCACAGTTATCACTTATTTTTATAGTTGCTGCTTGCTTTCATAGTTACTTAATACTTGGCAGCACAACATTCGAAGGTTAGATTTTCGTCTTCACAATTCCAACTGGGAGTCTTGCTTGCCAGAAGCACATGTTGAAAATCTAAGCATGTACAGAGCATGATTTTTCAACTTTTATTTTATCTTAAAAGTTCTGCTGTTGCATATTCTGTACACATTCAGGTTTCTGCCAGGAGCGTTCACTGAACAAAACCTCTATTCCCTATAATAAAGCTACTTGGTGGCCAGTCTATACTTGCTTACATTTACTGTTTGAAATTCAAGCTTCCCAACAAAAATATTCAGAAATTGATGAATATATTAATATTTCTATAAGATCTATATGGCCAGCTTTTGCTGGAATGAGCCCTAATAGTTACATGTTTAGAATGTCATTTTCTTCTGCCTAAAGGTAGCTGGAAATGGGTGCTGATAGCAACAAACTGAGGGTCACAGGGCATCTAGAATATTGGTGAGCAACTGGGTCAACAGTGTATCTCCTTAAACTATGAGATTAAAGGATTGCAAAATTTGCAATATTTGCAGGTGACACAAAGCTAGGTGGGAGGGTGAAGTCTGAGGAGGATGTAGATTAGATTCTCTACAGTGTGGAAACAGGCCCTTCGGTCCAACAAGTCCACACCAACCCTCTGAAGAGTAAACCACCCATATGTCGAGATATTGCAGTACCATTTGGACATGCTCAGTGAGTAGACAAATGCATGGCAGATGCAGTGTATTGTGGATAAATGTGAAGTTATTTACTTTGATAGCAAAATTAGGGAGGCAGATTATTATTTGAATGTCTGTAAGTTGAGATGGGGCAATATTCAACGAGACCTGATTGTCCTCATGCACCAGTCACTGCAACAGGCAATAAAGAGGGTAAACTGTAAATTGATTTCATAGTGAATTGAGTCCTGGTATATGGATTTTGTGCTGCAATTATAACGGGAGTTCAAGAGGCCACTCTTGCAATCATCTATGGGGTTATAGTCTCCTTATTGAAGAAGGATGTTCTTGTTCTAGAAGGAGTACAGTCAAAGTTTATCAAATTGATTCCTGGGATGGAGGACTGGTAAATGAGGATGAGTCAGTTAGGCTTGTATTTACTAGAGTTTAGAAGAATTGAGGGGGTGGTTTGTGGGGTTGGTGGGGGGGAGGTTTTCATAGAAATGTGTGAAATTCTAACAGGACTGTATAGGTTAGATGTAGGAAGAAGTTGGGGAGTCCAGACCAGAGGTCATAGTTTAAGGATAAGGGGTATATCTTTTCAGATTGAGATGAGGAGAAATGTCTTCACCCAGTGAGTTGTAAGCCTATGGAATTCACTACCACAGAAAGTGGTTGACACCAAAAGATTATGTATTTTCAAGAAGGAGATAGACATAGCTCCAATGGCCTAAGGAATCAAAGGATATGAAGACAGCAGGATTAGGATATCGAGTTTGGTAACAGCTTTGATCAGTTTTGATCAATGGCGGAGCAGGCTTGAGGGGGTCAAATATCTTAATCCTGCTTCTAGCTTCTATGTTTCTATGTAAACAGAGGAAGAATTAAAGAGAAGAGTGTAATGATTGTAACAAAGTCAATCAGGTTGGCTTCATAGAATATGAGTTCCCTGAATGAGCCTGTTAATCAGGTTCAATCAGGGAGATCTAACTGACAGATAAGATCAGGAGAGACCCCCTTCATTTTTTTTCATATAGCATTGCCCTTATCAGGTTTGGCTTGTTACTGGTTCACTGGCCACATAGGTGTGTTCCTGATGGTGAAAATACTGAATAAAGATTTTTGCACATGGTGTCTTCACTGAGTCACTCATACACACACAACATGGCTGCTGTGAGAAGAAAATTAGCACAATTGCTATAGTGCAATGGTAGTGTGAGGATAAAAAATTACAATAAACAAGAGACTCAGAAACATCTCTCTTCAGAAAAAAAATTCAAGACTGTCAGGCATCCTGTTCACTGTGAGAGGTGGTTCTGAGGGAGCTGGATCAGTGTGAAGTACTATACACATGTAAATAAAGGGTGACTTGGGGACTGGATATGGACCTCTGTGGCAATGGGGGGGGTGGTTAATGATATAATCATGCAAAAGCACCTACCAGCTGAAGTCCAACTGGACTTCAGACACTACAACTACAGACAACTTATCATTGGAAAATGTGGCAAGTGGAGCACATGAGTTGCAGGATATTCCAATGGAAGTTGACACCCTCACTGGTCTCTGTGAGCTTGGGGAACACCACTTGAGTGAAGGCAATTAGATAGCCTCACTCAGGACATATTCTGAACAGAGGGACTCTAGGTCAGCCCACTGCAAGTCAAGCTCTGGGCAAACAATTAACATTTTCTTTAGGATCGGAGCCAGCAAGCCATTGTAGTTGCTGCCAGTGTGCTGACTTGAGGCAGCCAAGTGTCCTACTAGACCTAAATGGAATAAGAGAACTCATAGGTTGCTATCCAAGGGAGTGCACATCCTGGAAAGTCTGCTTAAATCTAGTTTGGAACAGTTAAATTGCTAAACAACACCCAAACCAGAACCAATCAAAATTAACACCAGGTTCTAATGGGGGTCAATAACTGTACAGCCGTTTCAGTGATCACAGACCAGTCTTTAACAAAATTCGCTCTTGACTCCAAACCTCAAGTTTGACCAAGATCTCGGCTAGACTGAGAACCTTCACCGGGGAACCTTCACCGATTAAGGGAACAACTTCTGTTCCGGTCTCTCATGAGAAGAAGCTGGTTTAATTATCATTGATTGTAGTAAAAGGGTGAGGCCCAAGCTTGAAAGGGTGCAATTGGTTCAGAAAGATTCACCTAGATTGGCCCGACAGTTTTCCATTAGAAAATGGCTGCCTGAATAAAGTCCTAATTAAATACCTGGATGTTTTTCAGGAAAGGCTGGGGACTATGAAAGGAGCCAAAGCCACCTCGCATGTTGACCAGGAAGCAATTCCAAGATTCTGCAAGGCCTGCCAAATGCCATTTCCTTAATGGTGAAAGAAGAAGCAGAAATCAGAAGGCCGGAAAGTGAAGGAGTCATCAAGCAGAATGGGCAGCAATGGTTGTACTGATCGCCTTTGTGGGAATTTTAAACAAGCAGTCAACTGCTTTCCACAGCTGGATAAATACCCAATCCCTCACATAGAAGATATATACGCAAAGCTGCCCTTCACAAAGCTGGACACAAAGCCTGCTTGGTGATTGTGGTGAGATGAAGATTCTCAGAAGTATGATGCAATTAATACCCATAAGGGTTTATACAAATATTCAAGACTGGTATTTGGGGTATCATCAGCCTGTGCAATTATTCAATGCACAGTACAGAGGGTTTACCCAGGTCACCATTTATCTAGATGACAATGTGCTAAAAACAGAGAAGACCAAAATTGCACTTAGAGGACTTGGACATCATCCTTAGATGTTTATACCAGGCGGGAATACACTTTAAAAGGCAAAAACATATATTCCAGAAACCCCAAGTGGTCTACAAAGTCGACAAGACCAGTTTACACTCATTGGAAGATAAAGTGAGGATGATCAAGGGTGCCCTGTCTGTACTGGAGCTTATACCTTTCCTTGGGCTGGTGAATTATTATGGGAAATTCATACATTAATTGACCTCCATGTGGCACCTTTGCATCCAGGACTTTGGTTAATGCAGAGTGTAAACACATCCAGATAGAGATGGAAGGTTTGGCAGTCATATTTCGAGTCAGAAAGTTCCTCCAATATCTTTACAGATATAAATTTGTAATAATAATGGGCCACAAACCCTTTCTAGGTCTACTTAAAGAGGACAAAGCAGTATTACCCACAGCTTCAGCTAATGGTCTGGCAGAAAAAACAGTCCAAACTTTGAATATAGGCTTAAAGAAACAGCTGCAACCTCACTAGATACCAAACTATCCGTTTTTTTGTTTGATTATTGGTTCACTCCACATGCAACTACAGTGATGGCTCCAGCAGAGATGCTAATGGGGAGAAGACTCCACACCAGGTTAAATCTGATCGCCCTGGACTTGGTTAGTGGGCACTGGGGGGGGGAGTGAAATGGTATCAGGAATGACAGTGCTGGACACAAGATTCTACTAAGCAAGAAAAACAGTTTACTTCAGGCAAGAAAGTTTGGCATAGGAACCACAGGAATGGTCATAGAGTCAGAGAGTCACAGAGATGTATAACATGGAAACAGACCCTTTGGTCCAACTCATTCATGGCATCCAGATACCCTAACCTAAACTAGTCCCATTTGCCAGCACTTGACCCATATCCCTTTAAAGCTTTCCTATTCAAGTACCCATCCAGATGCCTTTTAAATGTTGTAATTGTACCAGCCTCCAGCGCTTCCTCTGGCAGCTCATTCCATACACACACCACCCTCTGCATGAAAAAGTTGCCCCTTAGGTCCTTTGTAAAGTTTTCCCCTCTCACCCAAACCTATGCCCTCTACTTCTGGACTCCCATGCCCAGGAAAAAGAATTTGTCTATTTAACCTATCCATGCCCCTCATGATTTTATAAACCTCTATAAGGTCACCCCTCAGCATCCAATGCTCCAGGGAAAACAGCCCCAGCCTATTCAGCCTCTCCCTATAGTTGAAATCCTCTAACCCTGGCAACATGCTTGTAAATCGCAACATCCTTGCAATAGGAGGGAGTCAGTCCTGCATGGGTAGAAGACATGGTTGATGTGAGGTCAGATCCACTGATATATTAAGTTTGGGTAGATGTGACAGTCCCGAACAAACACGTGGACCACGTGAAAGCTGCAAATTTGCAAACAGTGCGGGAACAAGATGCACCTGGCTGCTCAACATCCTTTCCAACTGTTCTGGAACCCATGGGTTCTCTCTCTCTCTCTCTCTGTCAAGCATTGAAGATATCTTGGAATCTGAGATGGACAGAGAGGATGTTGCTGCTTTGACTCCTGAAGAAGGGAATGAATTTCTTCCAAGATGCTCTGGCCTCAAGGTGCAAGCCACTATGTGTTACATGTCACCCATTTCAGAGACAGAGTTGGAGGAACCTCACCCGGGGGGTGTTTGCTACAAAAAGAAGAACTGGTCTATGTTCTCAGACTCAGAGGAGGAGGGATGGAATGACTGTAATGAGGTGAGTCTAGTGGACCTCATACAATATGGAGCAGATTAACAACCCCAGTCAGGAAGCCCAGGCTGACAGATATAAGCAGAAGTGTTCGACACCCTGTTCACTCTGAGTGATTCTTCTGGAGAAGCTGGATCAGTGTTAAGGATTCTCCATGTGTTAAAAAGGGTGACTTGGTGATGGGATACTGGCCTCTGTGGAGTTATTTCAAAGAGTAATTTCAATGTTAATTGAATAAATAAATAGATTTAAAAAAAGGAAAGGAAGGATTGGATTGAAAGAGGAAAAAATGAACCAAAGGAAAAGTAAGAAGTGGAGTCAGATGTTTTTAAGATCTCTGTAAGCATTTTACAATTTGAAATTCCACATTTATGATTTTCTGACCAGTACAGTATGTTTTACTGTCACTATTATTGCATTGAAAAGATACTTACACTGATAACTGTGGACAATTAATGTGTAAATTCAGCCATGTCATGAAATTCACACTAAAATAAATGTGAAAAATATTGTTTTCACAAAGATAATTACAGGCAAGGCAAATCTCTCAACAATTTGTAGCAATTTATAACTAATGGGGGAATCACACTAGAAGCCATTGTCCGATTTGCACAATGCTAATAGTGTGCTTCCTTTAGACACCATTATTTCATCAGTAAAGTCTTGTTCACATATATATATATATATATATAAAACGTAGCTAAATAGTCTAAGTTTGAGACAAATGTAAGGTAGAGACTTTACTTCAGAGGAAGATTAATAAAGCTACTCTTGACTTCATTCAGAAAACGTTCTATAATCTTTAGTTTCACGTTGAGTATTCTCCACATTTACTGTACATTTATGTGTTCTACTAATCTACTAGAACATGAATGAACCATAAATTAATTGTTTTTATTTGACTAACACTGTGGCTACACTCTATTACATCATGTTCCATATCGTATTTCAACAGTCAGTTCCTATATGGTCACTGGTGATAAGTATTCACAGTTGTTAAATGATATGGCTGAGAAAATAGATTGGGGTGCTCTTGGGATCTTACAAAAATAATGATGATTCAAATCTTGGAGATATAAAGTATTCCTTTCTAACCTGGTTCTCAAATATCAATTCTGATTCCTCTCTCTGCACCTTCCCTGTGGCTGTATAACTGTACTCTGTTCTGCTACCCTGATTTACTTTGTATGGTATGATCTGCTTGTATGGCACGCAAAATAATATTTTTCATTGTATCTTAGTACATGTGACAACAATAAATCAATCAATCCATCAAATCATTGATATTTGAGTATGACCAATTGTTGAATTCAGTAATCTCCAGTCAACAGTCAGTTGATAAATTTCAGAGTCATGAAGGCTTCACAGATAGTAGGAAAACTCAACACGGGTTCAAACTGTCTTGTTGACTTTAGGCTTCTCTCCAATGTAAATTACAGCTTGGCCCCCATGGCAAAATATGAATCTGTTGGAAAGGAAAATTGAACTTTTGGAAATGTTGGTGTCTGTAGGATCATGCAAATATCAAAGGCCAGTCACTGCTCCCACTCTCTGATCTTTGTGTTTTTCTCCGAGGATCTTAAATATGTGCTGACATGGGCTCTTCAACTGTTCCAATTACTCCTTTAATTCCTGGTTTGAAACCTTCTATTCTGATTTCCACTCTGATAAAGCCCTAGTAATGAATTAGAATCGAGTGATCATCATTCATTCTGTCTCCTTGGCTTTCTCGGCTTTGTTGCAATCTTTACCATAGTTTATTGCATAATGCTCCTGTTATTCAATTCCATGGAACTGCTGCCACTTGGATTCACTCCTAGCTATCCAGTCAAGGCCCAGAAATCTCTACTGATGGCCTCCCATCCCACTTGGCACTGTTATCAAGAATAAATAATACTTCTACTTCATCCACCCGCTATCCCTTGTTCATATAATTCAAAATCATGGCATCAGTTTTCACATGCACTCTAGTTACACACAGCTCTACCTTTAGTAATATCCCTCAAATCTATCCCTATTACCAGAATAATATTATGTATCCAGTCTTGGATGAACTATAACTTTCTGCAGCTAAATATTGGAAAGATTGAAATCATAGAGCTTAGCGTCACTCTGTACTAGCAACATCTCCTCTAGCCCTTTACCCACTGACTCAGACAGAATTCAATCCTGTTTTGTAATCTTGCTTGTCTGAGTTATGACCTAATCTCCATCAGCAGAGAGACATTTTTCTCCACTTTGTCATATTCTCCAATTCCATCCCTGTATTCAGTTATTAGACGCTGAATTCTTCACTTATGGCCTATCACCTCTAGATTCAAGTGCTTAAATTTCATCTCATCAACATCAAGCTATCAAACCCAAACTAATTTTTCTTGCAATCAGTCATGTCTTTTAATTCAGCTATTTTGGCTCCCAGAATCCAAACACATCAATTTTTTTCTTAGTATTCAAATGTTTGCATCACTATCCTTCTTTTTCCTCCACTCGTATCACAATTCCTCTGTCCCACTTTCTCACGCTTATTATGTGTGCTCTGTCCTTCAACTCAATCATTGGCAGCTGTGTCTTTATCCATCTAGCTCATACAGTTGGAATATCCACCCTAATCTCCCTACTTCTCTGCCTCCCTCTCTTCCTTGAAGACCTTCCTTAGAATCTAGTTCTTTGATCAAACTTTAGGTCTTCTCTCCTAGTCTCTCCTCCTTTAGTTTTGTGTTCATTTTGTTTTCTGTTCAACCTTTGCAAAGCTTCATGGAGTCATTTTACCTTAATGATACATTGAAGTGCTATTTTGTATTCAATAGAATTCTTTGATAAGAATAAGTTCAGTAAATGCCTTCTTCTGAGCAAGTAAGATCATCAAAAATTTAAAAATCCATACAACACTGAAATAGATTTAATAGAGAAGCAGTTTAGAGGCAGCAAGGCATTTCATTATGGCTTTTCAGATCTCGATTGTAAAGGAACATAGGTTCAATTCCAGTCTGTATTCAGTCATGGGATGTGGGCATTACTGGCTGGCTAGAATTTGTTGGCAATCCCTAGTTGCCCATGAGAAGGTAGTGGTGAGTTGCCTTCTTGACCATTGAAATCCATTTGGTGTAAGTGCACCCACAATGCTGTAATGGAGGGAGTGTCAAGATTTTGGTCCAGTTCCTCATCAGAGATACTAACCTGTCCCAACTTACCACAGTTGACACAACAATCTGCAGGGACAGAATCTTGGTACATCAGACTAAGAATGAGGGACAAATTCACAAGAGGCTAATTTACAACGGGGGTAATAAACAATGCATATTGTCTTATTACATACAGGTAAGCTGAATGGTTTTCAAATTAATTCAAGCAACCGCAAAAAGAAATACAATCTGTTGAGTGGCAACAATGTGACAAATGTATATCTGGTGAACCATAAGCTGTAAGAGATGGATATCATTTCCCTTGCAATGGCTGAATACATAAAATATTAATACCCATTCTAAAGTGCTGATGTCAGAATTGAGTCAATTTTCCAAACAGGATTTGGTAATCGCTTGTCACACACAGTAGTATTGCTTATATGCTTTTAAACTTGTTCTTACCCAGCTCCTTGTTTGACTGTAGCTCCACATGATTTCAACATAATGATCTGAACCATGGGCACTAAATAAAGAAATCTAATCCTACCAGGAAGAAAGTAATAATGCTCCTCCCAAGAGTACAGAGCTCTTGGTTCAGTTCTCTCTGGCAGCACTTAGCTCTTTGAACTGCCAATATGTGCGGGCAACTTAACAAAAAAACTCCGGGAAGAAATCTCTAATTGTCATCAAGTGATTTACTTTCTAGGGTGGGCAGGCTGGTGGCACAGTGGGTTAGTGTAGTGGCATGCTGTTCCAGGCAATGGTAACACATGGATCTTGCTTGTGATTTCCATCACATTGGATTCCCATCATAGCTAAGCTGTCAAGGGAGGCAGGGGAGTAACAGAGGGAAAATTAACTCCTGCCATGTTTGCACATCTCTAAGCAGATGGCCCTGATTGGGATAAACCTCTCAGCATTTCATCCATGCATCCTCTTGACTAAGAAATGACATGGGACATGTAGTAAGCTATCAAATGCAACTATTTCATGAAGTAGAGGGAGCCCACTAATAGAAATAAGAATGACATTTCACAGCAAATGTGAATATTCTGCACATCACATTCATGATATTTCCCAGGTTCAAAGGTACAATTTTGTATTTTCTTCTTGTTAAAGCTGGAAAGGTGAAAACAAACTGCTGTAATCCATAAGATGGCATCACTAAGTCATTGTTACATAGCAACTATAGAAGGATAAGAAACGTATACAAACTACATGAAATGAAAATTGCAGTGTTGGATGTTTCCTACTCAGTTATTAAAACCCACTGTCAGTGTTCAAAGAAGCAGACACAGAATTGATATCTATTTTATTGATTCAGAATTTACATTTGATGTCTTGTTCCTTCAGGTCATAGTGACAAAATGCATACTTACAATGTGAGACTATATGTAATTAGAAGATTTACTATAAGAAGTTCAACCTCATCTTTCACAGATTTGCTTACAAAGCATGACCTGCCACTGAAATGCGATGGTATATAAGCACTGCTACGAGAAAGAGAGTGAAAATGCAGAATGCAATGTTATTATTTGCTTTGGGAAGGATGACTGAAACATAAATGTATTACCATAAACTGCAACTATACTGGAATTTCATATGAGCTTCAATTCCTCTGCAGCACTGCCTCCTCCACATAGTGCAAATACACTGAGTAAAATATGTGTTTAGAATCATTTGATAATACTGCAATGAGAATGAGTTCTTCAAAATCCAATGACAACTGGATTCAATGCAAAGAGTGGAACAATTCCACCGCTAAATGAGGTAGTGAGGAACCTTCTAATATGATTTTTCTCAACTCCTCATCATGTCACATGACCACAAAGCAGCAATAACAAAAGGCAAGGACTGCACCTGACCAGCTTTGCCCCGCTCTCTTTACAGAAGAAACATTCTTTTAAGTGCATGTCCAGATTAGCAAAAAATATACTTGAATTAATCTAGTTTAAGTGTGAATGTGCATCTTGTCATGTACAAGGTTCGCCCTTCAATCAACATTCTCCAAGGTGCATGGGCAATGAAGTAGATCAGAATTTTTTAATGTAATGTTTACCAAAGAGTATGATACTAAATGCCTACAATATGTCATGCTGTTTAAAGTGAGCTAGTATAAGAATTCATTTTTAGCCAATATTTTCAAACAAGAACTATACTTAGTGAAAGAACTTAGTATGTATTGAAAAATCAACATTTCTAAATAAGCTCAGAGGTTTTCACTCACCAACTAATGGAGAATGGAAAATTTTGAAACTTTGAATATTTGTCACATCAAGACTGGGGAAATGTGTTCTGTTAATTATTGTCTACTGGTGCTTCTGATACCCAAAATCTAAAGTTTAGCAGTTAAAGAAAAAATGAGTGTTAATTATTGGAAGATCTGAAATGCTTTCATTTTTTTAAAACTTTCAAAACATACTAATCAGGAATCATCAGTCATAACTGTTTTTTAGCTGTGTTCTGACAGCCTTCCAAGTATTTCTCATCTTTACGAGAAAACTAGCTTGCCTTATTAACCATTTCCTTCTATTGGATGAGTCTGATTGTTGATGGGATTGACCGGTGCTCATGTCATAGAATGTAAGAACAGTTATATTGATTAGGGAAAAACTAACAGTACAGGCAGATCATTTGCTTACTTTGAGAAGTGAAAATTCAAATTTTCCTTTCACCCAGCCTTTATTGCAAAGTTTGACATATATTTTAATTATGTATTCCATTTAAGAACACCTTATAATTCTTTTTGAATTTGTGTATTCAATTGTTACTCTATCCCAAACTTTCACCTAACTTGGTTAAGTTTCATTCATTTCTGTCCGAATCCCTACTATTTTCTCAAAAGGTTTTGGTTTCTCTTCACTCACTTCTAAAATAATAATGAATCCTCACTTGTCTCATTCCATATTGTGTCTTTTTTCTTATTGTTTGTGTGTTAAATGCAGAACATTTTTGTTCAACTCCCTTAAGTAATATACAAAACATCGGGGGAGCCATCAGGAATGGCAGGAAGGAGTAAGCTTTCATTTGCTACTCAGTGTGAGGAGGCATATCATGACATACATAGTGTGGACCCAGATGAACAAATGAGACAGTAGCTCATTTGAGGTGGTTATTAACTGCTGGGTATGATGCATCGCTGGTACAGAGCACAGGAAGATCTAGCTTACTTACAACTGAATTTCCACTTCATCGAATTAGCAGCAGTAAGGCTGGGGGAGGACTCACAGTGTCATAGTAATAATACCACTAAGCCTAGGAATCCAGAGATCCAGGCTAATGCTACGGCAGGGTTCAAATCCCACTTTGGCAACTGGTGAAATTTAAATTTCATTACTTAATGAAACTAGAATTGAAAGGTCATCTCAGTAATGGTAACCATGTAACTATTGTCAATTGTCATAAAAACCCCAACCATTCACAACTATCTTTTTGGGAAGGAAAATCTGCCTTCCTAACTCAGTCTGGTTGATATGTGACTCCAAGCCCATGGCAATGCAGTTGACCCTTAAGTATCCTTTGAAATGGCCGAGCAAGCCACTCAGTTCAAGGACAACTCGGGATGGGCAATAAACGCCTGCCTTGTCACCAACGGCCGCATTCTAATAAAGAAAACAAATCAGTTTGCTCTGTGAGAGCTTTCAATCCTGCAACATAAGACTTTCCTTTTTACTTTTCACTGGGCAATACTTGATACCCAGACAGTGAACAGGAAACACAGTTCTGCTTTGACACTGCCAGTTCACCTAACAGCTTTCTGTTGCTTTTTTTATTTTGCCAGTTATGCAGTACGATGTTTTTCTTGTGCACAATGAGAAACATCAGAAGGGATTTATGTATAAATGTAAACTCAGTAAAATAAAAACTTACACTCACTAATTGGCACTTTAAATATTAAAATGCTTGAAATGTCCAAGTTCATTTATTTTAGTATAACTGTCATTGACTACCCATTTAATTCACTGTAAATTGAAAACCTGTTCAATTCCATTCAAAACCATGCTAAGTATTAGTAAAATGCCCACTGAGCATCTTTTAATGTCGTGATAAAACAGGTATTGTCAAACTCACACTCCTGCCATACTGAAGTAACAGCACAAAACAGCAGGTGGTGCTGATGTACAACATAAAAACACAATAGGGTGGCACAGAAAGAGAGAGAGAGAGAGAGAGCTTCCATGATTGTGTATGCACCACAGACTATGTTGACAGCTGTCAAATAAGCTCATGTGTCACCATCATTATTATATCCCCCTATGGGAGTGTCAGTGAAGAGCTGAGTGTTGAGTACACTGAAACATCTTTAAAGAGACATTATCTTTATTTTATTTGGTTTGTTTGTTTGCTCTGCCTCATCTATTTTTCCAAAACAATTGCAAATCAAGGTTACATGACCATTTGTTTTCCTTTAAATTGTGGCTTTGTCTTCGAGACTTCCACAATTTCTCAACATAATCAGTTTTCACTGCGCCTCTGTACTTTGTACATGATCACAAATGGAATGGTTGACATATGTTTTTGACGGTATTTCACAGAAAACTGAGGGCAAGTGGACAAAATATAGAGATTCGCTCTCCGAGGGACATTACAGACTAGTTTAATACTAAAACATGTAGTTTAATTTTGAAAAACTAGGAATGGGCAAGAGTTTTTATACCATCAGATTTTGCGAGAGACTGACTGATTCTATGCAGATGAAGCCTGGGCAAGAAAGTCTCCTGAGCCTGGTGTGACTGAGATTGAGCCAGTTTACAATGAACTTAGCCCTGGTATGAATGACTGCCCAAAGTTAAAATTGTGGTTTATATCTCAGACATCACCTAGACATGAAAAAAACCATTGGAACATTCCCAGATTCTACTATGGCTTTCTGCACTCATTCAGAGTGCACTCTGTCAGAGAAATAGCATTCGTGTAATTTGTGAGAAATGAACAAAATTAAACCAATACTAAAACTAATGTTTGAGAACCAGAGGATTCAAATTTCAAAAAGGTTGGCAAAAGGATTGGATGCAACCTGAGGATCAATGATTTTATGTGGTTTGGATGTGGCATTCACTGCCTGAAGGTGTAGAGGAGACAGATTCAACCATGACTTTCAAAATAACTATCTGAAGACAGAAGATTTGCAGGGCTATGAGGGAAAGGCAGTATGGGATTGACTGAGCTGCTCTTGCAGAGGTTTCAGATAGACAGAATAGCCTGAAAGGCCTTCTTTTGAAATGTAACCTTTCTATGAATCTATAATAATGATTTGATAAAGAAAATGATTAAACAGAATGGTATGAGATATTTTGATGATTTCAAATGGGTCTGAAGCAACACACTAAACCTCTCAGATTCCGAACATTTCTGTGTAATTCCCATGCATCTTGTCCTCAGTGTTACTATTCAAAAGTACAACCGCAGTTTTCAATAAAAACATATAATTTCTGAAGCAACAAGGGTCCATTGCTATATTCTTAAGCAATTTGAGTATTTTCATGGCTTTCCACCATAAAATGATGCTATTCCTTTAAGAAGCCCTTCAACTTCAAACATAAAGATCTGCTGTGTTTGTTTTCAAGATAACTTCCACTTCTTGACTAAAACTATTATATCTAAAACATTAGATTACTTATAAGGAACTTTAATGCCAAAATACCTTACCAATGGGGAAATGAAGATGACTTTGGTGTTTGGGTTTCAAGATACGACTGTAGCAGACTTTGTGTTGTTGCAAACATATTACTTTAACAATTAACTAGATTGGAACTACGTATACAAAGCTGAAATGATATTCATTATTTGATTGTGTTCTCAGGGGAGTGATGGTATTGTAGGTTAGAATACGGCCGGTGTGCCCCTAGGACCTAAGCTTAGATCCAGTGAAGGCAGATGGGCTGAAAGTCTCTTATTTCTGCTAGCTTGTAATGAAACCAGTCTGCAGTGTAAATTTTCCAATATGTGTTCGCTGCAGGCAGAGGTTTCCAGCTCTCTCCAAACGAAAGCATGCTCTCACACCCACCCTGAACCTCCTTCTTGCATGTACAGCCAATAGCTATACCTTTATATTCTCTTGTAGCCTCCAAGTCACCAAAATCAAATGTGGAGAAATTGTTTGCAGCAAGCCATTTTCTAATATCAACTAGTGGAAACGATGGGCTTTGTATGCAGTTTCCTGAAGCTTTGTACTGATAAGTGATGCCCATAACAGGAGCATTCATGAATCATTTTATTTTCATTTCAATTTATTCATGGGATGTGTATATCCCTGACTGGGTGGGGGTTTACAGCCCATCCCTAGCTGCCCTTGAGAAGTGATGGTGAACTGCTTTCTTGAATGCTGCAGTCTGTGTGCTGTAGTTAGGCCCACAATGTTGTTGGGAGGGAGTTCCAGGATTTTGACTAGTGACAGTGAAGGAATGGTGATACATTTCTAAGTCAGGATGGTGACTGGCTTGGAGAGGAACTTGCAAAAGATCCTTGGTGAATTTCTGCAGTGCATCTTGTAGATAGTACACACTGCTGCTAATGTGATATAGATGAATGTTAGTGGGTGCGGTACCAGTTAGATGTTTTGTCTTGGATGGTGTCAGGTTACTTGAGTGTTGATGGAACTACATTCATCCTGGCCAGTGGGGATTATTCCATCATACTCTTGACTTATGCTGTGCAGGTGATGGACAGGCTTTGGGGAGTCAGGAGATGAGTCTATGACCTGCTCTTGTAGCCACAGGAGAATTCATCAATGGGAATGCCACTGAAGGTCAAAGGGTAATTTTTCGATCCTTGCTTGTTGGAGATAGTCATTAACTGCCTCTTGTCAACCCAAACCTGGATAATGTCCAGATCTTGTTTCCTTTGAACATGGACTGCTTCAGTATCTGGTGCTGATCATTGGCGAACATCCCCATTTCTAACCTTATTCTAGAGTGAAGATCATTAATGAAGCAGCTGAAGATAGTTGGGCCTAGTTCACTGTCCTGAGGAACTCTTGCAGAGATGTCCTGGAGTTGAGATGATTAACTTTCAATAACGACCTTCCTTTGTGCCATGTATATCTCCAATCAGTGGAAGGTTCCTCTCCCCCCACCCCCACCACCTAAATTCCCATTGAGTTTTACATTGCAAGGGCTCCTTGATGCTATACGTGATCAAATGCTATTTTAATGTAAAGGGCTGTTACTCTTACCTCACTTCAGCTCATTTATCCATGCTTTAACCAAAGTGGTAATGAGGTCAGGAACTGAATGGGCCTGTGGAACCCAAACTGAGTGCCAGTGAGCAGATTGATGTTAAGCAAGTGCTGCTTGGTAGCACTGTTGATAAAATTTACCATCGCTTTACTAATGATTAACACTAGACTGCTAGCATGGTAATTGGTCAGATTGCATTTATCCTGTTTTTTTGTGTACAGGACATAGCAAGACAATTTTCTACTTTTTTGAGTAGATGCAAGTGTTACAACTGTTCTGTCATAGCTTGGTTTTGGATGCAACAGGTTCCAGAGCACACATCTTCAGTACATTTGGCAGAATCTTGTCAGGGCCCATACTCTTTGCAGTATCAAGTGCCTTCAGCCATTTCTTGATATCATATGGAATTAATTGAATTTGCTGAAGACTGGCATCTGCGATGCTGGGGACCTCCAGAGGAGGCGGAGATGGATCAGCCACTTGGCACTTTTGGCTAACAATTAGAGTCAAACAGTCATAGAGATGTACAGCACGGAAAAAAGACCCTTTGGTCCAACTCATCCATGCTGATCAGATATCCCAATCCAACCTAGTCCCACATTCCAGCACCTGGCCCATACCCCTCCAAACCCTTCCTATTCAAATACCCATCCAGATGCCTTTCAAATGTTGCAATTGTATTAGCCTTCACCACTTCTTCTGACAGCTCATTCCATACACTCACTACCCTCTGCATGAAAAAGTTGCCTTTAGGTCTCTTTTACATTTTCCCCCCTCACCCTAAAACCTATGCTCTCTAGTTCTGAACTCACCTACCTCAGGGAAAAGACTTTGGTCTATTTATCCTATCCATGCCCCTCATGATTTTGTAAACCTCTATAAGGTCACCCCTCAGCCTCCAATGCTCCAGGGAAAACAGCCCCAGCCTGCTCTGCCTCTCCCTATAGCTCAAATCCTCCAACCCTGGCAACATCCTTGTAAATCTTTTCTGAACCCTCTCAAGTTTCACAACATCTCACCGATAGGAAGGAGACCAAAATTGCATGCAATATTCCAACAGTGGCCTAACCAATGTCCTGTACAGCTGCAACATGACCTCCCAACTCTTGTACTCAATACTCTGACCAATAAAGAAAAGCATACCAAACGTCTTCTTCACTATCCTATCTACCTGTGATTCCATTTTCAAGGAGCTATGAACCTGCACTCCAAGGTCTCTTCGTTCAGCAACACTCCCTAGGATCTTACCATTAAGTGTGTAAGTCCTGCTAAGATTTGCTTTCCCAAAATGCAGCATCTCACATTTATCTAAATTACACTCCATCTGCCACTCCTCAGCCCATTGGCCCATCTGATCAAGATCCTGTTGTAATCTGAGGTAACCTTCTTCGCTGTCCACTACACCTCCAATTTTGGTGCCATCTGCAAACTAACTAACAATATTTCTTATGCTCACATCCAAATCAGTTTAATGGACCCAGCACTGATCCTTGTGGCACTCCACTGGTCACAGGCCTCCAGTCTGAAAACCAACTCTCCACCACCACCCTCTGTCTTCTACTTTCTGTATCCAAATGGCTAGTTCTCTCTGTATTCTGTGAAATCTAACCTTGCTAATCAGTCTCCCATGCGGAACCTTGTTGAACGCCTTATTGAAGTCCATATAGATCACATCTATCGCTCTGCCCTCATCAATCCTCTTTATTATTTTGTTGTGAATGTTTAGCCTTGTTTTTCACATGGATATGCTGGACTCTGCACCCATTGAGGATAGGGATATTTGTGGATCCTTCTTTTCCACCACCATTCACAACTTAATAAGGCAGGACTGCAGTGAATTGTCCACCATCATTCACAACTTGATAAGGCAGGACTGCAGGATTAGATCTGATCGATTGGTTGCAGAATCTTTACATGTGGAACGCTGTCCATGCAGGCAAGGCCAATTTTATTAGGGTAAAGTGTGGACTGCAGATGTGGAAATTATGGTTGAGAGTGTGGTGCTGGAAAAACAGCAGGTCAGGCAGCATCCAAGGATCAGGAGAGTCGACTTTTCAGGCAGAAACTCTTTATCAGGGTTCCTGATGAAGGGCTTTTGCCCGAAACATCGATCCTCCTGCTCCTCAGATGCTGCCTGACCTGCTGTGTTTTTCCAGCACCACACTCTTAAAGACCAATTTTATTGCTCATGCCAAGCTGCTCTGAGCTAGTAATGGGTCTTCTTGCAAAATCACTGCTGTTGGTATGGTAAAGCAATTCTCACGAGGGTGTTGAGTGGGGAATTTTAGAATTCTTGATGCATTGACAGTTAAGAAACTCTGATATATGCCCAAATCAAGTTGTTGCACATATTGAAGAGGAATGTTGGCCAATTGTGTATTACTGTGATGTTTGGCTGAAGATGTGACAGACACATTGTTATTACTAACAGGAATTATCAGTCCAGTGTTGGAGACTTCTAAGATTAAGACAAAAACAAACATGTGGCTGAGCTGGAATGACCTTCGTTCTGCAGCTGATCTCTGTTGTACATGACCTGGGACTTCTTGCTTTTTAATTGTTTCATTCCCCATAATGAATGTCCCTCAACTTAATGAGAGTTAATAAGCGCAGAGGAAGTCTGCAGGTTAAGTGAGGGGAAAAGGTTTAATGAAACAAGCAATATGTGGGAACAGGTGAAATTGTTTGTTTTGGAAGGAAGAATAAAAAATAAGCATGTTATATAAATGATGAAAGATTGCAGAACACAGAAGTGCAGAGGGATCTGGTTATCCTAGTGGATAACCATAGAACGTTAGTATATAGGTACAACAAAAAATTAAGAGATTTAATGGAATGCTATCATTTATTGCAAGGAGAATTGAATAGAAAATTAAGTTGTGCTTCATTTACATAGGCCCTGGTGAAGCCATTTCTGGAGTACTGCATACAACATTGGCCTCCTTATTTAAAGAAGGAAATAAAACATGTAGAAAGCATTTCAAGGAATGTTTGCTGGACTAATAATTGGAATGGACATTTTTTTAATGAGGAAAGAGGGCAGGCTAGGATGTATATGCTGGAGTTTAAAAAACTAATGTGTCTGATTGATGTGACTGATTGAAACATATAAGATCCTGATTGCTTTTGAGAGGGCACAAGGAGAAAAGACATTTGCCCTTCTAAGTAAATCAAGAACTCGGGGTCACTGTAGATGACTTGATGAGAAGGTAAAAAGCATGGTTAGTAAGTTTGCAGATGGCATCAAAATGGTAGTACAGTGAAGACAGCGAAGAAGGTTAGGAGAAAGTGAAGACTGCAGATCAGAGTCAAAGAGTGTGGTACTAGAGTAGCACAGCAGCATCCGAGGAGCAGGAGAATCAATGTTTCAGGCATAAGCCCTTCATCATGTAGGTTGTCTAAGATTACAAGGAGATCTTGATCATTTGGATCAATGGGCTGAGGACTAGCAAATGGAGATTAATTTGGATAAATGTGAGGTACTGCATTTCAGTAAAACAAGCAAGGACAGGACTTATACATTTAATGGCAGAGCTCTGGGTAGTGTTGTAGAACAGAGAGACCTAGGGGTTCTTTGAAATTTGCTTTGCAGATAGACAGGGTGGTTAAGAAGTACACTTGCCGTCATTGCTCAGACCCTTGAGTAAAAGAATTGGGACATCATGCTCAGGTTGTACAGGACGTTGGAATACTTTGTTCTGTTCTGCTCGCCCTGCGGTATTATTAAATTGAAGAGGGTTCAGAAGATTTACCAGGATGTTGCCAGGAATGGAGAGTTTGAGTTACAGGGAGAATCTGTATCGGCTGGGACTTTTTTCACTGGAGCACAGGAAGTTGAGGAGTGGCCTTCTAAAGGTTTATGAAATCATAAGGGGCACAAATAAGATGAATAGAAAGTGCCTTTTTCTTAGGGCGGGAGAGAACAAAGTTTTAAAAAGGACATGAAGGGCAATGTTTTTATTCAGAGAGTGAGTGGTTTATGTGTGGAAAAAAATGCCAGAGGAAGTGGTGAATGCAGGTACAGTTACAACATTTAAAAGACATTTGGATAAGTACATGAATAGGAATGGTTCAGAGAGATAGGGGCCAAACAGGGGCAAGTGAGACTAGTTACGTTTGGGGAAATGATTGACATGGACTAGTTGGACAAAAGGGTCTGTTTCAATGCTGAATGACTCTATAACTCAATGACTGTAAGACTGGTTAAATAAAAGGGACGTACCTACTTGAGATAGAGATAAGAATACATTTCCCTTAAAGGGTTCCGAATCTTTGAAACTCTTACTCTAAAGGCAGTGGGATCAGAGTTTTTGGATATTTTTAAAGCAGTAATAGATTCTTGATCGCATAGGGGTGAAAGGTTATCAGGCTAAATGCAACTGTGGCATTATCAGACCAGCCATGATGAAGGGCTTATGCTCGAAACGTCGAATTCTCTATTCCTGAGATGCTGCCTGGCCTGCTGTGCTTTGACCAGCAACACATTTGCAGCTGTGATCTCCAGCATCTGCAGACCTCACTTTTTACCCAGCCATGATCTTACTGAGTGGTGTAGCAGGCTCCAGGGTTCGAAGGGGCTATCCCTGCACCACATATTTTTCTCAGAGGACAAATGCAAGTTTATGATCGTGCTACCCTTTCCTGAGCCAAAATGAAATTACTTTGCATGCAATTCCATTCCAACAGATGTATTTATATGGTGCCTTCAAAATACTCAAACGTTCTGAGATGCTCCATAGCAGTGTTGTCAAACGTTATTTAACATTGAGCCACTGAAGGAGATGTTAGGTTCGATGGTTAAAAACTGAATCAAAGAGGTAGGTTTTAAGAAGCAGCTTAAAGGAGGGAATGTTTAAGGAAGGAATCCCAGGGCTAAAGTAGCTGCCAACAGTGGAGTGATTAATATTGGAGACACTCATGAGGCCAGGATTAGAGGATCCCAGAAATTTGATTTTGAAATAAAGTGGGAGCTATTTTACATTCCAGAATGATCCTTGAAAAGTGAGCAGGTCTGACAAACGACAGCAAGACACAATGTAGTGGCCCAGCCAAGTCTGGTGGCGGACAATCACAAGTCTGGATTGCTTGTTTGACGGAGTGGAGTGAGGGCTGTATCAGATGGATTGACCAGAGTGAGAAAGGATGATAAGGGCTAGAATATCAAAGGTAGAGTTCCGAATATGGTTTAAAGTTTCGATAGCTGCATTATATAGTGAATGCAGGGCCAAAAGTTACAAAGTTGTGATTTTGAGAGGAACTTTACCATGCATTAAGGTTGCTAGCACTTCTGGATTGTACTGGATTCTTCAAGAATAAATCTCTCGGATACATGTTTCCAGCAACCCGGGAGAAAAATTCTTTGGTTCATATAAAAAGGATTATTTCTTGTTTTTGTTTTCTTTGGACACTCTCACCTGTTATCTGTAAAAAAACAGCACTGGAAATGGCAACTGAGATTGTTCTTTGACAGTCAGGTAGCCTCAACTCAGGTAAAAGACAGTTTTTGAGAGGAGGCTTGTATCAGGGACCCAATGGCCAAGTATGCAGTGTTTGGAAGAAGAAGACTAATGTGAAATTTCTTCCGGCTCAAACTACTTAAAACATTTTAAGTAGTTGCAGATACTGCACCATTAATCCAAATTTGCCCTCGAATGTTTAACTCAACCTCAATCTAAAAATCCTAATACAAAAGCATGTGCTAGCAATCTGAGCTAGAAACCCATATACAGCAGCTGCAGAGAGATAAACAGTTAACATTTCTGGTCAATGACCTTTTACCAGAACCATAAAAACTTGGAGATGTACACTAAACTTTCAGCAAGCATGGAGGCAACTAAAGTAAGAGAGAGAGAGGGGATGAGGAAAGGACTAATAGGAAGGTTTGTACATGCAGAGTGGCAGCTAGGAGAGACTAAATGCCAAAAGGGATGATAATGATGAAAGGCAAGCTGGGACAAAGAAATGTGACAAGGAAAGAAACAAGATTTAGATGAAGTGTCAATGGAAAATGCAAAACATTTCTATTGTTTGTTTTGGCATTGATTTGGCATTCTCCAGCACATACTTCTTTTGTTCTTCTGTGCATCTCCCCAGCAACATTTCCAGGCTTTATTTGCACTAAACCTGTTCCATCTCTGATTCATTCCAGGTCTAATATAAACTCAATAATCTTGACCATTCAGACAGATTTTCAACATGTAGGTGGGGATTAAGAGTTGGGAATTTTCCAAATATCACAATTGCACTTCTGTCCTGGCAGCGCCAGGCCAAAGGGATTTTCATCTGGCCGGTGGGTAGGCATGGATTGGAGTGGTTGCAGGCCTGAGGCAAAGATAGAGATGGGCTGTTTCCAAGGCATCCAGGTTAAATGGCCTGGCTCCATTCATTGAGCCAATGGCCCCATTCCGCAGATGAATAGAAAGCCCTTCTCTTGCCCTTGTCACCACCCCCTTCACTTCCATACCCTCCTTATTCCATTCACCTAGCTAAACAGATGGCTGATCTGTTCTGTAAAGAATGAATGAAAGCTTTGGGAAAAGTTTAAATGATTAGCTATTGATCTCGCTTTGCTGTATGATGTTTCTATATTGTATAATTCAGAATTACAATTTACCCAATGTATCTATTCAAATGCATCTGCATCTTTTTTTCTTTTCCTTTGTTGGTCATCTTACCACTTGTTAGAAGTAACGATCTGTTTTTCTTTTACTGGTTGGTTACTTTGGATTTTCAATCACAACACTGTCACCACTCAGGTTTAAATAACATAGGCTGCAGAATTACCTGATGAAATGAAGGGGATTGCTGATGGTACAACCATTGTTATTCATAGTTTAGACCCATCCAAACTCCATGATTCATGCCTTGACCTGACAGCTAGGATTTGGGAAGGCTTCTGAAATGCTGTGAAAATTGCCACATTACAGCATAGTGCTGGCAAATTCCAAGCAGCAGCCAGCAAGATCCATGACCCACCCCCCATTCCCACTCTCCCAAAAATAAGAGACAGAAATGAAGGTGGGACATCAAGTTCCAAGTGCCATTTTCTTTTTTCCCCATTTGATTTCATGTGTTTCCACATTAGAGACACAAATTCCATCCTTTTAAAACTATATCTTTCCACTCAGATGCTGCTTGACCTGCTGAGTACGCTAATATTCTGTGTCCAAACATCCCTAACTGAGGAACTGAGAGATCATGATATGACAATGGAATGTTTACAAACTTTCTTTCTTGTCCTGAAAGATCACATTTCCTTAATAAGGATTCTGTTGACTTTTGATTCAGAACTTTTCATTGGCAGCTGATTAAAGTTTTCTTCACTGTAACAGTGCAACTCTGAATAATTAATTGTTCCGCGGTGCTTGGAAAGAGGGGAAAAAATGTTGTAATGTAACTCGCTGTTACATTATTTTTATTCTTCTGAGGGAGGTGGTATCCATAAACAGGCAGGCATTCGTTGCCCATTCCTGATTGACTTTGAGAAGTTGGTAGTGAGCCACCTTCTGGAACTGCTGTGTTCTGTCTGGTACAGGTATACCCACAGAACTACTGGGAAGAGAGTTTCAGGACTTTGAACATGCAACACTGAAGGAACGGCATTGTAGTCCCCAGTTTCAGAATGGTCTGTGGCTTGGAGGGGAACTTGCAGGTGGTGTTGCTCCCATGTGTCTGCTGCCATTGTCCTCCTAGGTAGAGGTGATAGTTTTGGAAGGTGCTCTTGAAGTCAGATTGGTAAGTTGCTGCAGTGCATGGTGCATGTGATTCACACTGTGCATTTGTGATGATGGGAATGACTTTTAAAGGTGGGTGGACTGCCCATCAATTTGGTAAAAACAATGACTGCAGATGCTGGAAACCAGATTCTGGATTAGTGGTGCTGGAAGAGCACAGAAGTTCAGGCAGCATCCAAAGAGCAGTAAAATCGACGTTTCAGGCAAAAGCCCTTCATCAGGAATAAAGGCAGAGAGCCTGAAGGGTGGAGAGATAAGCTAGAGGAGGGTGGGGGTGGGGAGAAAGTAGCATAGAGTACAATAGGTGAGTGGGGGAGGGGATGAAGGTGATAGGTCAGGGAGGAGGGTGGAGTGGATAGGTGGAAAAGAAGATAGGCAGTAGGACAAGTCATGGGGATAGTGCTGAGCTAGAAGTTTGGAACTAGCGTGAGGTGGGGGAAGGGGAAATGAGGAAACTGTTGAAGTCCACATTGATGCTCTGGGGTTAAAGTGTTGCGAGGCGGAAGATAAGGCGTTCTTCCTCCAGGCGTCTGGTGGTGAGGGAGCGGCGGTGAAGGAAGCCCAGGACCTCCATGTCCTCGGCAGAGTGGGAGGAGGAGTTGAAATGTTGGGCCACAGGGCGGTGTGGTTGATTGGTGCGGGTGTCCTGGAGATGTTCCCTAAAGCATTCTGCTAGGAGGCATCCAGTCTCCCCAATGTAGAGGAGACTGCATTGGGAGCAATGGATACAATAAATGATATTGGTGGATGTGCAGGTAAAACTTTGATGGATGTGGAAGGCTCCTTTAGGGCTTTGGATGGAGGTGAGGGAGGAAGTTTGGGCGCAGGTTTTGCAATTCCTGCGGTGGCAGGGGAAGGTGCCAGGATGGGAGGGTGGGTTGTAGGGGAGCGTGGACCTGACCAGGTAGTCACGGAGGGAACAGTCTTTGCGGAAGGCGGAAAGGGGTTGGGAGGGAAATATATCCCTAGTGGTGGGGTCTGTTTGGAGGTGGCAGAAATGTTGGCGGATGATTTGGTTTATGTGAAGGTTGGTAGGGTGGAAGGTGAGCACCAGGGGTGTTCTATCCTTGTTACGGTTGGAGGGGTGGGGTCTGAGGGCGGAGATGCGGGATGTGGACGTGATGTGTTGGAGGGCATCTTTAACCACGTGGGAAGGGAAATTGCGGTCTCTAAAGAAGGAGGCCATCTGATGTGTTCTGTGGTGGAACTGGTCCTCCAGGGAGCAGATACGGCGGAGGCGGAGGAATTGGGAATTGGGATGGCATTTTTGCAAGAGATAGGGTGGGAAGAGGTGTAATCCAGGTAGCTGTGGAAGTCGGTGGGTCTGTAAAAAATGTCAGTGTCAAGTCGGTCGTCATTAATGGAGATGGAGAGGTCCAGGAAGGGGAGGGAGGCGTCAGAGATGGTCCAGGTAAATTTAAGGTCAGGGTGGAATATGTTGGTGAAGTTGATGAATTGCTCAATCTCCTCACGGGAGCACAAGGTGGCGCCAATGCAGTCATCAATGTAGCGGAGGAAGAGGTGGGGAGTGGTGCCGGGGTAATTATGGAAGATCGACTGTTCTACGTAGCCAACAAAGAGACAGGCATAACTGGAGCCCATACATGTGCCCATGGCTACCCCTTTGGTCTGAAGGAAGTGGGAGGATTCGAAGGAGAAATTGTTAAGGGTTAGGACCAGTTCGGCCAAACAAATGACAGCGTCGGTGGAAGGGTACTGTTGGGGACGTTGGGAGAGGAAAAACTGAGGGCTTGGAGGCCCTGGTCATGGCGGATGGAAGTGTAGAGGAAATGGATATCCATGGTGAAGATGAGGCATTGGGGGCCAGGGAAACGGAAGTCTTGGAGGAGGTTGAGGGCGTGGGTGGTGTCTCGAGCATATGTGGGGTCCTGGACTATGGGGGGATAGGACAGTGTCAAGGTAGGTAAAAATGAGTTCAGTGGGGCAGGAGCATGCTGAGACAGTGGGTTGGCCAGGGTGGTCAGGCTTGTGGATCTTGGGAAGGAGGTAGAACCGGGCAGTGCAGGGTTCCCGGACTATGAGGTTGGAAGCTGCGGTTGGGAGATCTCCTGAGGTGATGAGGTTCTGTACGGTCTGGGAGATGATGGTTTGGTGATGGGGGGGTGGGGTATGGTTGAGGGGGCGGTAAGAAGTGGTGTCCTCTAGTTGGTATTTGGCTTCAGCGGCGTAGAGGTCAGTACGCCAGACTACCACTGCACCCCCTTTATCTGCTGGCTTGATGGTGAGGTTGGGATTGGAGCAGAGGGAGTAGTGGGCTGCGCGTTGTGAAGGTGAGAGGTTGGAGTGGGGGAGGGGGATAGACAGGTTGAGGCGGTTAATGTCCCGGCGGCAGTTGGAAATGAAGAGGTCAAGGGCAGGTAATAGGCCAGCGCGGGGTGTCCAGGTGGATGCAGTGTGTTGGAGGTGGGCAAAGGGGTCCTCAGAAGGTGTGCGGGAATCCTGATTATGAAAGTAAGCTCAGAGGCGGAGGCAGCGGAAGAATTGTTCGACGTCACGGCATGTATTAAATTCATTGATGCGTGGATGGAGGGGGATGAAGGTGAGTCCTTTGCTGAGGACTGATCATTCATCCTCAATGAGGGAGAGGTCTGGAGGGATGGTGAAAACTCGGCAGGGCTGGGAGCTAGGATCTAGTGTGGGTGTGGAGCTGGAAGTGGGAACAGAGCCGGTAACTGGAGTGGGTGTGAAAGTGGGGGGAATGGGGTTGGAGTCATGAGCAGAGGTGGTGTTCCCCTCAGGGTTCTGGGGGCCGGGAATGGTGACAGTGGGATCTGTGGAGGGGGGTGTCAGCAGAATGCAGGTGAATGGTGTTGGTGGGGGCAGAAGTGGTGGCAGACATGGCAGTAGGGGTGGCGGAGGTCACTGAGCGTGTGACATCAGTGATGATGTGAGGGCGGAAGTGATGTCACGTGTGATGCATGAGGAATTGTGAGGGGCTGAAGTGACATCATGGCTAATGGCATCCGAGCAGTCCCAGAGGCCGGGGGAATCTTCTGGAATGTTTGAGGAGCGCTGGATATGGAGGTGGGTAGATAAAAGTTTGTTGTACTTACAGTTTTTGATGTTTTGAGATGGAGTTGAAATACTGTTTGTTGAGAGTATGAATTCATCAATTTGGCTGCTTTGTTCATGATGGTGTTGAGTTGCTGAAGTGTTGTTGGAGCTACACCCATTCAGGCAAGTGTGGACTATTCCATCACACTCCTGGCCTGTGCCATGAAATGGGGGAGGGAAAGTCTACAGAGTCAGGAGGCACAAGATACTTGTCTCAAAATAAAACAATATCCAAAGTTATAATTTCTCAAGATTCATTTTGTTAAACTCCCTGTACTGTCTTGATTTATCTTTGATAGATTTGGATTATGATTCTGGTAAACTAATGTAAAGAAATATGACCTGTTTCTCATCTTCAAAATGTTCTTTTATCATTTTGTCGTTTGAAAACGAAACTTGATATCTTTCTCACATAACCATTCAAATAGTCAGGACAGAAATCACCACTAAATGTTATTCAAACTTTCCATCTTCACATTGTAAGCGAACCTTGACCTACTTAACAAATCCTCCGCCCCCATGCACAAACATTTGTAAAAAAAAATGCCTTGTTCTAGGCCTGTCATTCAAGATTAGTGCATTGCCTGAAATAACACAGCAACAGCAGAAAGGACATGTACAAACAAAAAAGGATTTGGGTTCAATCTGAACTTTGACCTTCCTGACAATATTTACAACAAGCTGTGCAGAATGTTACGAGAAGCGTGATGATTAGCGAGATTGAGAAAATGCAGCGTTGGAATAAGAAAATTAAATTATTGATATTAATGACTTGTTCTTATTGGCAGAGAGGTAGGCAAAAGAGAACGAGAATACTCGAAGCTTTTTAGACTCGAGGCATCATTTCGGAAAGTAACTCCGTGCCTCTGATTTGACGACTTGCTTCTGTTTGGGGAAGCAGAGGTGCTTGAAGGGCAAGTCATTTCGTGGTGGTTCTCATATGTCTTCAAGCAGCGTGTGATGGCAGCTCCGTTTCAACCGAGGTCTAGGAGGTTGTCTCTCTGCTCAGTCTGAAGAAGTGGCTCATTGTATGTGGAAAAAAAAACGGAATAGAAACGAAGGGGGGAATGAAAAATTGGAACTCACAGGTTCCGTTGTAACGAAAGCATGCCTAATTATTTTCTGGGGTTGTGATTGGTAATTCCACTGTCCACCGGAATAATTTATACATGTGAAAATAGTACACTAACAATCCTTGCGAGACCAATTTGGGACGGACTTTTCAGTCAAAAAGGAGAGAGGAGTTAATCAAAATGCAAAATAAAACTGCAAATGCCGGCAATCTGAAATAATAATAGAAAATGCTGAAAACACTAAACATGTCAGACAGCAACTGTGGAGGGAACTGACAAGTTAGGCAGTCTCACTCCTCTGCCCCGGTCAGACTGATAAAGAGTCGAATGCTGGAAAGGTAACCGTTCACAGATGCTGACTGACCAACTGAGTGTTTCCAGCCGCTTCCATTTTAGTTTTATTTCAGGACAGTTCGTGTTAGGGAATTAAATAAAGCAGTGCTCACCAAGCCTTTTAAGCTCAAGATCAGTTTTTGACTTTAAGTGCAATCCATGCTGAAGAAAACGAAGAATAAATAGTCTATTTGTGGCACCGTATAAATTCTAAAGCTAAGCATATATAATTATTCATTTTGACCTCTACGCGCCAAATCTCACTGTAACTGCACATTATCTGCCAGTATTTTGAAGTCAAGGTTGTAGTTTGAGTCCACTATTCATATCCAATCAATCAAATGGGTATCTGTCAAGAGGATGTGATACTTGCATTTGATTATTTTTATTTTGGGAGCACACTGTCTAATAGGTATGTGAAGTCAAAATATGTTTTCACGTTAAAAGCACAGGAAGATAGGAATAGTTATTTACCCCTGTTTACAAGTCCCAAAAATTGCTCTACCTTCATCTTACTTTCAGTTCAATATCATTTTACACAATAATTACCTCCACATCAAGTCCTCTGCTTTGTAATTCAAACATCCAATGGAATTTGGTAGCCACCCATCAATGAAGGTGGATTTGAGACAAAGATTTGTTCCATTCCATCTAATTTCTGCTGTTGCCTGTTAATTTTCTCTGCTAACTTCCTCAGGTATGCACAGAGGTTTTCTAGGTGGAACCATTTTGCTTTATCTTTGATTTTTCTTTTCATCTGGTCTTTTCTTCAGACTCGGGAAGTGTTGCTTTTTTTCATGTGGGGAGCCACAGCCCCAGTTCTAATGTGAATGTATGCCCAACACTCAGAGTGCTCAGACTCTGTCCTTTCGCTGCATTTCACAGCTCAACTTTGTTCAGTTTTGATGTTACATCTCTAAAGAACCCAGAGTCAAGCAACCACACATTGACTAGCAGTTTACGGCACACTTCATTCCTTACTCAGGAAAAGTGATGATTTCAGACATGAGATCGAAAAAAACTTTGCAGGACCTTCCCACATTAGCATGGAGGATTTGTTCCTGAGAGGCAGCATCAAGTTTATCGAGTGAGGATTGAAACAAGTGATGCTGCAGGGGTCTTGCCTAAATTGAGTTTACAATCTTAATAACTTTCATTAGATGAGAAAGGTCTATAACTGTGATCACTAATGCTTGCTGGTGGCAATTTACAAAAGAAGCAAAATCATTTTTGCAGAATGCATCAAAGCCCACATCTGGTGCCATGCCTTCAGTTGTGAACAATTTCTTGACTAGGATTGATTTGGAGACGCCGGTGTTGGACTGGGATGTACAAATTTAAAAATCACACAACACCAGGTTATAATGCAATGGGTTTATTTGGAAGCACTAGCTTTCGGAGCGCTGCTCCTTCATCAGGTGGTTGTGGAGTATAAGATCATAAGACACAGAATTTATCACTAGAACTTTTGCTATAAATTCTGTGTTTTACGATGTTATACTCCACAACCACCTGATGAAGGAGCAGCGCTCCAGAAGCTGGCGCTTCCAAATAAACCCATTGCATTATATCCTGGTGTTGTGTGATTTTTAACTTTGACTGGGAATGTTTTTCTCAGGCACATTCCTTTTGAATTTGTAGTTACTATCCCCAACGTTTGTTGTCTCTTTAAAGGGCGAAAGGGTGAGAAAAGGGTAAGTGCTATGTCCTTAATAAAAACACATACAAAGATAATCGGCAGGGTTGCATCAGTCCTGCTGATGCATTTATCGAACAGTACTGAGAGGACTCACATTCCTTCAGGACTTGCCCCAGTTATGGTAAGTTAGCATTGACAATGATTCCATCTTGTTACTGT
The DNA here is from genome assembly GCF_020745735.1 of Hemiscyllium ocellatum. Taxonomy (NCBI): domain Eukaryota; kingdom Metazoa; phylum Chordata; class Chondrichthyes; order Orectolobiformes; family Hemiscylliidae; genus Hemiscyllium; species Hemiscyllium ocellatum. The sequence continues at coordinate 38,631,566 of NC_083422.1, read as the reverse complement.
GGAATCACCAAATGACATGCGCTGGATTGCTGTTATTATTTTGTCATTGCTCTTAAAGTCTTTGAATAAAGAGTCAATAGCCACAGTGATTGCTTCTTAATTCAGTTCACCATCTGTGAACGATTCCTTGTGCTTTACCAGAAGAGGGCAAAAAATGAACTGATGCTTCAGTGCAGGCCTTACCTTTTGCTGCTGATTTAGAAAGATTGACTGTTGAGCATTAAAAACAGGCTTCAACTTCCTTTATCTGAAGCATACTGATGAAGGGAAATCTATCCTTGAATTTACTGTGCATCTTTATGTGGGGTCATTGCAAATACCCCTTTTTTTACTTATCGAAATATTTTGGTGACCCATAAGGCAATTGCTCTGATTGTTTACAGTTGTGATCAAAAATTCATTTTCCCATTCCATGTGGACATTTTTTGTTTTTTTATAGATGTTCAGGATCATCACTCATCATTATTGCTTCAGCATGTGGTTCATGGGCTCACTCTGCCATTGGTCACACTGCAGACCAGCCACTAGATCCGCATGTCCAGAACATTGGAATGTTGCTGCTGCTTCCAAATGTGGATGCACAGGATGCTGGTTCTGAGGTCACAATTTGGTTCCAGGGCTCCTGAATGGATTGAGGTCATGTTGTGGCTGTACAGGACATTGGTTAGGCCACTTTTGGAATATTGCAATTCTGGTCTCCTTCCTATCAGAAGGATGTTGTGAAACTTGAAAGGGTTCAGGAAAGATTTACAAGGATGTTGCCAGGGTTGGAGGATTTGAGCTATAAGGAGAGGCTGAACAGGTAGGGGCTATTTTCCCTGAAGCGTCGGAGGCTGAGGGGTGACGTTATAGATGTTTATAAATCATGAATGGAATGGATAGGATAAATAGACAAAGTCTCTTCCCTGGAGTGTGGGAATCCAGAACTAGAAGATATAGGTTTAGGGTGAGAGGGGAAAGATATAAAAGAGACCTAAAGGCAATTTTTTCATGCAGAGGGTAGTGCGTGTATGGAATGAGCTGCTAGAGGAAGTGGTGGAGGCTAATACAATTGCAACATTTAAAAGGCATCTGGATGGGTATATAAATAGGAAGGGATTAGAGGGAAATGGGCCGGGTGCTGGCCAGTAGGACTAGGTTAGTTTGGGATATCTGGTCGGCATGGGTGAGTTGGACCAAGGAGTCTGTTTCCATGCTGTACATCTCTGACTCTATAACTCTATGTGAGGGGGTGATGGCATTCACCAAGTTTTTCTTCACCCTGCATGGACTTACTAGACAAGCAACTGAAGGAGAAAATAGCAGGTGGACAGAGAATGGGCAGAGGAGCAGACCTGCCTCAGCTGTTCTTACAGAGAGATGAAGGGCTGCAGTATAGTAAACATTAGGCCGTAGTATATTTATTGTTTTTTTTTCATTGTCACCATAAGACATACTTTAGCCATAAATGATAGTCCATGTAGACCAAACTGAAGCATAATGCAACAAGCTGGAAAAGCCTATTAAGAGCTTTAACACTTCTCTAATTTTCATTTTTCCCGAAAGCAGACATAAGAGATACACTGAGCCTGCCTGTCAGAGATACACACAGTGACGGAACACTGCTGGGCACTGAACCTGACTGTTAGAGATACACACAGTGAGGGAAGACCGCTGGGCACTGAGCCTGACTGTTAGAGACCAGTTGATCACAATCTATATGTTGGAGATCACAGATGTAAGATATAATGTAGTGAAGGTGTTCTGCACGTATCAGTATCCCTTTTGCACCAGTGCATTTTTTTCCCAATTTTTAACACAAGCCTTGAAGTGACCTTGCTGAATGAGGTTCCTGTTGCCCAATTTGGTGCCAAATTTGTGTCTTCCTGTCCATTGGAAAACAAATCAAGACTCGTTCCATTTGTTCCCTTCATGAGCCAGCAGATCAGAGAATACTGTTACCCCATCAATCTGAGTTGGATTCGATCCTAGAAAACAGAGGAGGTCAATGTCTATCTCATCCACAAAACTGTACAACAACCAATCCACCCAACCTGACACCAAAAACACCTGAGATGATCCCACCTTAATCCACCTGGCAGAACTGGGTCAAACCCAGTCTTACTTTCTCGTCAATGGACTGTAAAATCAGAATTAGTTGGTGAGGAAGCACAGATCCTTATGTAGAGCAATGTGTGTGAGTGGCTGTACTTCTGTAAAAAGTAGACATCAGTGTTGCTCATTGGCACCTGCCATTCCGAACTCATGTCATCACAAGATGGTTTGGCCTTCTCCATCAACTGGAACACATTTTCCTTGACTTGGTGAGGACCCATAAATCTGAAAGGGAATCCATCAGTTTGGATGCTCATCTTCCTGGTGCATGCGAGTTTGTCCAGCAACAAGACAAAGATGAGTGTTGCTTGAGATGTGAATGTATGAAGGAGCACTTGATGATTAAACACCGTCCCACAAGTGAGTGGGAAATACAATGACTAGAAGATTGTCAGCATCAGGTGGGCATGAGTATTGTGCAAGGACTGGTGACATGGTTAATTTTATGTGATATGGCCGTACTGAGGCAGAGTTGGGCTGAGGGATGACCCTATGAGTGTGAGGTTACAGTGAGAAGATGGTGGCATTTACCCTTGCAGGGTGCAGAAGATTGTTCAACCACTTTCTACACTAAGTCTTACTATGCTGGTGCCTACAAAAGGCTCTGATCTGCTGTATGAACTCAGCCCAGACCTCCCAGGTCTGATGGGAGGATATCTCCCACCCATCAGAGAGGCCTCCTTTTTGACCTAGATGGCCTAGAACATAAAAGTAGGATGCTCAGCGCATAGGGAAGGATAATGATAATGATTGGTTTTTGGTATTCATTCCTTTTGCCAAGTCGAGGGGTTAAATATGGTGAGAGATACTTTGACCCTGGAAGGTGCTAGTGGGGCAAGAGTTTCTTCCCATTATTCATATGATGTTTGTTGTTGGAGTTGCCTTGGAACTGTTTACATGTAAAGTGAGATGTAATTGGTGGCCTGAGAAAGCATACCGTGAGCCACGGTGGGTATGACCTGATCTAAGACGCCAACTGGTCTTAGATTGAAGTCTGAAATGGCAAATCCCAGCCATAATGGCAATTTGCAGGGGAATATGATCCCTAAAACCTTCTCAGGTGGTACTGCAATCGAATACTATCGACAGGAATGGAAACAAAATTGCAACTTTGCAATAATGGTCAATTCAAAAATGTACCATTTTAAAATTCATTTTGCTCAAAATATATTTTTCGAGATGCTTAAACCATAGTGCACTTGGAGATTTTCAGTATAATTTCTTCAAAGTGTCTTTGACATGTTAGTAAGTGGTTCAGACAAATGAGAGCACTGTGGAATATCTCATCACACTCAGGGAAATGTAACACTTCTGGAAAAGCAGGTGCCTATGGCAATGTAGATCATTCGAACAACAGTTCACACTTCAGTTATTGTGGGTTCAGGACCTGTGAAGAAGGACATTCTAACCAGCTTTCAGAAAATGTTTGATGGTTTTTTTTTATTTCCCAGGTGACATGCTTGACTTCAAGGAGAAACACTCAGTACAATGGACACCTGATCTACGAGGCATCATTGATATTATAAACTAGGGAAATTATTCCAATCCCTTTCCTGTCTAGAGCAGAGGTAGCACAATAATAATATGGCTGAATGAGAAAGAGCAGAAAATATCATCATAAAGATTTGTGCGGCTAATATAACTACACTGCTAATTTTTGACAACTCATTTTCTTAAACATAGGAGAACTCATCATTGTTTATTGTAATTTACGATCCATTCTCAGAATGTGTGATTTTAAAATTGGTTATTTCCAAAAATATAGCTTTCTTTCTGTGATAAATAACAGCCAGTCATCATATAATGATCTTTTGAAGCTTTTTAAACAGCTGAACCAATTTTCACTGGTCTCTATGAAGAAGAATTCATTCATTCAGTTACAGGTGATACATTTTGCAAAATGGTTAAAAGACGTCTGGATGGATCCATGAATAGGAAGGGTTTAGAGGGAATTGGGCCAAGTGCTGGCAAATGGGACTAGATTAATTTAGGATATCTAGTGGGCATGGACATCTTGGACCAAAAGGTCTGTTTCCATGCTGTACAACTCTGACTCTATAGCAAAGGAGGGGGTTTTCTCTCAACAGTGCAGCCCTACTGACTCATCATCCACTAATACCTTTGCAGATGTTACTCTGAGAGGCTGATATGCTCTGCACAAGACTTTTCTGATGGCTTATTAAGGTAAGAAGACTTCACTAGCTCCAAACAAAGTCACTAACATAGGGGTTGACTGTTACTGAATTGTTCCAGTCCAGGAGTGTCTGTGGAAATGGCTTTCCAAACAATAGGTAGAACATTGTCAAATGCTGCACTATGTAAGATTAAAAATATCAGGTGATATGTAGTGATAATGTCACTGGACTAGTAATTCAGATGTCAAATCTAATGCTCTGGGGGAGCATGGGTTCAAATCCCCCTATGGCTACATGTGGAACTTCACTTGAATTAATGTATTGATAATTGAAAGCTAGTCTAAATATTGGTGACTGTGAAATAATCATTGACTATTGTAAAAGCCTAACTGGTTCACTAATATCCTTTCAGAAGGAAATATGTCATCCTTACTCGGTGTAACCTTTGTGTGAATCCAAACATTCAGCAATGTGATTGAAGATACATTGCCCTTACTCAAGGCCAACCAAGGATAGGCAACAAATACTGACACTGCCAGTGACACCCCACTCTGAAAGAATAAAGAGAAACTTCTCATAAAATGGCAGTAAGAGACCAACCTTAGGTACAGGCCTGAGTTTCCACATGGAAAAGATCTATTTGCTTAAGTTTGCTTCCTGCCAATAAAGTAGCTAATCTTACACGTGGGAAAAAAGTGGTCGAAAGACACAGGGCAAACACCTCTTGCAAGCTCTGTGAAACACAATAAACTTTAATCCCTTTTAGTGTATTTGCAGACTGACGTTTTATCATGTTGAAAGGTTCAAAATGCTGACTGCTATGATGTTTCTTGTAAGTGCTTGCGGGTTACTTTGGTCCAATTAATGTATCCCAATACGTAGAGTCCACTAAAGCATGGGAACTAAATCAGACCATTCAGTCTTTGAGTGCGAGTTATCATTCAGTTATGGTTAACCTATATTCTAATGTTATCCACCCTCCTTCATTCTATAATCCTTAATATCTCTCCCTATCGCAAAGTTATTCATCAATTCTGACTAAAGAACAAAAGGCCTGAAACTGTTACTCGCTCCATTGGTATTCTCTAGCCAGAAAAATATTCTCAGCATTTTGTGTGTTTATTACAGATTTCCAAATCTGTAATGCTTTTGTACATATTAATCTCAGTTTATTTTTAATTTTCAGCTAACCCTCAGCCTCAGCAGCTTTTTTAAGAGTTAGCATTCCAGTGATAAGCTTGAACCTCCTTATGTGCTGCAACTCCCAGGTAGATCACTGCTGTTCCAATCTACTGGCAGAATAATGTGTGCTCCAGGGCTGTCTGCTGCTACTGCTGCATTGTTTTCAGCAGAAACTTGTAATCTATTATTCACTTCACTCACCACATCCTATTGATACTTATTTTAGCATGAAGCTGCAGTCATACTGTGGATAGAAGGTATTGTGTTTTACTGCCAAGTTAGATTGCATACTTCAGTAAAAGTCAACAACTTTAGTTGACAAATGAACTTCGAGATTAGTGAGGAAAAGAGAATATGGTCCTAGATCTATATCATGAAATTCCTTGTCAACGTCTTTGTTGGGACCTCATCCCCAAAATGGATCTTCTTTATTTCACATGGCCATGACAGAAACAATTGTTTTTCTAACTTTATTTTCCATTTGTAGACCTGCAGCATTGATTTTCAGGAATCAAAAGTCAAGGAAGGTGCTAACAAAATATCAATTTTAGAGATAAAAGTTGACCTTTATTTTCAATAAATTCAATCATGAGCATAAATTTGAGTCAATGGATCACATTAAACCAAAATGGGGCCAGGATGGTCACATGACCGCAGCATAGTTCTAACCAAGTTTGCTGTAAGCTCACAAACTCAATTGTAATGCCTGATTCCATCTTTCTTAAACATTTCTAAAATTGCGACAATTTTGTGCTGCTATTCAGAAGCATTATTAAATAACGAAAGCACAAAGCCTGGAACAAGCCAAACCATTTTTGTACCTATTTCATTCTACTCCTTGAGGAGATCTGCTATCGCTTATTTTTATAACCAGATGAAGAGCTGGGGATGCTTTGGGGCCTGGGAAGTGGGTTAGATGTTCCAAAAGATGTTATTACAATTAACAGCTGGAATGTTGTGGTCTTCAGAGCAGTTTATGTAGGTGTAGAGTTGGGATAAGGTGAACAGCAAAAGGCAAACCTTTTTACCATTACATTTGACAAAGGTGTGTTGAACCAAAATGAATTGCATGCTTAAATTGAAGCAAGTCCAATATATCCTGTTATTTCCTCAGTAAAACTGAAAGCTGCCAAACACACAAGTGGTGAGCTGAGTTTTCTTCACCACATGGAGCGTATGGGTTTGGATCCATTGATCTGTAGTGAATGAAGATTGGTGGAGATATATTCAGCCATATTTGCTTCATGTGAAAAGAAAAAAGAATAGAAGTTCTCTGCATGAAATATAGCAGGAGTGAGGAGAAATAGAAGCAAGAAAGCTGAAAGGCTTTAAATCAACCTCTCTGCTTTTACTGTGCATAGCTCCATTAATATCACTGAAGCAAACTGAATAAAATTTGTTGTTCACCAAAGATAAAATGGTATTTTTAATTATGAGTTTTATGAAAATTGTGACACTGCATTAACCCATTTAAAGTGCCTACGTTTTAGGCCATAATTTGAACTAATTTTTATTTCCAAGGGTCAATAGGTGAGCTTTTATATCTGTGATACTGAAAAATATTAAAAGGACAAGAATTCCAAAGTTAAATAAATTAAACAGGGATACAATAAAAAAAATTGCAAAGAATTTAGTCATGTAATTTAACCCTCGGAAGGCTGCAGATGTGTGGTTTGGGCTGTGCATGAAACGTCAGTGTGGCTTCTAAATATGGACACAAAAAACAGGTGGAAATGCCTTATTTTTTTTCTTCTAGCAATACATAATTCTTCAGCTTATCCTTTTGCAAGTCCAGTTACAAATGTACAGAGAGTCAATTCTACAAATACAACAAAATAGAGGAAACTTAGAGCACATTCATTCAATAGTGGGTTGGAAAACAAAAATGTTTCTATTTTAAGGTTAACAGAAAATGTTTTGTATATTCAAGCCAGGATAGTGCAGTGGAATTATTCAAGTTCAACTATGTTTATTCACTAAATTCAGCTATCTAGTGTCCTGAGTAAACATTTATTTATGAAAAATAAATAACTGGCAAACTGTACTTCACTGTGACATGGTTTGACCTTCAGGGTGGTATTCACTTTCCAAAACACAGGAACCTTTTTTGTTAAACCAGTGATACTGAACGGATATTGAGGTGGAGACGGAATTTAATAAGGGCCCACATTTCAAAATGACATTAGTGACTGCAAAATAAAGTTTTAGCCTTTTTACAGTATTTTATGTCGAAAATAAGTTCTCTTGGGTTATATTTAGTGTGGAATCTGTCTCAAATAACAGGCTTACAAAAGCAGGCTTGTTTGTCTAGCTTTATGCAGCAGCTAAAATTAAATTTATTTTTATAAGGCTTGGTGTTGCCTTATATGTTACAAATTGTTGTATAAATATATAAACTGTGTATTGACTAGTCATTCAGTGCTGCTTCGTATCACAAACAAGAAGGATTTTCAGCGTTCTTGTGTTCATTGATTTGAGACATGAATGTACTTGTGTTCCATTCTGTGGCCAATAGCAGAGTCTAACTCTCCTAACATCTGTTATGTCATGGTTTAGAAGAAATGCTGGGCTCGCGAGAATGCAACAGTGTGTTTTCTGTTTCATAAGCATGACTTTACCATTCTCTCAAATTCCAATGTTGATTCTCTCGTAGCCAAGGCATCCAGCTTGGTGATAAGGTCACTTGCAGAAATAAACTCTAAACCCGTTTCCTTGCTCATGTTCCATTTCAATCACTTTATTAGCAATTATACTTAGATTGGAAGTCTTGTCTTAACCCTTTCTGCTTCTTTTTCCATCTTTAAGACACTCCTACCTTGTTGACTAAGCTAGTTTATTTGGATCGGTCTGTTTGATAATGCCCCCATGAAGAGCATTATGATATTTTACTACATTTAGAGACACATTGTAATTGCAAGCTGTTGTGCAGAGTTTAACGTTACTGTCATAGACCTGATATTACTTGATAATTAACTTTTCAATGGCTGTAGATTTCTAGTATGTGTATTTTGAAGCAGAGCAATTAAGCAAAAATAGAAATTTTCCTGAAGTGGACACAATCAGTGATTCTAGACCAAATGACACCTAAAACTGTACTTGTTTTGGAAAGATTTTTTTAAGCTTCCACTAAAATGTATTTGCATATCACACGAAAGATCTGCCATAAACAAGTGTAATAGGGCAGTACTTAATAAATAAATCAGAAGATACGTTTCAGAAAATATTCATACAATGGTTACATCACAATAGAGGGGCGCTTGCACCCAAACTGTCTTTGCTAGATCTTTACAAGAGCAATTTAGTTAAATCCCACTTTCCCAGCCCTCCATAAGTCGTGAAAATTCTCCCTCTTGGGGTAATTATCCAATTCCCTATTGGAAACCATGACTGAGTCTGTTTCCATTATGCTTGTACAAACAAATTCCAGATTAACATAGAACATAGAACATAGAAAAATACAGCGCAGTACAGGCCCTTCAGCCCTCGATGTTGCGCCGACCAAAGTCTACCTAACCTACACTAGCCCAATAACCTCCATATGCTTATCCAATGCCCACTTAAATGACCATAAAGAGGGAGAGTTTACCACTGCTACTGGCAGGGCATTCCATGAACTCACGACTCACTGAGTAAAGAATCTACCCCTAACATCTGTCCTATACCTACTTCCCCTTAATTTAAAGCTGTGTCCCCTAGTAACAGCTGACTCCATTAACAGAAAAAGATTCTCAGTGTCTACCCTATCTAAACCCCTAATCATCTTGTAAGATTCTAACCATTCACTGAATAAAAAATTGCCCCTTTCACCAATCACCTGAAATCAATGTCCTCAACCTTTCAGCAGACGGCAACAGTTTTTCATATTGATATATTAGAAGTGATAACTTCGTAAAGTTTGATTCATAAAAATGAAATTGTGGTCACTACAAAAAATTAAGCATTTTAAATCACAGTAACAATGCAGCATCCATGAGTAACCCAATGTTAAATTACCTGAAAATAAGTGTATAAAAAAACACAGAAGTATTAGGGTACAGTAATCTTTCACTTATTCAAAGCATTCATGTCCAAAAAGATTCAGCTTAATCCTTGTAGCCCTGCAAAAGTCTGCAAACAATGCAATCAGCAGAAATTTTCAATAGTGATTAATTCAGCCTGGAGGCTTAACTCTTGTCTAACGTTCTTAAAAATAGAACAAAATGTCACAAAACTCAAGTTGCACTGGATGCAATTGAACTCAAGTTCTGCTCCCTTGCTTTTAAATCAGAGGAATTGTGCCAATGAAAGCAAGACAATAAGCAGAAGCTCTAGGCTAAGATGTTCATTTGTCTTACCCCTTAAGGGTTCTAATTGTAGGCATCAAAATGTAAGTACTGTAACTGAAACTTGCAATATAATTACAATTCGGCTCTGAGGAAGTTATATTGCTGAAATGTTCATCCTTTTTCTCCATGGTGATGCTGTCAGACCTTCAGAATATTTCTATTTTTCAGCATTTCCTGGCCTTATTTCAGGTGTCCAGCATTCACATTGACGGTTTGATATACTGTTTTCTTGTATTATTAACTAATTGCTGATCGGAAGGACAGAAAATCAGACGGGTGCAGAAAAAGCCAAGCAAGAATGACAAAATGAGGAATGGATTGATGAAAAACAGAATGTGAGAGAAACAGTAAAGTAAATAAAGATAGAGAAGACAAAGAATGAAACAACGAATGGAGAGGGAGTAGAGATGGTAAAAGAGAAGATCAATGAGGGAGAAAGTACTTTGTTGGGCAAATTACATTATTCAGAGGGAGATTATGCAGAGAAGGAGGAAAATTACAGAAACACGGATTTATAAAGGAGTAATGATGGTAGAAAAATTCTGGTTGAATAATGAGATATAAACATTAAAGTTCTTAGGCTGCAACAAAACAGAAACTTTACATTGTCCTGGATATCCCTGGGGGAGCAAGGAATGCTTGTGGCTAGGTAGGTACAACCAGCCTAAGCCTTGTTCTCCTTATTCACCATCCCATTCCTCCCTATGCCAATGGACACTGCACCCAGGTTGCTTCGTTGGACAGCTGGCATGTGGAAGGGTCCTTTCTTCCAGGATCAGTCAGAACACTCCCACTATTGGAAACAGGCAAGAGACATTTCAGTGAGCATTCATTGCCATTTAGAGACTAATAGAGCCACGTGAAGTTGAGCATAGCTGTTGTGTTATGTCTTGCAACAGATCTGCAATATACCTTCAAGAGATATGCTCATGATGCCAATATCATATCACGACCGATCATCACCAGACTGATCCTTCGGAAGGAAGGACTGATGAATGAAGAGACTACACCGTTCAGGATTATACTCTCTGGAGTTTAGAAGAACAAAGAGAGTTTTCAAAAAAACATTTGTAAAAATACTAACAGGTTAAACACAACAAGGATGTTCCTGACGGTGGGGGAATCTTGAACCAGCGGTCACGGTCTAAGGACATGAAGTAGGTCACTTAGGACTGAGCTGAGGAGACATTTTTCACTCAGTGAGTGGTGAGCCTGTGGAATTTTTGTTTTCAAGAAGGATTTCGATACAGGATTTCGGGCTAAAGGAATCAAAGAGTATAGGGAGAAAGCAGGAATAGGGTACTGAGTTGGATGATCAACAATTGTCATATTAAATGATGGAGCAGGCTCAAAAGGTTGAATAGCCTGCTCCCTGCTCCTATTTGCTAGGAATCTTTGTTTCTATGGGATGTAAAGTAATGGTATAAATGTCTCATTCCCCACCTTACTGAGTCCTCTTGGAACATGATACCTGTGGGAAGCATGCTACAGTACATCTGAATTACTGAGTTTGAGCCCACACATTACACTGACGGCCATGCACATATGTGGAATTCTTCAGTATTACATGACCCATATCACCTTCATAAATTTCGGGCGCAAAGCATCATATCACAGTAGTTAAGTTCATCATATTGCATAATTATCAAAGCTTTCAGGTACATCACATCATATAACAGTAGGCCATATGATCTTGTAATTGCTCCAAGGAGATAGGTTTCCAGAAAAAGATGTGGGATATGGAATTATAAGCACAAATGATATGGAAGGGATTAGTTATATCACTGGATAACCGCTTGCTACACTCCCAAGCCATGAGCCCAGCTAATTCAGAGCAGTCCAATTTGACTTGAAAAACAGAAAGGAACCAGATCATGCTGATCATCTTCAGAGAGTAGAAGAAGTTCTGAGCATCCTAACAAAGATGAAAGAGCCCATAAGTATGGCAAGCCAGAGAAGAAAACCATGGGAGTTTAAAGAGGCTAGGCCAGAGCCAGTTGGATTAAAAGGGGTCAGGCTCGAATCCACAGGAATTAAAAAGGCTAGAAAAGAGCCTATTAAATTAGAAGGACTCAGAATAGAACCCAGGAAACAGTTGAGAGAGACTGAACAAACTAAACAAATTTCTACAGGGTTCAAGAAAGCTGGAAAATGCTCAGAGCTCCTACAGTGGATGAAAAATCCCTGTCAGGGATAAGGTGGCTGGGGAAGCTACACCGTTTTAAAAGCAAGAGTCAGGTCAGTGAAATGAAAGGGGTCAATAAATGGCCTGTTGATTTCAAAAGCAGTGAAGTAAATGAGCCAAAGATCGAATTAGTAAATGCTTTTGTTTTGAAATAAGTGACAAGCGGGACAATTCCTGTCCAGATAAACCAGAGGGATAGGCTCAACATAGTGAAAGGGCCATCACAGTGGAACCCCCTTGTTAACTGAGATTCCCAAAGCACATGGGGCTAAATCAGTCTCAGCCCATCTCTGCAGTATCTCAACTGGGGAAGTCGTCATTCCAGAAGCAAAACAGTCCTTGTAACCACCCTTAAAGATGCTGTGCCTAACTCCTCAAATAGGTGTGCAATACTCAGTTGCTGGGCCAGAGGAAAACCAAGATGTCGGGTTGGGAGTAGCCAAGATTGAAAGAGATCCAGCCTAAATGTGGCAAAGGAAATCCTTCTCCCTGGGGATAAATAAGATCACAGAAAGTTCCCAAACCCAACTGGAAGAGTTGAAATTAAGCAAGCTTGTGTCCTTATTGGATGGGCAGGAGAGTTGACTATTTGAAACCTTATTTCCACATCTAAATGGAGGCCAGAGAGGTTGTCATAGTGACTGAGAAAGCTACCTTACCTTGATTTAAAAACCAGAGAGCCCCTACACTTGCTGAATGGCTAGGAGATCTGTCCATTTGACACCTTCCTCTCATATTTATAGGGACACCAGGAAAATCCCCAAACTGACAAACATTGGTTACAACTACTTCATTAACTAAAGTGACTCATGCAAGAACACAAATAAAATCTCCTGATCTCAGAGCAGATCAACATACTTTCTGGACTGTCTTGCCACGTTTTGTAGAAAGCTGGTCTATTGTGAGCAACACAGTCTGGGAAAACTCTACTCAACAATTCACATGTCAGTCTGAGAAGTGCTAATCTGCTAGTAACATCATGTCTTGCATGATTCTCTTGACAGAAGACCGGATTTCAGACTTGGCCTAACTGGCCCTTCAGTCTCACCCTCTCAGAAACCTGGTTTCCTGAAAAAAATCCTACATTTCTCCTGAAAACTAGACCAGCCACACTTCTCCGCTTGCAGTCACTAAGAATAGATTTCTGAGAAGAACCTTTGCTGCTCATAGACATTTTTAACTTACTCAAAACCTCATGTATTAATATCCGTACATTCAGTTGTTAAGTTAATCTTATTTGTAACTTCTTGACTTTCCTTATTTTCTTCATTCCTTTTATGATAGTGTGTGTCCGTATTTGTTGTGGCGATAAATTTAGGTTTTTAATGCATAAATAAATTACACTTTTGTCTTAACCCTGCTGAGAGCTTTTTGCAGGTGATTTCAAAGTTATAGTTTACATATGAAAAATTTGGGTGGACACACCGAGATGTTTTTCAAAAGAGTAACTAAAGAATAAATAAATCAAAATCACTTCTGATGACAGAGAAAAGAGGAGAACAATAAAATGTTTCAGTTCATCTCTTCCTCTTTTCTGTTATAATAAACAGTCTCTCATGTTTGGGATGATAGTACAATAAAATGCTGTTTACTCTCATTCAAGAAAATTGACTAACTTCATCAATGGCTCCTTACCTTCTAACATCCATACCATGCATTGTCTCCTAAAGTAGTTGTTAGTTTTTCAGAAAGAAAACAGAAGTGTGACTTAGCAAGAGCCCTAGGAATCATGAAAATTCAAGTCCCTTAAATTTAATTCCAGAGTTTCTAGAATTTGATTCAGCTCTCTAAATAAAATAGGAGAAACAACTCTGAATACAAGATTGCAGTCAAATCTCAGCAACATGTACCACTCAGAAATAATAATAAATGCACTTGACTGAAGTTAACCCAGTTCATTTGGTAACATGCTTGCCTTTGAAGATTGTGGGATCAAAGCCCCACTACAGACTTGAGTGTATGATTGAGAAGAGCACTTCATCGCAATATTGAGAGAATAGCATATTGTTGAAGATGGTACCTTGCAATTCAAATGCCCATAGAATAATTTTTTCAGAGCTCACAAAAGTCATGGCGTTATATTTTCATACCTCTGAACAATGTGGGCAGTGGCAAGAGAGTTGTGTGAGTACATTGGGAAGGGAGAAACATTCTGATTTTCCACATGAGTTTTAAACAGCTAGTGAGCATTTCGCTATTGAACGATGAGTCTGGGAGTTTGCATTAAGTCATCTAGGAATCCACACAGTAATGAGCTTGGGATCTGGTCAGTTGTCCATCAGGGCTATCCTTCCAGTCAGTCAGGGCTTGGGCCATTGTCAGTTCAAGCAGTCTGTTTACTCAAAGGCAAGGGGTATATCATACGTCACAGCTAAGGTGGGCAAGTTGGGGAAGTCAGTTGTGGGGTCAAGAGGCAGCATTTTGGAATGCAGTACGGTAATAATCAAGAAGCAGAGGCAAATCAACATGGAAGGGTGGAAGAAGTTAGAACATGAGGGGACCAGTCTACTGCAGTGCTGGGGAGGGGGTGTCAATGGACCACACCACCCTTGCTTCAATGGTGGAGCAGTACATTACTATACTAGTTAGTACTAAGCAGTAGTCCTGTGCTCAGAAGGTAAAGTAGGGAAACGAAGAGTTAAATAAAGAATTGGGAAGGAATGTGGAGGTTTTTGTCAGATAGTGCATTTGGAAAAGAACGTGAAGATTGTAGGGGCTGGCACCTAGAGTAACAAGCGCAGTGCGCAGTTTACTCTGAAGCACCAGATGTGTTGCACTCCATCGCCATCCAACTCTCGAATGTATGATTAAAATGAAAAATGGCTGCCAAAAGCCCAGAATGGGCGGAGTCAGCTTGTTTTGTTTAGTCTGCGGGAGAGGATTCCACTGGCTTGTAATGTGAAGTCCTTCAAGACACTAATTGCAATAATCAGGCACTCAGATTCCAGACTCACACCATCTGCAGTCACAAGATTCTGTAAGTGCATCATACGCATTGAGTGAAAATGAAGATTACACATCCTGGGCACAAGCAGTCATGAATATGACACTGCTCATTACAAATTAATCCTAGCAAACACTGTTAAGCAGAAGTGATTGATAACATTAGAAGTGTCACCTACCATCCACAATTCACAGTTACACTTCAAGGACTCATAGGCTGCACAAGCGCATGGAACTGTTTTATTCCCACATTGCACTGTAAGTATTTCATAATGGATACGCTTTTCTCTGATAATTTAGGGGATTGGAGTAAAGGTGGGTGACAATGTCTGTAATCCTAATGCATTGACAGTTTGCCACTGTACATGTAGGAGATGGAACTGTGAAGCATACATCACAAGAAAGTGTACATTTAAAAGGTCAATAGAGGGGCAACTCATATGCTTCCTTGACAGAAACCTCCATGTCCCCTGTATCAAGGAATAGAGAGCTGTCATTTATATGTATTGTGAATGCTGACCTCTCACATTACTAAGGACCTGGCCTGTTTCTCATATTCCCCAAACATTGGAACTGGAGCCAGTGGATCCAGCCCCAGGGTGGGTTATCATCACTGGCTTCTCAGAAACTGAGGAGAAACATATGCATCAGCAAACACATGCGTCGCAACAACCTTCAGCAGCTGCTGAGCAGGTGAAGGAATTGTAGCAGGAGGTCCCTGAAGGATGTCAAGGAGATACAGGTGGCCAACAGCTTCTTGTCCTCCATATCATTTCCTCCAAACGGGGGAGGTACATGCTGCTACTGAATGTGAATGGTCCTGGTAACCTCTCACAGAACTGTGCCACCTGTGGGACCATTCCAGGAGCTGGCTGCTATTGTCTGAACACACATTGTATTGAGAGATCTGGGTCATAATTCAGCTGACTTCATTCACAGAAGAGAGTACCCTTCGCTCAGTCTCAATTCACTTGTGATCGTTGCCACCACATCTTAGAGGTCTGTGCCAGGAAGCTTCCTTGGGCTTCATGCCTATATTCTTGATAACTCTTAGGTTCATGCTTCATTTCAAGAGATGGTCACTGGGAGACAAGGGCTGCCATTGGCTGATGACTCTATTACTCAACCCCCTGACTGAGGGTGAGCCAAGATACAATGCAATCCAATCTTTCCACCAAGACCATCATGTAGAAGAACATTGGGACCTCTTCTTGAGGAGGCCTATGCATTGATTGGTCTGTGACTCTCCAGCAGTACATTCCAGACAGTCTGTGCTACGTAACCATTGTAGGCAGTGTCCTGCACAGCTGGAGCAGGCAAAGACGGGACTTTGAGGGATGCTGCAGATCTAGGAGAGAGCCAACAGTCTTCTGAGGACAAAGATGAGTATATTGAGCAGGAGAAGTTTCACCATCAGCCTGATAGAACTTCAAAGGCTGAGCAAGTCAGGCAGGATTGATTAGTACTCAACCCCAGCAGAACAGAGATGGACAATGTCATTACTCTTCGACATTAATTAGTGGATGTTAGAAAAGCAAGTGGCTCCTGTTTGGTTCCAGGAGCAGATGCAACTTTTTTGTTGCTTCTTTCTTTGCTTTTCCTGGAGTTCAATAAATGTTAACATTAATAATAGTTTGTTTGTTTGACAACATCCGATCCTCTCATTCTCATTAGTGACAAAATGACAAGCTACATTGGACTGTAGTGAAAGAGTAGCACACTTTCAGACAGGAGTCTAACTGCATTCAGCAAGAGCAGCCTCTAGAGCTTTACTGTTGTAGCTGAAATTAAAGTAACAATTGAACAGGCAGGTGACAATTTAAAGTACTAATATATTTACAGATGTGAGTTTCTATTTACAATGACGTGCCTGCCTCGTGCACCATTGGAAAGTTTTCTTTTTCCTGAAACTCCCACTACATCGAGGTGCTGTCCTTGTATCCACAGGTAGGGGTGGACAGAGCCAGCCCTCTGGTGGACACTGTTAGCTCGGTGTTTTGGGCAGATGACCCAGAGGTCAGTTGTGACTTGAGGGTCCAGACATGCTGAGAATGTCCTGGCCAGTTACAGGCTCACTCTCCTCAGCTTCAGCTTCCACAGGGTCAGAAACATCAGGCTGACTGGAATAGGAGGTTCCTCAGTGGTGATATCTGGAGGGGAGGGGGTGGTTCCTGCTCGAGCTGTGAACTGGCTAGCACCTCCATATCTTCCGGTGAGGGAGGGGCAACTGGGTCAAGGTCAAATTTCTTCAGCCCCAGTCCATCTCGACCCCCTGTTTATTTCAAAGGTAATGGTATAAAAATAGAGAAGTCTAACTGAAACTGTACAAGGCACTGCTGATAGTTTGGGGGACATGTTGATGCCATTGAGGGAGAGTCCAGGAGCAGAGGGCATAAACTGCTGTAGTTCATGTGACGTAAGAATTCCCTCCCTAATCATATTGAAGATTCGGCCTACAACACACAAACTGCAGCGTTCAAAAAGATTGTTCACTGCCTTCCTTCTCAAGAGTAACCAGAGACAGGCAATAAATGCTGACCCAGCGAGCAATGCCCTGAACCCATGAGTGTCTAAAAAAAACCTCAAGAAGTTGGGGGTTATAAAGTAGACATATATTGGGGCATTCTTGAGTTGGCAGGTATAACCAATAGAGTGCAACAGGGAACAATGCTGGAGCTCAGCAATTTAGAATATACATAAATGACTTCAACAAACTGGCAGAGAGTAGTGTATCTACATTGGCTGATAATACAAAACTAGGTGAAAATGTAAATTGTGAGAAGGACATAGAAAGAGTTGTAAGGAGATAAAGGTTAAATGAACAAGCAACAAATGGAAGATGGAGTTTCATGTAGGAGTGTGAGAGACTACTCAGTTTGGTCATAATAGTTAATATTCTGCTTTTTTATTTTTAACTAATGTAAATGCTGATGCTCAAAGAGATTTAGGTGTGTTCATTCAAGGAGGTCAGAAGGTTAATGTGCAAGTAGCAAGTACAAAAAGCAACTAGGAGCACAACTCTATGTTTACACGAATGTATTGTTTGTATTTCAAGGAGATCAGTGTTTAAGGATAAAGAAGTCTTACTACAAACTGCACAGGATACGGTGAGATCATATCTGGAATACTGAATGCAATTTTGTTCTCTTGTATTTATGAAAGGCCAGCCAGCAAAGTTTTGCTGGATTTGTCTCTTGGATGAGAGGGATGACAGACTGACTAAATTGGATCTATAGTTTCTAGGGTTTAAAGAAATGAGTGGTAATGCCATTGAAACATATAAAGGGTTTGACAGAGTAGAAACTGAAGGCAGAATCTTTCTCTCATGAGAAGCAACAGTGAAAGTGGCAGCATGGGAAGGAAATCAGGTCGCTTTGGCACTAGGGAGATGCCTGAATGCCCTGGGAATTAAGTTCTGGCTGTGAAGGCCTTCCCAACCTGTCACCAACTGAGATCCTTAAGATGCAACCAGTAAATGCCACTATATGGTACCATTGCAGTTCCCAGCAGGTGAGAATAGTGGCAGCCACCCCTATCAGTACAAAAGGGGAGCCTTCCTTCTGGGTTTGGAGGGTAAGGGGGTACGGCTGCCAAATGGATTCTACTTCATATATAAAATGAAGTGTAACTTGTCCGTCATTCTCCATTTCGTAAACTGGCCAAACAAAAAGGAATTTCTTTTTCTGGCTACTTTAGGATTAGCTATTCAATGCTCACAGAGTTAAACAACTTAAACTTTGAAATTCAGATTTAAAAAGGTTGCAGAACCTAATTTTTTACACACCAGGGACCTTGAGTTGAAGTCAGTCCAGACAGATGGAATGTCCATCTTCCCGCTGAAAGTTTATACGAAGAGTCTCAGCACAGGACAGGAGTTGATAGAAAAAAATACCATCAAATTTAGCAGCACACACTGCTGTCTTTCTCAGAGGGGCAGCCAGAATTCAGTGGATAGGAAGGAAATATCACACTGATGCACTAAATGCATATTTCTGAATCGAGGGCTCAACTTCACAACACAGGCATTTCAGTTCTGCATCTGACCCATTACATCTGTGACTTGAGAGAGCTTGCCGTCACCACAGGGTGTAAAATGCCTTTTGTAAGTCTGTCATGCTTCATATTGACAAATGCGTAGATGGAGCCAAAATACCCTGCCTCCCCCAAAGTTTTGATCACCCACATCTATTACTATTGCATAAGCCTGACACATCTACAGATTGTGGCCAGAATTCAAGGACGCCTACAAATAAACTCAAGAATCAATTTTGTTTATTGGGAATAACAATATGCATTTTAAAAGAGGCAATCAGCTGGAATTTAGAGCTCTATTGCCTCCCGTACAACGTGGCAAGAGAGGAAATGAGCTGGGGGGGGGGGATTAGAATTTGAAAAGAAACTGTAGAGTTTGTCAATGAATCATTTTTGGTCTTTGTCAGCCAAGGTTTAAACACAATTCCATCATATGTGACGTAAATGTGCTTTTTTTTACTGACACCTGTTGAAGATCCCAAGCGAAATAAGTTTTTGGAGGCTCAATCCAGCTCCCAGCAGACTTGATCCCCAGTATAAAGTTACTGTCCCATCAGACCATAATTGGCACAAACTCAGCAGTTTTGCTGAGAAAGCTGTAAGAGTACAGAGTACAGGATATGGAAAGATTGTATTGTAACAGTAGGCACTCTTGAATTCTGACCACAGTTGGCAGGGATATACTTATGGACGCAGATTGGAATTGACAGGGCGTTGCGGATTCTGACCTTTACTATACCTGGGTGGCAAACAGTCAGGGTTAACACTGGATAAAGCTTCTTCAAAATAAAATTCAAAGAATGCCAGCAAATCTCTTCATAATTTCACTGTAGAATTAGAACTCTGAATCCTTAATGGTATTCTCAAGGGAAAGAGAAAAGTAAAAACAAGAAAGTTTCATTTGTCATTATGATAAGCACACGTGTTAAACATATTTACAAAACATACGCATTAACCTTGTTTTCTTAGTTCTCTGGTGTATTTATTTTGAAGCAATGAGAGACCATCTTTAACCTAGTTCTCACAGCAATGATTTTGCAGGCATCTTCAATAAGATAGTGGTTTTGCAAATTCATAGATATTTTATTTTTAATATCAGTTCTTGAGCTGCGAATGATGTTGACAGGATGCCACTTAGTGTCCACTCTTAGTTGCCCTGAGAAAATGAGGGAGAGCTGCCTCCTGATTATGTAGTGATTGTTTTTAGGATTCATTTCACATGGAGTCGAGAGTCCAACATGCTGTGTGGGACTCCGATACATTCACAGTATGCACTAGACCAGGTCGAAGTGGAAGTTTTCCTTATCAGAGAAATGCTACCCAAATGATTAAGCTCTCCCAGAAATGTTCTGACGCCAGTCTGCAAATTCCCAAATTTGTTAAAATAAATTCCGTAACTTATCTGGTGTGGTATTGTAGAGGGATGACCTAGGTGTTTGACTTATTAGCAATTTAGGGACCATGGACTTGTTAAAAGTGTGTTGCCAACTTGAAAAGGAGACTAAAGAAATAGTTTTATGCTGCTGTGGTGAGTAACTGCAAACTACTTATTAAATATTTTATAATCATGGGTCTCAAAGTTCATGGGGTCGTGAAGGACACTCTAGACTGAATTTTACAGAAATTAGTTAAGTGTCAATTGTGGCCAGTTTGGGGGTAGTTTCTCTCTGTAAGCCCTAGTGAGGTTTCCCATGCTATTTTCTTCAGCTCATCTCATTAACTGTGCATCACACTCCTCTATAATCTCCCACTATCTACCACTCAGGAATAGCAGAAGGCCTCAACATTGCTGATCTTACGGAATTCCTGACCTTGGCACCATTTTAAAGCCCAGCCATGCACTATGTCAAGCTCTGCCAGTCAGGAGCTGCCCCTTTACAATGCACATACTGAGAGTGGAAACAGAAAGAAATGCTTCTGAAGGCTCATGCTGACACCTCATTGCAAATATAAGTGTACATTCGTTCATCCATTGCTTTTTAAGAACCAAGCCACACAGAGTACCTATCCTTAGTGTTATCCCAACTTAGAACCCGGTCTAAGGGAGTTGTTACTCTTTCTGTAATGCCCAGTGCAACCTAATATCTTCACATTGTCCAATACAGGAGCACCACACACTGGGAAGTCTTCAAACAGTTGAAAACATTCACTTTTATTCAGCAGCACAGAATTATAGAGAAAATAAAGAAAAGCTGATGAGCATCCTGCCCATTGGCTTAATCTTCCTTCTCGAAGACTGCTGCCATTCTCCCAGATCTTCAGTGTTCATTACATCCTCTTCAGTTGTGCACAGTCTAGCATGCTGGGATTATGTGGTACACTGTGTCTAAACCATGCTGCAAGGCCCCCATCTCCAGATCCAAGCAACGGAATTTCACTCCAGGAAGTCTAATACCTGCTCAATGATGGCTGTAGTTGAAGAATGGGCTGCATTGTATCTCCACTCAGCCTCAGGAGATTGCATAATAGAGTCACCATCCACATGTAACCCTCATTTCCCAGTAACAATACTTGTAAGGCAATCATCTCCTGAAATAAAGAGTTCTCAAGGACACAGGCATCTTGGCAGGTTCCAGGAAAGCAGACACAGATTTCTAAGATGTGATACCAATGATTACCAATGACTTGTCCATGAAAAGAATGGAATCCTTTTCTGTTCAAGAAAATAGCTACGTTATAATGTTGTACTTTCAACATGACATGTATACACTCTGTACTGCCCTGTGCATGGGGGAGTCCAGTTATGTTGGCAAAGCCTTCTGTCTGGGCTACAGCACTGTTATGGAGAAAACATGATGAAACAGTGTGATGTGGAACAAATTGCATCGATAAGAAGCTTGATAAATATGTGAGCTGAAGATTGAGAGACCTCATACAAAGCCCCAATGGATAAGAAGCCACTTGTACAAACATTTAGTTCAGCTACCACCTTGATGGCTACCAAAATAAGAGGACCACTGAGCCCTTCATGTTGCAGGTCCTGCTTCAGCAGTTGGCACAATTCAGTGATGGTGTCTCAAGACATCCACAGTTAAAAATGTACCATGAGGATGCAGAGAGGCTGGTGCATGTCCAGTGCCAAATTCACAAGGGAGGCTGTGGGCAGTCGCTACCTATGGAATGGTCCCCGAGTTATTGAGGAGTGCTATGCAAGATGAGGTCTGGAGGTGGAAGCAGTGAATAATAGTCACCAGGAAACCACTTTGATTTTCACATTGAGAATTGCTTTTATCTAATTTCTCTCTGGTGCATGGGTGAATTAGAAAATACATATCAATGAGGTGACATTACATATTAATGGGATGCAAATTCATGCAGATTACTCTCTTGCTGCTCAGCAGTCACTGTTCACAACATGATTGCAGAACTAGATCTCCTCACTACTGCCAATCTCTCCACATTTCCACAACTAATCCACCAATGCCTATTCCATTCAGGGGCAGGGATGATGCTACCCAGCATGACCAGGTTTTACATAGTGCAGGTAGGGAATTTGAATAGGACCATAAGTCATGGATTTGCAGATGTTTATAACACATTCTAAATCACCTCTGATGTGAGAAAGAAGAAAGCATCCCTTCTTTCCTCCATTACACACTACAAGTTTGTAAATGGTTACATGAACCTTTCTAAGTGATGGGAATTTAAGCCAGAACTCGATATTTCAAATAAGTACCTACACAGATAGGCATATCTGTCAGAAGGAAATCAATTAAAGCTTTATAGTGAAGACTTAAGGGGAGGCCACACCAACTTCTGGTTGAGATGTACTTTTAGGATAACTTTTCTCTCAGTGGATCGTTTTGAAAGAAATCTTTTTGGATTTCTAACCTGAATTGTTCTAAAGGAAAGAGAGATTTTCCTGGAGGGGATTCTGATCTTGGATATTTGAGAATGAACTGTTCCTCACATGTGAAGCAAATGGTTTCAGGGAAGCATGTCTCATAAACCAGTATGTGTGAGGTTCAGAGCTCCCTATGGATTCCTTGATAATCAAGAGTACATATCTAGACACAATGCCCTGAATCCCTTACCAGAGTTATGCAACTGAAGGCTTCACCTCAGACCTGAAACCCTGAATAAACTGCACCCCGCCCCCCCCCCCCCCCCCAACTCCCATTGTAGCACAACAGATATTCAGATCTAAATCTGGGATCAGCTTTACCAATAGAGAGTTTTCTGCTATGTCAGCTAGTATTAATAAGCTTACTATCCTTAAGACAGACTAGCATAAAGCATGTTGTAAATAGCAATTTTATCAAGTTTAATATAGGACACATATGAATTAATATATTTAAATGAAAAAGCTGATTTCTGGAGGAGGTCAGGTTCCCTATGATTCTATGTGCTACTGACTGCGCAATCATGTGTCACAATTGACAATCTTCATCATCTCCCTAAATGTTCAACTAGCTTGTGATCCCTGACACCAGCTCCTTCATGTGAATGCCAAATATGCTGACAGCTGTCATGAAGTGTTTATATTCAGGCACTCCAGCATTCCTGTCACCTTTCAAAATGTAGGGAAAATCTCAGGCTAGCTCCTTGGCAACAAAGGCTAACTGTCCTCCCAGAACTCCTGGCAGCCTGGCTGAAGCGAGGTATAATGTCATTCACATTTGAACAAGGCGTTCACATTAAGTAGGCAATAGGAACACTCAGAGTAAGCTTCAGATGTCTAGGTTGGTTGGGGGCTATTTCAATGTGGTCCTAGCTGTCACTAATTGTGACAGTGGATTCTGTCTTCCCAACTTCACAATGCAGAAAAGCATTCAGCTTTGACATACCGGAATGAAAATGTAGATGCTAATGCTGTAGAACTGAATATTAGTTATGCAGGAAGAGGAAACAATTGAGTCACGAACTACAGTGTGAAAACGAGAAAGATGTAACTGTGGCATATTAAAGTCTCCTGAAAAGTTCAGTTCCCCACAGTGAGAAGCCCAGTGTTGCCTAACCTGCTTTTAATATAATTCTGACCTTGATTCCTTGAAGTTAGTATTGAATATAGGACTTAAAGCCAGCACACTAGGACTACAATAAAAGCATTATGCTTGCCATGTATCAAAGTATTAAAACAAGATTTTCCCCAATGGATGAGAAAACTCTGTACAACACTTAAAATATCTCTACATTCTGAAATTCCATAAATCAACAACAATTAAACAATCTTCCTCATTCCAAGTGAACCAACATGACACATACAGTATCAATTATTCCACATTCTGTTCGCCTCAATCACTTATGGTCCAATTGGGAAGAGTGCTTCCATTTAATGAAAAGTTTGTGTGATGTTTTAACCATCAATGGTATTTGGTCTGAAGTGTTTCCCAAGAAGGAAGAGAACAAGAAATGTATGGCTAAGAGTATAATTGATTATGTCTGGGGATGGAGGTGGTCCAGCAAATTATTGTGATGGTTGAGCATCTTATCTTGAATGCGTTTGATATTTGGCAGAGTTGCCACTTGGTCCTTTGTGTCAAGTGATACCTCTGTATTAATTTGAATGGGATGGAGGCTGAGCTAAATACATGGGTGTCACCATGAGAGATTTCATCATTAACTGTGGTATTTGTCAGCACGACACTTAATGGGAAGAGAGGGATAGTCAGATAAATGAAGGACAGGCCATAGGGTAACTATGAAATTGCTTATACACAATGCTGACTGGTTGTCAGTATGATCAATGCAGAGTTGATAGAGTGTTGGATGCTAGACAAAGTTTGGGCCCTGATCCTATCCTGTCCACTCTATAAGGACCACAGAAAATCCAGTGTGGTCTGCAGCACAACAAAACAGGCAACACGCAAAGTATGAACTTCTCAACCAGTTTCTAGCTCATTTATGAAGTAGATTTGTGGATAAGTGTTCCTGCCTCAGCCACATGTAGAACTAACTCATGTAATTGAGCAAAACAAAATACAAAAGTGATTGGGTCCATAGGGGCTATTGTCACTCTGTACAGTTTATTCACATTTTTAGTTAACTGCAGGAACTGCAGATATTAAGCACCAATCAACATTTATAGCCATCTTTATTTTTTTAAGATATTTTTATTAGAAATTTAACATTTTTACAAGTTTACAAAAATAAACAAAACTCTCAAATACAAACATTGATATACAATTAAATCAAATATACAATAGTCAAAATTTAACAAAGGAAAAAAAAATACCGAAATAGAAAAAAAAACAAAACTCAACTTTCTACTAATCCAACCTACAACTAACCAGAGTGTATACTTAAGTCTCTTACATGCTCGGAATGTGTTAACATCAAATGTAATAAAACCCGTATTCGTGCGGGATTCCTCTCCTAAGGGGCCCCGGAGCAGCCAGGTTTGTATTCTCCATAAAATAAAAGCCCTTATTAGGATGGCCGAAATATCTGCATTTATGTAATTCAAGAAGGGCTGCCATATTTTATAAAATAATTCAGTCTTTTGGTGCACCATATTTGTAAGGAAGTCAAGGGGAATACATTCCATAATTAATCTGTACCAGTTTGAAAGTCCAGGGGGGCCCTCAGCCACCCAGTTCACCAAAATATTTTTCCTTGCACAGAAAGAGAATAGAAAATAATCTCTTCCCGTGCATATCCAGGGAGGATAAGTTCGAAAAGCCCAAAAGGAGAGATACAGGGTCCACTTTAATTTCCGTTCCTAAAATTTCTGTCAGGGTACTTGCTACTTTAGTCCGGTATCTATGCCTACAGACCTGTCATAAGATCCAATGTACAAGAGTGCCCACCTCTATTTTACATTTGGGACACATTGGAGATGCTCCTGCCTTAAATTTTGCCAATCGAACCGGTGCTATATGGGCCCTATGAAGTATCTTCAGCTGGATAGCCTGGGTTCTGTTACAGATAGTAATTCTTCTAGCATTTTCCCAAATATCATTCCACATTTCCATAGATATTTCTAGTCCCAAATCCCGATCCCATGTTTTAAGCAGATTGTCCACATCTCCCGATACTTCATCATGTAGTAAATGACAAATAGTGCTGACGGAGGATACCCCCACTGGTTGTAGGACATTACATTCTCTATCTGATTTATAAAGACTATCTAATAACGTAGTCTTCTTCTGTATATAATCTCGAATTTGGAAGTATCGAAAGAGGTCTCCATTAGGTAATCCGAATTTCTGACGCAGCTGTTCAAAAGACATCAGGACCCCATCTTTAAATAGGTCCCCTAAACATGAGATACCCCTGGATCTCCAGAGTTTAAAAGTGGCATCTGTAAACCCCAGTTGGAATCCCCATGCTCCTACTATCGGTGCATAGGGGGATGTTTTATGTAAATTACCCTCATTTTGCCGCATTATATTCCAAGCCTTAATTGTGTTTAGTATTATGGGGTTTTTACAGTGATCTGTAATGATTTTCGTCTTGTCGTTAATAAGTGGGTATTTTACTTGAGAGGCCTCAATGTCCAGCCAGATTGATTGTGGATCAGACAAGACCCAATCAGCTATGTAACTTAATAGGGAACTTAATTGATATTTCGTAAAGTCTGGGAAGTCCAGTCCTCCCCTTGCCTGTGGAAGTTGTAGCTTCTTCAGCTTAATGAGGGGCCGTCTATGATTCCAAATAAAGGAACCCAGCCAGCCATATAATTTACGTAGAGCCATCCTCGGCAGCATCACCAGGAGCATTCTCATAGGGTATAGGAGACGAGGCAGAACATTCATTTTAATTAGTGCTATTCTACCCAACCAGGAAATTGGAAGGTCTCCCCATCGCTGGAGGTCCTGCCTTATCCTTTCCAGTAATTGCACAAAATTAGCCTTATACAACTGACCAAATACTTGATTAATAAAAATACCTAAATATAAGAAACCCTCCAGGGACCAACGAAAGGGAAAAAGGGATCCGTCCACTAAGTGGGGTGTTATAGCCAGGCCACCCATTGGCATAGCTTCCAATTTTGAAAAATTAATTTTATAGCCTGAGAATGCACTAAATGTATTAATAACTTGGATTAGACGAGGTATGGACATCAGAGGATTACTGAGGAATAAAAGAACATCATCTGCATAAAGGGTAATTTTATGTTTACCTGTACCAATCCTTGGGGCCGTTATATTAGGATCAGTCCGTATAGCTTCTGCTAGTGGTTCAATTATTAGCGTAAATAACAATGGCGAGAGAGGACATCCATGACAGCAGCCCGTACCCACACTGAAGCTATCCGAACCTAATCCATTGGTAACCATAATTGCTTTGGAATCACTATACAATGTTGAGACCCATTTGGTGAACACCTGTCCAACGCCAAACCTTTCCAATGTGTAAAACAAATATGACCATTCCACCCTGTCGAATGCCTTTTCCACGTTTAATGAAACTACTACTCCTGGTATCTCTCCCTGATGACAGGCTTGAATCATATTCAAAACCCTTCTAATATTATTGGATGATCTACGGCTCTTAATAAATCCCGTCTGATCCTCCTTTATAATATGTGGCAGTACCCTTTCTAGTCTCAGTGCTAACATTTTAGAGAGGATTTTAAAATCTACATTTAGCAAGGATATTGGTCTATATGATGTACAGTCTTCTGGATCTTTTCCTTTTTTAAGGATAAGAGAGATATTTGCCTCTTTCAGCGAAGGCGGGAGACAGCCCTGACTATATGCATAGTTATACATTTCCATAAGTGGATCAGCCAATAGCCATCTTTATAAAGCTGAAATCCCGTGAGTGAGCAGGAGCTGAACCTACAGGCTGACTCTTCGACTAATAGTTAATACTGTTGCCTTTTTCATCCACACGTGCATTTTCTCATTCATTCTTCATTTTCTTCTATCTCATTACTTAGCCGTTCGATACATTGGAGATATCTATGATAGTATTTGCCAGTGGAAGACTGGATAATGCAAGTTTTCATAAGATGCATCTTTCAGGCCCTGAAGGCGTCCCTAGAGATAAAGTGTAGGTATCACGGAGTCTCAGGCTCGTGCTCAGTGAAGATGCACTGGAAGGGGCTGCAGGAGCTCAGCAGCATTGCGCAGGACCTCAAGCTGAAGTACCAGTCAGCCACCAGGGCGGTCCATCACCCAGTGGGCACCTACAAACAGCTGGTCCCCAAGGACATTGACGCCAGGCCCATCCGCGAGAGTGAGCTAGTGTACCTGCAGAATTCACCAGACTTCTGTAAGAGGAATGAGAACTCAAGAGAGGTGAGACAGTTGAAAGGCAGCACTTGCATTTGTATGGCACCTTTCGCCCAAGTCTGAACAGACAATCAGACATCTATTATGCAGCAATTGTTGCAAAGTGGAAAATGTGATAGTCAAATTACATACACACATAAAAATCAGGAGAAAACAGCAGGCCATTCAGCCCTTCAAGTCTACTCTCTCATTGCTGATCTGATTATAATCTCAAATCCACATTCCCACCTACATCCATGACCTTTAACCCCTTTGCTAAACAAGATTCTATCTATGTCAACCCTAGAATATTCAAACAACTCTACGTTGTCAGGAAGAAATTCACAACTTTGTAAGAGAGAAAAAACATTAAACATAGAAACAGAAAATATAGAAAAAATACAGTGCAGTACAGGCCCTTTGGCCCTCGATGTTGCGCCGATCCAAGCCCACCTAACCAACACTAGCCCACTATCCTCCATATACCTATCCAATGCCCGTTTAAATGCTCATAAAGAGGGAGAGTCCACCACTGCTACTGGCAGGGCATTCCATGAACTCACGACTCGCTGAGTAAAGAATCTACTCCGAACATCTGTCCTATACCTACCACCCCTTAATTTAAAGCTATGCCCCCTTGTAATAGCTGACTCCATACGTGGAAAGAGGTTCTCATGGTCAACCCTATCTAAACCCCTAATCATCTTGTACACCTTATCAAGTCACCCCAAACCTTCTTTTCTCCAATGAAAACAGCCTCAGCCTTTCCTCATACGATCTTCCTACCATACCAGGCAACATCCTGGTAAACCTCCTCTGCACCCGTTCCAGTGCCTCTGCATCCTTCCTATAGTATGTGCACACAAAACTGCACACAATACTCCCGATGTGGCCGCACAAGAGTCTTATACAACTGCAACATGACCTCAGGACTCCGGAACTCAATTCCTCTACCAATAAAAGCCAGTACGCCATATGTCTTCTTCACGGCACTATTTACTTGGGTGGCAACTTTCAGAGATCTGTGTACATGGACACCAAGATCCCTCTGCTCATCCACACTAACAAGTATCCAACCATTAGCCCAGTACCCCATCTTCTTGTTACTCTTACCAAAGTGAATCACTTCATACTTAGCTACATTGAACTCCATTTGCCACCTTTCTGCCCAGCTCTGCAGCTTATCTATATCCCGCTGTAACTTGTCACACCCTTCCTCACTGTCAACAGCTCCACCTATGTTCGTACCATCCGCAAACTTGTTCACCCAACCTTCTAGCCCCTCCTCCAGGTTATTTATAAAAATGACAAACAGCAATGGTCCCAAAACAGATCCTTGCAGAACACTGCTAGTAATTGCACTCCAAGATGAACCTTTACCATCAACTACTACCCTCTGTTTTCTTCCAGCCAGCCAATTCCTAATCCAAACCTCCAACGCATTCTCAATGCCATACCTCTGTATTTTTTGCAGTAGCATACCATGGGGAACCTTATCAAACGCCTTACTAAAATCCATATACACTACATCTACTGCTTTACCCTCGTCCACCTCCTTAGTCACCTTCTCAAAGAATTCAGTAAGGTTTGTGAGGCACGACCTGCCCTTCAGAAAACCATGCTGACTATCCTTCATCACATTATTCCTATCCAGATGTTCATAAATCCTATCCCTTGCAATTCTCTCTAAGACTTTGCCCACAACAGAAGTGAGACTCACCGGCCTATAGTTACTAGGGTTATCCCTACTCCCCTTCATGAACAAGGGAACCACATTTGCTATCCTCCAGTCTTCTGGCACTATTCCTGTAGACAACGAGGACATAAAAATCAAGGCCAATGGCTCTGCAATCTCCTCCCTTGCTTCCCAGAGAATTCTAGGATAAATGCCATCAGGCCCAGGGGACTTATCTATTTTCACCCTTTCCAGAATTTCCAACACCTCTTCCCTACATACCTCAAAGCCATCCATTCTAATTAATTGTGACTCAATATTCACATCGGCAACAATGTCCTGTTCCTGAGTGAATACTGATGAAAAGTATTCATTCAGTGTCTGCCCAATCTCTTTAGCCTCCACACGCAATTTCTCACTACTATCTTTGACTGGACCTATTCCTACCCTAGTCATTCTTTTATTCCTGACATACCTATAGAAAGCCTTTGAGTTTTCCCTAATCCTACAAACCAAGGACTTTTCATGTCCCTTCCTTGCTGCTCTTAGCTCTCTCTTTAGATCCTTTCTGCTACCTTATAACTCTCAATCGCCCCAATTGAACCTTCACGCCTCATCTTTACATAGGCCACCCTCTTCCCCTTAACAAGGGATTCAAATTCCTTATTAAACCACGGCTTCCTCACACGACCCTTTCCTCCCTGCTCATTCTCCTCATCTGTATTTTAAAGAGTGATCTCTGATTGTCAAACAGTAACCTTTGGTTGGAGTTATAGAGGCAGACAGCACAGACACCAGGCCCTTCGGTCTAACTCTTCCCATTCTGACTAATTTACTCGAGCTAAAATAGTCCCATTTGCCTGTATTTTGCCCACATCCCTCTGAACCTTTCCTTCCATCTAGATTCTAGGTTCTACACTCTCCCCAAGAGGAGATATCTTCCTCACATATAGTCTGTCAAAATCCCTTAGGACTTCCATGTCTCAGTCAAGCTGCCTCTTCCTCTCTGAGTTCCCAGCAAATACAAGCCTAGCCTGTCCAACCTTCCCTCACAAAACAACCCTCCACTTTGTAAGGTAAGAACTGCTTATCCCACAAACCGATCATGATAATGTTTTATTAATTAGTTGATTGAGGAATAGACATTCTGCGACAGGACCTTCCAAACTCTCAAACTCTGTCACTGAGGAGGACAAACACGGCAAATACATGGGAGCAACAGCCCCTGCAAATCCCCCTGCAAACCACACAAACTATCCTGAACCTTTTTGAAAATTCATTCGAAGGATATGAGCATCACTGGCTAGGTCGGCATTTATTGCCTAGTTCTAATTTCAATCACATTGCAGTGGCCTGGAGTCACACATAGGCCTGACTGGGTAAGGATTTTCTTCCCTGAAGAACATTAGTGAACCAGATGGGGTTCTGATGGCAATTGATGATGCGAGTATTCATTTTGAGAGGGCTGGAATACAAGAGCAGAGATGTCCTGATGAAGCTGTATAGGGGTGTAATCAGACCACATTTGGAATATTGTGAGCAGTTTTGAGCTCTGTACCTAGGGAAGGATGTGCTGGCCTTGGAGGGGGTTCAGAGAAGGTTTATAAGAATGATCCTGGTGATGATGGGCTCATTGTATGAGGAGCAGTTGAGGAGTCTGGATCTGTACTCGATTGATTTAGAGGAATGGTGGAGATGGGTCTGGTTGAAACTTACAGAATATTGAGAGGCCTAGATAGAATGGAGAAGATGTGGGTTCAGAAAAGATTTACAAGGATGTTGCCAGGGTTGGAGAATTTGAGCTATAGGGAGAGGCTGAACAGGCTGGGGCTGTTTTCCCTGGAGCGTCGGAGGCTGAGGGGTGATGTTATAGAGGTTTATAAAATCATGACGGGCATGATTATGCTAAATAATCAAGGTTTTTACCCTGGGTTGGGGAAGTCCAGAACTAGAGGGTATAGGCTTTTAGTGAAAGGGGAATTTTAAAAGGGACTTACGGTGCAACCTTTTCATGGAAAAAGTGGTGTGTGTATGTAATGAGCTGCCAGAGGACCACAGAAAATGCTAGTACAACATTTAAAAGGCATCTGGATGGGTACATGAACAGGAAGGGTTGAGAGCGAAATGGGCCAAGTGCTGGCAGGTGGAACTAAATTAATTTAGGATAGCTGGTCGGTATGAACGAGTTGGACCAACAGGTCTGTTTCTGTGCTCTATGACTCTATTCTCAGTTGGGAACAGTATTTTGAACTCTGTCTCTCACTCCTGCACAACTGTAAGAAAATACATCACCTGAAAAAGACAGTGTAGTGTACGATGGGGCAATACTGCAATGCATGCAGGGAGTGAATAGATGATCAAGGAGATACAGAAGGTCAAAGAAATGAAAATGTGCCTGAGGTAGATGGACCTTGTAAATCTCCAAGGTTTACATTCAGTTATGCCTCCCTCTGTGATCTGTTATACTGTTGGCCTTCCCCTTCAAATTTTTGTCCAAAATGTTTACTGGAAGAAGTATTCCGAGTGCTTTGGATGGAAAATTGTTTTGTTTTCATTACTGGAGCAAGAAGGTCCTGTGTGGAGATGGTATACATATAAGTTCATTTAAAAATGTGGAAAGGTGGACATTTTTGATTAAATTAGCAAGAGCACAAAGTGAGCATCATGGTTTTAACTGTTAAACTCCAGCGATGTGTTTCCCAAAAAAGCCCACACTCAACACTAAAGCATCTTTCTCTGGATTGGACAGGAGATTGAAAGTGTTGGACCAACACTTTGGTGATTGAGTGACTTATGTTCAGTAGCAGGTTTGCATATGGTTACAGGTCATTTTTTTCCCTTGAGAATATTTTAATTCAACAAATGAGTGACTTGGTAATAAAGCATTAATTAAGTTGCAGGAAGGTAAAGTCACCATAATCTAAGAGGACCATAGGGCTGCTCTCCCATTGGAGACAGACGACTGGTTGTGAGTGCAATCTGAGGGTTACCATGTCTCAGGCAAGGTACAAGTTTGATAAAGTAGGACTTGCATCATAACTGTAGCCAATATGGGAGTTGAACCGACACTGCTGGTATCAACCTGCATTACAAGCTAGCTATCCAGCCAAATAAACTAAATTACCCCTGCATAGTGAAACATTGAAACAGGAGAGTGAACAACTGGTGTATCATTAACTGGGCGTGTATGTTAAGTAGTCAGTCATGGAGGTCAATGCGCCCACTTCATGATCAGCATAACTTTTAAACCATTAGAGTTAGGAAGTGATAATTTGAAAAAGTTATCCCATTGTCAAAATTAAGAAATGTTATGGAGGGTTTGGCATAAACAGCCTGATGACCAAATTAGTGAAACAAAGAGACTCCCTTAAAACGCCATTATCAATTGTCGGTACACATTCACACCTAATACTGAAAGGAGGACATGCAATGATAGTGAAACTCATCACAACTTTGTCAGATGTTTTGTGCATCACTGTGTGACAAACATACAATATGATGAATAATTAAGTCATCTGTTTTTGAGATATTAGTTGCTGGGAAATTAGGACAACTCCCTAAAATTAAACAAAATAATACAGATCCTGAAGATCTGAACCAAAAGCAAAAAGTGCTGGAGAAACTTAAAATGTTAACTCTGTTTCTCCACAGATGCTGCCAGACCTACTGAGTTTCTCCAGCACTTTCTGTTTTTATTTTAGGAGAAATGGCTACCTGTTTTTGAATTTTTAAGAGAACAGAAATCTCTGAGATGAGAGAAAGTGATCAGATCATATGAAGGACAGTATCTTTAAAAATGGAACATTGCCTCATTCTCATCATTGTGTCACTGAAATATTCCAAGTCTTAAAATGAGTCTTGAACAACAATCTCCATGAACATGCTGGCAAAGTGAAGAGATCAAATTAAATCAAAACAGAGCAGTCAATTTTGCTTTCATTATGTAGCCAGAGTCTGAAAATGTGAAATTGTGGGATACCCCTCTAATAATTCACAAGACAAAATGTACTCTAATTTTCCTCCTTCCTAGTCTGGCCAGAAAATAACACTACACACAGCTCCTTCCAAATGAGTTACATCTTTATGAGTTTATAATGCCAAATGAGTTTCATACACCTCTCAAAGAATTTTATTTTTAAACTTATTCCGAAGGGCGATTCCTTGTGAAGTCACTATATATAGCAGCTTGCAGCTGGTCGTGTGTCAGATTGCTGTATGCCCACGCTAATAAAGCCTTGTCATCCACTGACAGAATTATGCGTTCACCCGGGCTTCACATGTCACAAGTAATTGGACTCATTGCTTATCATATTGAAGTTGTCAGGACCTTCATAGAGCTATAATTTGTGTGAGTTGATCATACCTTAGCAAATCAGCAGGCTATAACCTTTCACCTTTACCCTGTGTTGTAGATACAGGCCAAGTACAACTTACAAATCTTTTGACAGGGGTGGTACCGGCTGTACGAGCAGTTCAATTGTTTTTGTCCATCAGCTGGTATTGTGAAAGTGGTTATTCAGGAGCTTTGCTGCTGGCGACACAAAGGATGTTCACTGCCAAGAAGTGTTGCCATAGTGAAGCCTCCTCCAATTACATGGGTGGGGTGTCGCTTTACTGCAAATTTGTTTTTAAACTTGTTGAATCATTAAGACAGCCCTTCCCATGTAGTACATTAATGATAAGCAAGAATATCATGTAATTTATTTTATACAGTCCTTTTTTCCTACATTACGACAAGATACATTATACTCAGGATTTACACAGTGACTGATAAGAATAAGATAGGTCTTTCACACTCCATAACTCAGAAATGCCACATTTGTGAGTGAATTAGGACGGTTTTTCTCAGCTTGAAATTGCTTGGCAATCACTGTCTTGTGGCTGTGTTATCTTATGCATATTGTCCTCTTTTTTAAAAAATCACAATGCAAAAAAAGTAAATTTCATATTTCAGTTTTATGCGAAATAACATGAGAGACTTTTCAGTTATATATAAACCAAACCCATCAGACAGACTAACACAGAAAACAGAAAGTCGGGATTAATGGATCTTTATCAGGTTGGAAAGATGTAATTAGTGGGGTCCATAAGAGTCAGTCCTATGGTCATTGTTATTTGCTATATTAATGACTTGAAATAGGGAAGAAAGTGTAATGTATCTACATTCATAGAATCCCTACAGTGTGGATATAGGCCCTTCAGCCCAGCAAGTCCACACCAACCCTCCAAAGAGTATCTCACCCAAATCCATTTCCCTACCCTATTACTCTATATTTACCCCTGACCAATGCACCTGAACACTCTAGGCAATTTAGCAAGGCCAATTCACCTAACCTCTCCATTTTAGGATTGTGGGAGGAAACCCATGCAGACAAGGGAAGAACATGCAAACTCCATACAGATAGTCACCCAAGGCTAGAATCAAACCTGGGTTCCTGGCACTGTGCTACAGCAATGCTAACCATTGAGCCATCGTGCTGATTCATGATGATTCAGAAATAGATGGGAGGGCATACTGTGATGAAGCCATAAGGTATCTGCAGAGGGATATAGATAGGTGGAGTGAGTAAGCAAAAGTTTGGCAGATGTAGTTTAATGTAGGAAGGCTCAAAAGGCAGATTATTACTTAAGTGGAGCAAGGCTCCAGTAAAATGTAGCACAGAGGTGCTCTTGTGCCTGAAACACAAAAACGTCAGCTTGTATATGCAGCAAGTAAATAATAAGGCTAATAGAACTTCGGCATTTTTTGCGTTGGCTTGGAGTTTTTTAATCGGGAAGTTTTCTTAAAACTGTGCAGCATGTTGGTGAGGTTGCATCTAGAATACTGTGCACACTTTTGGTCCCTGTGTTTAAAAAAAAGATTTACTGGCTTAGCAGGTTGAAGGAGTTGCCTTACTGGAATGACTAAACGGGTTAAACTTTCATTCATCAGCGTTCAGAACAATAAAGAGTGATCTTATTGAAATACAAAAGATTCTGAGGGATAGATGAAGTCAAGATTCCACAAGTGGGCTAATTTTCAACTGGAGGCATCATTACAGGATGAAGGATTGCTTATTTAAAGCTGAGGTTTGAAGGAATTCCTTCTCCTAGATTGTAGTACATATCTGGAAGCCTGTACCCCAGAGAGTTACAAAGTCTGGATCTCTGAAAACATTAAAAGAGGAGATAGATTTTTGAAATATTAAGAACTATGGCAGTAAAGAGGAGTTGGCCTGGGATAGATTAATCATGATCTTACAGCTTGGTGGCACAGGCATGAGGAGACAAATATCCTACTCCTGCTCCTATTTCCTATGTCCCTATGTCTGCAGAGAAAGAGATGACCAGTTATTCCCACTGAACCATTCTGTATAGACCACAGACAATGTTTAAGCAACCTTTTGGAGATGTGCTAGAAGACTGATAAAATGGCATGGAAGGAAAGGGAGTCTAACATCTCCCGACTGCCAAAGTATGCTACCAACATTGGCCTACCTTAGTGCACAGACAATTTTGGCAATTAAGTGTATAACTGAAAGCCATTTTGCCAGCACCATCACCAATATGCAAAGATATCAGATAAACCCTGGCATCATCCTATGGTCAGAGTGGGGGTCAGGCTGTGGGGATGTATGTGAGTATGGGTGAAGGAGAAGGGAGGTGGAATTGGAAAGAAATCCAATCTTTTCAGGCCACTTCATGGACATCAGCAATATTGGCAAATAAAGTGAGTACTGCACAGTCAAAGTTAGGCCTCCCCTTCACCACACTCTAATTGTTTGTACCCTGCATCTCCTCAGAAAGCTGTGAAACAAAACATAGACTGGCTTTGAAGCTGTGTTGCCTAAATACAGCTATTGCCCTCATTTTACAGTCTCAACAAGGCCAATTGTAATGGTGGAAATTTTAAGACTGAGTCCTACCTGCCCCTAAGTCCAATTGCCCACCAATAGTTGTGTATCCATGCTGTCAACCCCAGCAGTGGTACTTCATTATATAGATCATAGAAAATAGAACAATACAGTGCAGAACAGACCCTTCAGCCCTCGATGTTGTGCCGACCTGTGAACTAATCTAAGCCCATCCCCTTACACTATCCTATCTTTATTCATGTGCTTAGAGTCATAGAGATGTACAACATGGAAACAGACCCTTCGGTCCAACCCGTCCATGCCAACCAGATATCCCAACCCAATCTAGTCCACCTGCCAGCACCCAGCCCATATCCCTCCAAACCCTTCCTATTCATATACCCATCCAAATGCCTCTTAAATGTTGCAATTGTACCAGCCTCCACCACTTCCTCTGGCAGCTCATTCCATATCCGTACCATCCTAAACCTATGCCCTCTAGTTCTGGACTCCCCGACCACAGGGAAAAGACTTTGCCTATTTATCCTATCCATGCCCCTCATAATTTTGTAAACCTCTATAAGGTTACTCCTCAGCCTCCGACGCTCCAGGGAAAACAGCCCCAGCCTGTCCAGCCTCTCCTTATAGCTCAAATCCTCCAACCCTGGCAACATCCTTGTCAACCTTTTTTGAACCCTTTCAAGTTTCACAACATCTTTTCAATAGGAAGGAGACCAGAATTGCATGCAATATTCCAACAGTGGCCTAACCAATGTCCCGTACAGCTGCAACATGACCTCCCAACTCCTGTACTCAATACTCTGACCAATAAAGGAAAGCATACCAAACGCCTGACTGTTTAAATGCCCCTAAAGTAGCTGAGTTAACTACATTGGCAAGCAGGGCATTCTACACACTTAACACTCTCTGAGTAAAGAACCTGCCTCTGACACCTGTCTTGAATCTATGACCCCTCAATTTGTAGCTATGCCCCCTTGTACAAGCTGCTGTCATCATTCTATCCGATCTAATCCTTTGATCATACTGTATGTCTCAATCAAATCCCCTCTTCGCCTTCTTCTCTCCAGTGAGAACAGACCCGAGTCTCTCAGCCTTTCCTCATAAGGCCTTCTCTCCAGGCCTAGCAACATCCTGGTAAATCTTCTCTGCGCCTTTACCAATGCTTCCATATCCTTCCTGTAATGGGGTGACCAGAACTGTACATGATATTCCAAGAGTGGCCATTTTGTATAGTTGCAGCATGACATTACGGCCCGGAAATCAATTCCTCTTCCAATAAAACCAAACATACCGTATGTCTTCTTAACAGCACTATCAATCTGGGTGGCAACATTCAGGGATCTATGTACATGGACTCCAAGATCCTTCTGCACATCCACACTACCAATAATCTTTCCATTGACCCAGTATTTTGCCTTCCTGTTATTTTTCCCAAAGTGAATCACCTCACATTTATCTGCATTGAACTCCATTGGCCACCTCTCAGCCCAATTTTGCAGTTTATCCAAGTCCCCCTGTATCCTGCAACATTCATCCACACTATCCACTGCTCCACTGACTTTAGTGTCATCTGCAAATATACTAACCCATCCACCTATGCCTGCATCCAAATCATTTATGAAAATGACGAACAAAGGTGGTCCCAAAACAGACCCTTGTGGCACATCACTAATAACCGGACTCCCAGGCTGAATATTTTCCATCAACCACCACTGCCTTCTTACAGAAAGCCAGTTTCTAATCCCAACTGCTAAATCACCCTCAATCCCATGCCTCTGCATTTTCTCCAACAGTCTATCGTGTAGAACCTCATTGACGCTTAACTGAAGTCCATTACAGATGGAAACATTCAGCCCCATAAAATCCAATGGAGTGATGGACAAACACTGGAAGGCATCACAGCCTAGAAATCACTGTTGATGACATTAGGAAGTCAATGGTTAATACATTTGTATACAATTCCTCTTATTGATAATTTAATGGATAGTTGCCCAAGTAGATATCCATGTTGGTCCAATGTTAAAGGAGTCTTACTAAGCAGTGGCAATCACATGTAGATTGAGTTGGCTTGAGTCCAGTCCAACAGGAGGAGTGAGGGGTTATTGGGTCCCGGGGGATGTTAGGGTGGGTGTGGGAAGTGAGGGGATGTAGGGTCGGGTCTGGCAGGGAAGAAGTGGGGGAGGGTCTCGGGATGTTGGGTCAGGTTCTGGAGAGTGTAAGGAATCTGGGGGATACTGTAGTTAGGCATGTTTGAGGTATGTGCTGGGTCTATTCAACAGTTATTTATGAGTTAGACTATACACTTAAATCCATTTTACTGAGTTGTTATTTTACCTAATTTTATTGGAATCCTCTGAAGTCTCCAAGTTTAGCAAAGACTTTTGGAGGGTTTCAGGTGGAACTATTACCCTGGTTTCTGAGCTAAATGCAAATTTTATAGTATTAATCTTTTTCCAAAAATGCTCATCTCAGAATTTGAAGGAGAGAGCTTTGTCTCATTCTTACCTCATCAGTCTCAGCCAATACTTTTTTCTAATGGAGGGTAACAATACAAC
This sequence comes from Hemiscyllium ocellatum, assembly GCF_020745735.1. Taxonomy (NCBI): domain Eukaryota; kingdom Metazoa; phylum Chordata; class Chondrichthyes; order Orectolobiformes; family Hemiscylliidae; genus Hemiscyllium; species Hemiscyllium ocellatum. The sequence continues at coordinate 38,592,425 of NC_083422.1, read as the reverse complement.
TCCCAGTTGCAAAATTTAGCCTGCATGATCAGTGTATAATTCTTCTGTAAATTTGGTCCCTTTTGAACTAAAATTTAAAATATTACATTTAATATGAAATATTGAAAAATCTTTCAGTTGACAGTTATTTTTCTTGATCAGCAAGACAACTTTGAGCTCATAACATATATTACAAATTGAGTAAGATCTATTGTATATGGATTTATATCTATTCAATATAATAAAACAATTGCTTAAAAACATTTACTTTCATTAAAAAGTATTAAGGACTTTGGAAAACATTGAAATCTTGTAGATTTCTTTTATTTTATGAAAAGATCACCTGTTAGTATGCTAACATTTCTACAAATTATAAGGGAAAGACTTCATCCTTAGTTAGTCTTTATTGTCACTACATGAATCCTATGTCTCAAACACATAAAAGAATGGGATGAATCAAGTTTGTTAATTAGCATTTATTAAAGTGAATATTCAAATACTTGTTGCTTAAAGCTTTCAATGTTCATGCCAACTGTGCTCACTCTCTTTGGGATTACTGGAAAGACCGAAGGGGTGGATGATGCACTTAGTATCATGACTATTTATGGTTAACATAGAAGAGTGCTTAGAAAAGTGGTGTTTATCATTGGCCTGTTAAAAATGCTTACTTCAAAATGTCAATGAGGAAAATGGTGTGACAAAATTGAAGATGTAAAACACATCAGATCCCATGGATTCTACCATCAATTTTAAATAGATTTTTGAACTGTTTTAATCTTTCAAAAGGCTGAACTGGCACTGTCTGTGGCAATCCTTTTGGCTTTTTACCACTGGTAAGATTATTTTGTGCTAATCCCGCTTTTGGCTCAATTATTACAAGTTTCTATTTCCATATTTAAATAAATGCAGTCGTAATGGATTAGAGCAATGACTACAATACCATATAAATCACAAAGAAAGGGTTGGCTGAATATTTCTAGCCAGGCCAGGCTCATGTTGTTACTTTATTTTTGTGCTCTGAACATCTGAACTAATTGTCATACTTGGAATAAGGCTAGCTCCATATTGTAACTAATATTAAATTGCCCTTACGTATTTCATAGTATATAAAGCTATTGGAATTGAGGCAGTCACATAGATTCATGAAGAGAGTCTACTAGCAATCATCAGAGAGTTAGTTTGACTTGAAAGCACTTCATTTTGATTTCAAGAGTGCAAAATCTAATCCAATTACATGATATTAGGAAAGTAAGTTAAACTTGTACTGTTCATTAGGCTTTGTAATGTTTTAATTCAAAAAACGGCTGCAATGTTTGTCCTCATTGTTTTCCAGCAGAAGGATTTAACTTTAAAGATCATAATGTTTTAGTAACATACAGGCTATCGTCAAGCTATATTAAATGAAGAAGTGGATAATACAGTAGTTGAAAGAAGTGATGTTAAAATGGTAATTTTGTCAATGTGAGGGATAGATTTGTTCACCAATTGGTGTTATTATTTTAAAGACAGTGCAAGAATCAAGAGACCTGACAATACCATATAAAAAGGAAATACCAAAAAAAACTGTGGATGCTGCAAGTCAGAAACAAAAACAGAAATTATTGGAAAAGTTCAACAGGTCTGGCAGCATATGTGCAAGAGAAATCACAGTTAACATTTGGGTATAGTGACCCTTCCTCAAACCCTGTTCTGATGAAGGTCACTTGACCCAAAATATTGGCACTGATTTCTCTTCACAGATGCTGCCAGACCTGCTGAGCTTTTCCGGCAATTTTTATTTTTGTTATTACCATATACAAATTCTTGAAGTAACTGATACTGTCGTCAAAGAAATGTATTTGGATTGTTGGTTTTATAAATAGAAATTGAGAGCACAAAACTATGGAAGTTTTACCACACATTTAGGGGTCAGTACTCAGGCTTCAGCTAGAGTACTGTGTATAACTCTGGACATCGCACATTTGGAAAAATGACAAGATTTTGGAGAGTTAAGTGGAGATACTTGTAAATCTTGGCTGTTCCTTTTTCCTGGAGAATGTTTAGAGGACATTTAATGAAAGTGTTCAAAGGGGTTTAATGGAGTAAATGAGGAGAAACTGTTTCCAATGGCTGAAGGGCGAGTAACCAAATGACACAGATTTAAAATAGCTGGTAAAACAAACAGCGAAGATGAGATTTTGCATTCTTTTAATACAGTGAGTTGATGTAAGCTGGAATACATTGTTTGAAAGGATTGTGGAAATAGACTCAACATCTTTTTAAAAGTTAAGTTTACATATATAATTGAAAGAGAGGAATTCAATGCAAGGGGAATGAGCAGAGACTGAGATTAATTGAGTAGCTCTTTCAAAGAGTTAGCACAGGCACAATTGGCTAAATGTTTTTTCTAAGGACTGATTCTATAATTTTATTAACTATGCATGGTTAATGCGATTATCAACCAAATAACTTTGTTATCCACACAGTTGATATTATTACAGGGCAAATTAGACCCCAGGCTGAAATGTGGCTTCATAGATCATCTTTTGTTTTGTTTTGGCATTAACAAGGCTGTTTCTTACTGAAACACAAGCATGTAATGATATATATTTTTGATATGAATAAAACGTAAGTGTATTAAGCAAAAGGAAAATAGATAAAAAAGAATAAATTAAATATTTACTTTGTACATAAATTTTAAAACTTCCAAACACATGATGAAATCTCATTCCATTAAAGTCAAAAGCACACCTTTATAGATCCAAAAATACCCCTCTCTCATGCCCAAAAGCATTCACTTTACTGTACTCACACCGGAAAATCACCTTCTCTAATAACTCAAGGGCTTTAAGTTGATCTCAACTTCCAGTCTAGAAAACCTGACTAGCTCCAGGAAGAAGGTATCATACATCTGAGTTTAAACATTCTCAGCTTCAAATGACTTCTTCAGAGCTTTATCCAAATACTTCTGGTCCAGAATTATCACCAACACCTTACATTAAGGATTGCCTTACTCTTATCTAGTGTTAACAAATCTGGCAAACATCTCCTTTCCTCAGGAGAAACTTTACACATGAAAACTTATGCAGAATTGCCCAAAACTGAAAAGGTCTCTCTCTCTCTCTCTCTAAGTTGTGGGGGTATTTCACCTAAGATCAAAACAAACAAGTCTGGAAATTTCTAACAGAAACCTTGAATAACAATTGTTTAGCTTGGTAGTTTATAAAACTTCCTAAGATAAATAAAAACCCATTACTTTTGAAAATTTTCCCCCTCGCAAATTATTCTTAAAATAACACCATGGCTACAGAAACATTCAAGAGTTAGTTATTGATGCATTGAGACACACAGTAAAATCCATTTGTCACTTCAAAGTTAATACAAATTATATTAAAAATATGTATAAATCACACAATCTACATCACACTTTCTATCTCGTAATATTATGACAACTAAAACAGAAAATCAAGGTACCAAGAGTTTAACATTGACCTCCAGAAGATTAAATTCTTTAAATTGAGTTAATCAATTTACTTTCTTTTATAGATTGATACCTTTCTTCTGAAGTCTTTATAAAAAATTAGTTTTTTAGACTGAATTTTCATAAACATAAGTATTCCTCAGTTCTTGCAATTAAGCGACAAACACATTTGTATTTATTTGCTGACTACAACTCAACAAAATAGAACAATTTCTAATATATTCTTTCACAACTAGTCCCATCCCTATTTATTATTCTCCAAAGCACTGCTGTACATTCCCTGGAGTCAGTTCCTGCTACATTCTCTAAGATACCTTTGTCCAGCTTGCTATCAGTGTCAAAATCTCACATACAAACAGAAATAATCTCACCAATTAGCAGTTTTTACAAATTATTTTAAGATTTACAAAGAGCTCATCTGTTTGTGTGTTCACATCCTTGTGAAAATTAATTGAACTATTTACCTAGAATAAAACAAAGAACTATGGATACTGGAAATGAGAAACAAAAATGGAAACTGCAAGAGAAACTCAGCAGGTTTGACAGCATCTTTGGAGAGAAAAAACTTAACGTTTCAAGTCTGGCGACCTTTCTTCATCATGTTCGCTAATCTCTGAAGAAAAGAATTCTGCTGATTCAGGATCCTCTGAGAGACAAAATATCTTCCTCAAGTCCAGGCCCAGATAGCATATATAAATAAACGAACAATATAATTGTTGCAATACATAAAATAAAGCAGCTACCATTTTATGAATTAAATTCAGGACAAAGCACGTTGCCCTCTGCTTTACAAATCATACCAGTGAATTAGATCGCATGTCACATAGATCAACTATAAGGTGGATTATAGTGAGCTAACTTGAATATTAGGAAGTGACAGGATAGGTTACTCATGGCAGCAAATACTCATAATAAGATAAATTGAATGCTGTAGTCTTGCCTGTAACATTTGTACATAAGGACCCATCATGTTTACAGCAGCTGTGGGTCCCAATTAATGTCAGTTCCTGGAGGTCAATATTAATATACTTGTCAAGGATGATTTGTCATGAGAGATACAGTATTATAAGATCTCCTCCCACCTAACAAGCCAGGACAATACAAGTGTCAGTTTCCAGGGTGCCTTTAGCAAAATATGTTTGCAAACAATTTTATTCGAAAATAATATTACATTTCTGCAGGATCTACGCTTAGCTGATGGAATTAAAATTTGCCACTGTACGTTATTCCTATCTATTCTTACACTTTGTTTGACAAAATGTGAACGGTTTCATTGTAAATTATTCTGCTCAACATAACTTGTAATATGATTTTACATGTATGATATGTGACCTAATTTTCTGAGTGATTTTATTTAGGCTTCCCTTGATTCATTTAAGTTATTTTTGGCGGTTCTGCATCAAAACATTTTGAATGCTTTTGAAGACATCAATTAATGACATTATGAGGGATGATTTTACAAACATGTATTCCCAACACAGAGCTTCTCCCAATGGGAGCTCATAGGGAAGGAGCCTTCTCATTAATATTAATGGTCAAAGAACCTTATGGGGCTTGTTGACCTCGGTCCCTGAATTCCTGATAAGCACTCCCCACGGGTGATCCTGTAATAACAGGTTCAAATAGGGATAAGGATGTGTTGATGAATGAGGTTAAATGCTTTCACACTAATAGTAAGGGCATTAGGGATAAACAGCAATATCATCAGTCAATCCATCACTCTGAGGGAGCTGATCTCATTCAGACTCTTATCGCCCATTATCCAAGATATTAAATGTCTTGATACCCAAGATATTCAAAAGTTAATAATTTTCTCATTGATATTTTTAAACCTTTGATTTCAGATAAAGCATCTTTTACTTCAGTTCTTAAGAAAAACATTTCATTGTATTGGTTCTATGGAGTTGTATTCAAATGTGCTTCAGAAGGTCAGATGAACTTTCCTTTAAGCAGATTATTAAATGTCCAGCTGCTTGGGAGCCAAAGCTTGAAGTTACTAGCAATTCAGGACTAATTAATAATACTACTGGACAGTCTCACAGTGGAAGTCACAAGTCTGATCCAAAGTTGCCTGAATTTTAGGTCTTGCTGATAATGTTATTTTCGAGTTTATAGTGACTTAAATGTTCTACAGATGTTCCTGAGAAGTTTCAAAGATGTAAGCTTTGCTTCAGCTTTAGCATTCACAATTACTGAATAATTGCATGGAGTACTTTGGAAGATAAACTGGGGAGCTCCGGTAGTAGTGTTCCTGCCAGGCAGACCTAGGTTCAAATCCCACCTGCTCTCATCATGTATTGTAACATATTTGAACAGGCTACTTTGAAAATATATTATGAATGAGAAACTGTGCTAAACATTACTCACATGAATGTTATGTTGTTCCCGTGTTTCTAAGGACATGAGAACACCTTGGGCGAGAGAGGTGTGTATGTGGTAGGTGGTGGGGTTTGGATATGAGAAAGTTAATGCACCAGAAGTAACTATGATCATCTGGTTCTCACTTGATTGTGAAGCCAAGGAAGAATATTTACAGTTTCACCCGAAATAAGGTGTAGTTTCCTTTAGCATTGCCTCCACTGCAAGTTAGCATTGCTGATAATGGAGTTGAACACTACATAGGAGATGAAGGTGGGGGGTGATGGTGATAGACCGGGGTGGAGAGTGGAGTGGATAGGTGGGAAGGAAGATGGACAGATAGGACAGTTCAAGAGGGCAGTGCTGAGTTGGAGGGTTGGATCTGGGATAATGTTGGGGGAGGGGGGATGAGGAAACTGGTGAAAGTGACATTGATCCCATGTGGTTGGAGGGTCCCAAGTTGGAAGATGAGGTGTTCTTCCTCCAGGCATTGGGTGGCTGGTATTTGGTGATGGGAGTGGAAGCTCTACCTTATTTTTCATTTTCATTTTCAATTGTTTCTCTTCTCCTTTTTTGATTTTGTTGACTCGTAGCTAGGGTTGATTTAATGGATTAGTGAGCCCAGCACAAACTGTTATAGCTGTGGAGCCTATGTTGGGAATTTGTGCACAGAAGTCAATATGTTCCACAGATTGTCTGTCACTAACAAGCAGAAAACTAGCCAGGGATGCTAACTTCTGGACTTGATAGGCCCCCATCATGCTTGGGGGCATGCCAAACCAAATTTCCAAAGGGTGCTCCTGAGACTTGAATTCGGGCCTTCAGGACCAGAGGTAGGGACACTACCACTGTATCACAAGACCCTTATAATGGTCAGTGTAGAAAGGCTATCCAAGTGAGAACCGCATGGCAGTCAAACGTAAATTACAACAGTTTCTAACGCCCACAGAGACTGTTATTTCATGACCACGAAGAAGGAACCGAAGCTGAACTTACCATTCCTGGCTCAGAGACATTGAGGGAGAAAGTGAGGACTGCAGATGCTGGAGATCAGAGCTGAAAATGTGTTGCTGGAAAAGCACAGCAGGTCAGGCAGCATCCAAGGAGCAGGAGAATTGACGTTTTGGGCATGAGCCCTTCTTCAGGAAACTATTCCTGAAGAAGGGCTCATGCCCGAAACGTCGATTCTCCTGCTCCTTGGATGCTGCCTGACCTGCTGCACTTTTCCAGCAGCACATTTTCAGCTCAGAGATATTGAGGTCATTCGTGGTGTCCTGACTGAGTCTTGAATATGGAACCTGCTCCGCCCCAGATACGAGAGAATGTTACAGAGGAGGCCATTAACAGTTTGTAAAATTGCAAAAGTAGGCACAGGAGTAGCAAGCACAGGGAAACCTGGGACGAAGGTTGCAGTAGTTCCATTCAACCCTGCTGCCTCAGGCATGTGGAATGTTGCTGGCTGCCATGAAGAGCCAGGTCCAGCAGTCTCTGAGTCTGCTAGATATTTGCCTAGACCTGTACTGCACCATGCTCAAGCCATTCGTGCTCAGCACCTACAGCAAGGTGACAGGAGAGTAAGGGATCTTGACTTCACTCCAGTGCCCCACCATCAAGAGGAACCAGGGCTGTACCAGTAGGCAGCCAGCCAGAAGAGGAAATACACACACACACACACACACACACACACACACACACACACACACACACACACACACACACACCAGAAGTCACCTCTCAGAAGATGCCAGGCTTTTCACCCATGTTCTGCCTGCCACCCTCAACCCTGAGAGAATTCATGCTGAGGACAGTGCACCTGCCGATAGGACAACATGTCTGCGTCCTCTAGAAACAAATGTCCTCAAGGTGGCCCAACCAAAACTCCAAGGCCAATAGGTTCCACTGCAGAGCAGGCTCCACCCAACCTAGGGGTTGTCCTGAGACAGAATGAGAAGGGAAGAAAGATTTCTATCTGAGGGCACACTGGATGTATGGGTGGTATTTTACTGTGACTACATGCTCACATTTGTTAATGTACAATCGCTTTTCAACCATCAGGTATGCACGTGAATGTCTATCTACCTACAACATTGAGGAGCCAAGCTGATGTTTGATGGTGCAGGGTGTGAAGTGAGCAGCTCCTGCACCGTGTGCAGACCATTGGAACGTAATGTGTGATTGCTACTTTGTCACAGAGTCATAGAATCATAGAGATGTACAGCACGGAAACAGACCCTTCGGTCCAACTTGTCCATGCCGCCCAGATATTCCAACCCAATCTAGTCCCACCTGCCAGCACCCAGCCCATATCCCTCCAAACCCTTCTTTTTCATATACCCATCCAAATGTCTTTTAAATGTTGCAATTGTACCAGCCTCCACCACTTCTTCGAGCAGCTCATTCCATATGCATACCACCCTCTGTGTGAAAACGTTGCCCCTTAGGTCTCTTTTATATCTTTCCCCTCTCACCCTAAACCCATGCCCTCTAGTTCTGGACTCCCCAACCCCAGGGAAGAGACACTGTCTATTTATCCTATCCATGCCCCTCATAATTTTATAAACCTCTATAAGGCCTCAGCCTCTGACGCTCCAGGGAAAACAGCCCAAGCCTGTTCAACTTCTCCCTATAGCTCAAATTCTACAACCCTGGCAACATCCTTGTAAATCTTTGGGTGAAACTTTCCAGGCTGCAAATCATTGCTTGTCCATCCCTGAGATTATTGAGATTGATTCCTGATGCTGCAAGATGTGAGTCAAAGAGCTCGGGGTGACCAGGTTTTAGAGTCACACTGTGGGTACACCCTATGGTTTGTACTGCTGGCTGGTACCTTTCTCTTCGTCTGTGTGATGCAGTCACCCTTCAAAAGGCATCACAACACTCGAAATGAAGAGTCACCCAGAACTTGCTGTCTCTATGACTGCAGCCTGACCCGCTGTGAACTTCGCATTTGTTGTTTTCAGTACAGGTTCCAGCATCTGCAGTAATTTGCTCTTACATCACTTTAAAGTGAAGTTCCCCTCTCTCACAGAATGAAATATTAGCCCTATCCACTCTGGGTGTGGTGGCAGCCATGTTTAACTTCATTACACAGATTTTTTTTACTGTTCAGTGGAAGGAACGGCGATCACCCTTCATTCAGTGAATCTCAGACTCAGCCTCTTGCTTTTAGTGAACTCCTGAATGGACATCTTCCCTTCTTGGTCAGCATTCCCATCAAACCCATTGGCTTTGAACTTCCCCAAGTTCCCAAACAACCCGTCTCCACACTTTACCCCCTCAGCCCCAGGCCTGCAGGAGAGTTATAAGAATGCACTGTGCCCACCACATCGAAGCAAACGTTATGCTGATGATTCCATCCTCCTGCATTAAACATTTAACGCTTAATCAGCTCTCCACTTATATATTGAGAATCCCCCCACCACAATTCTAATCCCCTCTCCATCCCAGCGTATTACCTTCAATGCCCAGAATTGAGATTCCCAGCTTCCCTCCATCTGCATGGACCCTGATAACATCCTCCACATTGTGTACTTTTAGTGGACGAAGATCCAGCACTGACTGTGATCCACACCTTTGACCAACTTAGATAGATAACCCTGAACACTGAGTGATTACAGCCCTGACTGATCTATGTGCATCTCCTGAATGGATTTCCCATGATTCTCCCGGCTATTGGTAGGGACCCATGCGGCTGCCTGTGCCCCACTCCTCTGACTGTAAAGGTACAAACTCCCTGATCTTAACCATCTCAACCGGTAGTCTAACTATGTCTAAGCCCCTGATCTGATATCAGATGCTGCCATTAACTTATGGAGCTGGGACCCCCAAATTAAAACACTGTCTCCCTTAACTTGACAGAAGACTACTTCCCTTAGACTTTGAGACATAGCCATTTGCTTGGAGCACATTCAGTGTGCTTGGCATGTACGCTGTTGGCACATGGTGCAGGTGTGAGATTGACGGAGCATGGTGCCATACATCAATATGCCTGTCTCTTTGACTGATCACTGCTGACACCATTACAAGCTGCCTGGCTTTGTGGCTGTGCTAAACGACAAGGCAGGACAGAAGTACTGTGAGCCTGGCAGCTCCAGCTGAGGGGGCAAAACACAAAAGAACAAGGCAAGGCATCCAAATCACCCCAAATTGAGTGAGCATTAAGACAGCAAGTGAGTAGCCCTCATATGCAACCTGTAATCCATGGGCTGGGTGCCAGATCCTGTATACAAAGTGCCCGGGCTGCAGCAGTCCAATAAATGGTGCCAATCTCCTCCAAAGGGCAGTAGTAAAGTGCAGAACTGTATTGTAACTGAATCAATGTTCCATGAAGTTACGATAAGACTGGCACCTGTCAGATGTCAAGGCCCGTGGACTGGATTGCTTGAAGCCGCAGCCCATGAAGTGTGCCCTGAGACATTGGTGCGTAGTGTGCAAGTTGGAGGCCTGGAAGAACAAGTTGCTAGACAACGGCTCAAACGTTCATGTCAGGAATTTTGAAATCTATTTCCTATCAGCAATGGATGGGAAAATGGAAACTGCATATCAATGAGGTGAGATTAACTCATAATGAGAAGTTAACGTATGCAAATGTGCCCCTCCCATTCACTAGTGGGAATCTCCGTTCAACACTCCAGGGAATCTTTTTCAAAGTCAAGAAGTTCCTTTTCAACTTTCCCAATTTTCTCGCTGTGGCCCACAATGTTTGGAAGTTGGGAAAATTCTGCTGAGTACAAGTACCAGTTCAGCTGCAAGGTCACATTACCACACTGAATAAAACAAATATATTATCATATCCTCCATGCAGCAATACTGGGGTTGCAGATAAAAGTGATGTCAAGTGGTTTTATGAAGAGTTAAAATATTCTAATTCTCTAAAAGGAACAACAATACATGCATTCTTCACATTATTTAGATTTTAACTGTTTTCAGAAATCTAATTATTGGTATGGTAGGACACTGCACACACAGCCTTTTTGAATGAAGCTGAACCAAATTTATTTCGTACACCAAAGTATTTTCTTCTTTTCCATTCCAGCGGCAGGAACTGATGCAAATACCCAACAGAGTGAGCTTCTGGACATTTACTGGAGTCAAGCAATATAGAGAGATCTACCTTTCAAAAAACCCTCTCAGCTAATAGATTGTGAAGGGTTTGAATCTTCAACATCAGTCCTTTCAAGTTAATCAGTAATAAACCCACAAAAACAATCTAGTTGTGAAATTCTCCACAGTTTAGTTCACAAATAACTATCTGACAACTCCCATTTTAGACATCATACAAAAATAGGTTCCTTCAAAGGGTTAACTGTTGTTTGGCTTTGTCAACTGCAAGGCAGTTAACTTCTCACAATCTATCAAAACAAGGCTTTTGTTCTCTAAAGAAATTGGAGCTAATTCATCCATTTGCTTATAACATAACCTTACCGAAAAGTTAACAAACTAGTACCAGCAGGAAAGCTATGTTTTTCACGAGAATGGATTAGCACAGCACAGTTCTAATTACCTGTTAGGCAAATCTGAAAAATGAGCACGGTTCTCTGTGAAAAAAATTGGAACTGACCACTGATGTGTAGGCAGACAAGTGGCTTCTGATTAGCTGAATCTAAAACATACTTTAGAACTGAATAGGGGCATAAATCAGTGTTTGAAAATGCCATTTAGTGTTAACTTGTCCCAAGATTGGAAATTATTGGCTTCACAATGAAAAGCACATGTTGTGTTTTTTATCTGGGGAATAATAATGAAGTGAGACGGAAGTTCTCCAGCTCTACACTGCCCTCTCTCTCCTCTTTATTTCCCATTGAAAAATAATTACTGTATACTTGAGGGAATATTTCTGTCATTGTGCCGATAAATGCTGCCACATTTGCTCTTCATAAGCTGTGCTGCTCCTCCATGAGCAAAAGGTTTGATTTATGATGGAAATAGCTGGCAAATTGTGATGTCCATCTTGACTGATGGCACCTTTAGGACCATTTTGCTGATCACATATGAGTTAATATCCTTGGTGGTGTTTACAATTGATGAGCCTGCTGAGGAATTGCTGTTGTGTGAAGTGTTTTTTCTAATGGTTTCACTGTAGATCTTCTGCATGTGTTGAAGTAAAGTTGCGGGCTCTCAATAAGATAATTGAAAAATTGTCATGCCAATAAAACAAGTTAAGAGAAGTATTCAGGGTTAACTACAAAATCAGTTTGAGAGTCCAATATGAGCTGGAATTGGGATGATAATTAGCCACTGAATCCAAGGTGAGAAAGTGAGCCAGGAAGCCTTGCAGAAGTAAAATTATGCACTCGAGCAAAATACAAAGTGTATGATGTTACACAGAAAACTTCCAATGGAACTGTGTGGAGTTGTCACACAGCTGTCAGCCACTTTTTATTTAGCAGAAACTTGCTGCTCAAGCACTTCTCTAGAAATCTGTCAGGAAGCCTTTTTCATTAGAAAAGAGTCCTCTGTTATCAAGAGTACATTGCTTGAAGCAAAAAGAAGTTAACAAACAGTGCCATGCATAACGGCCTTATTGCAAAATATATACATATTTCTTTTTTTAAACTGATTTCACTTGCAGATTGCTGATGGCTGTTTGTAAACATAGATGCACTATCAATTACAGTGAAGAACAGGGGGGCTAGACAGGGAAACAGTTGTCTAACTGGCTCTTCCTATCACCAACTCTTCTAACAGTGCATTTATATTATAACTCTGCTACTACTACATAACGTTTCTTAATACCTTGAATTCCTGGCGTTGCAATGCCTTCATCTTCATCATGAACTAGGGATCCCAACCACCATTAGGGGGTGGACAAGGCACTCAGCATGTCCCGGTTTGCGAGTAACATATTTGTTTAAAATTTGTGATTTTTGAGTTATGCTCCTTGCTGCTGGATGTCCGGCAGTAATTCCGGAAGATCCAAATAAAGGTAAATAATGAATCCTGGTGGCTGGCAGCTGGAAATTTAGCCATTCAAGTGCTTTTAAGGGAAGCTGCCTTCATTCGACAAGTCTGTCGCTTCTCCAGGAAAAGATGCACATCCAGTTTATTTAAGGGAAATAAAATTGAAGTGTCGCTGCCATTGTGAAGATTTATTTCCCTCTATACTTTAAACTATTCAAGTAATCTTTTGACTATTGGGATTCAGACTATTTTCTTGGCTGTAAATTTCAAGGAAATGTGGTGACTTTCAATCCAGGGACCCTGGTTCAGGAGTTCTGGAAACTAATTAGAGATTGACAGGATCCTATCTCTCCCCAGATTTCGAAACTTGGCCATATTCCATCAAGGGTCACGGTGAACCCCTGCCTGGGATGTCACCTATCACGAAGCTGGTTCTTATTTTACAACAAGCCCTCTCTGTGGCCTCTCCATGGGGCCACTTGGTTTCGTACACGTATCTAATACACTCCAGGTGTTTAGGACAAATGAAGTGATATGTGCCTGATGGAAACAATGCCCGGACATTGAGAGAAGGAAAACTTTATGGTTTGGAGCTGATTTATCATCATCATTACTGAAACAATTATACTTGGGAGAATTCGCTGAGATTTATTAAACAAGCTTCAAGTAATTAATAAGTTAAAATTTAATTGAAATCAAAGTAACGTCTTATTCTAATCTTGAATGGTTTTATTTCTTGATATGAAATCTGATGTGAATATTTTAATGTTCTCTAAATCATTTAGCAAATAATTTCTAGAGGAATTTCCGAACATATTGTTTCCTCAGTTTCTTGCCGTAACTTAAGTAACCAAAAAAGCCTTAAATTGCTCAGCTCTCGACATGCTAAAAATAAAGCTTGGTCTCACATATTACAGCAATACAAATTTAATTTGCTGCACAAACGCTATTAAAGTATTGACCTTCATTTGTTTTAATTAGTGTAATTACTACTAATTATATATGTACATGGAAATATATGTGGTATCCTCCAAGAATTCTCATTTCAATTGCTACATACAAGGGAGTCCTTGTGATGCTCGCCTGATAATGGGTGTTCAACTCAATTTGGCTTCAATTAAGGATGTATTTGCAATGTTGGTATTAGTGCAAATCAATTTACACATTGCACCATGCTAAACTGTCCATGTAAATCTTACATTAATAAATGATCAGAATCTTGAGTGAAATGGAGGGAGAATTCCTGGAGGGGATAGTCTCTTACCACCTCACAGAGATACTACAGGGAGTGCTGCAAATTTTGGGTTTGGAAGATATTTCTGAAGGGCATAAGCTTGAGCAAGATTGAGATTTTCTCTTCTTTAAAGGCTTTTAGCATTGTACTCTCTGAAGATTATATAAACAAATGCCTTTAAGTAAACAATGTAGAGAGCAAGCATTGTTCTTCCTGTTTTCTAAGAATTCCAATTTCTCACTTTTGGCAATTAGCATGAGCCAATCTGGACAGTTAAAACTTCAGTCAAATAGCAGCTAAACCTTGGCTGGAAACAGAACTGCAGCTGTAATTGCCCCTTAATTAGTTGCAATGTGAGCACATTGCACTCCCTGCCAAAAAAGCCGAGATCAAAATACCTATTGGTTGTCTTAGCTAATAATCCTCTCTCAACCAATACCAAAAACAAAGAGACCATACATTAGATTGTTGCATGTTGGATCCTGCTGTGTGCAAAATAGTTGCTGCAATTGGCCAGCTAATTTATCATTGCACCTCATTTCAAATTCATTGATTGTCCTTGAAGACAACAAGGACCATGTAAATAGTGTTCTGAAGAAGCGTCGCTAGACTTTAAACAGTAAGTCTTGCTTTCTCTGCACAGATGCTGCCACACTTGCTGAGTTTCTCCAGCAATTTCTGTCTCAGTAAATACAAGTTTTAAACAGGTGGGAGCTGGTAATGAACAAAATTGTCTCAGGGAGAAAAAATATTCACTCCCTTACTGTCTACGTTCAATTCCTTGTCAGTAACTCAATTAACCACATCTTGGGACAATGGTGAGGGAGGGGCTCAGGGAGGTAGTGCTGGCTCGCTGATTGTATACCCTCAATACCTTACCTTCAGTTGAAGTGAATTATGAGGGGGAAATGTCAAGACAATCCTAAAATTGTACTTCCTGCAAACAATGTTTTTCTCTAAAATTGATGGAAGTCAGGGTGAGGATATTATTCGCAATATCTTCTATTGTCAACTGAATGGCTATCTACAATCTTTTCAGGGTGCATTTAGGAGCCCACCATTTTGAATGTGGGCTGGAAGCAAATGTTGGCCTGACCAGGTGAGTAGGGCAGATGCCCTTCTTAAAGAAAACCATCTAAATAAGCCATGATGTAAATCAATGTCATCATTCGAAAAGTTCACATATAACCTTATCCACAAAAGCTTCATTCCATGCATCAGAAATTTACCTCGTCAAAATCTGTGACAGACTGATCCAATCTATAACTCTTACTCTTTAATTGGATGGATTTTCTTTGAAAATTGAGCCAACTCTGACCAAAAAGCATTTTTTTATAAATTGCTTCCCCCTCTAAAGGAACTGGAAAGGAGTTTTCGAGCACAAGCATTGGTTTTTGTAAGTCTGCTGGAAGTGGTGCAGAGGAAGCTAGACATTCTCTGTGTGGACAGCACGTACTCTGCACGTTGCTTGAATTGCAGCGAGATGATGTGGCAATGTATGCTGGGCTTGAGCTTGTGTGGACATCCCTTTCATCCATCAGGAGCTTCTGAACTGATGCTGACATGGATCAAACCTTCCAAAATTGGATGGTGTATGGGTAACTTGGACCTTACAGCTCCAGTCAGAGCATTCATTTGCTGCTCACCAAGGATCAAGGATTCAGGATCAAGAACATTCCAACACAAGGGACACTTAAAGTGCCAGGCAATTTGCACAATTGCAAAGTCCCTTGGAAAGGTGGAATGTTTGTCAAAGGATTTCAGTGAGTCCCTGGATTTGATGGGGACTGTCATTGCATCCTCATGGGAAAAACAGAGGATGAGGTACCAACTCATCAAAGGCCATAGTAGCTGTAGGGTTCTGAGCTGTAATACCCTAGGTTCTGCCCAATGAAAATTCTCATCTGATCCTCCTGCAGCAGCAAATGTGTCAAAAGGATTACAGACCACTCTCTCATTAGAAAGAGAGGTGACTGGTGGTGGATTTAACCTGAGGGGAAGGTTAGGATTGCAAAGGTGGTACCTTCCTAATCACCTCAGCTGGTACAGGACCTGAACCTGAACTGTTGCTGTCACACAGGCTCACAAGACAAGCCAGCTAAGCTAACTGGGCCCCACAAGCTGGAACCTCAACATCTGGTAAGTTGGCCCACAAGCTATCCTTTCCTCTGAAAATAAAACAAAGAATGGTGAATGTTGGAAATCTGAAACGAAAATAGGAATTGCTGGAGAAACTCAGCAAGTCTGGGAGCATTGTGTAGAGAAATCAATATTACCCTTTCAAGTCAACATGGGACTGGGATATCATAGCAATTACAGAAGCATGGCTCAGAGATAGGCAGGACTGGCAGCTTAATGTTCCAGGGTACAAATGCTACAGGAAGGATAGAAAGGGAGGCAAAAGAGGAGGGGGAGTGGTGTTTTTGATAAGGGATAGCATTACAGCTGTGCTGAGGGAGGATATTCCTGGAAATACATCCAGGGAAGTTATTTGGGTGGAACTGAGAAATAAGAAAAGGATGATCAGCTTACTGGGATTGTATTATAGATCCCCTAATAGTCAGAGGGAAATTGAGAAACAAATTTGCAAGGAGATCTCAGTTATCTGTAAGAAAAATAGGATGGTTATGGTAGGGGATTTTAACTTCTAGATTACTGGTGCTGGAAGAGCACAGCAGTTCAGGCAGCATCCAAAGTGCAGCAAAATCGACGTTTCGGGCAAAAGCCCTTCTTCAGGAATAAAGGCAGTGAGCCTGAAGCATGGAGAGATAAGCTAGAGGAGGCCTATCTAGCCCCTCTAGCGTTTCACTCCACGCTTCAGGCTCACTGCCTTTATTCCTGATGAAGGGCTTTTGCCCGAAACGTCGATTTCGCTGCACTTTGGATGCTGCCTGAATTGCTGTGCTCTTCCACCACTAATCCAGAATCTGGTGTCCAGCATCTGCAGTCATTGTTTTTACCTCAGGGATTTTAACTTTCCAAACATAGACTGGGACTGCCATAGTGTTAAGGGTTTAGATGGAGAGGAACTTGTTAAGTGTGTACAAGACAATTTTCTGATTCAGTACATGGATGTACCTACTAGAGAAAGTGCAAAACTTGACTACTCTTGGGAAATAAGGCAGGGAAGGTGACTGAGGTGTCAGTGAGGGAGCACTTCAGGGCCAGCGACCGTAATTCCATTCGGTTTAAAATAGTGATGGAAAAGGATAGACCAGATCTAAAAGTTGAAGTTCTAAATTGGAGAAAGGCTAATTTTGATGGTTTTAGGCAAGAACTTGCAAAAGCTGATTGGGGGCAGATGTTCGCAGGTAAAGGGATGGCTGGAATTTGGGAAGCCTTCAGAAAGAAGCGAAGCCTTCCTGAAGAAGGGCTTATTCCTAAAACATCGATTCTCCTGTTCCTTTGATGCTGCCTGATCTGCTGCGCTTTTCCAGCAACACATTTTTAAGCTCTGATCTCCAGCATCACTTTCTCCTAGAGAATAGGGCCTCTCAAAGATCAGCAAGGCGGCCTTTGTGTAGAGCTGCAGAAAATGGGGGAGATACTGAACGAGTATTTTGCATCAGTATTTACTGTGGAAAAGGATATAGAAAATATAGAATGTAGGGAAATAGATGGTGACACCTTGCAAAATGTCTATATTATAGAGGAGGAATGTGCTGGATGTCTTGAAATGCATTAAGGTGGATAAATCCCCAGGGCCTGATCAGGTGTACCCGAGAACCCTGTGGGAAGCTAGAGAAGTGGTTGCTGGGCCTCTTGCTGAGATATTTGTATTATCGATCACCACAAGTGAAGTGCCGGAAGACTAGAGGTTAGCTAACGTGGTACCAATATTTAAAAAAGGTGATAAGGACAAGCCAGGGAACTATAGACCAGTGAGCCTGACCTCGGTGGTGGGCAAGTTGTTGGAGGGAATCCTGAGGGACTGAATGGGCATGTATTTGGAAAGGCAAGGACTGATTAGGGATAGTCAACATGGCTTTGTGCGTGGGAAATCACGTCTCACAAACTTGATTGAGTTTTTTGAAGAAGTAACAAAGAGGATTGATGAGGGCAGAGCAGTAGATGTGATCTATATGGACTTCAGTAAGGCGTTCAACCAGGTTCTCCATGGGAGACTCGTTAGCAAGGTTAGATCTCACGGAATACAGGGAGAACTAGTAATTTGGATACAGAACTGGCTCAAAGTTAGAAGACAGAGGGTGG
Source organism: Hemiscyllium ocellatum (assembly GCF_020745735.1). Classification (NCBI taxonomy): domain Eukaryota; kingdom Metazoa; phylum Chordata; class Chondrichthyes; order Orectolobiformes; family Hemiscylliidae; genus Hemiscyllium; species Hemiscyllium ocellatum. The sequence goes on along the minus strand of NC_083422.1, from coordinate 38,574,282 downwards.
GGGTGGAGGGTTGTTTTTCAGACTGGAGGCCTGTGACCAGTGGAGTGCAGGGTGACCAGTGTTGGTCCTCTACTTTTTGTCATTTACATAAATGATTTGAATGTGAGCATAAGAGGTACGGTTAATAAGTTTGCAGATGATACAAAAATTGGAGGTGTAGTGGACAGCAAAGAGGGTTACCTCAGATTGCAACAGGATCTTGACCAGATGGGCCAGTGGGCTGAAAAGTGGCAGATGGAGTTTAATTCAGATAAATGCGAGGTGCTGCATTTTGGGAAAGTAAATCTTAGCAGGACTTATACATTTAATGGTAAGGTCCTAGGGAGTGTTGCTGAACAAAGAGACCTTGGAGTGCAGGTTCATAGCTCCTTGAAAGTGGAGTCTCAGGTAGATAGGATAGAGAAGAATGCGTTTGGTATGCTTTCTTATATTGGTCAGAGTATTGAGTACAGGACATTGGTTTGGCCACTGTTGGAATATTGTGTGCAATTCTGGTCTCCTTCCTATTGGAAAGATGTTGTGAAACCTGAAAGGGTTCAGAAAGGATTTACAAGGATGTTGCCAGGCTTGGAGGATTTGAGTTATAGGGACGGAGGCTGAGGAGTGATTTATAGAGGTTTACAAAATCATGAGGGGTGAAGACAAGATAAATAGACAAAGTCTTTTCCCTGGGGTCGGGGAGTCCAGTACTAGAGGGCATAGATTTAGGGTGAGAGGGGAAAGATAAAAAAGAGACCTAAGGGGCTACTTTTTCACACAGAGGGTGATATGTGTATGGAATGAGCTGCTAGGGGAAGTGCTGGAGGCTGGTACAATTGCAACATTTAAGAGGCAATTGGATAGGTATATGAATAGGAAGGGTTTGAAGGGATATGGGCCGGGTGCTGGCAGGTGGGCCTAGATTGGGTTGGGAACCGGTCGGCAAAGATGAGTTGGACCGAAGGGTCTGTTTCCATGCTGTACATCTCTATGACTCTATGACTCTATTAGTCCAATGATTCTTCTTCAAAATCTCCATAGATGCTACAAGAGTTGTGAATTCCTCCAGCAATTTCTGTTTCTGTATCCTTTCCTCCAAGGAAGGTTGCAATCATTACTGTCTAGTACCTTACTGTATGCAGACACTAACTCTCTTCTAACTTCTGAGGGCTGTACCTCTGCCACTAACTAAGGCTGTTGTTACAAGTGTCAGATTAACTCAATGGGTCTCTTCAAAGTGCAGTGCTGTTCCTTTCTCCCTGTCTCCTGAGTGAGCTTTAATTGGGCAGGCAACAGTCCTTGGGCATCTAAAACCAAGAAATCAGCACGGGGAAGGTTAGCATGACAGAAGAGGGTTGGGCCTTGTTATCAGCCATGATTGAATGGCGAGTAGACTCGATGGGCTGAATGGCCTAACTTCTGCTCCTATGGCTGAGTCATATTGTCTTAAATTTTCACTTCATGCAAGAGGAGGTTGACCTAAGAGGTTTGAAGGGGAGGATACGAAGGATAGGGTGAAACATCTCTTCCATTACATTGAGGAGAAGCAGACATACTTGTCCCCTCACAGTTCCAATCCTCTTTATTGTGCCAGCTCCAGGAGAGAAGCAGAATGTCAGTGACGGTGTTGCCCTGTGCTTGGATATATGGAAACAGCATTAACTGAGTATGAAGCTCCCATCATTGGAATGTGTGTGGGTACGAGATGGTGAACCTGGAAATCAGGCATCAATCCTGAATTGCAGGGACTGTTGCTGGTTGAGTGATGAAATGCAGTGCATTAAGCAGTGTGAATGGCTCCAAGATGTCATGTGACGATGTATTCACTGACATTGACCACCAACTTGGGATCATTTTACTTCTTGCAACAGTGCAACCACATCCTTAGGTCTATTGAGGGTCCTGAGAATCTGCTCTCAATTCCATCTGAGTCTGGTCTTTGAGGACTTCCTTTAATTTCATAGGACCTTGGCATCGCTTCAGTTGTCCACCTCCAATATTGAGGGATGTGGCTCATCAGCAACAGCTTCTTCCAAACTGGAGCAATTGCATTCAAAAAAAGCTGCCTCCTGTGATTCAGTGTAGTTTCCCTTGAAGAGGGACTGACTGCCTTTAAGAAGAGCAGTCTGGCTCCAAAATTTGCCTTTAACACATGCTGCTCAGCCCCTGAACTGGCTTTTCATTGCATTCCCAGGAAACACAACCACTTGATGAAGGAGCAGCATTCTGAAAGCTAGTGATTCCAATTAAACCTGTTGGACTATAACCTGGTATTGTGTGATTTTTAACAGAAAATATACAGTAGCAAAGTCCAAGGATGCTCAGGGTCATTATTTATTCAGTGTCACAGCTGAAAGCTTTTAGTTAAAAAAAATCCATCCAGGGAGTTCAGGATTTGTCTTGAATTTTCTCCAATGCAAAGATTAAAATTTGTTACGTAGCTTTTCCAAAAAAAACTGTAGCCTTAACACTCTGCTGCTAAGAACAGTAGTCTGGCTCCATAACATGAGCTCTTTTGGGAGCCAGTACCGACACAATAGGTCGAATGGCCTCCTTCTGTACTGTAAAATCCTATGATTCTAACATGCTGTTAACACATGCTGTCCAGCTGGAATAGCAAGCTGGTTTCAGTAATCGTACCATGGAATTTTCATCAATTGTCATAAAAATCTTCCTAGTTCAGTAATATCATTGTGTCATAGTCAAACAGCATGGAAACAGACCCTCAGTCCAACCAGTTAATGCCAAATATAATCCCAGTCCTCACTTTTTCATAATCCCAAACTAAACTAGTCCCACCTGCCTGCTCCTGGCCCATATCCCTCCAAACCTTTCCTGTTCATGTACCTATCCAAATGCATTTTCCTTACTCAGTCTGACCAATGTGTGACTCCAGATCTACAACAATGCAGATGACTCTAACTTAGAGCTGAAATGGCCTAACAAGCTATTCACTTCAATGACAATGAGGGGGATGGGTAACAACTCAGCAGCAATCCCCACATCCCTTGAAATAATAAAGTAGAAGTAGAACTGAGAATGAGGGCTGAGGTTCACATGGTGAAACAAAAACACGATAAATAGAATATCATTAAAGAATATTTGTTTTTGATTTCATATTGTGTACCTGTTTATTTGTTTGGATTTAAGTATTAGGTTGAAAGAATTGATTGGCAGCTGAGAGAAGGTTTATTGTTGTGACATTGGTGGTCTAGAATTTCCTTGAATGCATGTCATTCCTCAAGAAATTACCAATAGGACCAACAGCCACCCGTCCCCTAATTTATGTGTGAACAGGATTTTGCTGTACTTGCAGCAAGTAACAACAGCACAGCGGCAGAAGGTTCAGGCTCAGAGTTTATTTTACCATTACAGCTTTAAAAAATCCAACCGGGGAGCCTAATTTTTTTTCTTGAATTCCTTCCAGTCCAAGGATTAGAAATTGCTGCAGTGGCTTTTTTTTTCAGAAATGGCCCAACCTGAATATGGAATAGTTTCAGCTCAGGAAACAAGAGGGCTTTAAGCCTGCCTGAGTCCGTGGTATTTTTGCCTCTTACTCAGGAGGTTGTGGATATAAGCCCCATTACAGTCTTGACCATGTAAAATATAATCTGGCACTTCTGTGTGATACTGAGGGTGTAAAATGCTCTGCCGTTCAAAGAGCAGGATGTTCCTTTGGTGTCATGACCAAACTTTCTCCCTCACATAATACAATCAAAACCAGATTATTTGGCCACTCATCCAGTTCAGATTTGGGGAGACCTTGCAATTGAAAATTGATTGCAGCAGTTGGTTCCGTAACTTCATTTCACTTTGGAACTAATCTATTGGTTCTAAAGCATTTTAAGGTGTCTTGAGAATGGTAATTGGGTGATAAGTAAATGCTGGCTCTTTATTTAAAAAGTGAAGAATAGCCATAAACAATAATATCCTTGTCAGTCTACCAGATGGGGAGTCAAACCCAAATGCAGTCACTGAGGAAGAATATCCAGAAAGCAGAGCTCTAACTGAACCAAGGAAATAGAGTATTAGAGTAGGATGAGACAAAATGCAGAGGATGATAGAGAAGAGTCGAGGAAATAGGAGAAACTAGATAGGCATGGGAAAGTAGAAGTCAGAAGAACAAAGGGAATAAAGATTTAATGTGAGGAAGTAGCTGAGATGATCCAGTTTTCTCAACCTAGCTTTTCAATCCAGACAAAGGTCAGAAAAAGGATTACTTCCAGGCATTTTCCCCGATGTAGAATTTCCTCTATGTGGACTTGGAGCAAAACTATGGTCCGAGTTCACAGGAGGAGACATTGTTGTGCCCATTAGTATCATTCAAAACAGAAACAGCACAAATTACAATACTGATATGTACATTTATGTTTACTCAGGCCAATGCTTCAACTACATTTCCTAAGCTCTAAGGAAGAATACAAGATGAGTACGAGTGGGCGCAAGGGAGATGGTGGGTGTGGCTACAGTCACATTCTGAACACTCAGAGCCACCTTTAGATGCTATACCATTGGACTGTTGCAACCCCTTTAATGAAAGAAGATAATACTTACACTTGTGCATTGATGCACCACAAATATACATTGCAGGAGTGAAGGTTTTAGAATAAATTATTCAATGCATTTTTGAAAGAATAAAACATTTAATTATATGTGCAAAATATGCATAGAATTGTTATGGACTAGGCCAGACCACTCAAAAATATTCTTAAGCAAGCAGCCCAGACCATAACTTTGCAATTTGTTTTGGTAAGTGTGCAGTGTAGATTACTCGGAGTAAGTTAGCGAGGTTGACTACCACGTTTAAAACAGACAAAACTTTATTCACAAAATTACACAATGAAACACAAAGAACAGAATAAAGAACCCCTACAGAACTTAGTCTATCCAAATTAGACTTAAGTATGCTGATCCGAATAAACAAACCCCTTCAAAACACAGTACAAAAAAGGGTCAGATGCTTACAGGTTTAAGTTAGAAGGGCAGAAGAGAAAATTTCCACATAGCTCACTGTTGAACTTCCAATCAGTTCTCGACTGAACTAAACTGGAGAGCTGACCACTCCCCTTTCATTCTACAGGTCACTTCTGAAACATGACCACTTTGGCCTGAAGTCTCATCTGTTTACATATTAATAAAAGGCCTCTCAAAATCCTTTTTATCTCTGTACCAAACCAGACTGATTGGAGCCCAGCCTGGTTTATTACCCGCCTGAAAAACATCAAGGACGGAGTATCCTTGAGCCAAGGAACAGATTTTAGAAAAAAGGACTAGCTTTGTGGCAGAATTAATCATAGCCTTCAGAACAATTATATTTTACATCCTTTGCAATGCTTCTCTGAATTGCACAGTTAAGTGGGGCACCGTAGCAGTGCAGATTAACTTTCTAATCACATAATCAATGCCAGCAGGTGAATCTGACACAGATAATATATAGTTAAAGCTGGTGGATCTAACCCTTGCATGCATGATGGCATTTGCAAGGTGGCACAACTCAAGTTAGGTTTAGGGTCTAGCCATTATACAGAAGACAGATATCCATTGTCCAGATGAAGTTGAATCTCTGTAATTTGCCAAAGAAGCTGGTGAAAGACTTTAGCTGCTGACTGTAAATGAGATCAGGTGTCTAAATTGTTCTTTTTAATTTCAAAAATATACTTATAAAAATGTCTTTATATACATACATTCACTAAAGCAATTCGGTTCTGTCCAGTAACATATGAAGAAACAATCACTGGAGTTTGACTCTATCCAACAAGCAAACTAAGACACAGTGCCTAAATATTCAGTGTTTGGTGCCTTTCGCCATTTAGTCAAAAAGATTGAAGCAGTTTATGCTGCAGGCACACACCTCAACTGGTAAAACCGACATTTAACAAATTATGGTGTGCGTCTATGCTTTGGAAGAGGTCAATGGCAATGAACATTTATACCATAGAGCTTACTTTCATGTAGATTTACATGTGTATTTATGTTGCTACTTTGTCTCTGCCGTTTTAATAGACCTACCTGTTTCAAGCGCTTGGTCCTTTTAGGGTGCAGATTGAGGCTTTGTGATATACAGGGGATGTTAAAAATGTCTTTGGGGAGAAAACTGGTTGGAGTGTCTGACTGCTTTATAGCCAATACAACAGAGAAAGCCCCCAAAACAATTCAGTTCAGAATTATATTACTGGGGCTTAGAGGATGAACATGTTCATCCATGTTCCATAAAGGTAATCGAAATGTGTGGCTCACCTCCTTAAACTCTAACCATGTGATTCATCCAGGTAATTCTGTATGGAGAAATTAAACATAGCTGGAAGTGTCAGACATCTGGGTCACCATGTGAAAAGGTGAAAGTTTCACTAACAAATGTAATTTCCTTTCACCACAAGGTCATCTGATAGAAATCTTAGCTCCGACAGATTTTAGTCACCTTCTTCTACGATATGCTGATGGTCCCAGCGAGTAAGTCTCCTCCAGTAGTTTTGGGTTAATCATTCATGGAGAAGCGAGAGTTGGATGATATTGCTGTACTTTGATGTGGAGTACAATTTTTACAACGAGCCCTGCTGGAGGCCAAATGAAATCCAGAATCTAAAAAGAAGATGATGAAATTTGCATTTAGTACAAAGTCCAATCCAAGCTCATGAGGAATGAGTTAGCCAGTTGTATCATGAGGAAAATGTATTTCTCGCATTTCAGCATTTCAACAAAAGAACTGTTTCAGAAAACCTATGTGGAATAAAGTTAAGCCTGACATTCTAACAATGATTTTCTAGTTTGTGAAAACTATTTCTTCCAAGGGTTTGGCTTTCAGATTGAGTATTTTTTTTCCTGTGATTGTTAAGCCGAAGTTTAAGTTTTGCATTGCTTTGCTGTAATTTATTCCTTTATGACAGACTGCTGCAGTTCAATACACTTGTGAATATCAGTTGTCTTTTATCATAATGAGGGAGCACGCTATACAATAGCTTTCCACTGTTTACCAGCAAACTTGATTGACTGCCTATGAAAACAACTTATTTATTTTTTCCATTCAGCTGCAACTGTGCAATGCGCCAATTCAGAGAAGCTTCACATTTTATGTCTAATTTACATATCCTGTAAATCTTGTTTTCACATTAAATACAAATCCAATTGCTTTAACTTGTAATGTTATTTTCTACATGGAGTACTTGAATAATCTCAGTAAACTAAAACTTCAATGTACACCAGGGAAAGCAGAATCATTTCTCCATACCCGACATCTCAGTCTGGTTAATTGTTATTTAATATATGCATCCCTTTTTACAGTGGATTACTATTTAATTCTGCACAAAGTCTAAACTTGGCAGCAAATGACAAATAAATTTTCCATTTAATAAAATATAGAAAATCTCAGTCTATTTAATTACAAGATTGTTTCTGACTGTCAAATTTCAAAAAGGAGGTAGGTGTCAACTGCAAGGTTTCCCAGACGTGATGAAATGTTGCTTGAAAACATGTCCACCCCTCCACAGCAATTCACAGACAAGCAGCTATAATCCTTGTCTGAAAATAGAGAAAGGCACGCATTGCAAAAGCTGGCACTGAATGGGGAAGAAATCAAAACGGATTGACAGCTGTTGGCATGATCAGCCATACCACCTCAACCTGTTCCTTAGGGAATCGTTCAAGTGTGACCTGAGAACAGAGAGAAGCTAAAATTTCAGTCAAACTTAGATATATAAAATATTTTGGAGCAGCTTAGTTGCAGAAATCTGAAAAAAAAAATCTGAGGTCGCATATTTCAACATGTATGATATTGAAAACATATCATCTGTGTATTAAACAAAAACACATAACACAAAGACAATATATTAACCTTTGTGCAAATTTAAGATACTGAATTCTGCATCTAATAATCATTTCTAATGGCTATCAATTGAGATCAAACCCCAGAAATACTGGTCGTGTTATTCATCAACATAATATCATTACTTTCAAGCTACAATTTACTTGTTCAAATTTAAATAGGAAATTTTTAAAAAATCATTGTGTAGGATGTAGGCATCGCTGGCTGGCCAGCATTTATTGCCCAAATTTGAAACATGAAGATAATTTCAAAGCATGTAACACTTATTTTTAAAGAAAGAACATTATTATCATAGAAGCTTATAGTTTGGAAATAGCTTCACAAATACTGATACTGCTTCATAAAACATTCCTGCACTTTTTGCCTATAGAATCCAGAGACTAACAACTGACAAAGTTTGCAGCTGCAAGTTATAAAAGTTTGTAGAACTGTAATCTTACAAGTCTAAAGAATTTAACCTCAGAATAAACCTGCATTTAATCATTTGGCTTTTAGGCTTTACTTTTATGGAGGAGGGAACACTGCCAAAGTAGAAAAAGTCAAACATTTGGAGAACACGATTTAAAAATGCAATGTGAATAAAATACAATGCTTAAACTTGGAACAAAAAAAATGTTAAAATTTTAGTGAAGTTTATTTCCCCACATGACCCAATTACTCATTTGAATAAAACAGCCTCATTCCTGCTTCATGCAGGCACTTGGAAAGACTGGCGACAGATTTGCTAAAATATTAACCCTCTCGTAAACCTTGACAGATAATAAGTGGTCTGATTATCTTTATCAATGCTGTGACCATGAGCAAATGGAAGTAGGAATAATTACAAAGCTAAGTTTAATAACAATTCACTATTACAATTAAAACAAAAGTAATATATTACTCAGAAATAAAGTATAATCGAGAAGCTTTACCATGTCTTCCTAATGTTATCCTGTTCGTTGCACACCTCAGACGTTTAGTCTTTGCTTTTGTTTTGGTATCCACTTCCCCCAACCCTTCCCCATTTCCCCTCCAATCATCTTAATTAATTTATGTTCATTTCACATTAGATCAATTCTAATGAATTACACATAGATGCACAATATGTAATGCTGAATTTTCCTTCTTTTTCTCAGAAATATATTCAAGATTAAAGGTACACCATATAAAAAATTGTTAGAACAATTTAATTTTTTGTGAACTTGCGGCACAATTAATCAGTACTTGATACATTCTAAAAGCTGAATCTTTCTGTTTTTTGGCTAAGTCAGAATTTCTTTGAGTTTTTTTTCTGTCAGAAGGCCTAATGCGTTACCTTACTGGATCTTACAAAACTCACCTCTCAGACTATCCCATTTCTATGGATATCCCTAACATCTGATTCTAGCCCCACCTTGCAATGCAATATGACTAAACCAACTCAGCCAGTATCCTAGAATTCACCTGCATTTCTTGTACCATCCTGAAAAGCCCATTACACATCTGGAGGAGCACTGTTTACAGCTGCCTTGTGTTGTTGCTGACATTTTCCGTAGAGATGAGACATGAGCAAGTTGGTGCCCCATTGTGTTGGCAGTGACCTGGGGGTCCTACTGGACAGGGCTACAGAGGCAGGACTTCCCCTTCCCCCCAGGACCAAGAGTGGAGGAAGTGGCCCTATCTTCTCTGAATACCACATACTCACTCTAGCTCTGCTGCTACACCCACCCCCCTCAAGCTCTACCACTCTCATTACTGCCTACAACATCTTCCCTCAATCCCCGTCACCCACCACAAGCCCCAACACCACTAACATGACATGCCCTCTGCACTGCCTACTGATTCACTCAAGATAGACAGGCAGGAGGCTGGGAGAACACAGCATGCCAGTCAGGAGGTGGAGAAGTCAACATTTCAGGTGCAACCCTTTTTCAGAAATGGAGGTGGGTGTACGGGGAGCTGTAGATAAAGGGAGTGGAGGGTGCAAGGTGGTGAGGTAAGGATAGGTGGAGACAGATAGAGGTTATTACCTGGTTCATCCCTCCCATCGACCAGCCAGGTCATACCCTCAACCTGTCTTCACCTATTCCCACCTCACCATGCTGCACCACCCCCACCCCCTTCATTTGCAGCTCCGCCCATACTCACCCCCACCCCCAGTCCTGAAGAAGGGTTTACACCCGAAATGTCAACATCTTCACCTCCTGATGCTGCCCAGCTTGCTGTGTTCCTTCAGCATCCTGCTTGTTTACTTTAGATTCCAGCATCTGCAGTTTTTTTGTCTCTATTCATTCACTCAAGCCAACTCCCCACTTGCACCAACAGTAATAGCAATGGCACCCATTTTTATCTTCCATAATACCTGCGTCTGTTTCATTTTAGGAGGAAAATAGCCCCCATAAAGAGTCAAGATGGATGGTGGGGGCGAGCCTGCATTCATTTCTACACCCATTATTTTAACAGAGTCCTTACTCTGACCAAGCCAACTGGCTGGCTGACCAAATTAAGCCCCTGGGCAAAAGTGACGACTGCAGATGCTGGAGATCAGAGTTCAGCTTAGAGTGGTGCTGGAAAAGCACAGCAGGTCAGGCAGCATCCGAGGAGCAGGAAAATCACGTTTTGGGCAGGAACCCTTCCTGATGAAGGACTTTTGCCCAAAAAGTTGGTTTTCCTGCTCCTCGGATGCTGCCTGACCTGCTGTGCTTTTCCAGCACCACTCTAAGCTTGACTCTGATCTCCAGCATCTGACCTGACCTGACCAGCACCACTCTAATCTCAAATTAAGCCCCTGGTCTGGTATTGGAAGCTTACTGTGCCAGGAGTCCTGAGCCCCCTTGATTTGACAGAGGCCTGCTAACCACCATGACAAGTTTTCTTCCTTTATGTCAGTACTAAACAATAAGACAAAATGTGTAACATGAGCTTAGAATCTCGGAACAATGAGGCAAACCACACAAAACCAAGGCAAGCCGATGCATGCCAGGGATGCTACGTGCATAGAGGCAGCCTCAGAGTCAGTAGAGTGAGTGGATGACAGTGAGTGCAGAGCTGGGAAGTCTACTCCATGAGCTGGATGCATTTCTCTGAGCACTACGTCCTTGCTGCAGCATTACAATGATAGTTACCAGTAAAGCCCGAGGTACAGCATTGAAGTGCAGAAGCATGCTCTCCGTGGATTGGAGATGTACCATGAAGGGGGCATATATCCAGATGCCAATGCTCATAGACATGAGGTGTGTGTGACCTCTGACATGTTAGTGCCCAGTAACTGACATGAAGGTCCACCTGAGCAAACAGGTAGCCACTTTGGTTTCCATATCAGGTTTTTTGACATCTTGCTTGTTTACTGGGTTTGGTCAAATAGAAAGCTGAATATCAATCAAGCAAGTTGGGCCATCAACAAGGCATTTGACAAAAAAAAATCCCCGTTATTTGACAATTCACCACTGCCTTGCAAGAAACTCACCATGTCATTTGTAAAAAGCATATGAGATGCAGTGAGTTCCTCCTGACGTGAAGATGGGTCTCACCAAATTTCTCATCTGTACCTGCAACAAATTTAGCCAAAGCCCGCATTGCTCAGATAATTCCATCTTGTGATACAGATTCATCAATTTTCTTGAGTTTTTATTTCAAATAATAAGCAAGCCAAAAATTTTAACATTATTCTTATGAGATGAAAATTGGAATTTCAACATGTGACAGCAGGTTTATAATATTTTCTCAGATCAGCCATTCCACTGTCAGCTCTAGAGACCACAATATGGATAAGACTGTAAAAGGCCATTTGATCCCGTTCAGTACTATCCTGTACCTTTCCTTTGCAACATCTACCCATTTCTGAAATCACCATAACACAAGAAGCTGTTTTGCAGACCTCCAACAATGTAAATTCTTCTTCTGGCTCCCCCAGTACAGAATTATGTAGAATATAAGGGCAGCATCTGGTCTATGGTAATGCTTAACATCCACATGATCCACTTCCCACTGGAGTTCATTCTCTCAAACAACAGAACCTTTTATGCCTTTCTCCCTTACGCATTTATTGAGCTTTCCCTTAAATGTCTCTCTGCTATTTTAATCAACCATTCCTTGCGGTAGCAAATTCCACTTTCTAACCACACTCTGGGCAAAGACATTTCTCCTGAAATCCTTATTGGATTTATTAGCGACTATCTTCTATTTATGGCCCCTCATGTTGAACTGCCCCACAATTGGAAACATCTTTTATCATGCCTTGCATCAGCTATCGGCCTCTGAGAAAGCGTGGCAAATGTATTTACAGTATTTTATGCCAATTTACAGTTAGGTCAATGCTGGGATTCTAGTTCACTCAAAGCTGGGATGAAATCAATCAAACTCATTTTGTGCCTGACCATAAAATCTGCATGAGAGAGATTTCCAACTTATCAAACTGAATTGGATTTAAATGCTTAATTTCTTGTGCAATTGTATTTCACCACATCATGAGCAATAAATTGGACAGACCCTGAAAATGGCCATGGGGATCATGGTGCACGATTAACCATCCCCCACTGAGTGGAGTGCAGGCATCATGCCAACTTAATGCTGCCTCCTAATTATAATGATTTCAGCATGCAACCAGCATTACTTGCACTGTTCATTGGGAGCATGTTTCAGCAAGAGGCACAATATAACTAGCAACTTGCACTTCTTAAAGCTAGCCTACACTACTTAAAGCCGGCCTCCCATTTTTAAAAGGAGGTGTATTGTGGCTAGACTAGGTCTTGACTCCCACCCTGCAAATTAATAAAGCTGGGAAAGAATGATTACTAGCTAACATGGGAAATAATGTGCACCCTGATTTTCAGACACTACATGGAGGAGGCAAATAGAATCAGAGATGTTTTGCATCTTTAGTAGGGAATGAGGAAAATCTCTAGACAAAAGATGAGAAGGCAACAGAAACAGATAGGAATGGAAGTCAATGCCATGTATTTAGCCCAAGGACAAGATGGACCATTGTTCCAAGATTTTACATGTTGGCTAAGTCAGTGAATGCACCTTCAAATAGCATATTCTACCAGCTCCACCATTAACAGTACTTACTGTTCAATTTGCCACAACCACATTATACACACACCAACAATCTCCATCTCTCTCAGGCCTCATATCTATTGTTCATAGACCTCGCCCTCAGATACTTTGTCTTCATTTCTCACAGCTTGCACACACAAGTAGCAGGTCAACATGGCCGCCACATCACCGAACAGACTGCTTAGTAATCACCAATGCTGTGCTTCCCTCATGCCAAACAGTGGTACAAATAGTTGGGAGAGAATGTGCTGACATATTCTAACCATCATGGTACAGGTTATGCTGTTCAGAAGGACACTCATTGCTTACAGGACTGAAAATGAAGCTATTGGTTTATTGTTTTCCTCTCAATCTAGTCTAATCTGATTTAACTGTTGATAGTGCAATACTGTATTTTTTATTTTCTCCTCTTCGTTTACCACTTTGTCCTTTTTTCCTTTCAGATTCCCAGAATTGTAAGTAGCCCAGACAGTGATGAAAGAGCAAGAGGCAGTAAATGTGGAAAACAGACCAGCGCGCAAATAGTGATTGTGTGAGCATACTCTAGAAACTAGGGGAGAAGAGGTATTGGTACATAGTCAGACCCCATGTGTGCTCAGCCAGAATAGAGGGGGTAAAAAGGCCCAGGAGCCAAATCACTGGAAAGTGAATTCATTCACAAGTTTTGTTCCAGAGGACTCAGATGGTGATTTTGTTGGGTCAATCTCTCAAAAATTGTTAATGGGTGTATACGTGACAGGACAGGAAACCTATGTTTAATGTCAAAGAAGATGGATGAGTCCAGCACCAACTTGAATCTAAGCTTTGGAGCAAATCTTTAAACCAATCCTTTCAAAAATGGAATGGGTGGCCAACTCCATCTGTGGGGCTAACTGGTGCAGCATCCAATGGCTGTTTCCAGTGCAACACTTGAAGCTTTCATTGAATGCTCCCAGAATGACTCAGGAATCGTGTGCCAAGTGACCTTGAGGGAGTCAAACTGTCCTCCTGCAGACCTGCTCTTCAAGACTTCTATGAATATTGGCGCACGCGAAGAACCCTTTTAGATTAGGTTAGAATACCTACAGTGTGGAAACAGGCCCTTCAGCCCAACAAGTCCACACCGACCCTCTGAAGAGCAACCCACCTAAACCCATTGCCCTACATTTACCCCTGCACCTAACACTACCTCTGAGGTGGGAATTGAACCTGGGTCCCTGGCGCCATGAGACACCAGTGCTAGCCACTCAGCCACTGTGCTGCCCATGTCACCCTTTTCCCTCTGCTATGAGCTTTTCCTGCTCTGCATGGCCTCTATTTGTTCATGGCTAAGAAGAAACTTTACTAAATCTCCCATGTCTCTTAGCAACTGGTTAGTGCACAAGATTTTGACTCATCAGAGAAGTACTTCAGCACTAGCCAATGCATTGTAAATTATTGAAACTTTTAGTGAGTATGAAAAAGCATCTAAAATGTGTAGAATTAAAACAACAGCCAGACGAAACTACAGCAACTGAGCTCTTGATGACTACCTTAAGAAGAAGTGGAAGGTTAAGAAGGGCTTGGCTGAAGCTTGAAGCTCCAAAACAGCAGCACTGACATCAAAATCAATGTGTTCAGTTATTACCTGTCTGCTCTGCACACTTCCTGGGGATGTTAGGATTGTACATGCCAAAACTTTTACCAATAAGGTACATGAAATGAATCACATCAGGAGCATGCGAACATTAATATAGAATCCTAAGTGGCTTCATGACCCTTTAATACTGGCCTTACTCAGCTCCTTTAACTCCAGATTATACATAATAGTGGCATGCAGCATTATCAGGGCTGCAATTCTGGTTGGATATATTTTAGCTGTTTTTTCACTGAACTTGACCTCTAAGTTTCTCATCCCTGACTTTGGTCACTGAAACAATGCATTGCCTTCTTACAGCAATTGGGAAAAAAGTCCAAAGGTACGCAGGGTAACTGAATTGGCCATGTTAAATTGTCCATAGTTTTAGGTGTATTGGTCAAGGAAAAATGGGTCTGGGTGGATTACTCTTTGGAGGGTCAGTGTGGATTTGTTGGGCTGAAAGGCCTGTTTCCACTTTGTAGGGAATCTAATCTAACCTAAAAAAAACACATCAATGCTTTGTTTCACTATTAGCTGGTTTTTGATTCTTGGTCAGTCTTTTTCATCCATTGTCAACATATCTATACTTAATAAGATAATTCGTTTAAAAAACATTGCATGTATTATCCCTATGATGTTTCTGTTGGTTTCTTGAAACAGTGTCTTGGAGATTAATCTTTAACTCCAAGAGATTCAAGGTCAACTCTGAGGCATTTGTCAAGCTTAAATACTTGTGCAGAGCACCTCAAATCTACTATTAAACTGATGCTCCTTCGTTCACTGCAGTGGGAAGTAAAACATGTTTATTTGGCCTTGGATAAGGTATCATTGAACAGTCTGACAATGGGGTAACTCACTGATGCATAAATAATCCACTGCTTGCTCCATCTGTAATAGATGCCTGTACCTTCGTAGCAAATTGTTTGCTCCATGTCAGTGAAGCACACTACAAACTCACTCAGAAAAGCTAACTCACATTTGTGTAAGTTTCCTTAACAGATACAAGAGCATGAAAAATTAACAAAATAAGATAAATGCAGGATGCGACCAAATATATGAAACAGTAGCTCCCCTGCAAGCAAGGCGAAGAACCTAACATTTCTGTAGTATGCAAGACAGATTCTTTTTAATGTCTTCAGATTTACAACTGAGTGTCTCTAATATAAACCACCATATTGTATCTGGTATTTTAATCGAGTTGTCTTCCTCTAGGAATGATGGAATCTAAATAGTTCTACCTGGTTTACATTATATATTAAATAAATGAACACAGATGTTTTCCCATGGTTTCAATATCATTGTCCCAGAAGGGTGCAGCTGTTCTTCAGCTGGACAGTGTTGTGAACCATTTTCTTGCAATAGCTCCAAAAGTATTTTCAAGACATGAAATATTTGAGCTCACCTAATCCATACATTTAAAGATTCTCAAATCATAATAAACATGGTTAACTGAGTCTCAAAAACACTTTCCAGGAGTCTTATTCAATTTTTAAAGGTATACATATTTCAGATATTGATTTCAAAGACAGCTAATGTGTTGATGTTGTCCTTTCAAGAAAACAGATTTGCAAGAAGACTATGAAAAGGCAGTGTTACGTATTCTGGCAGGGGTGAAGTTTACACCATGTGAAGACTGGAACTTTACTCGATCACCTTTGGCCATTCAGCAACATTTTGAAAACCTTATGTTCATAGCACTTACTGTTTGTTCTTCTCCTGCGGCTGTCTTACCAGTCTGTGTTTTCTTCTGATGTTAAAAGACAAGAATTTGAAATTGCACATCATGGTTTTTGAAAGATGCAACATCAGATTGTTTGATCATTTACCACGGAGAGAAAAATGATGACTGCATAAAGAAAATCCAAGATATTTTATTATTTTTTGCCATGATGTCAACCTCTGTACACTTTTGATTTACTTCACTACTAACTACTCTTGCATTGTAACTATCTAATGATTGAAAGTTTCATTGACTGAAAAATGCAGTCATTTGTACTTTGTTTCTATACCTTCATTTTGACAACTCAGTATACGCTAATATTTTAAAGAAACACTAGAATGAGCACCTAGCCTGGCTCACAAACTTAACAGATTCAGTTTTCACTTTTCAATACAAACTGGGCCAGAACCGAATCTTTTAGCTTCACAACACTTCCTTGGCTCATACTCGGTGAAATATGGGAAAACTCAGCTTCTGCTGAAAAGGAATTATCAGAGATGAGACAGGCCTTCGGGATCTCAAAACAGATGTGTGCATTGGGACATTTCTGAGAAATGATGTATGCACTCAAAGCCTCCATATGATGTCAGATTTATACTTGAATGCATGCAGCTAAGTCACTAAACTAAAATGTGTCCTTTCTTTATTATAAATATTCATTGAAAAGTATTCCATGCAGGATAACTATAGTCAGGGAGCACAATAATAAAACGCATGTTTTATATAGGGCAAGTTAAGTGTCTGATACAAAAGTGTAATACTTACTTTGTCCATTATCTAATCAGTCCATTTACTAGTGTGTGGCATTCACGTTAAACTGTTTTTGCCAAAACACTTAATACGTGTTCCGTCAAAAGGCTTAAGCTCTTATTTACATAGGCAAAAAAACAAAGCATACATAAATCATTAAATGCTATTATAAAATAAGCTAGTTCTCCTCTTTGCATTGAAATTAATTCTAGCCTGAACAGCCTGTTCATGCGTCAATTTTCAGTTTAGCATAAGCTAATCACCACCTATCACCACAGTATGACACCTACTTAAATTGACTAAATGTTAATTGAAATTTTAACTACAATAATTGGTTAATTACTTCCCTACTTTGTCTGTTTCTCTCATCTGAAGGCTTTTCACATTCAGATCCCAAATGAATACTCTAAAATCATCAATGATCAGCAGTTTGACTCCTTTATCTCCAACCGTACTGGTAGCACTAGACTAATCATGACAGCCGTCATTTTAATGTGTTTTCTGTTATTAGTTGGTTTTCCAACTCTACTTGTTTAGCATGTTTCATATTTTGCTGTACACAGGATAGCAGGTTTTCCTGGTCATTCCAAAGATGATGGTATTATTCTGCTGTCGGTAATTATGAAAATGTAGAGATTGACAAAGCGGGCACAGTATGAAAATCTGACATCAAAATATTTATCAACATTCTGTCAATGTTACTGTAATAGAAAAGATTTAGAATCATTTTTTATCAGTCCTTTATTTATTTTCAATTTACAAAATATTGGAAAATTCTTGAAATATTGTGGCTCAGTGGTTAGCACTGCTGCCTCACAGCACCAGGGTCCCAGGTTCGATTCCAACTTTGGGCGTCTGTCTGTGTGGAGTTTGCACATTCTCTCCGTGTCTGCGTGGGTTTGCTCTGGTTTCCTCCCATAGTCCAAAGACGTGCAGGTCAGGTGAATTGGCCATTCTAAATTGCCCATAGTGTTAGGTGTGTTAGTCAGAGGGAAATGGGTCTGGGTGGGTTACTTTTCGGGGGGTTGGTGTGGACTGTTTGGGCCGAAGGGCCTGTTTCCATACTGTAGGGAATCTAATCTAAAAAAAAATGTGGCGAGTATTTTAGACTTGAAGAAGGATCCAAATCCAAAATATTAGCTAAACCCATTATTAAACATTGAAACAAAATAAAACCCTGAAAATTCTAGAACACAAAGCAGGTTAGTCAACATCCATAAAAAGAAAAGACAGTTTGAGAGTTGAGGTCTAAGACCAGTTCTGAAGGAAGGGCTCACTTCCAGACACCTAACCTGATTCCTCATTCTAGCCCTTGACTGACTTGCTGTGTATTTCCAACTGTTCTTATTTTTGCTTCAGATTTCCAGTGTCTTCTTTTTCCTTTTCATTAAAGATCAGGCAAGAGTGCCACCTGTGCTTGTTATGGAATCCTGAGCGACACAATGTTAAGACTCCAATCTGAATCTGTTATCATTAGTTTCCACTCTCAGCTGCGCAAAAATGATAAAGAGCCAAGTTCAGGCTGAGCACCAGACACAGGCAGGGCACTCTCTAACTGGAACAGATGGAGAACCTCTGGCTTCTCTCGACTTACTAGTAGCTGACTCAAGAGGAAGCTCAATAAACAACTAAAAGTTGACTGCACCTTGTCATTCCTATAACGCTGATAAAGAATACATTGTGTTAGGAGATCGAAGACAGGATGAAAAAATGCCAACGGCAGGGGAAGAAATAACTCTTAACATTAATTTAAATATTTGAAATGACATACCACGTTATTCTTTAAAAGCAAAGTATTAATCTTTTCTGACACGGTAAGCGCCTTGCACACTTCGACTACTTCACAGTAGAAATTAAAACATATAATTGTGTTTATTTTTAAAATGTATATGTTAAGTTTATATGCACACACACAGACACACACTCTCCTTATTTAGATTGTGATCATATGTGGACTGCACAGGGCAGCAATTAAAACAATCACTTTAATTTGCTTTGACAAACTTTGCATTTTAACGTCTCAAATGGGAAATGGACTAAAATCTACAGTGACCTGTAAAGCCTGTGTTCAAGTGACCACCAGCCCAAATTGAATATTCTAAACTTGCCCACAACCAGAGAAATCAAGCCTGACTGAGAATTGGTTAAACTGAATTAAACAGCAAACAGCTATCGGCTACAGAGAATAGTGGAAACCAAGATCAAAGAGTTACAGAAGTTCAAGGGGAGCCAGTTACAAACAGCCCAAGGGTTGTGTACAGGTATTATAGAAATGTTGATCAGACATTCTGGCATCTTTACTGCCTGAAGACATGCGCACTATATCTTCTAGCATGGCAACAGTGAAGGGTGTTGCTGTGGCCCTATTGGATGAATTGAACCCAGCTCATGACCCCATTCATCACAGACCACAGAGCATTCTGCAAGATCCGGTGTGAGGTGGGATGAAAACACACACAGTTGGAAGCCAGCCCCTCAGTGAAGCTTCATCAAAGATACACAGGTAAAACTGGCATCGAGAGTCATGGCAAAAGACCATGCAGCAACCCAAGAAGACCCAGGAGAAGGTCTGCAAGACCCACCTTCGTGGAAGAGAGCCAGTCTTATGTTGGAGAGGAAGGAGATTTCCATGGCCCAGCTCAAACAAGTAAATCGTTGTTGTTAATATCCTTTCTCAAACAGATAGAATTAGATAAAGAGTAAATATTGTGGGAATTTGGAAAATGCTCACATAGTGCTTTAATAAGGAATATTTAGTTAATAAAATCGAGTTAAACCACAAAACAAATTTTGTGTTCCTCATTGCCTCACCAATAAGTGCGCTTTTAATACATAAATTGGTCGAAGTGTCCAAAGCACAGACAACGAGCCAGAATTGTTTTTAACCAGCATTACAATACTTCAGAATTCTTCATTAGTTGCAAAGTGATTTGTGACCTCCTAAAGGTCGTGAATGGCAATATAAATACAAACGTAGCTTTCACTAAATGATAATGTGAAAGTTATAATGTTGTCATTCAGCTACAAATAATGTATCCACTGACTACTGTGCATGTTTGTGCCGTTTAAAAATGTATTTGACATTAATTACATGTTTGTTCATATGTAATGCTGAGAATCACATCACATTTACCCTGTCTCTTTATCTCTGTACTTTGCATGTCTCAATGCTATTATTTTGCTGGTCTTTGTTAAAAGATGGTTTTAAAATCTATATTTAAATGAGAAACCATTGTAAGCATTCAATATGAACTGTCGTGTAGTCTCCCTTAATGGGATTATAGAATAGAAATGTGGGCTTCAATCTACGGTAGTGTGAAAGAATGGTTTCTTTCACTTGTAACATAGGAGGGGATTTAGAAGGAGAAACAAGAGAAATGGCAGGAAGCATGACATGGAACTTACATAAGCAATGCATTTTCTTCTGAAATATGCAGGTAATTTAATTAAAATTTAGCAATAAGCACCAACTGATTTAAGTGAGAATAGACAGCAAAATTTCCTTTGCCTGGAAGCAATTTGGGCAGAAAGCCATATTTTGAAAGTACCGATTTTAAAAGTTTTTTTTAAGTAAATGATTTGCGAGGTATGACATCTTTAAATAATGACTTTTTCAGTAGCTACTTATTCTGAAGACTGATATTGATTTCAGTAAGAAAAATGATAGATGATAAGAATGAGAGTCTATGGACTTACACAGACGAATTACTTTGGCACGAGGCAAAGCTGAGTCCTCAAATAAATAGCTATGCGCTAAAACCTGAACAAATGTATATCTTTGAGCTCATATCATCATTATATGGCCCACTATTAGAGCATAAAGAGCAGCCTTATTGAAAAAGAATATCAACCGCTGGTTTCCTACCCCTCCAGCAGTCATTCCGTTTGGCTCCTTGCCAAAGTTGTCTTTCCTGACACTTAACAAATCCATATTTCCACCTTCCTCCCATCCTGATGGCTAACTATCCTGAAGAATTGACTTTCTTATTACAATTCTCTCTTGATTATGGTACAAGGTTTCCTTCTATTATTCCACGCTATTTCATTATAAAGGTTACCAAGTCCTCTGCTGTTTAAGACTCCAGTCAGTTTAAAATTATGTCTTTGGTACTAAAAATAATTGTTCTTCTGAAGTTCCTCCTTGTCCAATGCAATTTCCCCAATGTTGCTTCATTGCTTTTGCTTCTCCCTAGAATACCAATGAGGACAGTCTCATCCAGGATCTTGGTTTCATGCCACACGACAGGTTACTCCGCTACACTATACACTCTCACACACAAGCACACATACACACACAATCTTATACACAATCAAACTCACACAGACCCTCTCTCATACGCACACACTCTCTCTCACTCTCTCACACACATATGCGCACACACGTGCACACTCTCTTCAAGGCATATACTCCATCACATTTGCACACACTATGAAGCATGGGATGCATTTGCATTTACAGATACATTCTATTTTGTACAAAAAGCCCACAAGTTGTAGTCAGTTAGCCCATGTGACATTTTATGAATTCCTTCTTTGGAAATAGTGCCAGTCTAACTCAATGTTGGAATACAGGCAGGCTCTAACCTCACACCTTTAATGCATTTTCTGAGCTGAGATGTAACTTTTATTTTATGTACTAATAAAATTTAAGTTGTCTCAGGACTGTGACTTGAAAGATTTCTGGGATTTACATAATAATCATTCAAAACCTGCATCCCCATTCTAAGAGGTTAAAGACTCAACAGCAATCTAGGTTTTCTCAATACATTGCATCAGCTGTATGACACTTTGATCTGTTACTATAAATTCTGTGTCCTATGATCCTGCCCCACTGGGTATCTGATGAAGGAGCAGTGCTCCGAAAGCTTGTACTTTAAAATAAATCTGTTGGACTATAACCTGGTGTTGTGTGATTTTCAACTTTGTCCACCCCAGTCCAACACTAGCACCCTCCACAACATGCAGGATTTTCAATATAGAGCCTATTTCTAAAAAGGAGATTGGGTGTGGGAGAGGGAACTTCCCTCTCTATTTTGTGTTTGAACAATGTATTAATGGAGCAGGGCTTATTTTGATGAGGAAACCACAGTCAAAGTTATTTCTGCAGCTTGTAAGCCTTCAGGATACTTCCCACCTTTCCTTGAGAGTTTTGACCCTTCCCACGAACTGCCCGACTGGTCTCATTGGCACGTGTCAGAGTTAGGGTCAGTGCCTGAGCAGCTGCGGGCTTTCTGGATTTGTACTACAGATGTGCTCTGGGAACTTAGGCTGAAATTTTTATGAGGCACAGCAACTGCAAAGATTAGCTGATTAAGGCAGAAGTGGGGAGCTGCTGACACAGAATAATCTGAAGATTTTGAATTGACAGTGGTAGCTGTGAAATACATTTTTAAATGTTACACTGCCCACTGCTTCCAGAGGGACACGGAAAATGGGGTGCTGGCCAAAGTGACAGCTCCAATAACTTATATTTAAACAGCACGTTTGATGCAGGAAAATATCCCAACACACTAAGGAGGAGGAGGGGTGCAATGAAATAAAAGTTGAAGTTGATCTCCATGAGGTGATACTCAGGCAGCAGGATCAAGTATGTTAGCTCCACCTGTCAATACTTCATAGGTTTCAAAACTGATCCCATTGATTATGATCCTGACTAGTCACATAGAAGCCCACAGATCCCGAAAGCTTCAAGATGTAGCAGTTATAATGTTATACAGTGCTCCATTCTTTCCCCCATTGCTTCCAGAGCCACAGTCCACGTCTCCATGAGCATGGAGGGACTGATCAATCCCGTCCCAATCCTTAGCTTGGAATCAACAGCAGGTTCCAACAAAGGAAAGGAAATGGAGTGTTGACAGTGTTGCCACAGCAATTCTAGTGTCTGCCACACATCCTCAGGGACTGCTGTCACAGCTTACATGTGATGTTCCCCAAACATCCTTCTTTATCAGGCAAATATTCCCAGGCTTTGGATCCCAAAGTATTAAACCATCTACAGCCTTCTCCTGAACTTGCTCAGAAGATGTGGCAATCGTTATCCTTTCTCCATGGTCTGTGAAGAACCTGGTATTATCTACTCATTTCCACCAATTAATTTCTGGGATGAATATCTCTGAGCTATTGCCTGTCAAGACTAAGTATGTATTTGCACGTGGCAAAATTGGAAGGGTTTGGAGCAAAGAAAGTCAGAACAAAGTGAACCAATTACAATTTGTGGGAATCCAGATCATTTTACATCATGATTGGCTATATCCAACAAGGAAAAAGGAACTCCACAACTCCTCTCCCTCACTATCTTCCACCTCCTGTTCTCACTGATGTTCCCACAGAAAGAAAGATGAAAAAATAACTAAAAATGAGAATCATCCCTTTAGCACTAAAAAAAAATGAGGGAAAGGGGCTTACAGGTTCCGTCTGTGTAACATCTCAGAGAGCCGGAGGAACTCAGTTACTAATCAGACATCAGCACAACGCTGGCTATCCATCAAGTGCCATGGCAAGAGCTGAGTGTGTTTTGCTGGTTAAAGAGGTTAAGGGTTTGAAGGTGAAGATTCCATTACTTGTTGTCTGCCTTTGGCAGATATTGTGTATCAGTTTTAGCTGCAAGAAACTATACTGAATGAGGGCAAGACGAGTGTATGAAGAATAAAGGTCAAATAGTACAGGAGAGATATAATATGAGATGAAGGTATGTGAGGCAGTTGGAGTGAAGGATTTGGGCATTACTCATATAAATGGATGGGAGGAGAGATGGAGATAATGAGAACTACAGATGCTGGAGAGTCAGAGGGGACAAAGAGAGGAGCTAGAAAAAGCAAAGTAGGTCAAACAGAAGCAGAGGAGGAGAGTTGATGTTTTAGGTCAGAACCTTTCATCAGGAGAGATGGATAAGGTATTGTTTCAGGAACAGTTAATGTCCAAGTTGCATTAGCTCTACCCATTCTATTAATGTCAAACACAGCCTTTGGCAGGAAAAAGTGGGTTCTACACCAACTTTCATAGGGACCACTTGCATCACCTTCCTGGGAGTCTCAGCACTTATGTCTGAATTGTAATGTAATTGTACTTAATGCTATCCGGTAACAACCTTGCTATGAACAGTGCCTCTTCTGTTAAGACTCTACAGGGTTGTATCCTCCACAACTGGTCAATAGACAAGCCATGAACAAAGCAGAGACAAAATAGTATTAGTGGCAGTGAAGTACCTTAAATATTTTGTCCTAAATGACCTATTGGCAGAAATGGGTGTCATATACCACAAGGAACTAATTTTAGAAATCTTTTTAATACCAGATGGAGTAGTAATCAGTTCCTGCAGGATGCTATATTAGAGTTATCTTTATTCAAATTCAGCATTTAAACAGTGAAAAAGGGTGCTGATTCACACAATTACAACTCACACAACAACAGATTATAGTCCAGTAGTTTATTTGCAAGTATTACATTGTCACAAAACAGACATTTTTTAAACTTTTACTGCTCTGCAATCATTTACGATTGGATGTTAAACCCGTAAAGCAGATGGGTTTAGGTCAGGAGTAGTGAATTTTTAAAACCTCAAACACGAGCTGACTACTTCCATGTTTAACAGGGGTAAGACAAGGATCAGCAGCCAGGCCTCTCCCAGGATAGGCTGACTAAAGATTTGAGTGAGGCTGACAGCTGCTGAGTAAACATAGTTTATTAGAATAAACCTGAGTGACCAGGTATCCTGGGGCCTCAGGGAACCCAGCTGCTGAATGGAGATGAAGACAAGATAAGGTAAATGTTTACTCCCAACCTCCAACTCTGTGAGCAAACCCTGCAATCTCCAACGAGACCTGACCATATACTGTCTGCCTCAGCACCACAACCAGGAATTCGCTACCCCTCAACGCTGGGGTCAGGGGTTATAACACCTCCACCCCACCCACCCCTGTAATTAAAACCATGGCCTCCTTGGGATTGCTTCCTGCCCAATTGGGACAGTACAGTGGCTCAGTGGTTAGCACTGCTGCCTCACAGTGCCAGGGACCCGAGTTTGATTCCCACCTTGGATGACTGTCTGTGTAGACTTTGTACATTCTCCCCATGTCTGCGTGGATTTCCCCTGGGTGCTGCAGTTTCCTCCCACAATCCAAAGATGTGCAGGTTGGGTGAATTGGCCATACTAAATTGCCCATAGTATTAGGTACATTAGTCAGGGGTGAATATAGGGTAGGGAAATGGGTCTGGGTGGGCTACTCTTCGGAGGATCTTTATTCAGAGGGTCGATGTCGAGTTGTTGGGCTTGTTTCCATATTGTAGGGAATCTAATCTAAAAAGCCAACTGGGAGAAAGTGAGGACTACAGATGTTGGAGATTAGAGTCAAAACGTGTGATGCTGGAAAAGCTCAGCCAGTCAGGCAGCATCCAAGAAGCAGGAGAATCGACATTTCAAGCATAAGGCCTTCATCAGGAATCGGGGGAGGGGGGCTGGGTGCAGCAAGGGGACTGAGAGATAAATGGGAGGGAGTGGTCTGAGGGTATGGTATCTGGGAATGCAATAGGTAGATGGGGGGAGGGTAAAGTTGATACATTGGAGTGGATAGGTGAGAAGGAGGATGGACAGGTAGGACAGCTCAAGAGGCCAGCGCTGAGTTGGAGGGTTGTTTCTGGGTTAAGGTGGGGAGGGAGGGACAGGAGATGAGGAAACTGGTGAAATCAACATTGATCCATGAGGTTGGAGGGTTCTTCCTCCAGGCGTTAGGTGGCTAGAATTTGGCAGTGAAGGAGGCCTAGGACTTGCATGCCCTTTGCAGAGTGGGAGGGGTAGTGGGTTTGTTTAGTGTGTGTGTCCCAGAGATGTTCTCTGAAACGTTCTGCATATTGGTGACCTGTCCCTCCAAAATAGAGGAGAACACATCAAGAGCAACGGACACAGTAGATGACATGTGGAGGTGCAGGAGAGGCTCTGTGGAAGGATCCTTTGGGGCATCCTCTAAACTACAACTCCTCCCACTCTTCCTCCTGTAAATTGCACCTCCTCTCACTCCCCCCCTGCAAAAACGCTATCTCTTACTCCCAATTCCTCCACCGCATCTGCTCCCAGGAGGACCAGTTCCATTCCAGAACATCTCAGATGGCATCCTAATTCAAGGACCACAAGTTCCCCTCCCACATGGTCAACAATACCGTCCAGTGCATCTCCTCCACATCTCACAACTCTGCCCTTGAACTGCACCCCTCCAACTGCAACAAGGACAGAACCCTCCTGGTCCTCACCTTCCATCCCACCAACCTCCAGAGACAACACATCATCCTCCACAATTTCTGCCATCTACAGTCAAACTTCATCACCAGAGATATATTCCCCTCCCCCCACTTCAGCTTTTTGTGCCCATTTCCTCCATGACTCCCTTGTTACGTCTATGCTCCTCACCAACCCACCCTCCACTTCCAAACGCCTTCTTCACTATCCTAGCTACCTGTGACTCTACTTTCAAGGAACTATGAACCTGCACTCCAGGGTCTCTTTGTTCAGCAACATCGCCAGGACCTTACCATTAAGTGTATAAGTCCTGCTCTGATTTGCTTTTCCAAAACGCAGCACCTCGCATTTATCTAAATTAAACTCCATCTGCCATTCCTCAGCCCATTTGCCCATCTGATCAAAATCCTGTCCTACTCTGAGGTAACCTTCTTTGCTGTCCACTACACCTCCAATTTTGGCGTCATCTGCAAACTTATTAACCATACCTCCTATGTTCACATCCAAATAATTTATGTAAATGATGAAAAGTAGTGGACCAGTACCGATCCTTGTAGCACACCATTGGTCACAGGCCTCCAGTCTAAAAAGCAACCTTCTACAACCATCCTCTGTCTTCTACTTTTGAGCCAGTCCTGTATACAAACAGCTAGTTCTCCCTATATTCTATGAAATCTAACCTTGCTAATCAGTCTCCCATGATTAAAAGCCTTACTGAAGTCCATATGGATCACATCTACTACTCTGCCCTCATCAATCCTCTTTGTCACTTCTTCAAAAAACTCAATCAAGTTCATGAGATATGATTTCCCACACACAAAGCCATGCTGATTATCCTTAATCAGTCTTTGTCTTTCCAAATACATGTACATCCTTTCCCTCAGGATTCCCTCCAACAACTTGCCTACCATCGATATCACGCTCACTTCCAAAGTTCCTTGGCTTGTCCTTACCACCTTTCTTAAATAGTGGCACCACATTAGCCAACTTCCAGTCTTCCAGCACCTCACCTGTGATTATCGATGATTCAAATATCACAGCAAGGATCCCAGTGAACTCATCTCCCGAGCTATCAACAGAGTTTTAAGGTACGCCTGATCAGGTCCTGGGGATTTATTCATGTTCATGCGTTTCAAGACATCCAGCATTTCCTCCTCTGTAATGTTCATTTTTCAACTTGTCACCATCTATTTCCCAACATTCTATATCTTCCATGTCCTTCTCCACAGTAAACACTGATGCAAAATACTTGTTTAGTATCTTCCCCATCTCCTGCGGCTCCATACATAGTTGCTTTGCTGATCTTAGAGGGGCCCTATTCTCTCCCTAGTAACCCTTTTATCCTTAATGTATTTATAAAATTCCTTTGGATGCTCCTTAAACCTATTTGCAAAAGCTACCCCATGTCCCCTTTCTTCCCTCCTGATTTCTCTCAAGAGTATATTCTTACTGCCTTTATATTCTTAAAAGAATTCACTCAATCTATCCTGTCTATACCTGACACATGCTTCCTACTTTTTCTTAACCAAAACCTCAATTTTTCTAGTTATCCAGCTTACCTACATCTACTAGCCGTTCCTTTCTCCCTAACAGGAAAATACTGTCTGTGGACTCTCATTCTCATTTTTAAAGGCTTCCCATTTTCCAGCCGTCCCTTTTACCTGTCAATATTTGTCTCCAATCAGCTTTTTAAAGTTCTTGCCTAATACCATCAAAATTGGCCTTTCTCCCAATTTAGAACTTCACCTTTTAGATCCAGTCTATCCTTTTCTATCACTACTTTAAAACTAATTGAATTATGATCACTGGCCCCAAAGTGCGCACCTCAGTCACCTGCCCTGCCTTATTTCCCAAGAATAGATCAAGTTTTGCACTGTCTCTCGTAGGCACATCCACATACTGAGTCAGAAACTTTTCTTGTACCCACTTAACAAATTCCTCTCCATCAAAACCCTTAACACTATGGCAGTCCCAGTCTATGTTTAGAAAGTTAAAATCCCTTACCGTAACCACCCTATTATTCTTACAGATAATTGAAATCTCCTCACAAATTTGTTTCTTAATTTCCTGCTGACTATTAGGGGGTCTATAATACAATCTCAATAAGGTGATCATCCCTTTCTTATTTCTCACTTTCACCTAAATAACTTCCCTGAATGTATTCCCAGGAATATTCTCCCTAAGTACAGCAGTAACGCTATCCCTTATCAAGAGCCCACTGCTGAATTCAACCTGTTGTTATGGGTGGCATTGCATTGTCCTCTTTAAGTAGACCTAGTAGGGTTTTGTGGTCCATTTTTATTACAAATTTACGTCTGTAAAGGTATTGGTGGAACTTCCTGCTTCCAAATCTGACTACCAAACCTTCCTTCTCTATCAGGGCGTATTTACACTCTGCATTAGCCAATGTCCTGGATGCATACACTATTGGGTGTTCCCCTCTATTGAGACTCCTATGAGCTAATGCTACCCTGATGACATACAGGGAGGCATCACATATCAATACCAGATCTCACTTGAGATCTTAGTGTACACCTTAGGGGCTGAGTCTTTTATGGAGTTGATGCAAAGGTGCCAGAATGGAGGCAGGTTATGTATAAACTATATAAATTATTTATTACTTTCCATAATAGTTCACCAGCCAACGAAAGTGCTAAGATCCAGTACAGACATAGATGCTGCGGCACCTTTGATCGCGCTCACTTTATCTTCCACTGAGCATGCCCTTGAAGAATCCTGAAATTGCTTCTGGTCAACATTAAAAGTGGATGTGGCTCCTTTCATAATTCCTGGGCCTTCCCAAAAAACTTCCAGGTACTTAATTCACTCGAGCAGTCATTTTCTAATTGAAAAATGTTGAGCCAATCTTGGTGAATCTTTCTGAACCAATTGCGCCGTATCAAGCTTGGGCCTGACCCTTTTACTACAATCAATGATAATTAAACTTGCTGCTTCTCATAAGAGGCCAGAACAGAAATTGTACCCTTAATCTGTGAAGGTTCCCCAGTGTAGGTTCTCAGTCTAGCCGAGATCTTGGGCAAAATTAGGGGTTGGAGTCCAGAGTGCATTTTGTTAAAGACTAGTTTTGCGATCACTGAAATGGCCACGCTGATATCAACCTCCATTAGAACTGGGTGATCATTTAACAAGATGTTTATTTTGATTGGTTCTGATTTGGATGTTGTTAAGCAATTTTATTAAACCAGATGGAGGTGGACTCTCCAGGGTGTGCGATCTTCTGGACATGAGCCTATGAGTTCGCTTATTCAATTCAAGTTGAGTGGGACTCTTTTGCTGTCTTGTGTCCGTATATCAATTGCAATTATAATGGCTTGCTGGCCCAGATCTGAAGAAAATTTTAACCATTTGGCCGAGACTTAGCTTTGTTTCAGTATTTTGTTATGGGCTGACCTAGAATCTCTCTGTTCAATGGTGTTCCCCAAGCTCAGTCGGTCTGGCAAGGGTGTCCACTTTCATCGAAATACCCTGCAACTCATATGCTCCACTTGCGACATTTTCCAATGATAAAGCCAATGTAGTGCTTTTCTGAAGTCCAGTGAGGCTTCAACTAGTAGGCTCTCAGCATTTTATTAACGGTTAAACCAAAATCACATGTCTCTGCCAATCTTAACCTAGTCAAAAATCCCAATATGGATTCCCCTGGTTCTTGAATTGTCGAGTAAATACAATTGTGACTCAGAATTAGAGGAGGATTAGGGTCATAACATTCCTTATCTAAATTTGTCAACTCTTGAAATGTTTTGGTATCTGGTGCCTCAGGGAAATGTTAGGGTCCTAATAACCAAAAAGGCTAAAGGTTCACAAGTCAGGAGAATTACTCATGTGCCTCAACGTCATTTGCCTGGAAAAATTAACATGGTCTTTCCATTTACTGGGCCCAGTCTTTGATGGCAGGATCAAACAAGTCAAGCCTCCAAATAATGGCATGAAAATGCTTACCCAACTCAATGATAGGAGTGAGAAGCAGAATCCTGAGCCCAGTGTTCAGAGACCCCCAGCCAGTGGAGAACCACACACAGGCCCCTCTGTACATCTTGTTCAGGAGTCTGCAGAGATGGTCAAGTCCTGCAACTCCACTCTGCCCACCCTTCTCCTACCTTTGGAAGTTCAGTTCAAGGAAGGTCAATTTGCTTCTTGCAAGAAGACAATCAACCTAAAAATGGAAAGCTCTGGAGAAACTCATTCTGGCAGCATTTGTGGAGAGAGATACAAAGTTAGCAATCCATGTCTGGTATGACTCTTCTTCAGACTGCAAGGACCTGCAAGATGGTGGGATTTCTGCTGTAGACAGAAGGGCAGGGTAGTGGTGAGAATGGTGTGGATGCCCAGAGCAAAAGACAAAGGGAGTGCTAATGGCAGTAAAGGAGAAATGGAGATTCAAAATGGATGTTAATGCTAGGTACGGAAGGGATACAATGCGTCCATTCTGCTGAGAACAAAGTCAACACAACACAAACAACACATGACCAGAC
This sequence comes from Hemiscyllium ocellatum, assembly GCF_020745735.1. Lineage (NCBI taxonomy): Eukaryota > Metazoa > Chordata > Chondrichthyes > Orectolobiformes > Hemiscylliidae > Hemiscyllium > Hemiscyllium ocellatum. Next base: position 38,543,679 of record NC_083422.1, on the reverse strand, counting down.
GAGGAGGGTGGGGGTGGAGAAGTGTGGAGTGGGTTGGGGGTGGGGGTGGGTTCTGATGATAAGGGACAGAGGTTATACTTTGAAGTTGTGGAATTCAATATTAAGTTCAAGAGGTTGTAAAATGCCTGAGCTGGTGTTTGCTTCATTGGAACATTGCAGCAGATCCAGGATGTAAATGACATGAGAGCATGGGGGTTCATTAAAATAGCAAGCAACTAGGAGGTCAGGGTCATTCCTATGGATAGAGGGGACGTGTCCCACAAAGCTGTCGCCCAGTCTATGTTTGATCTCACCAATGTAAAGGAGACCACATTGCGATCTTTTTGTACAGTCAACCAAATTGAAAGAAGCACAAGTGAAATGCTGCTTTACCTGGAAGGTGTGTTTAGGCCCTTGGACAGTGAGGAGGGTGGAGCTGAGTGGGGTACGTGTGACACCTTATTTGACTTCATGGGAAGGTGCCATGGGGGAGTGAAAAAATGTTCTGAGTGATGGAGGAGTGGTCCAGGGTGTCACAAAAGGAATGGTCCTTGTGGAATTCTGATAGTGGAGAGGTATAAGTGACATGGGCTAGGATGAAATACATGGCAAAAACAGACAACAAGTGCAATAAGACCCATTTCAATGTCAGCATAGCTTGCTTTAGTTATTGCTTCTCATAAACAATGTGATGATATTTGCACTAGGCAGTAGCAAGATGCCAATTGATAGTCATTATTCCTTGATAACCACTTCATTAATACCACAGCTCACCTCATCAATATTCAGACCACCATCTTATCAAACTCACCAAATAATCCCAGCATAGATAAACCAGACAAGGAAACCAGTGTGAGCACCTGGTGGATTCAACAACCACTTGCTCTGATCACCCTCCCTGTTGGATACTGGGAAGCAGCATCTCAGGGCACACTATACAGGCACATACACCTCACATTTGAGAACATTAGTATCTGATATGTGCCAGCCTCTAAGAGCTTTCATGGTACATCTCCACTTCACTGACAGGTTTCTTCTGCAGCTAAATGCTGTATCAAGATCTACACCAGGAACTATCATGATAATGCTGCAGCAAGGACAGTGTGCTTGGATGGCCGGACGGTCTACTCCTGCTCCTAGTTCTTATATTCTTAGGGACGTGTATTCAGCTCATGGAGTGCATCTCCAGGCTGCAATCTCTTCACTTTCTGTCGTAGTGTCCATTCATTGAGTCTAACTGGATGCTTACAACACCCATGTCTTACATTGTCTGGTGTTGTATGGACCCTGTCCTTTCACTCTTTATCCTTCAGCAAGAGATACCAGACTTATATTATAGCCATCTTGCCTCACCTTTCAGTGCTGACATGCAGCCAGGATACTTGTCGTAGAAACTTCTTTAACCCACCTGGCACTCCTGGATCAAGCTGACACGGTCTGTTTTCATAGCTTCTACTCTGGGTCTTGGGGGAGGAGGAAGTCCTGTTCCTGCACCAACCCATCAACCGGGCTTTTCCAGGGTCACTGCTTGCAACACAGGGCACCGATTTCCCACTGTTTGCCATATCTGGGGCAAATGTTCAGTGCCATGCAGGACTGACAGTGCAATCTGAGAACACAACTGGCTTTGACTGAACTTATTTGATACAGGCTTGAGTGTCATTGTCTTATTTGATTGCACACTTTGGTTAAAATGCATGAAGTTGCAGGCTAAAAATCTGGAGTTACACTGTGCAGGTAGAACAACCCCTAAGATTAAAGGACTGTTACAAGTGTCACTACAACAGAAAGAGTACTGAATGTTCAAGAACATGTTTGTCATCCAGAACTAATGAAGTACATTCTTGAATAAAGCTGTATTTTGTTCTCAATGTCCTGAATCTCATTGATGTAGTTTAGCCATTTCAAAAACCACTACCATTGACTGATCTAGGAAGACAACAAGTGGAAGACTTCATTGACCTTGAACTAAAAGGCCAAACTTGTGGAAATCAGTTATGTTAGTTCCTGAAATCTCCTTCATCAAAAGGAGAAGTTTCACCCAGCAAAGTCACTTATATTCTAGTCTGAGGTTAATTTTACATTATCAACAGGGAATATGCCACAATTTTAGATGGACAAAGGAAATGTTCGCCATCTTTGATCCCACTAATAATCATCAGAGGATAACCATCAGCAAGACTGGAGACAACAGCTAAATACTCTTGCTAAAACTAAAGTCCGCCTGAAACAATTGGTGAAGTTTTAATCAAGCCAGTATTGGCAGCACAACTATCTACTACACACAGCACTGACACAGAGTAATCAATACCACTGACAGCACTGATACAATAGGGATCTACTACACCAGAGGGAAGAATACAAAGCACGAGGGAAGTTATCCAAAATGTCTGATCTCTTTAGAGAGATCGGTCACATATCTTAAATATGGCATTAACGATGAATACTTTCAGGAAAGCAATTGTTTTCTGGTGAAGTGCATTCAGAGGTCCTCCCGATAGGTAATGGACAACCAACATCAACTGTCAGTCACGAAACCACAGTGAAAGATATCCATGAGGTAAAGAGTCCTCCAGAGGAGAATTAAACAAAATCACGGTCAACAACCTTCAAGTCAGTGACCCACCAATCTTCCAAGTCTAAAATGATTACAGTTCTGGGACAGTTGTCAAACTACCACTTCAAAGTCAATAGATAGAAGTCTGGAAGAACACAGCAAGTCAGGCAGCATCAGGAGGTGCAGAAGTCGCTGTTTCAGGTGTAACCCTTCTTCAGGACTGAGGGTGGGTGTGGGGGAAGCTGCAGATAAAGGGGGAGGCGAGAGCAAGGTGCTGAAGTGGGGATAGGTGAGGACAGATAGAGCATACGGTCTAGTTGGTCACTGGAAGGAATGAATCCAGTTGGTGGCAGGGAGCAGTGGAAGGGAGGGGAGGGGATGGGCTGGGAAGTAAGTCAGGGGCTGGGGATGGAGGTTATTTGAAATTGGAGAAGTCAATGTTGAGTTCTCCAGGCTGTAGGGTGCCTAGGTAGAAGATTGGGTGTTGTTTTGGCCAGTCTACGCATGCCTTTTCAATCTACAGGTCTGTCAAAGCCATCTCTCTCTAAGTCACATGGGTTACATTTAGCTTGGTTTGATACCTGACCAGACTGTCTTCAAGAAATTTGACAATGCAATTGAAGTGTGCTCAATCCTCAGGAATGGACTCATGTGGTAAGACATACTAAGGTTTGGAAGCTTGATGTGGATACAGAGTGAGATGGACAGATAAGTCATAAATGGAAATAAAACTGAAGAGAACAAGATTTCCTGTTCAGATTTTGTTACATATACACCACAGCTATCTTGTCTGATACGAGTAAAACCTCATTAATACTAAAGCGTATTGCAATTCTGCTCTCTAGGAGAGAGTTCTGAAAATATTTCTTTATAAGTAATTTATAGATGACAAATTGCAGTTTCCAGAGGTAAACTTTGTGACCTTTGATTCCAAATCTACAATTCAAGAGCATCTGCTGAACAAAAACCACATGCCCATATGTTAACAATCCACCAATTTCTAATAAACCTGTGACCTGATAGGTAGGTAGGTAGAATTCCATTACATCATATGTCACTTCAAAAGAGATTATAATCTCAAAAATGCAAGGCATTTTTCATGAAAACGTGACCTATTAATCAGATTTATTTAAAGAATACGAATCCTTACAAAAATGAATGACGGACAGGGATATTAAATGACATAATGCAGCACGAGAGGTGTTGGGACAATTTACAAGGGGTTAACCAAATCAGTGTCATGTCTCTTAGAATTCTTGCTGCAAATCTTGAAACCAAATGCCTCTTAGAAAGATGTATGCCTTGTTCTTAAAAAAAAGTGCAACTTCTTTGAGGAATACATATGGTTGAGATCTGTAGTCCCTAAGTATTTCTATCATGGAAATTTTGTTATCATTAGTGCCCCATAAAGCAAAATAAATTAGTTGATAGTTACCACCACTTAATGCAGTGGCAGTGGGTTGATAGCAATCATCATTACTTGTCTTGACAATGCTCATTGTAATGACTGTCTTCCACACTCACCAAGCACAGCAGGCTGTTGATCCCACATTGACCTATCACGTAACCCCTTTCTACGCTGCTGAACCTGCTGTTTTTCCATGGTTTGCTCGAGTGAATCATAGAGGCCAATTTCTTTACACCATCCACAAAACCTCACATAGTCTGAACCGTTAAGCAGACTTCTTATGCCTCACACCTTCCATCAACTTGCACATTTTTTACACTTGACAACAGAATTGATGTGTTATCCATTATTTATATCAGTAATGTGCCTTTTGAGGACATTTATGGAAAATTCACCACAATTATTTCAATACAAGGAGCTTTAACATAATAATATGTCCAGTGATGCTTCTCAAGAGTTTCAAAATCAAAATTTGACAGTAAACTGTGCTAAGGAGATAGGTCAGATGGCTGAAAGCTTGTCAAAGAAGTAAGTTTTAAACAGCAGCTTAAAGGAGGTAGAGAGATGGTTACAAATTGCTGAATTATGAGATTATTTGAAAAGAACTGTTGTTGTGTGAATCCTTGAGTTTCAAATTCCACTGTTGCACTACAGACATGTGCTAAATAACAAATAATCTGTCAGACCAGCAGATATGTAGAAAGCTAAAAGGAAATTCAATGAAGCTCCAGCATTTTGAGCCTGAAGTATGATTGTCTCCAACTTAGAATCAGAAGACATTACAGAGGTGGAGAAACTTAGGGAGGGAATTCTAGAGCTTTTCACATTTCTTAGGTTCTTACTTAGAGCCTAGGCATGACTGCCAGTTGTAGTGATTGGACTTGCTCAAAAATGCCAATACCCTCAAAGGCTGTGCAGTGCAGTTTTTTTCTTTTATTTGTTCATTAGATGTGGACAGCACTGGCTACGCCCTAGTCTAGTTGCCCTTGCGAAGGTTGTGTGAGAACAGTTCAGGCTTTGATGTGTAGGAACACTCACACCGCAGGTGTTCCAGGATTTTGATCCGGCGATGCTAAAAAAAACCAGTCTATTTCCATGTCCCAGTGGTGTGCAGTTTGGAGGATAACTTGCAGATTATGCTGCTGTCCTTATTCTTCTGGATAGGGGGTTTGAAAGGCACTGTCAGAAGAGCCATGTTGAGTCACTGCAGCACATCATACAGATAGCACACACTGTTGTCACTGATGAAGGGAATGAATGTTGAAGGTTGTGGATTGGGTTTCAATCAAAATGGGCTGCTGTGACCTGGAAATTGTTGAGTTTTTTCATGTGGGCTGCACTGTGCTACCCTGAATTGGCAAGCAAAGTCCTATGTAACCCTAACAAGCTCAATTTTAATGGCCCTCTTCTTGATTTAGAATATTCCAGTCCAATCGCAAGTATATTGGAAATTGCAGTAGTTATCGTGATGAGGGAACACGTTGGCAAGCCATTTATTATTGTTGTTGGAGGCTACTGTCAGATGGGAGATATCCAGAACAACACTGAGTCTTTTAATTTGCTTCAAGGTTTCAGTTGTAGTGTTAGCACAGTAATATTAAAGAAAAGAGTTGCAGATGTTTTTTTTTGTGATCAGAAAATTCGTATGTATTTAATTACTTCAGGATGTTAACAAATAATGCCACATCATCAAACAATGAACCAGAAAGAATTGCAATTCAGAACTGTATAATCTAAAAAATCTCCTTGGTCAAATCAGGTGATCTGATTACGTGAAGTCAAGCAGTTAACCACACCCAGTTAGACACTTGTAGCCTTTATAAGCATTTCCATAATTTAATTTCAGATTCATTTCTTATTATTTAATGAAAAAAGATACAGCAATACCATTTGTGAATTATAATAGAGAACAGATGTTGCCCAATTACCAGCATAAACCCTAAATGGTAGACAAATGGCTGAATACACTGCATGGGCAGCAAGTTACCAACCATGTATTGCTTGACATAAATGTTAAATGCACAAGTCAATATTAAAATTTTCTTTCTACATTTTGTTGTGTGTTGATAATGTGTGATATTACACTCATGCATGTAGCTTTCTTTTCTATGATCAAATTAAAAGTTCAGAAATATAAACAGAAATTAGTTAGTCATTTCACTCTTTTTAAAAAATCCCCATATATCAGGCTGTAGAAATGATTTTACTGGGATTATGATGGGCATAAAGGGCTCTTTATTACTTTTATGGTTGTGAATTTCTTTTCATCTCTCCCCTGAGTTGGAAGCAACAATTTTGAAAATTCACAAAACATCCACAGAAATCCAGTGATGTAAGCTGACCAAATGCAACTTGAATCATGAATCAGGGAAGCTATAGTTTCAGTTTCTGACTGAGTGACTGAAGGTAATTAAAAAATAAATTAAAGCACAATCCAATCTAAAATCAATCAGATATCTTGAAGAAATAGGATCCTTTCTTCCAGTTCCAATTCCTTTTAGCTCACTAGATAAGGCTCAATGAGGAACAGTTGACAAGTGAAGAAGGGATAAGGGGAAAAAAAAATTGAAAAAGAAAGCCTTCCTCTCAAAAAGAAACTAGCATGTCTCAATTTACATTCATAAATTGGATTTACTGAGTCCAGGCTCAAAGCTGGAGGATAATTATAACAAAATCATACATGTGTTTATAAAGACTGTTTTTGATTTTACTGCCAATAACTATGGAAAGCTACATAGCTGTCCATCATCGCCCGTAACGCAGATTTATTTTGTAATTCCTGTGTATCCTATTTTAATGGTAAGATTAATAAAAACTGTAGGCAATATGAACATAGGAATAACAGCATAAAATGTATCACAAATCCTTATGATTTTTGGCTCTACATTAGTGGAATAAATATTTTAAGGAAAGTAATAACATGGCATCAAAGCAAAAGTACCCAAAAGTGTTGTGTTCAACAATTTAGAATAAAGATGTTGTTTATCTTCACAGGACTATCAGGAAGGAATAATATGACAATTATCTGGTCCAGGAAATAACATAAAAGTGAAAAAAAGCATGACAAAACATGAAAAATACCTTAAGGAGAACCTTTCTCTGTGAATCATTGAATGTTTAGCAGGATGTAGAGATAAAATACATATTCTGTAAGTTTCAATGTGAGAGCCCCTCAGCTTTCTAAACCCTGTTGAATACAGACCAGGAGTGCTGAACCACTCCTCATACAACAAGACCTTCATAGAATTTCTGGTTTCATCCAGAGACTCTGCTGATGATGTTACCTAGTATGCTGATGAAATATCTAAAACCAAACTTTCCAGTTCAGCAAGCAAGCATCCATCCATAAAATACACAAATCAACCCCAAGACAAAAGCAGGATAAAGATAGTAAAACGCATGAAAAGATACCATGCAATAGTGAAGTACAAAACTCATAAAAAAACAGAAAATGGAAAATCTCACCAGGTCAGATAGATGGAGAATCAAGATTAATGTTTACTGTAATCTTACGTTGTTGTCAACTGAGCAGTAAATTTTAGTTAATATTAATGCAATTAAATAGAATGGGTGGGACCTTACTGGGCCCTGAACAATGTGGGCTATTGTGGGAAATGTGACATTTAGTCGGGGCAACCTCTGATACCAGTCCAGGGCCAATCAACTGCTCAGAGCAGTCAGGATCCTGCCCTCCAAAAGGGTGAGGAGGGGAATGTCAGGCAGCCAATCACATGTTTTGATTCTTCCGGTCCTTCTGTGCGCTGTTTTACGCCTAGGATGAGACAACGATAGATATTGAGGGAGATGAAAGTAACTGGTACAGCTATTACTGTTGGTGCCAGTTCCAGGTACAGTGATTGGTGAAATAGGGCTCAAATTAATGAGAGGGGTTCCATAGGACTCCATAGGCAGTTATAGTCATGGAGATGTATAGCTCTGAAACAGACCCTTCAATCCAACTTGTGTATGCCGACTAGACATCCTAAATTAATCTAATCACATTTGTCAGCATTTGGTCCATATCCCTCTAAATCCTTTCTATGCATGTACTCATACAGATGCCTTTTAAATGTTGCAATTGTACCCACTGCCACCATTTCCTCTGGCAGTTCATTCCATATCTGCACCACCCTTTGTGTGAAAAAGTTGCCCCTTAGGTAGCTTTTATATCTTTCCCCTCTCACTGTAAATGTATGCCTTCTAGTTTTTGGACTCCTATACCCTGGGGAAATGACTTTGATTATTTATCCTATCTATGTCCCTAATGATATTATAGACCTCCATAAGGTCACCCCTCCGACACTCCAAAGAAACAGCCCCAGCCTATTCAGCATTTCCTTATAGCTCAGAAACGTACAACTCTGGCAATATCCTTGTAAATCTTTTCTGAACTCTTTCAAGTTTCACAACATTTTTCCTATAACAGTATTCTTAAAGTGGCCTACTGACCAATAAAGCCACTCATCGGCCAATCGTCCCATCTGATCAAGATCCCATTGTACTCTAAGGTAGCCTTCTTCACTGTTCACTATACTGTACTTCCAATTTTGGTGTCACCTGTAAACTTACTAACTATATCTCCTATATTCACATCGAAATCATTTAGGTAAATGCCAAAAAGCAGTGGATCCAGCACTGCAAGGTGCAGCACAATATTGGTCACAGGCCTCCAGTCCAAAAAGCAACCTTAATGAGTGTGTTTGTTTCGATGTGGTGAGAAATCTTGCTAAATCTCACAGAGAGAAACCCTCCACAACCAAACTGACAAAACTGACATTTAACCAAAAACAGTAAGATTCAGCCCAATGGATCAGTTAAAACAATGGAACAAAGTTGTGGCTCAATGGCAAATGAACCAGCATTGTCAATTGGTGTTTCAAAATATCTGGTTTACTATGTCCTAAAAAAAGGTGAGGGTCTTGAGTGCAGTTTTAGTGTTCTTACCACTGAGTCAGGAGGTCTAGATTCAACTCCTACCTGCCTTCGAAGTGTGCAATATCATCTCAACAGTTTGATTAAAAATACCGATAAAAAATTTACTATTCACACATTGTTCTCTTATTTGAGTTCTGGTGTCAATATACTCCTTATTCCACATACCATTATTAAAATTGACTGATGAAGGGTTACACCCAACATGCAAATCACAATATGACAGGAAATCACAAATTTAACCTAACCTCAGTATTCAATCTCAATGCTGAAATGGTTATAGCTGTGCTACATGTTACATATGGGTTTATAAGGTTATGAAATATTTAATACTTAACTGAGTGCAAGAGGGACCACCCCGTGGGATGATGTCATTAGGACTTGGTGGAAGAAAGAGCCCTTGGGAGGGAGACCTTTGATCAGGTCCACCCAAAGGTCTCTGTAATAATCTGTAAATGGCAGAGATGCAACAAATAATGTCTTGTTTACTCTATAAGATTGTTCTTGTTAGATTAGAAAGTAGCTATTCTTGCACACACTGGACCGTGTAAGGCATTTGGAAGTTATGGATGACAACACATACACTATCACAGAGTAATTAGATACCCAATATGTTCAGATGGCAGACTATGGCATTAAGTGCAACATCTTGCTGAGTCGGATGATTTTTAACCCTAATGGAGCAGTCTAATTCTTCTGTCATTTTTTTTCAAGAAAATGACATTTGCTCTAGGATGTAATCTGCCAAAAATGGTAGATTGTGTACCAAACCTAAAAGGTAGATTCATGGAACACCCCAGAAATATTTCGTATCAGTTCAAGTCTATGTAAAGAACATAAATAAGGTCAATCAATAGGGCTATAGAGAAACAAATATTTGCTTTGGCTATAAACTCACCCAGAGATTGTAGATTGAAATGACTCCACAGAGACTGGTATCCCGTCACCACACCACCCTTCATTCACATGTGGAGAGTCTTTGACACTGATCCAGCTCTCTCAGAGCCAGTTCCCAGAATGAACAGGTTGTCACACACTCCTGTTCTGATTTGTCAGATTAACAGCCCCAATCATGAAACTTATATTTCATGAGATACACCTGGCTGAAGTCATTACAATCACTGCATCCCTACCCCTCTGAGTCCAAGGACGGAGGCCAATTCCTTTTGTTTGTCGCTCCTCATGGTGCATTTTAGCACGGGTCAGGTTTCTTCAAATCTGCCTCTGATAAGGGGGCAATCTAATGCACAGTAGCTCACCTCTTGGACTTGGAAGAAATTCATTCTCTTCTTCAGGTGGCAAAAGTGTCAAGGCAGTGACATCCACAGTGTCCATCTCAGATTCTGAGGTATCTTCAATGTTTGATGGGAAGGGAGGACCCACAGGTTCCAGAACATTCAGAAAAGCTTTGGAGAAGCTGGAAATGTTTTGCTCCCAACCTGTTTGTGAATTTCCAGCTTTCATTTGGCCTATGTGCTTGTTCAGGACAGTCACACCTACCCGAACTTTGTATGTAAGTGGACCTGACCTTGCCTCAACCATACTTTTGACCCAGGCAGGACCATTCCCGTGGTTCCTGCACCAGACATTTTCCCCTGAAACAAATTGTCTCTCTTGGATCGGCATTACAGGTGCCATTTCACTCTCCCCTCCAAGTCCAGGAAGATCTAATTTAAACTGGTGCAGAGTCTTCTCCCCATTAGCAACTCTGCTGGAGCTTTCCCTGGAGTTGCATGTGGGATGGTCCTATAATCAAATAGAAACTGAGACAGTTTGGTGTCTGGTGAACTTGCAGGCTGTTTTTTTTAAGCCTGCCTTCGAAGCTTGGACTGCTATTTCTGCCAAACCATTGGATGATGGATGGTATTGAGCTGTCCTTATATAGGAAATACCATTTGACTTTAGGAAATACTCAAATTCCCTGCTGGTAAACAAAAGTGTGTTATGTGTTACCAGAGCTTTCAGAATTGCACATTGCATTTTTTCTATTGTCATTACTGTGTTTGATGAATTTACAGCCGTTTTGAGTATGCATCCACAGTGACGAAGAACACTTAGCCCATGAAAAGACCAGCATAGTCGATGTGTAACCAAGTCTATGGGTTTACTCAGCCATTCCCACGAATGGTGATAACTTTTGTTCTTGTTGGCATTTTGGGCACTGCTCCACTAATCCTGACATCCAATCCTGGCCAGCAGATATAACCTCTCAACAACATCTCCATTTTGGAAACCCCTTGATGACCCTGGTGGAGATCAGCCAATATCTGGTGGGTAACCTTTGCTCCAGACAATCACTCTTGCTCCCTGTAATAAAATGCAGTCCTCTCTCCAGGTCCAGCCCTTTGGACTTGCCCAGCTGTTTCAGTTTTGCCAGGACCGCTATGGGCGGCACTGCCTTGTCCTCTTAAAGTAGAGCTAGCAGAGTTTGTGGTCCATTTTATTACAAATTCACATCCGTAAACATATTGGTAGAATATTTCTGACTCCAACTATGACTGCCAAACCTTCCTCCTCTATTTGGGCATATTTGCACTCTGTAGTAGCTGATGTCCTAATGCACAGTCTTCTCCATGTGGCCACTCATGAGCTAATGCTACCCTGATATCGTACAGGGTGGCAACACCTGTCAATACCCGATCTTGCAGGGGATCATAGTGTGCCAACATCTTAGAGGATGATGAGTTTCTTCACTTCTCTGAAAACTATGACTTGGCTATGCTCCCATTTCCAAGGCTGACCCATTTTTAAGAGATGATGTATGGGTGGAGGCCAGGCTATGTATGAACTTTCCGTTCTGGAGAAGACCTGAGTTCTGATACAGACATGGGAGCCAGGGCACCTTTGATCACCCTCGCTTTATCTTCCAATCAGTGTAACCCAGCCTTGTCGACTCTGTAGCCTATGTAGGTCAGTTGGGGTGCCTGGTATAAATATTTTTCATTTCTGAGGTACATGCTCACCTGGGAGAAACATTTAAGAACTATATCCAAGTTCTCTAACTGCTTCTTATTGATCTTCCCTGTCATTAACACATCATCTAGATAAATGACATAATAGGATAAATCTTATAAAATGTTCTCCATCACACACTAAAATATTGCACAAGCTGATGATATCCCACATGGCAGTCTTGTGTATTGGTACAAACCCTTATGGGTATCAATTGTAGCACACTTCTGGGAATCTTCATGTAACCACAATTGCAGGTACGCAAGTCTCCTCTCTAACATCGTGAAGGACAGCACCCTCCCGCCAGCTTTGCGTATAAATCCTCTATGCAAGGAATTGGGTATTTGGCCAGCTGTAAAAAGTGGTTTACTGTTTGGTTAAAATACCCACAAATGCAAACTAACCTACTGGACTTCACAGTTGGTATAACTAATATTGACCATTTTGCAAACTGGACCGGTTTGATAATTCCTTCACTTTCTAGCCTTCTGATTGCTGCCTCAAGTTTTGTCCGTAATGCAAATGGCACAGGGAAGGCCCTTGCAGAATTATGGACTCGCTTCCTGGTCAACATACAAAATGGCCTTGGCTCCCTTGATAATCCATAGATCCCCCTGTAACATTCTTGGGTACTTAATTAGCTGTTTTTTTAATAAAAAAATGTCGAGCCAATCCAGGAAAATCTTTCTTAACCAATTGTGCCCTATCAAGCTTGGGCCTGACCCTTTTACATAAACCAGCTGCTTTTCATAAGGAACCAAAGTTGTACCCTTAATCTGTAAAGGTTCCTGTGATTGGTTCTCAGTCTAGCCGAGATCTTGTGCAAACATAAGGGTTGAAGTCTAGTGTGAATTTTGTTAAAGACTGGTTCTATTGAAACAGCCACACCAGAATCAATCTCCATTAGATCTGGGTGACCATTTAACCATTTTGATTAGTTCTGATTTAAATGTTACTGAGCAATGTAACTGTTCCAAACCAGATGTAGGTGGACTTTCCAGGGTGTTCACTCTCCTGGATACCAGTCTATGAGTTCTGTTACTCATTTTATGTCCAGTGGGGTTCTTTTGCTGTCTTGAGCCTGCTATCGGCAGCAACTACAGTGGCTTACCAGCCTGGAACCTGAAGAAAACTTTAACCATTTGCCTGAGGCTTGGCTTTGTTGTGGGTTTTGCTTTGGGCTGGCCTAGAGTCCCTCTGTTCAGGATATGTCCTGAGTGAGGCTATGCAATTACCTTCATTCAAGTGGTGCTCCCCAAGCTCAGCCGTTCTGGTGAGGGTGTCCACTTCCATCCTGTGGCTCATATGCTCCATTTGCAACATTTTCCAACAATAAAGCCAATTGTAGTGCCCATTTGAAATCCAGGTGGGCTTCAGCTATGTCATGGTTAAATCATTAATTCCACACACCAGATGGTCTCATAGAATCTCAGAAAGTGTGAAATCAAAATCACACCCATCTGTCAGTCATCTTAATCTCATCGAAAATCCTGCTGTGGATTCCCCTGGTTGTTGAATTGCTGAGTAAAACTGATAGCATCTCAGAATTAGAAGAGGCTAGGGGTTGTAACATTGTTTCACTAAATCTGTCAACACTAGAAAATTTGAGTTTCTGGTGCCTCAGGGAAAGTCAAACTCCTAATAACCAAAAAAGCTGTAGGTCCATAAGCTGTCAGGAGAATTACTCATGACTTTCCATCTGCCACAATATCATTTGCCCCCTCCCCTCACCAAAAAAGCTTCCCAATTAACAGCTTAATGCCTGAAATGCTACCCTGATTCAAAGGTGACTGTTGCAAGTAAATTTCTTCAGGAGCATGTTTTTTCTCTCGTCACCACTGAAATAACCTCACAGATGCTGGTAGCCCATCACCAAGTCACCCTTCATTTACACCAGGAAAATCCTTGACATTGATCCAGCTCACTCAGAGCCAGCTCTCGGAGTGAGGAGGATGTCTGACTCTTCTGTTCATTTTTTTTTCTTTTTTATTCAATATCCACCACCAGGAAAAGAAGGAAAACACCCGAGTGGCCTGTGACAAGCAGTGCCCTTCACGTCAAAGGGCAATGCTGTGTGAACAAACAGTGAAGGGGAGGGCAGGGACTAAATCAAAATAGAGTTGGAGGGGGAAATGATGCACTCCACTCCCTGCGGCGCCCACCTCTCCCTGAACAACTCCAGGGTGTTGGTGGACACCGCGTGCTTCTTCTCCAAGGACACCCGGGCCCTAACGTAACCGCGGAAGAGGGGCAGGCAGTCGGCCCTAACAACCCCCTCCACGGCCCGCTGCCTGGACCTGTTTATGGCCAGTTTGGCCAAGCCCAGGAGCAGACCCACGAGGAGGTCTTCAGACCTGCCCTCCCTCCTCCGCACCGGGTGCCCGAAGATCAGGAGCGTGGGACTGAAGTGCAACCAAAAGCAGAGGAGAAGGTTTTTAAGAAAATCAAAAAGGGAGTGCAAACGCCCACACCCAATATACACATGGTCCACGGACTCCACAGCGCCACAGAACAAGCAGTTTGGCTGGGAGTCCGTGAACCACCGCAATCTGCGGTTGCAGGGGACTGCTGCGTGCAACACCCTCCACCCCAGATCCCCGAGAGAAAGGGGGAGGACTCCTGCGTAGAGGGCCCTCCACTGGGGATCCCCACCGCCCGGTGGCAAATGGGCATGCCAGGGCGTGTCCGGGCGGTGGATGAGGGAGAAGAGGTGGACGGTGTGCAGCAGCAGTCGATATAGGACACACCTTTTAACGTCCTTGAACGGGACAAAATTAAAATTTCGGAGGCGGCTCAGGTTGTGGGGCACAGGCTCCCACGGGAAGTACGGGACCTTGGGGCCAATGTGAAATTCCGTCCGGGCAGGACTCTTCTGTTCATATCTGTCAGTCAGGGCTCCCTGATTGGACCAGATTAACAGCCTCAATCAGGGAACCCATCATCTATGATGTCCACTTGGCTGCCCTTGTCACAGTCACTGAATTGATTATACAAATGTCTCTGCTAGTGGTCTGCAAATTTCATCCTATCTTCCCATAATATCCTGGGACACATTTGATCATGTTCCAGGGATTTATCTAGTTTTATGGTGATTCTGGATCAGTGGTGCTGGAAGAGCACAGCAGTTCAGGCAGCATCCAACAAGCAGCGAAATCAACGTTTCGGGCAAAAGCCCTTCATCAGGAATAAAGGCAGTGAGCTGGAAGCATGGAGAGATAAGCTAGAGGAAGGTGGGGGTGGAGAGAGAGTAGCATAGAGTACAATGGGTGAGTGGGGGAGGAGATGAAGGTGATAGGTCAGGGAGGAGAGGGTAGAGTGGATAGGTGGAAAAGGAGCTAGGCAGGTTGGACAAGTCCGGACAAGTCAGGGGGACAGTGCTGAACTGGAAGTTTGAAACTAGGATGAGGTGGGGCAAGAGGAAATGAGGAAGCTGATGAAGTCCACATTGATGCCCTGGGGTTGAAGTGTTCTGAGGTGGAAGATGAGGAGTTCTTCCTCCAAGCGTCTGGTGGTGAGGGAGCGGCAGTGAAGGAGGCCCAGGACCTCCATGTCCTCGGCAGAGTGGGAGGGGGAGTTGAAATGTTGGGCCACGAGGCGGTGTGGTTGATTGGTGCGGGTGTCTCGGAGATGTTCCCTAAAGCGCTCTGCTAGGAGGCGCCCAGTCTCTCCAATGTAGAGGAGACCGCAGCAGGAGCAACGGATACAATAAATGATATTAGTGGATGTGGAGGTAAAACTTTGATGGATGTCGAAGGCTCCTTTAGGGCCTTGGATAGAGGTGAGGGAGGAGGTGTGGGCACAGGTTTTACAGTTCCTGTGGTGGCAGGGGAAAGTGCCAGGATGGGAGGGTGGGTCGTAGGGGGGGCGTGGACCTGGCCAGGTAGTCACGGAGGGAACGATCTTTATGGAAGGCGGAAAGGAGTGGGGAGGGAAATATATCCCTGGTGGTGGGGTCTTTTTGGAGGTGGCAGAAATGTCGGTGGATGATTTGATTTATGCGAAGGTTGGTAGGGTGGGAGGTGAGCACCAGGGGCGTTCTGTCCTTGTTATGGTTGGAGGGGTGTGGTCTGAGGGCGGAGGTGCAGGATGTGGACGAGATGCGTTGGAGGGCATCGTTAACCACATGGGAAGGGAAGTTTGACCACAACTTTCCTTCCCATGTGGTTAAAGATGCCCTCCAATGCATCTCGTCCACATCCCGCACCTCCGCCCTCAGACCACACCCCTCCAACCGTAACAAAGACAGAACGCCCCTGGTGCTCACCTTCCACCCTACCAACCTTCGCATAAACCAAATCATCCGCCGACATTTCCGCCACCTCCAAAACGACCCCACCACCAGGGATATATTTCCCTCCCCACCCCTTTCCGCCTTCCACAAAGACCATTCCCTCCGTGACTACCTGGTCAGGTCCACGCACCCCTACAACCCACCCTCCCATCCTGGCACTTTCCCCTGCCACTGTAGGAACTGTAAAACCTGTGCCCACACTTTAAGAGGGAAGAGCAGATTTTGTCCCCCAAAATTCTGAATTTATGTCTTTTCCTCACCATTTGAACATTCAGCACTGATATTACATGGCTTATTCAGACTGTACCTTTTATACAATAGGTGAGTGGGCAAGAAGGATATAGAGCTGACTTTGAGGTTGCATAGAGGGGGAACAGAGGCCATGAGTAAGACCTTTTGAATCAATAATGCAAAAGGTTTTTGGAAGTCAGACCATGTTTCAGGGTTTCACAGAGGGTCACAAGTCATAGAGAAGCTGGAGTGACTCCACAATAAATTGATTTGAGATGCCTCCCTGAAAATCGAACCAGGCAGCAGGATGTGGGCTTGTCACTCACATCTTCATCCGGTGCTCTCAAAAATAGCTGGGGCCAGGAATGGGGGTAGAATAAGGTTTGCAGCCATTTTTAAATGGTTCCAAAATTGGCTTAGTTCTGATACAGTCTGGGCCATGAGCTGGGCCTGTTTGAACTTTCAACTTAGACAAAAAAAAGTCTAGATTAGAGTGATGCTGGAAAAGCACAGCACGTCAGGCAGCATCCAAGGAACAGGAAAATCGACATTTCAGGCAAAAACCTTTAATCAGGAATGAATTGATGAAGGGCTTTTGCCCAAAACGTTGATTTTCCTGCTCCTCGGATGCTGCCTGACCTGCTGTGCTTTTCCAACACCACTCTAATCTAGACTCTGGTTTCCAGCATCTGCAGTACCCACTTTTGCCTTAGATTTAAAAAATCCCATTCATCTTGCTTGCTTGCTAACTTCCCTCATAAAACTAATAAATTTTATATGTATACTCAAATCAACTTGAATATCTTATTTTGACCTTGAGTTGTACAAAGCTAGAATTGACAGCTAGTGAAACATAATTGAAAAAAAGGCTCCAGCCACATTAGCTGATTCATTCCAAAAGGCTCTTGCATTGTATTTTTATTTTATTCAATCTTTGTCTGCGAAGGAGCATGGAAAATATCTCCATCTCTAGTCTCATTTGGTCAAAATCAAATGTGGGAAGATACCATTCCTGAAGAAGGGCTCATGCCCAAAATGTTGACTCTCCTGCTCCTTGGATGCTGTCTGACCTGCTGCGCTTTTCCAGCAACACATTTTCAGCTCTGATCTCCAGCATCTGCAGTCCTCACTTTCTCCTGGTCAAAATCAGTCCATTATTTCTTGAAGTGATACCTTGACTCATTTGAAAATGTCAATCATATTTTACACTCAGTTTATGGCATTTAGTCTGATGAATTTTAGGTTCTACCCCAAATATAGCATTGGGTTGGGAGACATCAATTTAGAGAGTTCATTTATTTTAGAGTTTGGATCTTGGACCAGAGTTAAGTGTTTTTTTTTAATTGTGTGCATAAGGTAATTAAGTAACTAAATGTCCATGTTTCTGGAGTAATGATAGTTTAAAACTTATATAAGAGAGAAAGTCTCTGGCGTGATAGTGGGAATTTGTTGCATTGGGAGAGTTTTACAAGCACACAGAATAATCATTGAGGAGTATTAGCTGATTTTCTGATTAAAAGCACCAGGAATTGGTTTTTTTTTTGCTCAGGGAAATAAACCATAGTTGAAAGGCTTTCATTTGTCAGTTCACAGCGGTCCTGGTTGGAGTTCAGTACTAAAACACAGTTCCTCCTGAAGAAAGGAAAAAATTTAGTGGGGTTAGGAAATAGCTTGCCTCAATGACTTTAGTTTGAAAATTTCAGACCAGAGGTGTTTGGTCAGAACCCTGACATGGTTACTCAAAGCTGAGAAAGTCTAAGCTCAATTGTGTAATTAATTAAGGGAAAGGCTACTAAACTGGCAAAACCAGGAATTTGAAGAAACTGTGAAGTCAAGCCTATAGATTTAATAATGAAGTGAATTCTCGTTGGTGTTTGAGTACCATAAAGTGATAGTGTTCAGATAGACGGAATTGTATTTTTACCATGTGCTTCAAAATAGCTCAAACTGTTGTTAAGCATTAGTAGATTGTTATATTCTATTTTATCTTCTTTCCTTTTGTGTAATGAACTTCTGTTTTATTGTTAAAATCAGACCTGCAGTATTACATACTTGTGTTTCTATGAAAGACCATTTTGTTAAATTTTTTAAAATGCGATCTATCCAGTCAGATTTATGTTTGGGATTTGACTGGTCTAATAATATCATTGTCTGAGATTATGACAACTCATTTCTTGCATTTTTGATCTCTGTGGTAAATTTTCCAATGAATTTAACCTAAAAAATGTTAAGATGTCTTCATGCCCAGTCTTTAAGATTCCAGACATTGAGAAAGAAAGAATGAGGATTAATTTCCATGATGCCTACTGGAAGCAGGGCACTATGCTGTCTTCTTAGATCAATCCAAACATGAGTAAATCCTTTGTATTGCTAATCTAAAATACCCATCTAAAAAATCTTTGAAGTTTTCTTGAACCACTCTTTCATTCATCTTTACATTTATTATTTATATGCTAAACAAATGTATTAGGATCATGACTGCAGGGTACAACAGTGGTGCAGTTAGAATGAAGGAATTGTTAATAGCACAGATACGAATGTTTCGTTAATAGAAAACAGTCAAAGCAAATAATCTCGCACAAACCAAGTAACAGGAAGAAATAGGCAGACCAAATAAAAGCACTGAAACTAGGCTGACAAAAGGGCGATCTTGTCATGAAGCATTATGGGTATATTTTTGTGCTTTCTTTCCCAGATTTGACAAAATCATTCCTGCTCTGTTTTCAGATTAGCCAAGTCAACAACTTAATCTATGGTTCTTAAATTGCTTTGATGCCTCATCTCAGACATAAAGTAAATTTATAATTGTACTGTTGAACCCCAGTTATAAGATGGGGAGAAAAATCAATTGGAGCTTCCAAGTAGAGGGATGGCATGTTGAGCCAGTGGCCCAATGAAAGATAATGGATGTGTTAGAATTTTAAAAGCAGATGGCGTGTTGAAAGTTCATTTAGAGCATAACTGGGCATCCATCTGCATTTACACTATCCTGACCTATTGAGAATTAAATACATTAGTACACAGTTATGTCTGGAGCAAAAAACTGGATCAATTGTTAATGTGCTCTGTAGTTTTGATACATACCAAATAAAAAAAGTTGGAAGCTATAGAACCACTGAAATATTCAGGTAATCATACAAAAGCTTGAAGGACTTATTAATGTTTGCTGAAGTGTAGGAGAATGTTAAAGTATTTGAATATGTTTTGAGGTATCTGTTTTCAATAAATATGTGCAATGTTTTAACGAAACACAAGATTTCTGGAACACTTTTTATATTGGATCTAAAGTATTAGTTATATCACGTGAATTGAGGGAATAGTTTAATGGCCCTGTGATGAAAGCCTGCAGTGTTTTGTAATCAGATGGTTACAGGAATAATATTTTCAGGCTGGTACCAGCAACTGCATAACTTGGTTTTCTTTATATTAGCATTGAAATGTTATTTTAGCCCTCAAAAGATGGATGTGTTAGGCATTTACTGAAGTTTGAAAATTAAATGAATGCACTATTGTTTAAACATTAAGAATGGAATATAATTCATTGTCCAATTTTCACTAGGCGAAAAGAAATTCGGATTTAAGATAGAAACCTGGCTTTTAATTAATTTTCTAATAATCTGTTCTTCTACCCATTTGGTTTTGTTCAAACTAAACTCAATGGGCTGAATTTTTCATTTTCAGTTAAAGTGTTTTTTTTTCACGTGAGTTTCATGGTGTCCAGTTCACCATAGCTTGCAGTGAATTTTCTCACATGGTTTTCTAACCTTCACCTCATGCAGTTGGGTCCTTCAATGCTCTTCTTGAGTAATTGCACAGCTATGAAAGGGAACTGTCCATCCCCGCTGTGTCCTGGTGGAGTTCATGTGACTGATGCCATGTAAAAAGCTCAGTTATACACCACCTCAGTTGCTGCAAACTAGAAATTAACCTGCGCGCTGGGGTGCCCAACCATTATCACTGAAGATGAGGCCTAGAAAGGAAAGCTTGCACCCTGCTCCATGGACAGGGTCCAAGAGGTGCTGGTGGGAGAGGTGCTGGAAAGCAGAGCCATCCTTTATCCCATTGATTGACACAGAGGCCATGCTACCACACACAGCCAACCTGGCCAGGGAATTCCACAGATTCACAACTTGCTGGGTGAAGAAGGTCCTTGAGTAAAAAATGAGGTCTGCAGATGCTGGAGATCAGAGCTGAAAATGTGTTGCTGGTTAAAGCACAGCAGGTTAGGCAGCATCCAAGGAACAGGAAATTCGACGTGATTCCTGATGAAGGGCTCTGGCCTGAAACGTCGAATTTCCTGTTCCTTGGATGCTGCCTAACCTGCTGTGCTTTAACCAGCAACACATTTTCAGCGCTGAAGAAGGTCCTTCTCAATTCAGCCCTAAATCAGCTCCCCCTAATTTTGAGGATATGCCCTCTTGTCCTAGCTTCACCTGCCAGTGAAAACATCCTCCCTGCCTCTACCTTATCTACTCCCTTCATAATTGTTTGTATTTCTATAAGATCCCCCCTTCCTCCTCTAAATTCTAATTAATATAATCTCAGTCTACTCAGTCTGTCCTCATAATCCAACTACCTCAACTCTGGAATCAACCTAATGAACTCCTCTGCACTCCCTCTCGTGCCAGTACATCCTTTTTCGAGAAAGGAGATCAAAACTGCATGTAGATACAACACATCTACTGGGTTCCCATTGTCCACCTTGCTTGTAATGTCTTCATAGAATTCCAAAAGATTAGTTAAGCACAATCTGCCCTTCATGAACCTAACAGGACAATTTATATCCAGATGCTTTGTTATTTCTTTCTTGATAATAGACTCAAGCATTTTCCCTACTATAGAAGTTAAGCTAACCAGTCTATAATTCCCCAGCTTTTGTCTACCCAATTTTTTAAACAGTGGCATGACATTTGCTGTTTTCCAATCTGCTGGAACTGCCCCAGAGTCCAGAAAATTTTAGAAAATTGCCACAAGTACATTTGGTATTTCTCCCACCATCTCTTTTAGCACCTAGGATGCATTCCACCAGGGCCAAGAGACTTGCCTACCCTTATCTCCATTAGCTTGCCCAACATTACCTCTTTTGTGATAATGATTATTCCCAAGTCCTTACCTACCTTCGTCTCTTTGTCAATTACTGATATGTTATTCGTGTCCTACTCTGTGAAGGCTGAGAAAAAATATCTATTCAATGCCTCAGCTATTTCCTCATAGGAGAAAGTGAGGGCTCAGATGCTGGAAAGCAGAATCGATAAGTGTGGTGCTAGAAAATCACAGTAGGTCAGGCATCATCTGAGGAGCAGGAGAATGGACCAAAGGGTCTGTTTCAGTGCTGTACATCTCTATGACTGTATGCCTCTAGTTGACGTTTCAGGCGTAAGCCCTTCATCAGGAATGTTGGGGTTGGGAAGGGGGCTGAGGGATAAATAGGAGAGTGGGGATAAGGGTGGGGATGGGGTAGCTGGGAAGATGATAGATAGATGGCAGCTAGGGGGGTGACAGTGATGGGTCAGAGGGACGTGTGGAGTGGCCAGGTGGAAAGGAAGATGGACAGGTCTGACAGTTCAAGAGGGCAGTGCCGAGTTGGAGCATTCAATCTGGGATGAGGTGGGGGCAGGAGAGATGAGGAAGTTGGTGAAGTCAACTCATTTTCTCATATTCCATTATTAAATCCCCCTTCTCATCCTCTAAAGGACCAGTGTTTACTTTAGCCACTCTTTTTATCGTTTTATATATTTATGAAAATTTTTGCTAGCTGCCTTTATTTTTTGAGCTAGTTTATTCTCATAATTTCATTCTGCTGAGAACAAAGTCAGCAGGACAGGATGGAGGATTGTTAGAAACATTGAAGCTAGAGGTCATAATCTGAAGTCTACTTTTTAGTTCATTAATAGGATGTAGGCAACAATGGCTAAGCAGCATTGTATTGCCCATCCCTAATTGCCCAGACTGCAGTTGAGTCAACCATATTGTTGTGGGTCAGGAGTTACATGTTGGTAAGACCAGCTAAGACAGCACATTCCTTCCCTCAAGGGCATTAATGAGTCAAATGGTTTTTTCCAAAAATCAACAAAGCTCAACATTAGACTATTAATTCCAGATTCTGATCAAATTCAAATTCTACCATGTGTTATGTGAGATTTGAATTCAAGTTCCCAGAATATTACCAGGATCAATAGTCCAGTGATAGATAATGCCACTACACCATCACATTCCCCTTTCTCATGCATACACAGACTATTGCTGTAAAACATTTGGCATCCAATATGGCAGAGAATTAGGTTGAGAGAAATGCAAAATTAATTTACTCTTTGGTGACCTAAATCTATACCATGCAATGGTAGTCTCATTTCTTCAGATACATCTGACCACACCAATTCTATTACACATAGTAAGTAATTAAGTAATGGAGCTTTCTTAAGAGTGACCATGTCCAGACATTCAGCTGTATGTTGATGGAAGTACCGAAAAAGACAGTTAAAAAGAGATATATAAAGGTTAGTGTAGTGATTATAACGAGGTCAGCCAGGTGGACCTCATACATATGAGTTCCCTGATTGTGGTGTTAACCTGGTCAGGCTGTTAAACCTGACAGATATAAACAGTATTGTCAGAGGTTCTGCTCACTCCAAGAGCTGGCTCTGAGGGAGGTGGATCAGTGTCAAGGACTTCCCAAGTGTAAATAAAGGGTAACTTGGAGACAGAGTACTTGCCTCTGTGAAGTTATTTTAGTTATAAACAATGATGGGAGCTATTTCAAGGCCTGCTGAACAGCCAGTATAGGGAGCAAAGCCAATTTATTTCCAAATTATATCCACTGCACCCAGCAACCAGCCAACAAATGTATCTTTACAATTATAGCATCAATTAGAAGTCCCCATTTACAAACAAAATAACAGATACTGTGTGTATTGCAATAAAACTTTTATGATCTGACACCATTGGGACCAGGAGTGTGTTAAATGATCAAATATAATCCACATAATCAATGTGAAAACACACACTAAGTAGAAATGTAATGCAGGGGGTATATGCAACACTATTACTCCATATTATTAGCATAAATCACTTGAACAATAATGCACCTTTGCCTTAAATAAAAATACCAGCACAGAGGTCTTCTCACTCATGCCCTCAACTGACCACATGTATGTTACGGAGATTGTGGTCTTTGAGGAGAGATTGACTTGAAATTGAATAAATTGTTGATATTTTGTGTGGTCGTTCAATTGAACAACAAGTATATTTATATTGAGGTAAACAATTATAATGATTGGACAGAATAATACAGTAAACTTCACTTTATTTGAGGGAAATAATTTTTGCCTGTTTATCAGGAGTGCCATAAAGTATCTGTTAAAACAAAGTTGAGTGTACGAAGGAGAAACACTGGGGAGAAAACTATTACAGCGCATGAGTACAATTGTAACATCATAAATCACAATGCTGAGGGAGGAAGTCACAGTTGGAAGAGGGAATGAATGAAGCTCATGGGGCAGCTAGTTGTGGCTCAGAGGGTAATGTTCTTGCCTCAGACAATTGCAGGTTCAAGTTCCACTCCACAATGTAAAGCACAAAACTCTAAAAAAAACACACTCGGGTGCAATACAAAGGAATTGCTCCACTGGTACATAAGGATACAAGTAGGCCATTCAGCTCCTCATGTCTGCTCTTTGGCTGAACTCTATAATACCTGCAAAGGTGCTATCTTCTGAATTTTTGCCTGGCATCAACAGGCCCAGGCAGTGGGTCACAGTTCCTGACTTATTTCTGATGAAGGGCTTTTGCCCGAAACGTCGATTTCGCTGCTCGTTGGATGCTGCCTGAACTGCTGTGCTCTTCCAGCACCACTGATCCAGAATCCACAGTTCCTGACTGCCTGACTCTCTTCCACAGTTACATCCATGCTCAAGCAGATGTCCTTAGAGAGGAAGCATGTTTTTGAACCTGTTGAGGATTGTTGGGTGTGCTGGGGTTCATCATTTCCCCTTCCCAAGATTATCTGAATTAGTCTCCCTTTAGATTTCTGGTTACCTTTATTGTGGCACTGGTGAGCAGTTTGTTCTCATTCCTAATTTGATTTATTCAACAACAAAGAGCTAGGGGTTTGGATTCTGAATAAGAAACGGGTCCAGTACGTTAAAGTGGAAACTGATGTTTGTGTTCAATTATAGGTTTACAATAAAATTTTTGCAAATCTCTGAAAGTCTTTTTACTGCCTAATTCAACACATGGACATTGATATGTTAACAGTCCTATCTCTCACTTTGT
Organism: Hemiscyllium ocellatum; assembly: GCF_020745735.1. Lineage (NCBI taxonomy): Eukaryota > Metazoa > Chordata > Chondrichthyes > Orectolobiformes > Hemiscylliidae > Hemiscyllium > Hemiscyllium ocellatum. Next base: position 38,519,058 of record NC_083422.1, on the reverse strand, counting down.
TTTGTTTCAACCATCGGTTCCAATTAGATATATCCATCATTATATTTTAACTCTCAGATCTCAATAGAAAACATTTCTGTTCCACAACACATTCAGGAGAGTTGCTGGGGCATGGCATATTTCAGCACAGCAATCGATTAGGCAGGAGTATTGCCCAGTTTAGCAGAAGCATAGGCAGAAATTTGAAACAGGAAAATCCCATCATGAGATGAGACGAGGGCAGA